>NC_092672.1:14143590-15386363 GCF_964355755.1 Antedon mediterranea | reverse complement strand
TCTTAAGAATCCTTAATTAAAATTACCATAGCATTAAAGAAGACAATTTTGAATAGTCAAACAAATTATGTATGCATTAAACTTTAATAAATGCACAAAGCACAAGTATTCACATTAAGTAATTACATCTACAATAAACCTGGGCTCTAGAAAAACAACCTAAATGATATTTTGTGATAGTTCTTTATTTGTGCTTCAATAATTACATTTCCTCTCTTAAATCATAATTGAATTGTTTTCTTTAATAAGAGATCTGAAATAAAAAATGAAAATGAGCTCTAAAAATGAGTACACACATATAATAATATTTAAATTACATACACATTAACTCATATCATTTTTTGCAAACACTTACTTAAAAGTGTAATTGAATATAGGGTAAACAAATATACAAAAGGATACTAGTGGCACTCTGCATATAAAAAGTAGAATAAATAAAATTATAACTATATCTATCCAATGACATCAATTTTGTAACTTCAAATTATTCATATATATTGTATCTGTCTATTTGAAATGGCAATAAATTGAAAACCAGTAAAATTTGATTTCATATATAATTTTCTGCACACATTTTTTAGACAAAAACTATTTTTAAAATTCTAAAATCTTTCTCCACTGCACACATCAAAAACCATACAAAAAGAATTTTCTGCTAAGAATGTGAAAAAAATGTTATAAGCTGTTGCATACAGTATTATACTGAAAACATATATCAAAGCATGCATTTATTTGCAGTCAATTAGCATGCATGACAAAATAGCAATCAGTAAGATGCATATGTAATTTTCTTTCTAATAGTTCTCTCATAATTGTCTTTAGCTGTTGCAATTAAAGTTGGCACTACAATTTTTAATCAATAATGGACATGAAAAGAAATTATTATGAGAATGCAGTTTTTACATTTGTATTAAAACACATATGATATTGAACCCTATATTCATCTACCCAGCCTGGGTTTATGCAAAACGCATTGGGATCAGATTATGTATGTTTAATTCTAGTGGATTAAACTATATTTTGTTGCTCTATGGTTGGATGATAAAACACAAATACACTGTACAATGATATTTATTTTTAAAGTAAACAAATTAGTTATGGTAATTGAAAAATAATTAAACACATGCTCCTGTTAATTGTTACAACTCGGGTGACAGGAGCACATGGTTTGTTGCCTGTGTAGCATACATTGTATTCAATGTCTGTACATTGTTCACTTTAGCGAGTCAAATTGCCCAGCGGTTAAGGCATACCAAAAGTGACAACAATATCATCATGGGTCTGGTGGTAGAAACAAGTCTTCTTGGCTATAGTAGACAGTTTTCCTATTGTGCAGTTCATCATTCAAGACAAGTAGGGGGTCACTCTGGTAAACTGGTTCACAAAATAGTCCCTGTGTCAGGGGATTACCACCTATCTCATTCGACAGCGATTGTTATCCAGTCATTTGATAGTAAGCAATATTACATAGTCTATGTAAATACGTGAACATGATAGGTTGAAACTGCATCACATGACTACCGCTGCGAGGGGATGATGATATTGACTGGAGTAATTTTCGTGTGGCAACACTCGCGTTTGGCGATAAATAAACAAAAGTCATCTACTGGGACCTGAACTCGCGATAAATTGTCACACCATTACAAGACCGTTTGTGATTGGTTAATACTCACAGTAGTAACCTGTTACGTGCGATGCGGCGAACATCCGGTGATTCGACTCCTCAAAGAAGAACAACTATTCGGCCTACCCGATTATAATTATTATTATTAATGTAGGCTTATTGATGGAAATTCTTCTGTTAATTTAAACGACCTAGACCTAAGTGAATATTTTATTGCCAAGGAATCATTAATTAGTATTAATTATCTGTATATTATTCTTTGCAAGGTAAGGTGAATGCAACGACTAACTAGGCAGACTTATTACAAAAGAGGCCTAGCTACACCCGACCCAGCAGTAGATATTCAACTTGTTGTTGGCTATGTAATATAACAGATATCGCCTTTTATATCAGTAAAATATAAGATTTGACAACCCCTTGGGAATGATACATTGTTCGATGGAAATATATTCCCTCAAACAAAATATCATTCCCTCGGGGATGTCAAATCTTATATTTAACCTCTGGGCAGTCAATATCTGTTTTGTGTTATTTAGCAGACAAGTATGATTGGGTGATAGAACCAGATAGGGGGTGCTTTATTTGCCAAGTCATGCATAACATATCGCTGGAGGGGCTTTATAAGCGGAGGTGCATGTGGTTTAATCCTTCCCTTTGTTTTAATTAAGACTAAACCTACGTCCTACGTCAAACTCAATGTCCCGTTTTGATTTGGTATGACACCAGACTCATATCTTATCTACAGCCAATTTCATAGTTTATTGTATTTTAATTATAACTCAAGTAGATTTATAGATGTATAGATTTGATGCTTAAGTCAAATTTGTTAACTTAATATTAAGTATGTTTAGTAATTAGAGTTTAATACTTTGATTTATACTTTGTTTAAATATTCTGATTACTAATATCCATGCAGTATTTTATTTATGGTTTCAGATGACATAACGTATAGGGCGTAACCCATTTTTTATTATGTAATATAATTAAGTTTTATAAGTGATTTGTGTTAATATATGTCATTTATGTTTTACCAATATACACGTTTAAATATTCATCATTATAATAAATGACATTTCCATCCAATGATCTGTGTTTGTTTGTTGTCCTGTCCGGTCTCAGAAGCACAGATTCAAACAGTAGTATTGGTAGGTAAGTATTGAATTTCAAATAATTCATTTCGATAAATATAGTAGCAACTACCCGTTGAATGTTGTAGACGGTCTTAGTAGCTTAGCTATGCTTAGTTTTGTAGGCCTAGCTGGCGAAGAGCAGTAACGTACGGACATCGTAGGCTGGCTATGGCCTAGCCTGTAAATAAAAATGCTGTTATCAGGATTGGTTTACTTACAGTACTCTAGTATTTTCACTACCATTTTAACATTAAAAGAATTGACTATTTTTCTTCTTTATTTTACATTGACAAAGAAATGGCTTTCAATTGGTGAGTATACAAAGCATTTTATTTGCACGCCT
The DNA here is from genome assembly GCF_964355755.1 of Antedon mediterranea. Classification (NCBI taxonomy): domain Eukaryota; kingdom Metazoa; phylum Echinodermata; class Crinoidea; order Comatulida; family Antedonidae; genus Antedon; species Antedon mediterranea. The sequence continues at coordinate 15,383,266 of NC_092672.1, read as the reverse complement.
AACATCCAACTAAATTATAAATGTTACAGCAAAATTTTGAATAATTGTCTTTATAAAATGAATCAATGCCAAAAAGTGTATTGAAAAACATATAAAAAGGTAATTAATGACTACTTTCTTATCAACTTGCTCTAGGTGCCATGTATAGAGTATTAAGAAGCAGTGACTTAGCGGCCCCTTTTAATTTGTGTGTAATGTACTAAATGTAATTGATTACTAAAGCCACTACGTGCTACAGTCACACAGTTTACATCATTTTGAACATCACCCTAGGCTTCATCTGCTCTAAGGCATGTTTTACAATTGCAATTTATCTTGTGAAAATTAGCACATGTGAGTCGGAGATTCAATGTATTTCAGTGCTGTTAACAGTCTATTGATCTACACGATTTGTTGCTCAAGTTTGCTAATAGATTTGGCCTATTCAAAATAAAATCATGGTACTAACAAAAATATAAAGTGCACACAATCACAGAAAATTTCATATATATATATATATAAACAAATCAGGCAAAGAACAGTAATTCTAAACCGCCCGGTGATATACTGAAATTTAATTAATTAATTTGAAACGATAAAGATGAGGAAATCTGTGAGAATGAGAAAAAGTCGCCCCAACCGAGACTCGAACTCGGACCGTCTGCTTGATATGCAGTTGTCCTAACCATTAGACCACTGGGGCTTTCATGGTATTGTTCAAACTCGATTGGATATATATATCAATTACCAAATTTTTTTCTATAATAAAGGTAGCTCTATACATATAGTTTCTATATTATAAATATATGAGTGTTATCTAAACAAGTTGAATCCTATAAAAAAATATAAATAGGTATGAATTAAAAAAAAGTAAATACATTGATTGAAAAGTTAATGACAGACCATCAGCCACCAAATGAGAATCATTGCAAATGCAATGTCTCCTCAAGAAGATTAGCGTCATAGATGATAATTATAAACAATAATTGAACTCTAGTTTTAGACAGAATTCTTTGCTTTATTATATACGGTATGTGAAAAGATGAGAGAATTGAGACTTAAGTTGTGAAACTTTTGCTTTTTGCATACAATATCCATTAGAGAATGTAACTGTATTATATAAAAATATTTTAATATATCATTTTTAATATTCAATATGCTTTGCACCACATGGTATTTTATTCTGGTGAATTAAGACAATAGTACATTTTTCAAATTTTAGGTCAAATATAGATGACATAAAAGTACTATTACTGTAGTGATTATTTCTTTAACTGTTAAACTATACTTTTGACATTTAATGTAAATAATAAATGTAATTAGTATTTTTTCTCTTTACATTCAATGTTGATTAGACAATAAATGAACAAAATACAAAATGCTGATAAGAAATAATTATATTTTATATGAGAAACACAGTTTTGAATGTGTATAGTCACATGTCTAAGCAGACAGAAGTGCTCTCTATGCTCAATATGCTTTTATAAAATAACTTCTCTGTTCATTAAAAAGCTATTATAAAGTATCACACATCAGTGATCGAGGCACAAATTATGAATAGACGTGAAGGTGTACACTGCCTTAGAGTTGTGAATCTTGCTAAGGTAGCAAGACAGCATACACAATTGACAAAAGAAAATATGCATATAGTTGTTGCTTAAAAATTCAACTTTATTTTGAAACAAGTTAAAATAAATAAACAAGTGGAAATCAATATAAACTTCAGTTTTCTTTCATATTGATTTAGATTAATAAGGTACAGGAAATTATCACCAAGAGCTGTGGAAATGATCATAATCAACTATAAGGAGTTTTGAAGCTACTGAAGGAAATTATATTTTAATGATTAAAACCAATGAATCTGAGGAGAGTTTTCAATAAATCATCAGTGTTTTATTGACAAAGGAACATACAGGTACTGATATTAATTTTTATTTTTTGTAATTGTATACCGTTACTAAGCCTGAACATGGATGCACTCCAGACTTTGTTCATGTGTGTAATGTTTTGTTTTAAAATTAAACATAGTCTAGAAGTAACTTTCCAAACAAAACCACCTTCAGTAGTGGCTGGTGAAGAAGGTTCATCAACAATTCTTGTTTGTATTGTGTCTGATGTAGCGAACAATCAAAATGTTACTTGGAAAGTTAATGGCATTCTTATCACCAATGGATCGCATGTTATAAAAGAGGATAACAAAAATAAATATGATGTAACAGCCACGAGTGATGACCGCCATCAAACAAGAAACCTTATTGTTAAAAATATTCAAAGAAGAGATGGTTCAAATAATTACGAATGTGCTGTGACTAGAAATGACCAGAAGGAAATTATAATATCAGAACGTGTTACAATTAAAGTTTCTGAGGTACCAGCAGAACATTACCCAAGATGTATCTATTTAAAATCCAAGAAAAAGTTCAAAGAAGGAGATAACCTGAATATAGCATGCAAAAGTGAAAGATCACAACCAAATCCACGTCTTACTTGGTATCGAGAAAATACACTCCTGACAACATTAACTGGCAAACCAACTGATGAGATAACAATTATCTTTAGTAAGAACCTGACAAAAAATGACAATGGTGCCATTTATTGGTGTCAACTGAAGATACCAGACAATTTAAATTTCCAAAGAAACTGTTCACTTGGTCCAATTCAAGTTGATTACAAGCCTATTGTCAATCTTAGCTCTCCCAAATACAAAATTAATGAGGAGGTAGTCTTTGTTTGTTTTAGTGTGGCTAGTCCTGCCACTGTTTCATACAACTGGACTATAATTCCACCAATTACAAAATATGAAATTGAAAACAAGGGTCAAGTTCTAAGATTGCTAAATGTGTACAGGGACTATGGAGGAATGATTATCCAGTGTAATGTTTATAATGAAATTGGGTTTGGAAGTGACAAAACAATCATTACATTTGAGGGTGAAGATGTAATTGTGCCAAACCTTTTTCCTGACCCACCACCAGATCGTGAAAGCATAAACACAGAGTACACAGAGCTTCCGGCTGCAACAATTCTATCAGTTGCTGGTGCAAGTTTACTTCTTCTATCACTAATAATGGCAATTTTACTTTGCTACTTTCAAGTTTACACACGCAGTCATGCTATAGATTACACAGGGCAACGTATTCCACAGCCAGATGTTTACTTTGAACCAAAAGACAGTCTTCATTCTCCTTATGCAGGTGAAACTACACCATGGAAGCGCTCAGTAGGTGTACAAGTATCTGGTGACAGCTCCGAATCATCATATACATATGCAGAGATTGAAGAACGTATGAAACAAAGACTCTCAGCTTAATGGTATGTGTATATATTTTCAGATGGAAAGAATCAGAACATCACAATTTGGAATTTTTGTCCATAATTTATAATTTTCTCAAATCTACATGAGCTTAGAATTTGCATTTCTCTTTTCTATACATACTGTATTAATTTTTTGTTTAAAGGGGACCTAAAGTGAAAATAAACCTAATCTGAATATTTACTTATCATGTTGGACAGATTGACTACCGTTACATGACAACATTTTTATTTTATTTTTACTAGTTAACAAAGAAATTGACTGATAGAGGCTACAACTACCTAGCTACAACATGTGACATAATCAAAGGTCGTGTTTATACAACACCCTAAATTTGAACACGGCTTTAATTTTTAGCGTGTGGTTCGGACCGAGGTCAACCCACCTTAACGTTTGCTGTTATACTAGAAATCACGATACCGTGTTGTACCGGAAGTTTCATCAACACGCAGTGCATGCTAGGATAAAAGGTCAAATTGTTGATCGCTTGAATTGGCTGGGTTGTCAACAATCATCGTCGCCTCCTCGCTGTCCGATGTATTCGCGCGGTTTTTACCATTTTTATTATTGTATTCGTTCACGTTTGCATTGTTGTTTATTTTGTTCTCGGTTCATTTAAATTAATAAAAGTTATTTTAAGGGTTTCATTGTTTCATCTATACACTATGGAAGAAGATGCCATTTTTGCGATGTTATTTTTTATTCTGTTTGGAGTGGGAAACGATAGAGGCCTACTACCACTACGAGTTGGCCCCACTAGGCTAGGCGTAAGCTTGGTTCCCACTAGAACGTAAAGCAAGGACGTAAACGCAACGCAAGCGTTTTAACCAATGACGAGCGAAGTTATATAGCCAGTTAGCAATCACAAGCGAATAAGCCATCGATTGTGATTGGTCAATTCACTTGCGTTGCGTTACGTCCTTGTGTTGCGTCGCTAGTGGGAACCACGCTTAAGATGTGGTAGGAGGATGATTGCTGGCAGCGAAGCAGCAATAAATGGGCCCAATCTTGTTAGCAACGTCGCATGACATGATTGATATTACGACCTGTTTTAACGAGAGGTCAAAATATACCCTGAGGACACTTCCAACACGGTAACGGCGACCGGGAGTCCACCTAATTTTAGGATTCAGCCAAGTAGCCTTTTTTGCAATTAAAATCTCATTACACGGAATCTCTTTGTTGTTATACAACACACTTCTCGTAGGCGTGTAGAATATGCGTGTAATAGCGTGTTGTATAAACGCGCCCAAAGGTCCACAGCAAGGTTTACATGCTGAAGGTTGCAATGATGACTGCAGACCTGCCATAATTAGGGTTCTTATTTGAACCTTAACAAACATTTCTAAGTGATTAAGAGGATAAAATTGACGATGATAGTAGCCTAATTGATAATGTTTGATTTTGGAAGATAAAGACAGGAGATAGTGAATGGTGTAAATGCGGAAACTGCTCCTATACTAATGCCAAACAACATCAAGTGTGCATGCTGCATTGAAAATTTCACGGTGTGTTGGAAGTTGGGACGTTTTACTGCTAATTAATAGTATTAGTAATAACAATTACAATTTTTTTAATTAATTTACAATTTAATGAATATATATAATAAAAAATAATATAATTATTAACAATATCACATCACAACAAACAGTAGGCCTACTTCAACAACAACATTTATTTAGAAAACAGTTCATGAAATAGATCTATAAATTATATGAGTGGTTTATTTTTTTCTTTTAACAAAAATAAAAAATCTAATTACGGCACATTATTTGTATTTGGAAACAAATGATTTTTCATTGGTTTTGGTAAATATTTTAAGGTTTTTACAGCAAGTCATTTTAATAGTAGTAGTAAGTGTTTATAAATCAACAAGTAAATCAGCTGGCGAACAGTCATAACCAGCCAAGCGTAAAAAAACAAAAATAATATAGCGTTTTCAAGGGATTTCAGGACACCATGTTAATTTTAAAATCGTCCTGAATGGAGGGTCGTATGAGAAAAAACATTACTCTGTAAAACGTTCTTAAAAGATTGGCCTACATCACTGTATGATTGATTGATTTTTTCACCGCTTAAAATTGAAAAAAAAAACCACCACAGTGTATAGGGATGGGCGCCAGAAAAAACAATGATAACAAACGCCAATGCTGTACTGTTACGTCTGGTCACAATAATAGCAAGATGGATTCTGTAGCACGATAATCGTTATTCTGGATAATAGACCTAATAATATTTGAAAACACGAAGACAGATAGGGGACTAGGCTTTAAAGTGTAGCATTTTTCTCTCTAGCCTTTATAATTGTAATACGCCATCGCTGACACTCCATGTCGTCGGATACTCTGTCAGGGTAGGTCTAGCATTTATTGTTGCTTTTTTATAGCTTAAAAATCAAACAATATAGGGACAGCATCATCTTTTAAAATGCAGCAGGGTGTTATTTTTAAAAGCTATGCTTTCAAGTCTTTCATAGAAATTCCTTATTTTGTAGTGGCAAAGAATAAAAATGTAACCTTTTTTTTCTTTGTATACGGTAACCTTTATTTGTGCTCCCTGGTGTCATACAGCATTATTAATGTGTATTAAAGCAATTTACTAAAGATAGACAATTCTATTTCTCGATTACATGCCAGGATACTGCGTGTGTATTGTCACGATTAAGATTGTGTGAACCTTTTGTGGCGTCATAAAGTCTTTGTGCAATCAGATGTCAGCTAATTACCTGATAACTGTTTAATTAAATTAATGAAAGCTCATATTGTAACGAAAACAAGTTGTAATCTTTAATTGTATACAGTATGTAACATTTATCAATTTAGGTCCCCTTTAAAACCACAAATTCAAGTATAATTTTTTAGAATGTACAGGAATCTCTGTAATTGTACAGTATTAAGTATGGTATAAATTAAAAAAATATAAATTAAATATAATGAGTTTATTAATTAAATTCAATTATAAATTTTCACATTTTTTCATTTATATTAGATGTTTGTTAGATGTTTTTCATTATTTGTAATGTAACGTAGATAATACCTAATTCTTTAAAAAGTAATGTAACTTCATTCATGTATATTCATAGTCTCTAAATAAAAATGCTACAAATATAAGTGAAATGTATCTATATAATACAAGACCTACATAACTTTAACTAGCAATAGTATATGTTGTAAAAGCCCTGGTGGCCATAACATGAATCATTTACCTGTTTCAAATTGTCATAGTTACCATTATAAATTCCAGAATTACTTCTACTCATGCACATCACATATGCATTACAGAAATATCATGACAACTATCTTTCAGCAAGTCAATTTAATTGAAAACTAGTTGTAATTTATTATTTTCAAGGTACCACTTAAATATCACCTAGAACACAATTTATGCATTTCAAGTACAAAATAAATATGATTTTATTTATATGTTTCCATGTTTTCCATTTGTACTCTACAAAAGAAAAATTCATTAAGTTGGTAAAATATTATCACTATTAAGTATTAGTTCAATAATTCAAATACTGCTTCCAGGGGTGGATCTAGGATGCTGTAAATGTAGCTTTCTAGAGTATTTTGGGTAATTTCAATCAGTTAACTGGCACATAAATATGGTCAATCATTTTAAATAAGAATTGCATAGGTGACTGAAAAAGAGAGAGATTGTGTGTTTCAATTGTTCAATTGACAACTAAAACTAAAAGTTTGGAAAAATAATAATGTGATAGAGAAATCCTTAAAAATTCAAACCAAACTTAAACCATTTTGTTCTCCAATTTACGGAGTAGAAAAATGTTACCATACACAGGGCCGTAGCCAGGATCTCTCAAGGGACAATAAGTATTTGGGTCACTGCCCCCCTCCCCCTAATTTAGTTAAATGACACCCTAGACACACTAGATGGCTGGAAATGGTACTTTCACACATAAAATTTATGATAAATGGCACTTAATTGGCCGGAAAAGACACTTTCATGCAGCATGCTACCAATGAGCGATCATACTTTTTTCCTCCTCCTCAAACAGATGGACTATTTGAAGGACGATAACATTTTTACAATTCATTAGCAACTCTTAGAAATTTACAGACACATATCGCTTGACGCTCATACAGGGTAGAAGGTATGAGTTATTCACAAACGAGTTTACAAATTTGTCAATTTATGAATAACCTTTTGTACCATGTGCCACGTAGTTGGAGTATTTTCAGAGACGAGGGTGAGGTATTGGACATGTCATGTGGGGGGGGGGGGGGGTTGTTAGAGGGTTCGCTGTAAAATGGGAGGGGGGCTCGTCTGAACAATAAAAAAACCTGATTACGGGCCTGACACTACAGGTCTAGGCCTAGCAATTGATTTATTGATTGATGATATTAAATATTAATAAAAATGCTTATCATTTACAGTTCGTTGTAGAGCTTTTCTCTAGAAACCTTGATTTAAATAATTATTGTTACAATATAACAAAATAATACGATATTGCATAAAAAGTAAATCTAAATATGGCCCTATACAAACGACAATCAGCCAAAACCACTTATCAAAGTATATACATTGAATATAAATCCAATAAGGTACGATCTACAAATAATTTCAAATGGCAGAAACGTGAAAAAACAAACAGCATAGAATGACCTTCCAAATGAAAATTTAACTCAATATTCGTCCTTAATATACAAGATATTGATATTGATCACGATCATGACAACCAGCCTTAGTGGCGATGGTTTGCTGTTGGTCTGGAATGAAATAGAAAAAAAAGGGTATGTGAAAATTGATTTACACTAGGCTACTCTAATTCTGTACTAATTTGCATACAGTCTAATTTGCATATTGCTAATATTACATAGAGAGAAACTCAACAGAGAAACTCAACAGTTCTTTTCAGAACTAATACATGAAATAAATGTCTTTTGAAGATGAAAAAAAAAGTAGACGTGGTATACTGCAAACTTTATATCATCATTTGATTTCACCATGCAAACCTTTAAACAAAATATTACATAACCTGTAATGTAAATATGTGAACAGGATTGGTTAAAACTGTATCACAACCGCTGAGGGTCATAATTTGTATTGATGATATTGGCTGAGTAATTTTCGCGTGATTATCATTTCCCTGTCATTAAAGACACTATTATGGACATTCTGAGATATTTTTTTTCATCTTAAGGATTAAAAATGTGAAAAATAAGTCAATTCAAATAATTTTAGTGGCCCACTATAAATCCCAACATGCATTGCGTGCAGATTGATATCTTCATATTGTAATATAATGCCCTGTGCACCCAATTGCGTGAAAGGGTAAACAAATAAAAGAACTGTAACCAGGTCTACCCACTTGGACCAATTGCGTGAAAGGGTAAACAAATAAAAGAACTGTAACCAGGTCTACCCACTTGGACCAATTGCGTGAAAGGGTAAACAAATAAAAGAACTGTAACCAGGTCTACCCACTTGGACCAATTGCGTGAAAGGGTAAACAAATAAAAGAACTGTAACCAGGTCTACCCACTTGGACCAATTGCGTGAAAGGGTAAACAAATAAAAGAACTGTAACCAGGTCTACCCACTTGGACCAATTGCGTGAAAGGGTAAACAAATAAAAGAACTGTAACCAGGTCTTAGACCGCAATTTATATTTACAGATTCTGCCAAAAAAGGAAAGAAAATTAATTCAGCAACGAGACAACGTCAGGCTAGGAAATAGAAAGTAAGACTTCTATCGACATATCATATCTAATTTCAGAAAATACAGTATCTAAGAATAGATTTTGCGTGAATATAACCGCATCAGGACCAGTGCCTAAAAAGTGCGTCACCCAAAATAATTGTATTCTTCTGGACATAATTTTTATTTGCTCAGAAATCGATTGAAACAACCTATAAATTATTCAAAGAGTCCGAGAGCTCTTTGCGGCCCCAGCCTAAGGTTGCTTGCTTCCCTCTTAAAGTATTTTTTTTACGTTCATTTATTACGTCCCCCCCCCCTCCCACTATTTAAAACTGATCTGCACCGTTGGGTTTTGTTGTTTAGAGTTCGCACGCTATTATTGTATTCATTAGAAGTGTGAGGCGTGCAGTGAGAAGTGTACAGACTAAGGTTTAAATAGAGAGCTACCTTAAAACATGTTTATCTTTATATCTTTATAGGTCAATTAATAGCCTAATAATAGTTATATTATAAAATGATGTTTACTTGTATTTTTCTAACCGCAAGTCAAATATTTCAATTAAAATACCTGAGCTAGTGTTTTAGGCCAAGTACAGTATTCGGTGTATTCGCTCAAATAACTTTCGTGACTGTTAATGGGTTTTCCGCCCCGGTGTAGAAATTGTGATTGACCATTCAGACAGGCATAAAAAGTCTTAAAAATGTTTGTTTTTTTAGTTGACATCATTATACATATGTCTGTGGGATATTTGAGAAGGTAAAAAGTCAGTTCTACTTAACTATGTTACAATAAAATATTATTTTTTCACACAAATAAGAACACACATACAGATGTAGGCTGTGGAAATAATGCATATGATTCAGTTACAGTAACTTAAGGTGAATCAAGTATGTATGTATGTAATACCGTGAAACCTTCAAAATGGGCTTCTTTTTTTAGTACTCTTGGGTGCTTCTTTTCAAGATGGCTTTCTTTTTGAGATTACTTTTGCGAATTAAAAGGGGGCTTCTTCAAAAAGAAAATGCTGTAATTATTAATAACTGCCAATTTTACTTATTTGTGATCAAAATACCATTTTAAACTACAAAATAAATGTATGATAAAAGTTTCTCGATCATTCATTATATCTGAATCACAAGTTTATCTGAAAATAAATCTTGTTTCTTTGATATCCATACTATTTTGAAAACTCTATTGGAGTGGAACTGTAGCTTGGTGGTTAACGTGCTTGCCTTCTAATCCAAATTCATTCTGACCTAGTGCCAGCGTTGTAACTCATGACTCTTTCAACAATTCGGCAAGTGACTCGCTGTTGGATGTATAAAGTACATGTGACCAACAGCTTTAAATCACATTCAAAGGACGAGGGAATGAGAATAAAGCATCTTGCCTAAGGATGCAATTAGTATGGTACAGATAAGCACGAACTCATGCATATCACATGCTAATCCGATATTATCATTACACCATCACTCTCGGTATATACAGCAGCAACCACCATTTCCCGACGGTCTCCCATCCAGAACGCAGCCGGGCCCAATGCAGTATGGCCGAAATAAAAACAAATAAATAAAAAAGAAGCCCAGTGGCCTTGATTTCAAGATGGGCTTCTTTTCAAGATTACTTTTCCAGAGGCCTTCTTTTTGAGGGATGCCTTCTTTTCAAGGTTTTACGGTATACATAGTATTGTACTATGTTTATTTATTTCATTACTAAATCCAACAGCGAATCATCGTCACTAACACGGAGTCTGTATCTCTAACTCACTCCTTTAAATTTCAGTCAATATGATGTAATTTTCAAATGAAATCACACACACAAGGTCATTAGTGATCTGTTAATATTGTTCGTGGTTCATAAAAACAATAGAAAGGGTAGCCATTTATATAGAAAGAAAATTTCCCAAAAAAGGTGATTTTTTATACAAAAATCACTCAAGCATGATTAAAATTGCATTATATACATATAGTATTTGACCACTGAAAATGCTTTCAATGGGCCTGTTTCTGCTGAGCAGAAATAATCAATTATTAACCGTTTATTTTTTTAATCGATTATTTTTGGGCAGCAGAAACGGCGCAAAATAAAATAACCAATTAAAAATAACCGATTAAAAACACTCAATCCATTGAGTGTTTTAATCGATTATTTCTTGTTTTAACCGATTCTTGCGGAGCAGTTTTGAGCTGCAACACCAATAGCGATTACTGACCACACTTTGACCTCTGGAGTATGGCAACCCTCATTCACAAAGCATGCTGTTTATTTGCGTGATCGACGACGACGATCCGCGATGTGGACCGAATAACAACAACAAATGTTTATTTTGTGGGGGAGAATTATATCAAGAGACTCCAAGATTCTGCGTTACAAGTACACCGTTACATCCCACCAGTCCAGGCTAACGATGTTTTGCATGTCCTTTTTTAGACCTGTTGTTTCGGTAGAAATATAGCCGAAATATATAGCCTAGCTAGGCCCTAGAGTAAAGTAAAACCAACGCCGAACGGCTAAACAAACTTTTCTCGCCCTTATTAATATAACATTATTCTGTTGTATGTGGTACGGTTTTAGGCAGCGATAGGATGTAAACAAACCAACTCGGCCTTCCATAACTTGAACTGCTCTGTGCGTATGGATGATGTGATTTTTAAAAAGCAATTACCAGATAACCGATTAACGTCAGAGAATATTTTCAGTTGCAACGCGATCATTTCTGTGGTTTGTGGTACTTAGAAAAAATTGATTTTTATTTTTTCAGCAGAAACAGACCCAATGTGTTATGAAAACATAGGGTTTGCCACAAAAATTATTAGTTTAGGAGTGAAAATATAGGTTTTATAGCTAATTTGCATATTTAGGCGGTGAATGAGGGTTGATTTGTTATACGTGATCAGGACAACATATACATTCATTCAAAACTGAAAAACCTTTGCTACAATTTTGTCCCGCTAATATGCTAGATTGAGTAGACTATAAACAGATTTTTTAATATTGGCGGTTCTGATAAATGGGTTACAAATTTAGCCTCCAAGGGTGACTATAATATAAATTTCATGAAAATCCAGATTTAACAGCTTGTTTGTCTTTTAGTTATAGATGTCAAGTATGTCATCTAAGTGATTATCTCCCTCCATATCTGATAATAGAGAATCTATTGAGCACAAACTCAACCAGATAAAATACAATAAGGTCCCTGGGCTGACCATGATTCCTCTATGGATTCCTCTATACTGAAAGAAAATGCTGGTGTAATTGCAGAGTGTCAACTGTTGATGCCCTTAATAAACTTAAAAGTGTACGATTTGATAGACCATGGCATCATTATTGAGAAAATACAAAAACTTTGGGTTGATTCCTACCTTCTTTCGTGCATGCGTAAATATTATGCCTTTTCCCCATGGAAGCAAGTTAGTGGTTGTCTCGAAAACCTGAAATATACAATAATTCAGAGCTAATAAAGATTAGGGTGCTGTAAAAAAACCAGCAATTATCTATACAAAAAGCATGATTGAAGTTCCATTCTTGTGTACTCCAAGATGTAGTATATGGCAGGTCATATTGTATGGCTACAGAGAGCGTTTTGGCTAGTGTGGGCATGTTGTTATTGACGGTATTGTACTACGATGGCCAAATCGGCCAGGGTCTTGCAAGATGCTGTAGTGGTTACGGGATGAAGCATTTGTCAGGGGCAGATCTAGGATTTTGTAAAAGGGAAGGGGGGGGGGGCGCCTTACTGTATAGTCCACACCAACTCAGCTCGACATTGCTTGGGCCGAGTTGAGGCGATTTTGAAATATAACACCTCTATAGATAGTCGGGAATGGCACTCTCATGTTAAATGTATTAAAAATTGATATTTTATATATATATAAAAACTGAGGTACTAGCCTATTAAATGGTGACATTTTCCCCATAGGCCCATTTTGAGTAAAAGTGTCACAACAGGGCGCTTCCCGCAGGTCAGCGTTTGCACATGGCGGAAAAAGGTGCTGGTCCAGGGCCATTGACAGGACCTGTGGTAAATCGAATTTTGCTAAATGACGCCCCAGATGGTCGGAAATGGTACTCTCGCACATAAAATTCATGATAAATGGCACCTCTAATTTGCAGGAAAAGACACTCTTATATGTAGCATGCTACCAATGAAAAAAACGATCATCATTTTTCCACCCAATAAACACGCGTGACTAATTGAAGGACGATATAACATTTTGTTGCCGATTTCACTCAGTATTTAGTTTTGATTTATTGCGTTGCGTTCAAGTTCCATGCGAACGTACATCTAGGGGAAGTCCTGAAAAAAGCGCAAAATGTAATGCTTTTTTTTTTTTTACATCTATCAATTTGTTGAGGAAAGTAAATATATAAATATAAATGGTATTGATACATTTGGGTGGGTGGCCAAAAAAAAAAAAACTATATACTACAGTACACAGTTACCACAGTGTATTATATTATTATTAACATATCTTCTACTATGATGATGATACACTATTAAAGGGGGATTCTGGGTTTAAAATTGCTTTTAAATATCGTTTATTTATTAAATAACAAATATTATAACAATATAGACATTCAATTTGTCTTGGTGCAGGCAACCATGCAATATCCCAAAATCTCTTCTCTTCCTCTTCTCCATTGCATCATACTCCATTTTCATCTGGAATTGTTGTAGGATGGACAGGTTGAACAGCAGGTACATATACCATCTTTTCTCAATTCTGAATTTTGAATGAGCAGACCCTCTGGATCGCTAAGGTTTATATAGAAACATGTACAATCAATAACGGGGCTTGGCCATAACTCTGTCTTCCCCATCGTATATTGGGGTTATTACCCCGGTGTACTAGTATGCACACATCCACTGTAACTCATCAAGAGGGCCACTTGATTGTCAGCATACGCTGTTTAGGGTCACCCTCTATAAATAAGGTGTAATATAATAAAAATAAATTCTGGGCTCTGTCTTCTTTAGCAGGACTCTATCGTTTTAGATCGGCTTGGAAATGCAGTACTATTGCCGTACACACGTAACACAAGTGCTTCTCTATCGGCTGTAGCTCAGTACCCGAAGTAGAGTGCTTCCAGGGGTCTAAAAATAGAAATTGAAGCCAATTCTGAATGATTTGCAGATCGGGATGGATCGCCATGATCTCCCCAGATCGGATTCTAGTGAGATGGGGGTTTAGTTGTTAGATAACAGTGGCTTTCTCCATTGAGAGTATACTCCACTCCTTTAGCCATTAAGATAATTATAATGCACTAGCAGTAACCTTGCTTTAAAATCTGGTTATGTACTAATTTGCATGGGATACAGTAAGTAAGTATAATAAAAACACACTCTTTCCAGATAAACATATTCTTCGACAAATTATTTAAAAAAAAAAACAAATCGTCAAGAATAAAAATCGGAGATATTTATGGCCATTGATTTTGTTATACATGAAGTATTCCTTTAATTTGAAAAATCTGTAGCTAAAAAATGAAAGCAATACCAGACTGGGACTTTACGAAAATAAGGACACTAAAGAAAATCGTGCTGTGTGAATATTAATTTAGGGCGCGCATCAGAAAGTGACAACGTGCATGATAAGGACATGCACGTTGTCAATCAGTCGGCAGTTTAAAATATTTCAATGATAAAATATGAATTGGGAGAATTAAGATAATAACAATAACGGACTTGAAAACACAAAAAAAGTGCACATGGTTTGTAAGCTGAAATTAGATGATGCGCACGAACACTAACGATAACTATATATTTTGGTTGTTTTTCGACATGTACGTTGAACTCTGTCAATCAGTCGACAGTTTAAAATATTTCAATGATAAAATATGGCGGACACTAACGATAACTAAATATTTTTGGTGTTTTTCGTGGTGTATTATTTGATATTTTGTTTATTTTTTGTGTGAGACCTTTGTTTTTAATTTTGCTCAGAAATAGTGATGTGTATGCAATTTAGTCACATTTACCTATAGATAGAATAAAAAAGGGGACATAAATTGACGAAAAATACATTGCTGCAGAAACACGATCTATAGACACAATTAATGTTAATTGTGTCTAGGTCGTGTTTCTGCACCAATGCAGTTTTCTACATAGTGGCTACGTAGTGGCTGATTTCCGCGAAAGAAAAAAATTATTTTATAATACGGCGTTATAACGCCCTAATTTAGGAAGTTATAACGCCGTAATTAGGCCGTTATAACGCCCTAATTTAGGGTGTTATAACACCGTAATTTAGGGCGTTATAACACCGTAATACGGCGTTATAACGCCGTATTAGGGCGTTACAACGCCGTATTAGGGCGTTACAACGCCGTATTAGGGCGTTACAACGCTGTATTAGGGCGCCCTAAATACGGTGTTATAACGCCCTAAATATACAATCTGTTCACACGTACATGCGCATGCGTAGTACATCAACAAACCTCTCGAAGCATTCACAGATTTTAAAAAGTCACGTAGTACATTACTGGCCATCTTTGTGTCCAACTATGCCTATGTAGTGTATGGAGTAGAGTCATGTGCTTAAAAAATGTATACCATTCACAGGATTTTAAATATCTAATTTAATAATCTGTTTAAAGGTTTTTGCTAAGATAACACAATCATAAAGTTACTGCGAAGATGATTTTAAACAACAAAATGCAAAAACAATGCATTACTATAGAGAATCGCTGTAAAAAATAAAGGGATTAAAGTTTTTTTTTTTGTCATAATCATCAAAATAATGTTATTATTATTTTTAAAAAAACCTTTAAATAAATTGATTCAATCCATTCAAAGTCGCAACTCTTTATGGCTCTGAGTTTGTTGATGTACTATGCATGCGCATGTACGTGTGAACGGATTGTATAATTAGGCCGTTATAACACCGTATTTAGGTCATTGTATTTAGGCCGTAATTATGGCGTTATAACGCCATATTATTATAAAATAAATTTTTTCTTTGGCGGAAATCAGCCCCCGTAGTTTTCATATATCATCAAAGCATTTGGATTTGTTTTGTTACATTTTTTTATTTCATTAGTTTTTGATATTTTGCAATTTATTTTGGGAGCTTTTTTCCTACTTTTGTAATAAAATTTTTATTTTTTGCTTTAAAGGTGCATTGTCCCCCAAAAACACTTTGAATATTATTTTAGTTTTATTTTGTAGTTTTAATAAAGTTTATCACTTCCGTAGAAAAAAAAAACGAAAACAAATAATGTTTTCACTTATAAAATAACGTAATAAATGGTTAAATTCATTTTGTTTGGATCCAATTTTTGGTCAAAGTGGATAAACTAATATGCAACATTAAAATGGCATATTCCAGTTTTACTCACTGTTCCAAGGATAGGTGTAAATAATTAAAACTTAAAACGACGCGATCAGTCAATGCGGTTGGCCAAGACTAAACACTGTTTTAATTTGGTGACTTGGCATGGCATTTGTAGATCCGGCCATTGCGGTACACTACAGAGGAGGTTGCATAGTTGATAACTCGCGAAACATGGCCACGAGACATCAAATTACTGTCATTTTTTGCCCTTTTTTTGCCAAGCATGACATTTTAGTCTCTTCTAATGCCCAAACTACATGATTCATTTATTTTCAAATCTTAATCTCATCAAACTTAATGATATCAATTTAATTCAACAAACCATTTTTGTCTACTCTGCCTTAAACAACATCCTTCCTCACCATCTTTGTTATCTTTTTTTTTTTTTTTTTTTTTTTTTTTTTTTAAACGTTGTTTTATATTATCTTTGTATATAATGTCTAAAGATGTATATAAATGGTATGAATTAAAAGGGTATGAAACAATACGGTATGTATATTGTCTGTGTACAATGTGAATAAATATAACAAACCATGAAAGCAGGAGGATAATATTGGAAACAATATGTGAAAAACTAAAATTTACAAAAATTACTGATATTTTTTTTTGAGCAGAAAAATATAAAGAAAAATGTAGAATATTAACGGAAAACAATATAATTAAAGAAAGAACATATGAAGACAGATATTACTGATTTATTTGTAATGTATTTAATTATGATATGAAAGAATAAAGGTGGTGGTTCACGCCACAAAAGAGAAAAAAAAAAATCTTTGTTATCTTTTTACTTCCAATTCCTTCTATCATTCCCATCACACACGTACTAAAAATAAATTATCTATACCCTCCCATAGAACAAATTCTTTCCAACATAACATTCAATACTCTGGACCCACCCTTTGGAACAACCTACCACCCTCCATTTTAAAATCTGCTTCCCCTAAGATACTTCTCTCAAAATTAAAAAAATACACCTTTTCTACTTATTAAATATTTATTAATCGGTCATGTCTCGATCTGCAGTACCAACATATTTTTTTTTTCTGTTATTCATATTTTAGATTATGAAATTTATTATGATTTTCTTCAATGCATTTCTTTTCTTTTTTATTTGTGTTAAGGCTCGCTCAACACAAGATGTTACAAACATCTTTCAGGGCTTTTGCCTTCATTTTCTGATATACTTTATAATTCTGTACAATCCTGTTTCTTGTTTTCCTACTGTATGTATTCAGATTTTGTAAATAAATGTCTATTGAGTTGAGTTGAGTATTGAGTTGATGCATCCCTCAAGGAACTAAATAAGGCCCCATACTTTTCCTTCATCCTGATTAATGATGCTTGTTTAGAAAGCCGGTGAAAATACAAGAGATAATGTACCATCACTTCAATTGCTAATTTGACGTGTATTAGGCTTAAATTTGGGCCAAAATGTTTAGTCTGGTAGTTTGAAGAAAAACTTCATTATCCAGATAGGCAAAAGAAACAAGAAAAAATTCAACATTTATATTTTGTTATGTTTACTAGAGATGGTCGCACTTTGCCAGACCTGTCTATTGACCAGAAAGAGTAGCTAGACACATAGCTGGAATCATTCAACCATATCGCACTAAACATTTTTTAATATGTTTCGATGATTTTCGGTGAATAAAGAAGATGGGAGTTTATAGTAGTAATCCCCCAGCCTAACCCTTGTACTCAAAGACGATGGTGAGTAAATTATAAAAGTTCATGAATTTAGGCGTTCAAAATGGCGACCTAGGCCTAGGAGGCATATGAGCCCTAGTAGGCATATCAATAGGCTGCAGAATCACCACCACACACCGACACGATTGAATGATTCCATCGTGTCATCACATACGTCATACTTTTAGCTACCTCGTGGGTCATAGACAAGTATCGCAAAGCGCGAACATTTCTACAAACAAAATATAAATGTTGAATTTGCCTATCTAGATATAGAAATGTTTCTCCAAAATACCAGACTAAACATTTTGGCAAATTAGCAATTAAAAATGATGGTACAAAACAATTTTCTAACACTTTCCTGTTGAAATGAACATGATATTCAAAGTCATACATCAAAAAGAAGTTTAATTAGCATAAATTCAGAATAGCCGCTATATAAATGTGGTATTAAACTTTTCAATTAGTATTTAAATTGCCATATAACGTATCTATGACGTCATAAGATATTTATATAAGTATGATGTCAAAATAATTCGCAATTGGCATATTCTAAGAGAAAATATAGAAACCGCAGGAAAAGATGTTTTAAATCTCATGAAAATGGTAAAACATTTAACACATCCAGGTGCCTATAGCCCAAGCGGGTAGCAATATCGAGACAGGATGCAGCACATGTGTGATCAGCGTAGTACTGTCATTCGACGATACACCATTTCAATTGAATCTCAAGGGTGATAAGTACAATACTAAAATACTGTATTCTTGCTCATGTTTCTAACTCATGCATGCCGCTTCTGCTAAACATTAGATTGAGCACCATTTTTCCAAACACCAAATGCAATGGTAACTCTTTGCTAGGTTATTTTTCTTACTAATTGCTATTCCTAAGATGCTATAATAATAGGCAATAATTGATGAATGCGGGACGATTCGGCCCAGGTGTGACGGGACGATTTGGCCCACTCATAGGCCGATATAATGTCTAAGAAGAGAGATTAGCTCTCGGAAGGGTTTTCAGATATGAAATATTGTGAAGTACATTATTATGATAAAATTATGTTTTGTAATTTTTTGGGGATTTTTAATTGTTCGTTTTATGTACTGAAAATTATTTTCAAAGGGTGTAGCCTACAAGGAGGGAGGTACAAACAAGGAGGATAAAGTTGCTGTCTTATTTACTACTTGTAGTAGAACTTTTTTTCCTGCATACTGTTCGCGAATTTAGCATACTCAATGTTCAACATTAATAGAGGGCTAAAAACTATGTGGAATCCATATAGTGAATGCCTTTTTTTGGTGAAAATCATGTTCAATTTCAATATATTTTGTAACTGTCAATAAAAATAAAATGATACTGTTGAAAATAAAATTGAAAAATTCATAATAATATCCTCAGTAGGATGCCCTTAAGCCTAGGCTTAGGCTAGATAGTGATGCTGATTTAAATCGATTATTATCCTTGAAAACAGAACAGTATCTGCAGTAACTTATCTTAAAATTAAATGTGTATTTTACCAATAAATGCATTAGAAGTTGACGCATTCCACTACGTTTTAGTCCTCTATTATTGTTGCTCTTTTGATGCTCTATAGAAATAAAAATATTGAACATTGAATAGTGCGAGAAACAAGTCTGTAAAATCATCAATATAATGATTTATTTGTTACTTTGTATGTGATTCTTCTTCTTAAAAGTACTTTTGATGCATAATTCTAAGGTGTGGTATTCACGCGATAAAGTTAGTAATTTGGAGTAAAAATACAAGCGAAAGGGAACTAGCGCCGCTAGAGCCCAATAACTAGTAGGCCTACTGTACGCACGTACTGTACGTGGACAACAATGAAATTCGTTCGTAATACCTAGCTTAGTAAAACAGGAATATTGTATGATTATTACACTAATTATTACATTAAAATTGATTAAATTATTTTCTACATAGGCCCTGTAGGTTAAGGTTAAGAATATTAGGTTAATTAATTTTAAGTCTATAGTATTGTCGGACGATCAGTAAATCTTTTTCACACGCACTCTAGAATTCTCTCGCAATTTTATTGATCGGCATCAGTTACCTTTTATTCACTGACAGTCATTGAACTTTCCCTGTCATCGAGAGGTACAAAGAGAGGTACACATGTTGATTTTCTAGAGAATGGAATGTAAAAAATGTCTCAGCGGTGGCGCCAGGACCTTCCCGACGCGGGGGCTACATTTCCCGACAAGGGGCTATGCGAGCGTAGCAAGCATCGCTAGGCTGAGGGCCAGGGCCGCCAAGGAAGCAACGCCTTCTAGCGTCATTTGAGGTTGTTTTAGAGATCAGATTTAGGGTAGCCACTTTTTCCGCTTTTTATAATGCATAAATAAAATACTGCGTGGAAAAATACGATGCGCAATGACTGTTTCAATCCATATTTTTCATTTAAAAAAATAAAATTTCAAAATATGCCTATATTTATTGGGTAAATTGTAGCATAGAAAAATTAATATACGCGAACGTAAAACTTACCCACAGGCGAAGAGGTAGGCCTATATTGTTTATCGCAGAGGCGTAGGCTGGTTGCTGTCTGGGGATGCCAAAATTGTAAATGCGTGCCTTGGGCTGATCTGTAAGAAATTTTTGAAAAATAGAGCTGTTAGGTCCGAGGAAAATGCACTTATTGTAAGTGCCCCACGGTACAGAAGGTTACTTGAAAATTAAAAAATTGGTAAACATACGAACAATTAACATAATTCGTTTTTGCTGTAGTGTAGCGTAGCGTCGACACACAGTACACGACGTAACCGTCGGTAAACTTCGCCTGGAAAGTAACTACAGTACACATTTTGGTCCCTGGATGGAACATGATATAACGCGTCTAGACACAACGTTGAACGATTCGTACAAAGGGATACCGCAAAACAAGTGCGTACTTAGCTATTGTTTATAAAGTAGTTAGATCGCTGGCAATAATGAATGCATTTAAATATATATAGGTAGATTTTCGAATGTACTCATTAAAGGAAGGGACACCATGTTCAATAAACATTGCACTGGCACTACTACTTCTAGAGAATCTACATAAATAACTACGTAAACACTACAATTAAGTATACAGCGCAGAGCATTATTGTAGCATACATTACGAGATCCAATAGTCTTCATACGATAGTTACACCAGGGCTGCACAATACATACTAATACAGTAACATTTAACATTGGTAGAGCATTTCATAAATTTGCGATTGAGTGAGTTGCTTCTAATACACAAAGATCTGTACTGACTTTGAATGTCGGCCTAATCACTGCAATCACACATAAGAATATGACCGAGAGGTACCAGCTATCTCAACATAAGCAAGTTCTTTACAAAAAAGTTTAGTAATAGAATTATTCAAGTTTGCAAGTACGAGGACAGAAATTTATTTTTTAACTAGGCTACAAACTATTAACTAATACCATTATTGTTTTTAACAAATAAAATAAACATGCACCTTGTATTTATTAGATCAGATACTAGAGATACTTTATTTATCACCTCTTACCAAAGTAATTTTACCTTTGAAATATATAGTGCGGTTCAGAATTAATAAGTTGAGTCAATACTGAATTCCAGTAATCTATGACCATTTGTGTTAAATGTAGGGTCACCATTATGTATTGCATTGCCTATGCTAGTGTTAAAGTCTCCCAATAACAAAATTAATGGATTTTCTTTTGTTAAACATATTTTCAATTTGATAACAAATGATTATACAATTCATCTCTTGTTTCAATGTCAACATCCTCGACCGGAATATACATAGGTTTACCTCCATTAACTTGTACCTTAGCCCACATTTTTTCACAATTTACAATTGAACATTGTTATTTTGAATCATTATCCAACATCTAGTAAAATAATACTCATTTTACCAGCTGATAAAGGGAAAGCTACAGTCATTATGGATAAAGAGGAATACGACACACACACTTTAACATCTATGCTTACGGATGAGTGAATAAACATATGAAGTTTTGAAATAAAATCCTATCCGTCGCTACAAAAGTGAGTTAGTATCCATTCTTAGTGATTTAAAGAAACAACAAAGAATTACTAGAAGTCAATATGACTTACTCTTCCCTACTGTAGAAAACATTCCACATATTTATGCTTGCTACTCCAAAAATGCATAAAGAAGGCAGAAAACTTAGTCCCATAGTAGAATACATAGGATCCATTGCACATGAAACATATAAGGATGTTGCTGACATCCTTTCCCCATTAGTAGGAAGCACACAACACCACATTAAAAATTCTAAACATTTAGCCCAACAATTAGCAGAAAACATAATAGAAGAAGATGAAATCTTCAACTCACATGACCAACATCCCATCCTCACTATCTGTCATAACATCTAGACTTACCGTAAAGATGTATTGTCCCCCAAAAAACATGAAAAATGAAAATTAATTAAAGCAGACTTTATATGTTATTTTGCAGTTTTAATAAAGTTAATCACTTCCAATGAAATAAAAACGACAAAAAATTTTGTTTTCACTTATAAAATGACAACATAAATGGTTAAATTCAACCAAAAATCCATTGGCTGGCAGCCAATTTGACCACTTTTTTCAGGTAAATACATTTTTTTTTCGATCCAATTTTTGGTCAAAGTGGATAACTATTTTGTTACATTTATCTGGAATATTAAAAAAAAAATTTGAAGAATTATCCTTTCAGGGGGACAATACAACTTTAAAGAAGATAGTGATTTAAAAAATAGAACAATATTGAACATCGATGACATCATACGGTTATTAAAGTTCATCTTAACTACCACTTATTCCACATTCAAAGATATTATCTACAAACAAAAATTCGGAGAAGCCATGGGAAGCCCAGTCTCCCCGATTGTAGCGAACCTATTGTAATGTAATGATATAGAATTATAATTATAATTGAAGAATCGACCTTTATAAAACAAAATTTACCAGATGTCTTCTAATGACCATCATTGTAATAACTCAGATACAATCAATCAATCCCTCAGCATCATTATTTGATGGCAGTGAATTTTATAATTTTACTAATTATTATTGTGTATAAATAATTTCATAGTTATGCAATTTTATTTAATACACAGTAGGCCTATGCTGAAGTTCAAAGGTTAATAACCATACTATCGGCCATTTTTGTACAAAATGTGCCATTAGACTGGATAGAAACACACATGTTTTAAACAATTTAAAAAGAAAAAAAATGTCATAAGACCAACATTTTCAGAGTTAAATTATTATATTTTACTAATAGTTCAAAGGTCAATAGTTGTAGAATCAGCCGTTTTAGAGCCCTATTTTGTGTCTCTCCGATTATTGGTTATTGAGATACGATAAATCAAGGTCAAAGGTCAAAATGTCAGAAATAAGACTTGCATCCATTTTTTGACAAAATGTGTTAAGTTAATATAAAAGCATATATTTAAAACACTTTGACACCAAAATTAATTATCTGTGACTAGTAGTTCTCGAGATATAGAGAAATTATAAAAAATGGCCGCCATTTTTAATTATGCAAATTAAGGGCTTAGATCAAAGAACTTATTACACAAGAATCTCCTGTTCGTCCGAAGCGCGTAACAATTTCGAAAGGCATTGTGGGATAGAATAGAGCTAATGGGTGGCGCCATTGTGAGCCATGGAGTAGGGCGCCCGCATCAAATTAGAAAGTCAAAATCATAGAGGGGATCTGCTAATACTCTTGGGGGGATAGAGTAATTGACTGAGGAGTAGGGCGCCCGCATCAAATTAGAAAGTCAAAATCATAGAGGGAATCTGCTAATACTCTAGGGGGATAGAGTAATTGACTTCCTAGTTTGGAGGGGGCGCTGCTCCATGCTGTGAAATGGCGTCACCCAGTTTGACCTTTTAACCCTGTACTTCCGATACTGTGTTTTGAATGCAAATTGAAGAACAGGAGATTCTTGTGTTATAAGTTCTTTGGCTTAGATGGCCAAATTTCGCTTGGGATCCGCCATATTTGTAATCAGCGAGGTCGAAATATCCTAAATCAAGTGGATCCCAGCTTCTACCCAAAAATGCTTCTTGCACCATATTTCAGGGGAAAGCTGGTCATATTTAGAATAAAATGATCACCTATTGTTATTGTACAAAATCTTTATTATTGGTTATCCGCAACTTGTAAAGTTATTGTAAAAATCTTTTTTTTCATCTTTATTCTTCTTTCTTTCCCCGATTTTTGTGTGTCGCATATCTCTCATCCTTGTCAACATAAGATCATATAACTTTGTCATTATATGGAAATTTACCTGAAGTTGTGCACCTCTATATTTAGCATGACGTCAGAGTTGCACAACGTGACTGACGTGCGATTTTATGAATTTCAATGATTGATCATAGATTATAAACCAAAAGTCATTTTCTATTGACACTTGGTGAAAATTCAAGTCATATCATGGGTCAACTTTCTATGGATTGAAAATGGCATGTTTTACAAGAAGTTACGCGCGCACACGCGCATAAAACAGAATAGGCCCTCTAGAGGTCAGTCTGTTTGATGATAGATCGCCATTATTTCTGAAGAAGCTGTCCGATCAGGACAGCGAAACTGTCAAGGTTAGTTTTTACTAATTATTGGTTTGGAAAAAAGAATATTTTCAAGATACATATAACAGTGTATTCTGTAATATGCTGTATGCTACAAAATAGGTACAATTCAGCACTGTAAACATGTTTAATTCATGTCATAGGATGGCATAATATTTGTCGAAGTTCATATAGTTTAAAGTATGTGCATGTTGCCTTTGCGCGGATAACCCGAACTCGTCAAAGTGACGAGTTCAAATCTAGTTTTTCATCTTTATTCTTCTTTCTTTTCCGGATTTTTGTGCGCAGCATATGCCCTATTGCTTGTAACTATATCATATATATAACTTTGTCATCATATGGACATTTACCTGAAGTTGTGCACCTCCATATTTTGAATGACGTCAGAGTTGCGCAACGTGACTTACGCGCGATTTTATGAATTTCAATGATTGGTCATAGATTATAAACCAAAATTCCAATTTATCTCTGTATATTTTAGCTTATGGTTTGTTGGTCAAATAACTGAATGAACAAGGCCATTACATGGCTGCAATCATGTGCTCAAGTTAGTGTTTATTGACCTACTGACCAACCGACCAACATAGTGAGCTGTAGAGTCGCACGCGACTAAAAATGAAATGAAATAAGTATCTACTTCTTTTAAAAGCATAACTTAGAATCTTTATTTTTATGGGTTGTTAATGCTAAAATAGTATATATCATAAGTTCATAGCTGTAGTTATGCTCATTAATTTGCTAATTAGCAGCTTCCTTGAGTAAAATAAGTTGACAGAAGTTGCTTCTTTGTTAGACACTGAAAATAAACATTTCTGACTAATTTCTTTTGTTTTATTTAAGAAAGTGCAGGCTTATCTATTTATCGTTGATCATTATTGTCCTAGTGTAAATGGGCATGTAGAGGACAATATCATTGTAACAATAAGGCTTACGCTCTGTATCTGATTTTTTTCTTTGCTGTTTATAATTTGACTTTTTTTATTAACGTTGTACACAACGCCATGGGTCTGGATATACTAAGCCTTAATTTCCATCAAAAATCACAAATTAAGATGGTAGATGTACAACACCTTTACAAACACATACACAATAAAAAAAAATTTGCTTCCATTCTGTATATGCAAAGCCAAGGTAAACAAATAGATATATCAAGTTTAACCTACCCTTAAGTAAATACTTTAATATAATCTGATTTTCTTGATAAATTGTTCTCATTGGGTATCTTAGGAAATCCTATGTATTACTTCCTGAATTGCCACTTTATAAGGATGATAGAATTTGTTAACCATGAAGGATGTGTAATTCAAACACATTGTTTTCATGTACCCTAGAAACACATTGTAAGTATTGCTGTGAATGCCAACAACAGTATATAAAGTTTGTCATGAGAAAACATGATTTTAAAAATGCAGATGAACATACTATAAGATATTGTTACATGTCTACAGTGGTTATACATTTATTCTAAAATGATCAATATCAAATTTTATTTTTTATTTTTTGATACTTTCATTTCATAAAATGTAAACAATGTTGCCAGGGATAGGTGAGGTGTTTATTGGTAGTTTGTTTTTGCGTTGTCAAATTAAGTAGTTTGTTGCAAGTGTTTATCAAATAAAATTTTACTCATTTAAATAAAATAAATTCAAGAAATGACGTTGAATAATATTAGTAACATACGAAGGAACAATACAAGGTAAATATATAACATTAATATTAGCATTGAAGTGTTCTGGCTCTGAGAGTGTTTCCTGTCCCCCAATTGAAGCTTCCCCTGTAGACATTTGTATTGAATGCAACGTAACACAAATAAAAACAAAATAGTGAATTGGCAGTTACACCGAACAAGCACATTTAACATATACAGAAAATTGTATCATCCTATAGTTAGCCATGATTGCTATCGTGTTACATGGTAGTTTCGGTCAACTATGGTGATGGTGACATCTGGATATTTTACTTGGATTCCTGAAAACACCAAGCCCGAAAGAAGATTGCGTACATTCAACAAGTACAGTGTACCTAGATGTGGGACTAACTGTTATGCGAATTCAACTCTACCTAGTCCAATAAGACTTGAATAAATAAATTAAACCAAAATAATTGTACTTTAATTGGAATTATTGTTGCTTTATTATAATAATCTATTTTAAACCTATATATATATATCGTTTCAAATGAATTAATTAAATTTCAGTATATCACCGGGCGGTTTAGAATTAATGTTCTTTGCCTACTGTGTTTATATATATAAAAGTATCTCTTCGGATATCCCGCCTCGTGAATAAAAATACTGTAAAATGAGGGCGTATCAATTTGATCTCTGTTGCGCGTGTGTACAACTGAGGACTAGTGCTGTTCCGCCGTACCACGCCGAGAATGTTAAAGAGTCGCTATCCAATCGAGTTTGAACAATACCATGAAAGCCCCAGTGGTCTAATGGTTAGGGCAACTGCATATCAAGCAGACGGTCCGAGTTCGAGTCTCGGTTGGGGCGACTTTTTCTCATTCTCACAGATTTCCTCATCTTTATCGTTTCAAATTAATTAATTAAATTTCAGTATATCACCGGACGGTTTAGAATTAATGTTCTTTGCCTACTGTGTTTATATATATAAAAGTATCTCTTCGGAGATCCCGCCTCGTGAATAAAAATACTGTAAGATGAGGGCGTATCAATTTGATCTCTGTTGTGCGTGTGTACAACTGAGGACTAGTGCTGTTCCGCCGTATCACGCCGAGAATGTTAAAGAGTCGCTATCCAATCGAGTTTGAACAATACCATGAAAGCCCCAGTGGTCTAATGGTTAGGGCAACTGCATATCAAGCAGACGGTCCGAGTTCGAGTCTCGGTTGAGGCGACTTTTTCTCATTCTCACAGATTTCCTCATCTTTATCGTTTCAAATTAATTAATTAAATTTCAGTATATCACCGGGCGGTTTAGAATTAATGTTCTTTGCCTACTGTGTTTATGTATCTCTTCGGAGATCCCGCCTCGTGAATAAAAATACTGTAAGATGAGGGCGTATCAATTTGATCTCTGTTGTACGTGTGTACAACTGAGGACTAGTGCTGTTCCGCCGTATCACGCCGAGAATGTTAAAGAGTCGCTATCCAATCGAGTTTGAACAATACCATGAAAGCCCCAGTGGTCTAATGGTTAGGGCAACTGCATATCAAGCAGACGGTCCGAGTTCGAGTCTCGGTTGGGGCGACTTTTTCTCATTCTGACAGATTTCCTCATCTTTATCGTTTCAAATTAATTAATTAAATTTCAGTATATCACCGGGCGGTTTAGAATTAATGTTCTTTGCCTACTGTGTTTATATATATATATATATATTATATTATTATATTTTAAGATTAAATAATAATGACTAACGTTAACACTGTATAAATTTATCATATATATATATATATTTAAATAATGAATATTTCTGATTTAAGATTTATTTTACTATAATGATTGATTATAACTTTGTGCAATTTTTATATAGATGATGGTTCTTTTTAGTTTTTTCGTACAACACTGGTACTGGTTCAAATAACCGTCTCACAGAGACATCTGGTAGCCATTGACTTAAAGTTGGCATTTGGATGTGTTACTTTTAAATGTACAGTATTAGTGACTACTACCAAATTGCACAGTCACAAAACAACTTATAAAACAGTTCATATATACAGTTCAAACATTGCTGGGAATTATAAATTTAAAAAAAGTTCCTATTCCTAGATGCTATACAGGGGCGGATCCAGGATTTAGAAATAGGGGGGGCGTAGCTTTGTGAGCGAAGGCAACTGGAAATTTTGGCGTTCTAGCGCATTGTAAGTCGTTTAAAACGATTTACAAACAATTCATAATGTCATTTACCAAACACTCTAAAGCTCGCAAATTACGACATGTGGAACATGCAGCTGATACTTACCTAGGGTACCAAAGCAAGATAACAACTTGCCTGTACTTTACATCTAAATTTTTACAACGCGACGATGTTTTTCAGCTTTTATATAAGCATAAACTTGTCCTAGCCTAGGCCGGTATTATTTTCTTACACGCGCGCCGGGTCGCGATTTTTTTTTTCGTACATAAGTTGGGGACCCCCTCATGAAACGTCACAAAATAAACATGAATAATTCATCAGTTAAATTTTCTTGTTCCACCCAAACGTATAGCAACAAGAAGTGATTACACAAGTGCGGTACGATTCTAGGCCTAATCTCCGCTGTGGTTGCCGCGTGGGATTTCATAAAAAAATAGCGGCGTTTTGTGTGGATTGTCGAAATAATCAGCCTTTAGTTTATGGTGTTATTAATATAATTTATTACAAAAGAATTACGTGTTAAAATTATATTTTCTATTGATACTATTAGGCCTAATTATTAGTCTCTAAACCCATGTCTATTCTAGTAGTAGCTGTGTTCTAAGCTCGCTGTGTGGGTGTGTGTGTGACGTGTGTGTTAGGTATGACACAGTCCGAGTAATAAGTCAGCAAAATTAAACAATAAACATTACACAAAAATACATTTTTTATTCTCGTGGGTCTAATCTTCCCATCTCATGTGTTCATATACGCGCATTTTTAAAGTTCCTTTGAGTACATGCATATTGTTTGATAATAAAATAGCAGAATTAAAAAATTACAGTACACAAATTATACACATTTTTTATTCTTGTGGGGCTAAGCTTTCTTTGGGCTATGTCCAATTACTACTTAGTTTAATGTCTTGCCTAGCTGTCGATTAGCCTCGACACATTTTGCATAGTGGTGTGTGTGTGAAGAAGAGTGCGCGAAGGCAATCACGTGAATTGACCTAGAATCCTAGGCCTACTGTAGAAAGAATCGTATCGCAGTTTAGTTGTGCGTGTAATCACTTCTTGTTGCTATATGCTTGGGTGCACACGGAACAACAAATTAACTGATGAATTATTCATGATTATTTTGTGACGTTTCATGAGGGGTCCCCAACTTATGTACGAAAAAAAAAATCGCCGCCGGGTCGATCGCGGTGACTACTTCTTCGCATCCAAGCAGCTAAAGTAAAATGACGTCACGTTAAAGCGGGTCGTCACAGAGTCTCATTCATATTAATGAAGCAAACTTGCTGAGAGTGTTTTCCACCACCACGCAACAATGCGACGCGAGATTTATCGAAACTCCGAGCCATCGACTGACGATCATGTTTTTGACAATTAAAATCACGGCATATTCAACGACCTGGTTTAGACGATCGTTTAAAAATTAGCGGTCCGGCTCGATCATCATTACATTATATTTAGTGATTTGAAAAAAACAAAACACCCCTTTTGTCATCGCGATTTGTTTATGAGAATCATCGACGGAAAAGCAAATAAAACACTACAAGGGTCATGAAATTCTGCATGCAGCATTGTTAATATTTTAATAGTAATATGTTTTAATAAAATATAGGCCTAACGTAACGGGATAATTTTCATAGGCACTACAGTCCTAGCCTTTGTTTTTATTGTATTTAATAAATGGGCGCGTAGTGTAGCACTGACCATGTGACTTCATAAACTCTATTGATCGTCGGAGGTACGTACCGCTACTCTACAATACGGGAGTGACGATCACAAAGGATGCCGAACTGCTTAGTAAAACGCGACCAAGCTCACCACGTGGCTTTTATCAACTTGCTCCTTTTAGTTTTACACTTAACTGTGAATGATCGTTGGTAACGCTAGAGATTGATAGTACACAAAGGATGTCGACGTACATGCTTGGTGAAATGCGATCAAGCTGACGATGTGCTCCGACGTACTATTTTCACTATGAAAATGATACGTGTTTTTAAAATCTATATAATTTAAAAAAAAAAAAAAAAAAATCTTTAAAACATAGGGGGGGCGTACGCCCCACACGCCCCCCGCTAGATCCGCCACTGCTATATACCAGTTCACTTTGGTAATCTTGCTTGTACCCAGTTGTGTTAGTTACCCAAGACAGTCAGTAAATGTTTCTGTTTCGCTGTAACTGTATTTTGTCTTTATGTCTTTTATGTGTAAACTGACTTTGGGGTTGGGTCAACCGGCTCAGCTACAGTGATTACTTAATTACAGTTCACTTAGGTTGACCCTGGTCTCTCTAATTTCAGTTTTTTTGTTTTGTATATACTTAAATAGACCAAATAAATAATGAAATGAAATGACAGGCAAGAATACGTTCACAATACCAAAAATGGAATAGAGAGAAATGGCGAACCGACGTCTAAAATCCGAGTGGGTATAAAATCATAACAAACCGTTGAGGGCGGCACATTTCCTATGTTTATACACGTGAATCATGGCGTCGTCTAACCAATGTTGTTGCTGTGTATCGCTCATAATTCTTTTTCTATTTGTGTATTTAGTCATCCATCATTCACAATCATATTCCTAAAAATATCTCATATCTATCTGTAGGTCTACACTAGACTAGGCCTATAGTATTATAGTAGAATGGTCTTATCGAGTATTCATTACTGGCGGTAGCCCCCCGGCAGGAAGCATCACTAGCCACATAACAAAATGGCAGTTGTCAAGCTGAAACTAAATGCTAGGCCTACGTGTCTACTAGAGATGCTCTATTTAGTCTTACTACCTAGCTAGGAGAGGCCTAGCAGCACCCTAGCTAAAGTAGTAGAAAGTAGTACAGTATGCAATAAAGAATTTCCAATATTATTATTATTATTATAATAACCGATAATCCGTGCTAGGCTCGCTCGAGTAGGCTTGCTCGAGTATGCCTACTCGAGGTCAACACAGCATCAGCGAAACTATCTAGGGCCTAGAGCTGGGTGGTACAGTATATAACAAAAACGCGTCTTAATTCAATCCAAATTGAAATAAAATATGTTAAGATTTGCCCATATAACATTAAAATTGTTAAGGGTGTTGCAAAAAAAAAAGATACTGCTATTACGTGTGTTTTAAACGTTCTTTTCTAACTACCTTTTTAACTCAACCCATCGGAATTTCCCATACAAAAACATGTGGCGAGAAATGGTTTGTTTACAATCTATACCCACTCGGTGAAATTTGAGTGACGTCATCGCGGTTCACCATTTCTCTCTATTGACGGCAGCAACTATGGCTGTGAAAGTAAATTTGCTGTACAAAATGAGCTAACGTCTTAATGTAAAACAATCTTGTTTGTTCTATTGGACCGATAGCACCGCCATTCCTTCTTACATCGCTAATGATAAAGCAAGGTACCACACATTTGTAGCCAACAGAATAAAAGTAATACGAGAAGCGACTGAAACACAAAACAATGGAAGTTTGTAGAATTGATATTTTGAAATTTCTTAATTGCTTTATAGTTAAATCGGAACCTACAGACAAGAACTAAACTGTACCTGTACCATCATTAATAGTTGACGTCAAAGGGAGTAGACGTACTTGACTCGGCAGCGCTAATTTAGCGGCTCTCCGACCAGCATATACGTACATATGTGGTTTTTGTACTGTATATAACTTTTGTTTCATCGTTTTTTAACATTTCTGTTTCATTTTGATGTCGTTTTGAGGGTATTTTTGGTGTTGTTTGGTGTTTTTGGTGCTACAGTATTACTGTATGAAATGTTTAGCCGTACCAATCAGGCAGTGTTACGCAAACAAGTCTTGTATGCAAGGAATGCATTCAAGCTCAACACAGGTGCACCGCCGCATACCAAGTTCCCATTTGTTGAACAACGTAAGCGTTGGAGACGGAGGGGAGTTCGCGGTGGAACAAAAAGGCGAATACGTGTAATGACGACTTCTAATTGTTATACATGAAACTGTAGGCCTATTACCGGTATCGAAAAGAGGACGCGGAACCTATACAACTTACGAACGTTACAAAAAGCATCCACCACTTATAGCGTAATAGATGAACAGCGGAAATGTAAGCCTAGTCAGTTTCCAATAGTTATGCTTACAAATCCATGGTCGGTCTATAATGAATAAGATTGATGAAATTTCTATGCATTTGGAAGATAAACATATTGACATTGGCCTGTTTAGTGAATCATGGACTAATAAAGAAAACGAACACAAAATTAATATCGACGGATACTCTTGTTTTAGTAGTGGACGGAGTGATCGTATAGGGGGTGGCGTAGCTGCACTAATTAAGGATACTATCAAAGCTCGCACAATCAATCCTATTCCTATTCCAGATGTTCTGGAAGGTATGTGGATTAAAGTATCGCTACCAAAAACGCCACGGATCATGTCATCCTTACATTTGTGTATTATTTATTACAGCCCTGGACAACCAGTTAGTACACAAACAACACTTCTTCGTTATTTAAGAGAATCCGTTGACAGCATTAGAACATCATCACCGTCAGCGGCGATTCTCATTGGTGATTTTAACGAAGCCCGCGCGAAAGTTAAACAATTTTGCTCGTCAACTGGTCTTCGACAAGTTGTCAAAACATCAACTAGGGACAACAGTGGTAATATTCTGGACTTGCTTATAACTAACTTTTATCAACATTACGAAGAACCGGTTGTTCATGCACCCTTTGGTCGTAGTGACCATAATTCGATTTTATGGAAACCAAAACCTGGATTCGTCTGCATTAAGGGCCACAATGATATTAAGGCGTCATGTCAAAATGTTTCAAAACGATAATTATGCGTGAAACGCGGTTCAGATTTCTTTGACCGTTTAACGCGTTAAACGTCTTAATCAAGCTCATTAATTGTACTCATTAAATATTCAAAGCTTAGGACCGCCTACTATTACGTCGGTAAAAAGACGCGATTAACGCGAACATCGCGGTTCAATGTAATACTATTTTGAAATCGATTTTGCGTCGAACACAACGATAAAAATGCGTTTTTAGGGTCAGGTCCTATGACAACAAAGAAATCGGCTGATAATGTAGACCTATTCCCCGGTCTATACATATACTGTCGTGTACGTATACATACATAAAATAAATGGGGAAACCCCGTAGGCTTCATTTAGCCTATACTGTACCGTATACGGGTTTTTTTGTATAGCCGAATATAATACTAAATAGCTTGATTTGAATGTTTAGGAAGATTCAGTATTTTAGTTCTTTGAAATGTATGCATTGTTTATATGTTAAGTGTGTCCTTATTTTATGATTATCATCATAAAATACTTCATTAATTTATATTATCAATTCAGTCAATGTCACATGGTTGTGCGCATATTAAGAAACGACATTGTTTTGGCCATGTGCTCCGACGATCCAAAGGATCGGCAGAGGACCGTTTCCTTAAACGTTCTTCCACCCTATGCATATTGTGTACACGTGCTCTGCCGTGGATACAAAGGACTGTTTTGTTTTACGCGCATACCTAGCAATAACAGGCTCTTTCTTTAAATGTTCTTCCACCCTATGCATATTATGTACATGTGCTCTGCTGTTTATGAAAATCAGATTTATAAAAGATTTATTTAATTATACTATACTATACTGAAGTTGTTTTTCAGTTATGACCATTATGAGAGTTTGATAAGTAGGGTGTTTCGTAGTTATTACATTTTAGAGAACAAAGCTAGAATAGTAATAGGCCTAATAAACAACAAATAAACTTGAAATGTTACTGGTAGGTCTATGCTATATAGGCTATTCATAATAAAACAATTGAAAAAACTAAAATCCACCAATGTTCCTCGTTTATTTTCCCAGGGTCAAAGTGGTCAAAATAAATACAATATTTACAATAAATATATATATTCCTTCATATGGTAACTAAAACATACTCCACGCACGGAGGACCCGAGATGTAATCCGTAATTTCGAATAACTTTTGTAACTTAGACCTCCCAACTCATGGACGTACTATATTCAGTTCCGAAACAAAAGCCACACGCAAATGCCATTGTTCTTAAAAGATAAATAAAACAAAGCATATTCGAATAAAACAATAGTAGGCTACTGTCTTTGCTTTGTTGACTAATTTAATACGCCTAGGTGGGTCGCCTAAACGAACAACATGGTAGGTGTAGGCCAGCAGCATTCAGCAAGCTTTTTGACCCCTTAAAAAGACATTCTTAAGCTTATTGGCCACGTTGGCCCTAAAAAAAAAAAATTACTTATCAACTGATCGCCATCCAAGTTAAAATAATATTACAATTTAAAATAAATAAACGAATTAAACTAGACTTGAACTCGTTAGGCCTACTTTGACGAGTTTAGTTATCTGCACAGCAAAATCCACTTGCTTGCACGTCATTACGTTACTTACTTTAGAATATTGCGCACAGAAAATTATTATTAGAATTATTATAGAATAAAATCATATAATATTTTGTTTTTATATGGTGAATTCTGTATATTTTGGGTCATTGTACAGTATACACATTCATGGGTATCACTTTTTATTCGGAGGAGCTATAACAGATTAAAATTGATTGATTGATAAAATACTGCAAAGATAAAAATAGGTGACCCACATCATTCAAATTTTTTGACGTGATGACGTTTTCTTCCGGAAAGATAATGGTCTAGCACACTGACATCGCGAGATTCGCGTAAATGAATGTGAAACGTATAATGACGTCATCGCAAAAAAAAACATTTTTTTGTGATTTTATAAGGGGACAATATTTTGTTTACAAAAAAATAACAATTATAATATTATTAAACGATGCAACCTACGGTATGTCTACAAAAAAATAGTAAGTTGACATTTCACTTAACCAAAGAAATGAATTAATCAGCATAATGCAGAATAGAAGGACAATAGACACAAAAGACTACTAGCCAAATGAACAATATGTGGATGCTTGCATAAATTAACTACATAAACAGTCTCTTCCTGTGCACTATTAAGTATTATTACATTGTGAAAATTAAATGTTCAACATTTTAACTCAGCAAATTAAAATAACGGTCTTTTTTTATTGGCGCAGAAAAGGGTACTCAAAATACAGTATAAATTTATGAATACTGAATTTTATCCACAAATGTGGTTGGGAAAATACGGTATATCTTTTGGAGCGCCGTTTCCGCTGCCAAAAATATACAGTAACGTAAATACGGTTTATATAATACAGTTAAAACATGTTGCTCTGGTTTTGTATCATGCCTTCTGTATTTCAAATCAGGGAGATGTAAAATCTCCCTGATCAAATCACGCTGATTATTATTACCTTTGATTCTTTATTGGTATTATTATAGAGTAAGTTCATCGTCAAGTTTCTGTTAATAATTTTCTTTACTCATTTTTGTATAGGACTATGTACAACAGTACAATGATGGTACAATCATTGTTTAAAAGTGAAAAAAACATCGGTTCATTTTTTTTGTATATTATGATGCTATGCGTTTTAGTTTTATTTCCTGAATGTAAAAGCTGTGCTATTTTACGAATTCCTATTTTAACCACCACATATTATTCATGGATCAATAAATAACAAAAGCTTCAACAAAACAATGCTTTGCAAAATAACAACATTTATTTCTATAGGATCATGCTCTGGATCATTTAGTTTAACATACTATATAATAATAATAATAATAATAATAATAATAATAATAATAATAATAATAATAATCGAAAGAAAACAAAAATAATTATATATTATTATAGATACTAAAAATGTTTAATAAAAGTTTTGTTTAATTTCAATTGGTGGTTTTTGTCATCTTGTCTTTAGTTTGTTTGGGAAAAAATAATTAATAAAAAATGTTCTTTATTTGAATAAATCGTTCGGTATGGAATATTTTTAAAATACATTAGGCCTCTAGTTATAAGTCATTGTGTCCCGTTTTATTTTATGATTGAAAAATCGTCACGATAAGTTATAGTCCTCCCCACCCTAAATCCAAAAATAATATAAATATTTTTCTTAACAAAACTGAAGTAGCCTATACACATTAAGCGCCTCGTTTAATGCAGTTTTCGTAGACGTTCGCATTGAAAACGAAATTCTTAAAGCCTGTTTTCCACTAGGCGAATTTAGTCGTGTGAATCAAACATTTCACGTATTCGCACGCGCAGTTTTCCATTGCACAAGAAAAATGTTAGGCTTTACGCAGCCCTTAAACAAAAGTACGTCGGCAAAAAAAAGATGTTAAAAATGGCGGCGTGAAAAATAAAAATAATATAGTCCAGTATCTAGTATCAGAACGTTCAATCGGTCGCTCAAAAAGACTGCCGACAGAAGACCGTAATTAAAAGTACAGACCTAGTTTTTTTTTGGTCACATGGCATGAAACACGATACTCTTTGCTGTTTACCGCAACCTCTCAGAGTCACATGTTTTCTTCCCTCCATCCAAATTCCTGTCGGGCATTTTCTTTACCCATGTAATGATTATTTAAAAAGCCTATCTTAAATCTTAACATGGAATATATATTTATTTTGCATATATTTTGTTGGTGTCCTAGCCTAGATGTCTTTTTTTTGGTTATAATTCGCTAACCCAACTCTGCGTGAGCTAAAGGCCCCTTTCCCAACGGGCCCGATGTCGTCTCGTCGGCGGATGACCGGCCAAATTAGGTTCACCTAACAGCATAGGGCGGCTACAAAAATTGACGTCTTCTAGCTTTAGATAGGATTTTAAATAGCGAACAAAACATTGTTTGTTTGCAATGTCCATGCTTCTAAAGGCGATAACAATGGTGTTTACTAACCCTACGCACCACCCTACGATCGACGCGTAGATAATTTATTAATTAGGATTATTAAAGACTGTATACAAAAGCATTACAAAAAAATGTTATAACAGTAGAAATTGAACTGTGGTAGCAGTAGAAATTCATTTTCTTGGTTAAGTTTTGACAGTAGTTTTAGTATAAAAACGTGGGCAGTGGAGTATCAATCATAAAAACGACTCAATACTCCACCTATCAACATCGCACTATAATGGCGCTGCGGCGAGAATGATGGGCTGCCAAGAAGAGTGATCGGCTTTTGTTGTTTACTGAGCAAACTTTAAATAGGTATTTTATTTGTATTACAGTTGCATTTTACAGTTATTACACATTCGGCTATCTGCGATTTCATTGTTTTTTAGGTTAATAATTGTTATGTATTATGAGATCGCAACGCACCTTAAATCAAGGATAGGTTGGACCTAGGCTACTACGTACCTAGGTTCAGCGTATGTACGGCCTAGCGGCGATCGATTGACAACGTACCAACTTACTTTTACGATTTAGTTTTTTGTTTTTTTAAACGAAATATACGCGTGTAACGAAAAAAACGATTTATTATTGTTATGTTTAACGCGTTTATGCAAATATTTAGTCAAGCATACAGTGGGGGCGGGACTAATATTGAGCTGTGCATATTAGCGTTTTTCACGTTGTTTCACAATTGGAAGTACGGTCAAGTTTAAAGAACAAAAGAATACGCGTTTCACGCATAGTCATCGTTTTTAAACATTTTGACATGACGCCTAAGTCTTTCCGGCCTTTTAGCGAATCTGCTTGCAATAGATTTGGTCAATGGATAACATCACAAGATTGACATGAAATACTGGAAACCAACGACCTTGATGAAAAAGTAAATATTTTCGAATCAACATTATGTCTGGCATACGAACGTTGTTTTCCAAAGCGCAGTATTAAAGTTCATTCAAATGACAAACCATGGATCACACCAAAAATAAAAAGACTTTGTAAGGAGAGACAAATTAGCTTTCATAAATATGGAAAATTGTCCCGCCAGTTCCGTACACTTAGAAACCAAGATTAAATACTACAAATACGAAGTTAACAATCTGCAAAACACTAACGCAAAGCAGTGGTTCCAAAAAGTTAACCAAATATGCGGTACGAATAAAAAGAAATCGGTGTTGAATCTAGAAACTGAAGAAACCGATCCGCTTAAAATTTGCCAACTAATAAATAACCACCTAGCGAATATATGCCAGAAGATTGAACCCCTACAAACTAATAGTCTACCATCATACCTTCCTTGTGGCTATGCACCGACACTCAACTTCTGGCAGGTGTATCATCAGCTTCAGAAAATAAACTGCAACAAATCAGCCCCGAGTGATCTACCGCCTCGCGTCATCAAAGAATTTGCATTTGAAATTGCATCACCGTTAGTTGACATCTACAACGCATCACTCTCGCAAGGCATAGTCCCGCGCAAGTGGAAAGAGGCGACCATAACCCCACTTCTTAAAGTGAAAGGACCGGTTAACTTAAATCAAATCAGACCCATATCCATTACACCAATTTTTGTACGCATGCTAGAACACTTTGTCTCGTACGCTACTCTACAGCAAAAACGAATTATGTTAATTGTTCGTATGTTCACCAATTTTTTAATTTACAAGTAACCTTCTGTACCGTGGGGCACCTAAAATAAATTTTTCATGCATTACTAAACAAAAAAACATGCCATTTTCGCTTAGCCAACATCTTATTATAGCTAAGTTATTACATTTTCAATGTCCTGTATGTCATGAATTTCTCACCACTCGGAAGTCCAGATGGTACGCACGCATACCCTTGGGAGGAATAAACTTATTTCCCCGACTGAAAAAGGTCTACGCTTGCGTTTTTTAAGCCTCTAGGCCTGATGTTTCCAACCAAAGTATAAAATGCAATTTTTTGAAGACCTGCAGCTCTAGTTTTAAACAGTTTCTTAGCTCAGCCTCAACAATAAAGCTGGTCATATTTCGAAGTACAAGAAGTGCATTTTCCGGGACCTAACATCTCTATTTTTCAAACATTTCTTAGCTCAGTCACAACCCTGATAGGGACTTATATATTTTGTTTCATGTTTTGAAGTATAATAAGTCCAATTTCCGGGACCTCCAACTCTATTTTTCTAAATTTTCTTTGAACTTTTATTTTTTAAATTGAAAAATATGGATTGAAACGCATCGTTTTTTTGCACGCAGTA
Organism: Antedon mediterranea; assembly: GCF_964355755.1. Classification (NCBI taxonomy): domain Eukaryota; kingdom Metazoa; phylum Echinodermata; class Crinoidea; order Comatulida; family Antedonidae; genus Antedon; species Antedon mediterranea. The sequence goes on along the minus strand of NC_092672.1, from coordinate 15,343,867 downwards.
TTTTATTTATGAATTATAAAAAAATGGAAAAAATGGCTACCCTAAATCTGATTAAAATGACCTCAAATGACGCGTTGCTTCCGGGGGCTTCGCCCCCCACCGGGGGCCCTTGGCGGCCCCCTGGCCCCCAGCCTAGTGATGCTCGCATAGCCCTCTCGTCGGGGAATGTAGCCCCCGCGTCGGGAAGATCCTGGCGCCACCCCTGTATTGGAGTTCAACCTGAATTGATGCTGTGGATTTGTGATTTTCTGAGCGAACGTAAACAGAGAGTGAAACTCAATGGCGGTTTTTCAAACTGGCAAGGAATAACTTGCGGAGTTCCTCAGGGGAACGAAACTGGGTCCCTTAATTTTCCAAGTAATGGTTAACAATTCGCTTAGAGACTTCCCAAATCGGTGGAAGTATATAGATGATTTGTCAATATGTGAAGTTCACAACAAGAAAACCCCGCCTAATGTTCAAGATCAATTAAATGAACTATCACAATGGACCAAAGACAATAATTTGATAATTAATATTGAAAAAAGTAACTTTATGAACATTTCTTTTGCCAAATCTCAACCCATTGTTAAATCATTTACGATAAATAATATAAAAATAACCAATGTTGAATGCTTAAAGTTACTTGGGGTTCAGATCACTAATGATCTGAAATGGAATATGCATGTCCACGATGTTGTTAATAGAGCCAGTAAGAGATTACATATGTTGACATGTTTAAAAAGATTTGGAATGCCTTGTAACCATCTGCGTCAAATGTATATTTCAATCCATGGAGCTTGAATCTATACAGAAACGCGCATGTAGAATAATTCTCGGACAAAAATATGCATCTTATGATCAAGCAATTAAACTACTTAATCTTAAATTTTTAGATCAAAGAAGAGAAGATATTCTTCTTGATTTTGCTAAAAATCTTAACAAAATCGTCCCTAACGCACTTCCTAAATTGAGAGGCGAAACGTGTGGCAGGATACTTAGGAATGCTAAGAAGCAAAGTGAAATATATGGCAATATTAAAGATTCAACAACTCATGTTTCCCAGCACTGTGTAGACTAATTAATAAACCAAAATAAACACATTTCGGGCATAAGAACAACAATAATAATAATAATAAGTAATAAGTACTTTCATCAGTTTTTTCCATGTGTAATATCTCCTTTTTAAAAATATTTTTGTTTTAACTTTTTAACTTTTTAATGTTGTAAATTTTGATGTTTGAAAGCTTGTACCAATTTTATATGTAAATCTCTCGCAATTCAGTTTTATTTTATATATACTGCAAAGAGAAATATTGAATAAAAGCAGAATGAATGAATGAACCTGTATTAGCATAGCTTCATTGACAAAGTACAGTATATTTTCTATACCTTTTTGTATTTTCATCAGTAATAACAATTTGAATTGATTACTTTCATTCTCATAGCAAACAAAGGAATGGTCCATGTTAAGTGCCTCTAGTCAACAATTATTTTGGAGTAAACATTTTTCCTGTTTGGTAATTGTTCAAAACCTACTGGTAAATGGTCCATGATTGATACTATCTCTACAGGTATAAAAAGTAATGAACAATTAAGTTGATAAAGCTACTTTAATTACCTTTCATATGGTAGAATAATTATAGTGGTAGAATAAATAGAACTACGCTAAGTAGAATATTAAAATTTGATTCAAAATAATAGTCACAAGACATTAACACACACTTAATAATGTCTGTATCAATTGGTTATCCGTACTTGGCGGATAACACCTTGTTATTGTCAGGATCTTGTTTTGTTTTTTTCTATCTTATTGGTTATCTACACTTGGCTTGTTATTGTCAGGTTATTTTTTTTTAATCTTATTCTTATTTCTTTCCCAGAATATTGTTGCACATTTTTAAAAGCATTTTTAAATTTTGTTACACAAACTGTGATTCTCTTTTAAACAAGAAGAATGAGTTATGAGTATGAGTTGAGAATAGATTAACAGAAGAAAATTTTGAAATATTTCCGAAGTTTACACTAACCCAACTTATGTCAGTTGAATTTAGTTTAAATGGATATCAAATGTTTCTTTCTTCGGAAAATTTAACTGGAGGTCGTGGAGTAGTAATATATGTGAGGAAGGGGATTTCAGCTAGCTTGGTTGATTTAGATAGTGGAACATTTCAGGAATCTGTTTGGGTTGAAGTATTGACACAGAGTTCTAAAATTCTAGTTGGTGGCATTTACAGAAGTCCATCTGGCACGGATACAAATAATAGCAATTTATGTACATTACTGAAATTGGCATTAGGTCGAAATTATTCAGATGTTGTAATTGCAGGAGATTTTAACTATAGAGGAATTAATTGGGAACTGGGCCATCTTGGTAATAAAGTTAGCAGTGCGGGTCAGCACTTTTTTGATTGTGTTAATGATCTTTTTCTTCACCAACAAAAGAACATATCAGATTTCATGAGTGCCAAAGTTCTAGTTTATTAGATTTGATATTTACGTATGAAGATTTTATTGATAATGTGAAATTCTGCTCTCCTCTGGGTAATAGCGATCATGTCATTTTGACATTTGAAATGCCTGTCTTCAGAGTAGCTAAAGATGCACAATTTGTTAGATCACACATGGTGATTATGACAAAATGATAAATATATTTAACACTGTTGATTGGGCTGATAAACTAAGTCATCGTTCCGGAATTGAGTCATGGTCTTATATGGAGGACTTACTAAATAAATCTATTGAGAATCATATACCCTTGAGAAAGAAAAGAGATAATTCTAATCCTTTGTGGATGAATAAGGACTGTTTGAAAGCCATAAATAAGAAAAATAAAAGTTGGAAGAAGTATACCAAAAGCAAGAAGCGGATGAGGAGGTAAAATGGAGGAAATTTGTAAGATAGAAATTTTGCAACTAAAAGTCGATCTAAAAGCAAAGAAGGGATCCCAAACTTAATTTCTGATAATGGTGATTCTGTGCAAGATGATATTGGAAAGGCTCAACTGTTTAATGGTGATTCTGTGCAAGATGATATTGGAAAGGCTCAACTGTTTAATGGTGATTCTGTGCAAGATGATATTGGAAAGGCTCAACTGTTTAATGGTGATTCTGTGCAAGATGATATTGGAAAGGCTCAACTGTTTAATGGTGATTCTGTGCAAGATGATATTGGAAAGGCTCAACTGTTTAATGGTGATTCTGTGCAAGATGATATTGGAAAGGCTCAACTGTTTAATGGTGATTCTGTGCAAGATGATATTGGAAAGGCTCAACTGTTTAATGGTGATTCTGTGCAAGATGATATTGGAAAGGCTCAACTGTTTAATGGTGATTCTGTGCAAGATGATATTGGAAAGGCTCAACTGTTTAATGGTGATTCTGTGCAAGATGATATTGGAAAGGCTCAACTGTTTAATGGTGATTCTGTGCAAGATGATATTGGAAAGGCTCAACTGTTTAATGGTGATTCTGTGCAAGATGATATTGGAAAGGCTCAACTGATAATGGTGATTCTGTGCAAGATGATATTGGAAAGGCTCAACTGTTTAATGGTGATTCTGTGCAAGATGATATTGGAAAGGCTCAACTGTTTAATGGTGATTCTGTGCAAGATGATATTGGAAAGGCTCAACTGTTTAATGGTGATTCTGTGCAAGATGATATTGGAAAGGCTCAACTGTTTAATGGTGATTCTGTGCAAGATGATATTGGAAAGGCTCAACTGTTTTATGGTGATTCTGTGGAAGATGATATTGGAAAGGCTCAACTGTTTAATGGTGATTCTGTGCAAGATGATATTGGAAAGGCTCAACTGTTTAATGGTGATTCTGTGCAAGATGATATTGGAAAGGCTCAACTGTTTAATGGTGATTCTGTGCAAGATGATATTGGAAAGGCTCAACTGTTTAATGGTGATTCTGTGCAAGATGATATTGGAAAGGCTCAACTGTTTAATGGTGATTCTGTGCAAGATGATATTGGAAAGGCTCAACTGTTTAATGGTGATTCTGTGCAAGATGATATTGGAAAGGCTCAACTGTTTAATGGTGATTCTGTGCAAGATGATATTGGAAAGGCTCAACTGTTTAATGGTGATTCTGTGCAAGATGATATTGGAAAGGCTCAACTGTTTAATGGTGATTCTGTGCAAGATGATATTGGAAAGGCTCAACTGTTTAATGGTGATTCTGTGCAAGATGATATTGGAAAGGCTTAACTGATAATGGTGATTCTGTGCAAGATGATATTGGAAAGGCTCAACTGTTTAATGGTGATTCTGTGCAAGATGATATTGGAAAGGCTCAACTGTTTAATGGTGATTCTGTGCAAGATGATATTGGAAAGGCTCAACTGTTTAATGGTGATTCTGTGGAAGATGATATTGGAAAGGCTCAACTGTTTAATGGTGATTCTGTGGAAGATGATATTGGAAAGGCTGAACTGTTTAATAATTTTTTTAGTAGTGTTTTTTACGGTTGAGGACTGAGGCTGAGTTTCCCCCCAGTAACAGATTCTTGTTTATCTAGCGTTTTGTTTAGCGAGGAGGAATTATTAACCATTTTGAATAACATGAACACAAACAAATCTGCAGGTCCTGATGGCATTCATGCTAGAGTGTTGTATGTATCCGACATGAAATTTCTTTTCCTTTATCAATGATTTTTAATAAACTTATAAATGAAGGTACTTTTCAAGAAAGGAAAGAAGAATAGTCCATCTAATTATAGACCAGTTAGCCTCACATCAAATTTGTAAATTGTTCGAACGTATCATCAGCACCAAAATTATGGAGTATTTGGAAGGAAATAATTTATTAATTACTGAACAGCATGGTTTTAGGAAAGGTCAATCTTGCGCAACTCAATTATTGGAGTATGTATCTGGATGATTCTCATAAAGTTTGACTGTATATATTTAGATTTTAAAAGCATTTGATTCCGTTCCTCATAAACGCTTGTTAAAGAAATTATTTACTTTTGGTATCAGTGGAGATTTATTCATATGGAAGACATATCTTTCAGAACGCACCCAAAAAGTTTCCATCAATGGCTGTTTTTCTAGTTATTCACAAGTTATCCTGCAAGGAAGTGTACTCGGACCAATACTTTTTATTATTTTTATCAACGACTTGCCTTCCGTGTCAATTTCTGATGTTAAACTTTTTGCTGATGATACCAAGTTATACAGGATTGTTGATACACAGGAGGATAGTGTAAGATTGCAGTCGGATATAGATGCACTGGGTGAATGGTCAATGAAATGGCAGATGCCATTTAATGAAGATAAGTGTATTAGTGATGCATTTTGGTATGCATAATCCCTGTCATTCTTATTTTATGAATAACGTTGTGCTTAAATCTGTTGACAGGGAGAAGGATCTAGGTGTCACATTTGATCCAACTCTAAATTTTGCTGTTCATGTTGCTGATTAATCCTCAGCTCTTATGAATTTATATAAGGCTATTGTTAGACCTACTTTAGAGTATTGTAATGTGGTTTATTCTCCACATCTCAAGAAAGAAGAAGATCTACTTGAAAAAGTGCAACAGCGTGCCACGAGGATGTTCAGGGAAATTCGTCATCTTCCTTACAATGAAAGACTAAAAGAATTAAACCTGCCAACTCTAAGCTATCGAAGGCAGCGAGCCGATCTGTTGCAAATGTTCAAGATTGTTAGAGGTTTTGATAATGTCTCTAAAGACCTATTTTTCAATTTTAATGTTGACAGTATTACACGAGGTCATTCTTATAAATTACTATATAATCATTATGTACGAACAAATTCAAGGAGAAACGCTTTTTCAAGAAGAGTAACCAGATCATGGAATTCGCTGTCTGAGGACGATGTAAATTCAAAATCGTTAAATTCTTTCAAGGCTGCAATTAAGAAATGTTGGGCTGACCACCAACTAAAATTTGCGCCATATGTCAAAACAATATTTTCATCGAGGGGCCTATAAGCACTGTATGCGTGGCTTCTATACCTAGGATATCCTGGGAATCAAGTAAACAAGTAAGTAAGTAGGATTGTATAACTTTGTCATTGACCTGTAGCTGTGCAAGAAACTTTGTTATATGAAGTCAGAGTCGCGCAGCGCAAGCTACGGGCGATTTTATGAAATTTTATGGTTGCTCATAAATTCTGAACACAAATTTATTTATTGTAAGTGTATTTCATAATATGGAGCAACTTTTGACATGATAAAAATGGCATGCCAAGCAAAAAATTATGCAAGTACGCGTATTTGAAATTTCAATCAATTTCGTGTACATTATAGGCAATTTTGAGCATGAAAAAATTTTCTACCCCTTTTTTGCGTTTTGCGCACTTGTGCGCGCAGCTCGTAAAAAGCGTAGAAAAATGGTTTTTGCAATTGATTTTTGTTTTTCATACCTTCTGTAGTAAGATTACATTCATTTTGATGAACTTTGATTTCAAAATAACAAGGCATATGTTCACGTTTAACTTCAAGAATCGTGTGCTAAAAAATGGGTAATTTAATGCAAACTTGTGCAAAATTATACCTATTTTTAATCATTTATAGCTCCTCAGGATGGCTGGTGACCCACATTTTTAAAATTTTATTATGGAAGCTGATGAGTTGTAGTTATCAATTAATGTAAAATTTATATCTCCCGGATGTTCTGACGTCACCATATGGCCACTCAAATTTTTACAATAACGCTTTAGTGCTAATTAATCCCATTTCATAGAGCGCATCACGCTAATGCGTTTCCCATTTCGCCCTAGATTTTAATATGTTCTTTTTCAATCAGTTCTCTTTCACATGAGTTACAAAAATTTGAATAACGTGACTTGCTTAATTTCATCTACACAGTATATTTCAATCTGTCATAGCTCATCGGAGTGAAAAGTGACCCGCATGATTAAAACTTATTATGGAAGCTGTTGAATTATAGATATGAATTCATATACACATTTTGTCTATCTGATGTCATGACGTCATCATATGGCCAGATGAATTCAAAAAGTGAGATTTTCATCTCTTTCGTAAATGTCTGTCATGTTTAAAAGCGAGCGCATCTCACTTTTACATACCCAAAATACTTCAAATTTGTATTAATGTAATTATTTAAATAATTTTCTTCTAAAATTGTTATTTTACATGTCACTTTGATGATGTCATCATTGGATTAAATGACGGCTCTTGTAATTTCATCTATGCTACACTGTATATAACATATACAGTGTATTCTGAAAATACTGTAATATGTATGCTGTATGATACAAAATAGGTACAATTCAGCACTGTAAACATATTTAATTCATGTCATAGGATGGCATAATAATTGTCAACATTCATATAATTATTTTAACGCATGTGCATGTTGCATTTCCGAGTTTTACGAGTTCAAATCTAGTTATTCTTTCTTTCCACGAATTTTTTCCGCAGCGTATCTCTAATTCTTGTTAACATAAGATTGTATAACTTTGTGATTATGCAATTATATGAATTTCGCGTATTTAACATAGTTTAAAAATTCATCTTTCTACGCGTTTCATTTCATTTTAAACATGTAAAAATTTCCACGAGCGCGTTGTGACCATAGCGCTAAAAACAGCTTTTTTATGACGTCATCATGTGCAAAACCGTGAATATCTTTGGTCACTTATTTTCATCATTCCAATAAATTTCAATATGTATAGCTCCTCAGAATGAAAAGTGATACTCGTTTTTGTGATTAAAACTTTTTCTAGAAGCTGTTGAATTGTAGATACGAATTCATGTACAAATTTATGCGCATCGGATGTTGTGACATCATCATATGGCCAGTTCAATTATAAAAGTCGTATTTTTATATTTTGCGTCATAGTTCATGACATTTAAAAGAGCGCTCTTTCATATTCTACGTATCCAAATTTCTTCAACATGTTAATATGTTGTTGCTCAGATAATTTCCTTCCAAAATTGCGTGTTTTTGATGACATCATGTTAAAAATTTGATAAAAAGGCGGGGCCCGTTAATTTTCACCTATTCTGCACTGTATGTAGTAAATACACAGTAAATAGTGTATATTGTATATACTTAGAATGACACAAAATAAAGGGAAGACTAACATTTTATTTTCTTCAGGTCACAATGGCATAATTTTTTCTGTGCGCAATATTCTAACGTATGACGTGTTTGTGGCGTTTGCACGGCGGGTAATCTAAGCCGTCCATAGAAACAAGTTCAAACCTAGTTAAATCATTGGAGTATGAAGAAGCCTATAAAACAATATAACAGTTGTAGGATACAGTGCCTTCTCTTTGGAGCCATCAATTTGGGATACAAGTCAACCCGTACCCATGCCAACTTGTACCCACCAGCTCAAATTTTGGCTTATTGTACCAAAAATTTTGGCTCGCTCGAACCTATCATGGGCTGGCTCGTACCAATCATGGGCTGGCATACGTACCCATTATTATTAAAGTATATTTATATTACATTTAAACCCAGTTTTATTAGATTTTTAGATACCCATCATAATGTTTGATACTATAATGTCAAAAACTACTGACCTAAAAAGTATAATATATGTACATACTTGTACGGAAAAAGCAAAGCTTCCACCGTATTTGGGTATACTAGCCAAAATTGAGGGCACTGTTTTACATGGAAGATGTCAGTGGCTGCTAAGTCCTGTGAGATGAAGACTTAAATTATTATAAGAGGCCCATGCATGAAGACTGTATTGATTGCTACATCCTATATTTTATGAATAAGTTATTAATCTATTTATTAAAATTTAATTGCCTTAAACAAACATTTATTTATCATTTCACTGAATTATTTAATAAAAAATAAATAGAAAATGATCATACGTCATTGTTGCATTGTCTATTTGACAACTATAAATGCATGTTTTTTTTTTATAAAAGGGAAATCCCTGGTCAGTAAAAACATGTAGCTGTTATAGAAAAAACATCTGCCAAAAGGTTTATCGCTTTAAACAAACTTTATTTAATTATTTAAAGAAATATTATATGGAAAACGATCATACATCATTACTGTGCATTGTCTATTTGACACCTTTAATAATAATAATAATTCATTCTCATATAGCGCATATAAGCAAGCTCTCAATGCGCTGAACATTATTATCCCAGTCATTTTTTTGGATCAAACACGTATGGAAACATACTCCCATAATGCAACTAGTAATCAGCGCAAAGTTGTGTGACCAGCACCCATCAATTTGTGCTACATAGGTTAAGTTAGGCTAAACTGCTGCTAAGATGGGGCTTTAAAGGGGGGTTCCGGGTTTAAAATGAATAGTAAAAAATGTAAAATATATTTGTTTGTCTCTTGAACGGTAAAAGTTTCAATTTATATAAGCGCCCAGTGAAGCAGAACGAAGGCTGTGAAATCAGGCCAGATTACAAGTGCAGCTACGGCAAAATCACACTGTGGTTACAAAATAGGAAATTCGTGAAATGGTCCATCTTTCGACGACTCGTTATCAAAAACCATATCAATTACTTTTGTAAAATTATACTTATCTGATGTAATTTTAGTCGGTCTTCCCATTTATAAAGTCAATTTTTTATGAAAATTCATCAAAACAGTGAAAAATTAGATATGTTTGCACTTTACGTTTGCCGATTTTCGCACCGACTTAGGGAAAAATCAAAATCAATGAAGCGTAACGTATACTGTACATTCCTGCTGAGGATCGAGCGAGACGAAAATACACGTGCTCTCTCTGCTGCCCATGCCTGGCATCGTCACGTGATAAGCAGATACAACAATACCAAACTGGTCGGGTCGAGTATACCCCGTCTATAATCACAACATGAACGATGTACAGTATTTGATTAAAGGTCGACTTGACCTACCGGATTGGTATAGATAATATAGCTCGAATGAGAGAGTTGGAATATTTGTGTAGTGCAGCCTATAGTAAAAGGCCTGGTAGTATCAATTCGCATAGGGTCTACTACACTAGCTAGCTCAATTTTTAACTGGGCCGGATCGGCTAGGTCTCCTTCCTACTACCTGGTCTACTTGCTTGATGCATGAGTCTCCGCTTTTTTGGAGAGTAAACTAAGCCTATTTTATACGTGTGGACGGCGATCGGACCTTGTTTTGCTTCAATATTTACAGTCGATTTTGTAGAACGTTTTAGGTTTAGATTGTTTAGGAGTTTGGTTGATAGGATGGGTTTTGTTATTTATGGGCCAATCGTCTAGTAGTAGGCTAGCTAGGCCCATGGGCCCCATTGTTTTAACGTAGCCATCGTGGCATGGAATCCCTAGTCAGAATGGCTCTCGCCCATATTATTATTAGGCTAGGCCTAGAGTAGTATTGTACGTGAAGCCGATAATACGATCTGTACTATAGCGGTATAAAAATAGTATAATTTATTCCGTATCTGTACTAAATTTTGTATTTCATTAAATGTCAAATAAATATATGCTACTACTGTTATTATTACACTTTAGGCCTAGCTTAGAAAATCTACAAAAAATGTATTTCACAATGATCGGGTGGTCGTCGTTTGACAGGGGAGAGAGATGTAAATTAGTTGACAAACACAACGTACATGACGTCGCGAGTTTGGAATCCACTGGTGACGTGATTTTGTGAATATCTCATGAATATTAATGAGCTTCCCTAAGCTGCTGAAAAACAGACTTTCCATGAATTTACCCTAAAATGTATATGAAATTTAATTTTTTTAATTTCTCGTTATTACTTCTTCATTCTGACATGTCTATATTGTTATAATATTTTTTATTTAATAAATAAACGATATTTAAAACCAATTTTAAACCCAGAATCCCCCTTTAAAGTGCATTTCAAGTTTGAAGCTGCTGCTGGATAGAAAGATTTCTGAGCAAGGGCTAAAAGAAAACACAGGCATTCAAATATGTTGTAAAGTTTCTATCCAATCTATATTCATATTTTGCGTTTTAGTTCATCACATTTAAAAGAGCGCGCATCTATAGTTTACGTAATTTCAATTTAACATATGTCGTGCATGTGGCGTTTGTTGTACGGAGAGGCAATGCTATATATACTGTGTATATGGGATATCAAAATTTGTACTGCATTTTTATATGATAGAGGGGGGAAAACAATAATTTGCTCCTATCAGAGCCATTTCACCTATGTTAGAAATCTGCTAACCTATAACATGTTATAGGTTAGCATATCAATTATAGTAGCACAAAAATCTTTTTTGGGTGTTTTTTAAAGACAGGCTGAACGTACGTGCGCGTGGCGTTTGTGGTGCGGATAACTAACTCGTCAAAGTGACGAGTTTCATGTCCAGTTCTTCTTTCTTTCCCAAAAATTCGTCCGCAGCGTATCTCTAATACAATATAAGATTATATAACTTTGTCATAAGATTGACCTGTAGGTGTAGATGTGCAAGAAGTTGCGTAGCATAAGTTACGCGCGATTTTATGAATTTCAATGATTGGTCATAGATTACAAACCAAAAGTTATATTGACACTCAAGGGCAAACTTTCTATGGATTAAAAATGGAATGTTTCACAAGAAACACAAATTATAATAAATGGCGGGTCCCGTAATTTCACCTATACTGTATGTAGTATGTATACAGTATGGTAAACTGTATATAATTACACATATACAACACATATTCTATTCTTTGGGTCACACTACAATCATGTAGTACTGGGTATTACCATGTAAAAATATTAAATTTCTTTCTTAAATTGAGTTAGAAAATTAGTTATTAACAATTAAAACGAATTTAGGTTTAACGATTTGCCCAAATATGGTGTTTTCGATTGTGGTATACACTGTCTAATGGATGTTCATCTTGAAAAATACCTGCACACAATAATACGAGGATGCTTCGGATTTACCTATGATAATTTTTTTTAATAGCTGAAAACCAGTTGAAAAGCTTGAGTACAGCATCATAGGCTATGTTCAGACCCATGGCGTTACAACGTTACGAGCAAGGTCACCGCAGACAAATGAGGTGTTCAGACTCATAGCGTACTGTTATCGTTACTACGGAAGTGCATCATTCATTAATCATCAGATCTCAGCCCTACAAAATTAGGACAAAATTTACCGTAAACAAAACATACCTCAGTATTCATTTTTTTTTAATTTAGTACAGTCCAATTTCTGTTTTTACTGTTTTTATTTTGTAGTAAAAACATTTCCCCCAGGCTCTTGTATTGTTACGAAAATTAAAGCAGGCCTCTTGATGGAGATGAAGGCATTTTGTGTGTTAACCATATGGAAGAAAAAATGTATTGCCATCAGTCGGTTATAAATAACCCTAACCATGCTAGTAAAAAAAACACAGCTCCCCTTGTTTACTGAATTTGTTTGGAGTTAGGGGGTTTTCAGCATTAAACTTGTCCTGTCTATAGTCTGCCTTGTATATAACTAGATGGCACGCTCGCTTCGCTCGCGTACCATCTAGGTCGTGCCCACAGATGGTTCTCGAATACACAGTATTTCCAGCGAGAAAAAAATGGAGATTTCAAATGTACGTACCGCAGGACTATAATACATTGTCGTTTACAGAAACGAATAAATATACACAATGATTTATGTAGTCAACCAAAATTAGCACCCTGGGAATTACTTCCGAGAGAGAAACAAAATGAGTCAAAATTTTTTATTTGGACTCATTTAAACAAACCCAATTTGTGTTTTGTATGTAACATTAAGGGTTGAGGGATGGGGGAAGAAGATAGGTACAAAGAGGAAACATTTTAAAATATATTCTTATCCACTCAGTAACGAAATATTGTTTTTAATGTGTTATAGGCCTATAAATAATATACCACTAAATACAGTAAAACATTTACGATTTAATACGGTACTTTGTTAAAACTCTCACTGTCATAGTCGATTGAAATAGTAAAGTACATGTAACGATACACCACTACGACGTTTATATATTTTTAAATTATTAATTAATACAAACGTTGAGAAGCAACTGTCAGTAATAACGTTTATTTATTTGTATATTATATGTTTATAATCTAACAGTAGGGCCTACCCACACTCACAGTAATAAAGTTTATTTGTATATATTTTTATATTACATCTAACAGTACCAACACTCACAGTAAGAAATTTGCGATTCAAATTGCGATCAAAAGTGGTTAATACCTTAACAGTATTGTACAGCATTGCAATACTATTTATGTTTATTCTCCAAGGGGGCCCATAAATCTAAATCTATACCTCTATGGTTAAACCAAATAATTTGGAATGTTCCATTCATCACAAATCAATACATTTGTAAAAACGTATATTAAATGTATCAAAATAGTATTTTTTAAAGAAAATCGGCCTGTCTTCAACATTATGATGCTGTACTCGAACTGTTCAACCGGTTTTCAGCTATTAAAAACAATTATCGTAGGAGGAGATAGGAAAATGCGAAGCCTCCTCGCATTTTTGTGGCGGGTATTTTTCAAGATGGACATCCATTAGACAGTGTATACCACGATCGGAAAACACCCCTATTTGGGGCAAATCGTTGAACCTAAATTTGTTTTAATCGTCAATAACTAATTATCTAACTTAATTTAATTAGTAAACAGGGTTACATCAGGTGGTTAAAATCAGTACCGAAAGTACGAACCAACTTTATATACCATCGAGTAAAAATTCTAGAAGTAAGGCGCGATTTACCGAATTTTGCCCTTACGTAAATTTATATATAGATAATATGAATGAGTGACTTGATGTCCCATGCTAGTTTTTAGCTTGAATGAATGCATGAATGGCTCTAGCTAGGCCTAAAAGGAGACGGGATCGTAGTCCCTATGTATATAAGGTGCATTTATTTATTTCATTTGTTAGAAAAAATAATGGTAATCAGTTAATACATGTAGTTTGTAGCCTAGTTTTTTTAAACAGTTGTATTTGTAGTCTAGTTATTATTTATTTTGGCCTTTTCTTTTGTTGAAATCCATCTCACACATTGATGATACACGTTGTCAATCTAGGTCAAACTTTGTTTTTGCGTCATAACAGGAAACGTTGTGATGAGATACAACGTTGAATTACAGTAGTGTTGTATGCTAAAACGGTACTATCAACCGTTTTCCACTAACACGCTACAAGCGTCGTACAACACGTACACTTTAATCCCCACATTCTTTTAGCGTCGTACGCTAAAACGGTCTAATAGCATAATTATAATAATAATATCCTGGATTTATATAGTGCCTAATGTTGTGAAACCTCTAAGCGCTCTACATAAACAAATACAATAAAAGGGATTCCAAACATGCCAAAAAAAAACGAAACCGAAGTAAGGAGATATGCCTTCGTCGCTAACCAGGGATCTGAACAGGGCCATAATGTTGAAGACAGGCCGATTTTCTTAAGAAAATATTATTTTGATAGATTTAATATACGTTTATACATATGTATTGATTTGCGATGAATGGAACATGCCAATCTCTCAGGCTATGTTCAGACTTATGGCGTTAGATCGTTTTAGCGTACAACGTTACTAGCAAGGTCACATTACAAACCGCAGAGAAGGTGTTCAGACCCATGATGTACGATTATCGTTACAACGGAAGTGCGTCATTCAGGCTATTACTAGTTGCATATTCATGTGCTCTCATCATTATTTCCACTGTATATAGGCCTAGATCTCAGCCCTACAATTATGACAAAATGACAAAATTGGCCGTAAATAAAACAGACCTCAGATTTATTTTTTTAAATATAGTAAAGCAAAATTTCTGCTTCTGTTGTTTTTATTTTGTAGTAAAAAACATTTTCCCCAGGCCTTGTGTTGTTATGACAATAAAGCAGGCCTCCTAATGAAGATGGAGATTGTGTTAATCATTGATTGTGATTAGTCCAGTTCAGTTGAAAATAACCCTTAACTTGCTAATCAAAAATACACCAGCTTCCCTCTTGTTTGTGTAACCCAGGTTTGTTTCCGCAACTTTATAATTAATCTTAACGAATAAATATAGCGCAAACGTAACTCAAATACAAAAACATCAGAACATAAATTTAAATGGAACAAAACACGGTTTATTCGACCAAACTAGAATAAAATAAAAGTAAAACAGAAGAGAACGGAAAGTATGACTTATCTAAGGCGCCGATAAGGTTATTAAAGATAAGGTAGCTACCGCTTCCAACGGCGACCTTGACCTCCGTCTTGCGTTTTTGCCTTACGGTAGATGAATACAGTTGATTTATATAGCAGTCTATACAGATAATTTCGGTGTCCGAGAACCAGTGGTTCTTCGGTAGCCTATACAAAGAGCCAAAATACATTATAATAATACAGTATAATAATACAGTATACTGTCCAAAATAGTTTAACATTGAATGTACCTTACATGGCAATAGTCATAAAACGACTTCATAATGGCAATTGTTGTCTCAAAAATAACATAATGAAAAGGAAAATGAAAACATTGTCTTAAAGAACAATAAATATAAAAAGAGGAAAATAACAATTTGCTGATCTATACAATGCCTATATGATATACAGTAATAGGTCTATCTTGAGCCTGCTTACCCTAATAGTAACAGACCAATCATGGAAACATTCCATTTATAAAAATAGGTTTAAACATAATTAATAATAATGTCACGTTAAGTTATGTACTATACTGTAATGACTTCCATTAAAACAGTTAACTGTAAATACGGTAATAACAACAGTAATATACTTATACAATAATTAACTTTAAATATAGAACAAAGTAAATTGGTGTTCAAACACTCACCTATACAAAGAGCCAATATTCAAAATAAAACGAACAGTCTATCAAATATAGTTTTTTTAGTGCAATATGCCAAACTAGCACAAACTTCCAATCAACGCGAACTTAAAACTTAGTTCAGTAATGTAAACTTCCAATCAACGCGAACTTTAAACTTAGTTCGGTAATGTAATTATACTGTAGTACAGTAAAGCGTAAGTTAGCTTTAAATAAAGTCATATATTTTAATATGTAGCACTACAGATGGCATAATCAGGAAAAGAGAATGAAACATGGGAACATACCCTAATATTGGCCAAGGCTAATCCCATTGGTCAATCCATGTTGCTGGGGAAAAAAAGCAAAGGATATTATTGGTCAGTGTCTATAGAAAAAACAGAAAGCTCTCATGCATTACCACATAGTTTATGACATAATGACATAAACAGCAAAGGAAGTTCTAACAAAAAGATAAACAACTAATTAAAACTTGGGCTTAACAACAAAGAAAAGATTAAAAGATTAAAAAATCTAATAAGGAAAACATGGTAAACCATGGCAGGGTTACATTTGTTTACTGAATTTTTTAGGAGTTAGGAGGTTTTCAGCATTAAACTTGTCCAGTCTAGTCTGCCTTGTATGAATGAGTGACTTGATGTTTCCACGCTAGTTTTTAGTTTGAATGAAATGCGTGAATGGCTCTAGCTAGGCCTAAAAGAAGACGGCATCGTAGTCCCTATGTTTAAATACAAGGAACATTTATTTATGTCATTTGTTAGAAAATTTATATCATTTGTTAGAAATATAATGGTAATCAGTTGATACATGTAGTTTGTAGCCTAGTATTTTTTAACAGTTGTATTTGTAGCCTAGTTAAGCCTTCTTTATTCTGGCCTTTTTGTTGTTGAAATCGATCTCACACATTGACGATACAAGATGTCAGCCTAGGTCAAACCTTGTTTCGCGTCATAACAGAAAACGTTCTGATTGGATACATTGTTGAATTACAGTAGCGTCGTACGCTAAAACGGTACTATCAACTGTTTTCCACTACAACGCTACAAGCGTCGTACAACGCGTTGTACGCTAATTCCCAACTGTTCAGACACACATTCTTTTAGCGTCGTACGCTAAAACGGTCTAACGCCATGGGTCTGAACAGGGCCTCAGTCTCCCAGTTTGGTTTAACACAAGTAGGTAAATTTATGAGCCCTTGGGGATAAGCTTAAAACCTTATTGCAATAGGGCCTAATTGAAAATACTGTAAATAAGTATTAACCACTTTTGGTTGCCATTTTAATCGAAAATTTCTTACTATGAGTGTGGGTACTGTTAGATATATAAACATATGAGGCATGGCATCACAAAATCGGCGTAGTGTCGGACATTTTTTAGATTTTTATATAATTCATAATCTATATTTAATAAGCTTTAAAATGAGGCGTTGTTTATTAAAATTGGTGTACAATATTATATAATAGTATCGGAGAACTAGTTGAAAATATATCACTGTGTGGTACTTATATTTTTTGTTACTGTTTTAAAATATATGGATAAAAATAAATTCCTAAATATTCACAAAATGTTGAAACGTTCATTCGAAAAACTACGGTGGAAGCCATGCTGTTTCATCGTAAACAAAAGTGTCAGCCAATCAGAGAGCTTAATTTATCTCTATAGCCAATCAAATGATTCACAAATTCTTGTTAGAAATTTTAAAAACCTAACACCTTAATAAAACCAATTTCCATTACCTTGATTAAAAAAAAATCCCAAAGGTTGTTACAAATTATAGTAGCTGATATATTTTAGAACAGATAGGTACCAAACAAGACGTTATTTGGGTTAGCGGTTTGTTTACAAAAGCGCCGTAAAGAAAGTTGATTTTTTAGTAAACAAAAATACAATTTCCTAATAGATTTTCAATTGAAACGACTTAAAGGACAACTTGACCGAGGGATGTACATATGAGAGCAGGGACTACCTAGCTTATTACACGCTACACGAATTAGATGGGACAACTGGGATATTCAGGTACAGCTTAATAAATATAATAAAAATATACATTAATAATATATGTTCTAAATTAAAAAGACAAATGAAAAATGAATGTTACTTTCCTCTAGGTAGGACATGTGAATGTCAGGAATTGTATACAAGTATACAAGAAAATCAATTTTGAAGAAAATGTAAAAACCAAAACTTCTGAACCCTTCCCAAAAAGATTACGTCGATTGAGTTCATCATTTGATTTTTCAAGAACATTGTTTTTTTTGTAAAACATTCATTGAAGTCGATTCAAAGAAAGGCATAGATTATTCAACATGTGAGACATTGAATAAAAAAAAAATTGTTCTAGAAAAGTGCAAGGAGAGAGGAGAATCTGAACCATGGGCTCATGATGTTATCACCAGAGTGGAAGGAGCTATTGACTTTCCTGCTGTTGAGACAAGATATCACCGTATTTATTACAGTAACTTCTTTACTGGTAAAAGTATTCCGTTCAAATACAGTACAAAGACAAATACATTATCATTAGAAAGGCCAACAAACAACATAAGGAAAGAGGAATTTGAAGTAGTAGTAGAACATATACTCAGAGAACGGGATGTCACTCCGCTAGGAGATCTACCGGAAATGATAGAGACCTTTCTTACATCAAATGGGAGTGATGAAGGTTTGTTGAACCCACCAATGTGGAAACGCATCACCCACAAATGTGAAAACGCATCAACCACAAATGTGAAAATGCATCACCCACAAATGTAATAAACAGCGCCCACAAATGTGATAACGCCCACAAATGTAAAAAAAATTGAGAATTTTTCGCCCACAAATGTAAAAAAAAAATCAAATCAAATTTATTGCTAGACACAAACCATTTTGATCGAGTTAATACATTATATCATGATTGTATTGAGTTGTTTCAATAATTGTTTGTTCACGATACGTATGTTAGGGTCGTCGTTACGCGTTGGATTATTATCATTTGCTGCTCATGCGCGCGATATTTGCACGTTAACTCGTATGTTTAATGTACGTAATAGTTCAAGACGATGTTTGTTATTTGCTGCGCGCGTGCACGATACTTCAAGATCAAGGCCATGTTATATCATTGTTGCTTGTAGTGTGTGGTTGTTGGCTTACTATTATTATACGTATAGTTATAAGTCGATGTTCGATGTTTTCTTGCGCGCGCACACGATACAACAAGGTCAAGGTCAAATTGCTACTTGTATGTAGTGTGTGGTTGTTAACTTGTTGGTTTACTGTTATAGTTCCAAGTCGATGCTCGATTCAATGTTTTTGTGCGCGTGCACGATACCACAAGGTCAAGTTCATAATATACTATTGCTACTTGTTGTTGTTAACTAATTGGCTTATTGTTATGTACGTATAGTTCCAAGTCGATGTTCGATTTGATTTTTTTTGTGCGCGTGCACGATACTACAAAGGTCATGACTTGTATACCATTGTTACTTGTGGTGTGTGGTTGTTAACTCGTTGGCTTACTGATATAGGTATAGTTTCAAGTCGAAGTCCGATGTTTTTGCGCGCGTGCACATTACTACAAGGTCAAGGTTATACAGTGTCGGTGGATGATGTATAAGGAAAGTTCTGGGAAATTAGACATTTTGTTGTTAGACAATAATGTTGGAGTTTGTGGTTTTTTTTATTATATTGTGTGCAGTATTAAATTTAAAAGAAGAAGAAGCTGTAAAACCCACAAATTATATAATTTATAATGTTTAAGTTCTATAGATTAGGTTCTATAGATTAGGTTATAATAATAACAAAATATTGACGATGCATACGCGCTTTCTATTGTCTATAATCTGATGTCTGTACACACACAGTAGGGATTTCCCAGCAAGATGTCTAAGGCAAGACATCCCGACATTCCCACCCCTTGATGTTTTATGCTTGAAACATAAATTGACACCATTATCAATTCAATGCTTTTGTGTGTTTAATTATTTTATATCAGAACTACCTTTTAATTTCACATAAACATAAAGATTTAAATAAATTATTTAAAAAAATTAAAGATATACTGTATGTGGTGTGTAAATATAAATAACAAGGCACAAAATAAATTCAAATTTATTTTAATGTATTTAGGTGACTAATTGGGTCACGCTCTGGTCTTGCTTGGTCTTCCTTTCATTCACTTTTACCTTTGTTATAAAAAATACATGGACAAACTAAGGTATTTATATCAATTGTGTATGCATTTTTTTGGTTTAACATAAAGTAATAATTTTCCAGTTGATAAATAAATCTTTCTTGTTTAAACCTAAATCTAAACAAATTATGGTGTTTTATAACATAAATTAACATACATTTTAAAACTGTAGTGATTACCGACGAAACTGTAAACACGAAACTGTGTTGGAAGTTTATAGAAACGTGAGGATGTGATTACAAAAAAAATACATTATTATTAAACTATCAGATAGGAGTAAACAGAAATTAAGGTACAGTAGCTACTATTCGTGTTTAAATCCGCCTATTGTTCAACATATTTGTGTTGAAAAAAATTATTTAAAAGATATACAGAGTACAAATCTATCATTATCATAAAGTAGTATTATTCTGCTTAATTGTTTATTCTTCATCATTTTAAGAAATAGAACATTTTTAATATTTATTATCTACATAACTTGCAAGTTATATCTATTATTTATAAATATGGGACTAATATTATTACCAATCTCCGTGTCAAATATTGAGATAGTTAAGTTGGAGCAGGTGTGTATTGGCCTTCCAACATCGCGCGCGGCCGCCTTTGATCTTGTTGAGTTTCCAGACCAGTAACTTTCTATTGTCTATAATCGGATGTTTGTACAAACACAGTAGGGATTCCCCAGCAAGATGTCTAAGGCAAGACATCCTGACATTCCCACCCCTGGATGTTTCATGCTTGACACGAACTACACCAATGTCATTGGTTTTCGTTTTCGATGAAAACTTCGGGAAATCCTCTTCTAAAACACAAAATGCCTACATTTTTATTATAATGTACTTGAAAATAAGGAAAATTATTTTAGTGTGTTCAGTATTAAATTTAAAAGAAGAACTGCATACCCTATACTCATACCCTAGCTAGTATGTGTAGCCTATACTATGTATCGACGACGCATATGCGATTTTTTAATTACGGTTTGCCAACATGCATTATAATCATAACAATAATTAATGTAGCCTATATAAAGCTGATCAAGTCTGTAGATCACTGCATCAATGCTTTCCAAAATAATTCTTGCTAAGAACATGTTTGTAAAGATGCTTTTACGTGATTTTTATGTAAAATAACAAATATAGTCATGGTTCTTTATCTACAGATTAGCATAACATTACACAATCAATTATCTTAATGACTTAAACACATGTAATCTTCCTAATCCCTGTTTTTCCACACCGGAGTGCATCTCAGTGTATCACATGTGCATAGGACCTAGAGTACGTAGTTGCGTTTAGTCGATTTTGATACCTTTGGGAAATCTATCAATAATATTTCATAATATCATCCAGGATGAAGTTATTCATCATTTTGTTATATTTGCTTACGATAACAATTGTTTCAAGTCGTGGTGCCCGAAAACACTCGTCCATGAGTGACACGCAATACGAGGTAATTGTTAAATTATTCCAAGGTACGTACCAGGTACCCTGTGCCAAACGATCCCGTGTGGAAAAAACTGCAATTACCCATTATTATCGGAACAGAGACCGGTTTACGGTGAAAGGCAATCCACCAGCATTGTTTTTCGATGGAAAGGAAGTGGTAAAAAGTTCCCAACTGCAAAACTTGGTAATAAATAACTTTTATTGGAAAGGGATGCGGAGCTAGACGTTTGAACTACCGTTTAAATGAAAAGTTTTCTGGAATTTCCGAACCATCGATACACAATGTGCTTTCAAAAAGCCAAATTCACCGCCGTTTGTAAGTTAAGTTTACAAATAAAGCTCCAAATCGACCAATAGTAGCAAACTCCGTGATGGATTGTATACAGATTGATCTAGTTGACATGCAGAAATCTATTAAATATAAGGAGAAAAACTATAGATATATATTGAGCACACTCGATGTATTTAGTAGGTACGTATGGTTAAACCTTTAAAGAGAAAATCTAGCAGTATGGTGGCAAAGCAACTGAATGAATTATTTAACATTTTCGGTAATGCCAGAATTGTACAGAGCGACCAGGGAACAGAATTTCGTGGAAAATTATCTTCCATGTTAGACCAGAGAGGAATAAAAGTTATCAGAAGTTCACCATACCATCCTCAATCGCAAGGCAAGATTGAACGCTTTTATAGAAATCTAAAATCGAAAATATCATTTGACTTGCTTACATGCAAAAAAAGAGGTTTGAATTGGGTACGTCAACTACCGTCATACGCTAAACTTATTAACGAAGAACCTAAAGAAGTTCATGCTTGGCAATCACCTTTCGAAGTATTTTATGGTAGAAAGACCGACTGTAAGCATAATGGCACATCGGATGTAGGTGGGAATATTAACAAATGGATGAAAAACCTGAAATCCATCCGCTCGAAAGCTCATACTGCTAAATAAACGGACTGCTAAATATCAAGAGCGGAAACTTAAAGTACAAATTAACAAAGTTGGGGACACTATTCTTTTACTATTAAAAACAAAAAAGTCTAGAGTAACACACAAATTGACCGTATGTCCAGGAAAGATTATCGAAAGGAAACTGAAAGCGTACATGTACAAGGTGGAGTTCTGTCATCCTGTTACGGAAGCTAATGTTAAAAAATGTGTATCCGTGTCCAATATAACTGCAGATACACTGTGCACTCAAAGGCAACGAGAGAGAGAACGTACGGTCAATTTAAAAAAAAAACGGAAATTGCTACAAAAGAAATTTTATCAGACAATCACCCACAACAATAAAATTGATGACATTCACAACAAATTTGGGTTAAATGTTGACTACGACCCAGCGGGAGATGGAAATGGCCAATTCAATGCTATATGCTATCAATTAAAAAACCTGGGATTATTTAGATCTCACGAAACACTCAGAAGTGAGGTAGTGCATTACTTAGAAAGCAGTCCACATCTTGGAAATTCCAATAGTTTAACACCATAGTCGAATTTTTTTAATGAAATACCCGACAATTATCTTGCTTGCATGTCACGAAATGGTACATTTGGCGATCATTTAACCCTTTCACTGCGGAGCATTATTCCCACCTCTGTGCGTAATGTATATTTAAGAAAAACATATGGTATTTTAATAAATTGCAAAAAAATACTAATTGAGATAATTGCGTAATTGTTTTTGTGGTGTGTGATGGGCAAAGGGTTAGTCTACAGTTAGGTATAAAAAAAAAAGTAATTTGCATATTGATGACGTCATGTGACGTCATTACAGGTATTTTGGATTTCGTGTTTTTTATCGAATCAATGATAAAAACTATATTTTCTATAATAAATTCTTATGGAATACGTTTTTCCAACTGGATATTGATGAAGATACGTATAAAAAATAAAAATATAAAAAAAAATTGAATTATTTTTATTATTTTATAAAAATTATGCACAAATCAAAGTTTTGGGGCAAAATCGTGAAAATAATGACATTTTCCAAAAATTCACTATAGTACAAAACTAACTATTGTTTCAGAATTTTTTTTTTTTTGCGTGTTGTGATAAACACAATGTTGCCCTATTGGGGCTGTTAAATTTTGGTTACTTTAAAAATGGCCGCCATTACGCTACTCAAAACAACTTTCCAAGATAGAATACTATTATATACACTATACTATATATAATATAACTATAGAGGGCGCATGATTTTCAAGACAATAATACAGCTATAGAGGGCCGTTTTTTTTGCTGGAAAAATTTTTTAATGACTTGCAAAAATATTCAAGTTCATCGAACAAATATAGAGGGTGCTATATATTATAGGCAAATACGATTAAATCATTGTTTTGCCCATACCCGGTATTACCAGGTATACGCACTTCAACGACGTTTGTTTATACCCGGTAGTACCGGGTATACGCAGTGAAAGTGTTAACACTACAAGTTGTTTCTGAATTATTTTACATTCAAATAATTGTTGTATCAACATTAAACGGAGCAACAAATATTATTCGTCCAGATGGCAGTAATACATTTATATTGGACATGCCTTACATCGTTCTGGGACATTTCGCAGAAAACGAAGGAGATCATTACGTTCATTAAGGCCAAACCCTTGATATTGTTAGAAGAAGTTTTCAAATCTCCTATAATCCACGTGACGACAACAACAATAACACTGATATATGTGACGGTGACGTCGAGCGATCTGTTTCCAACAAGGAACAGTCAGTTATTGGTGAATTAAACGAGCAGTCCGAGATTCATTGAAGTGTCATAATTTTGACTTTAGATATGCTTTCCTAGGCCAACTGTCTACGATGTTTGCAGTAGCATAGGGGGCCTAAGCCTAAAACTGTAGGTCTCGGATCACAGATAAATCTCGTGACGGGCTTGGCGTGTCCATCCCAACAATGAATAACGTCTGCAATTAGTGCAGTACGCAATCTAATTACTGCTTGTGCTCCGATGGCTTACGAATGGCTCAGAGCACTAGGATGTCTGGCCAGCTTCGCCGCCTTAGTTCCGTATTGCCGGCTGTGTATGAGACCAGGACAGTTTTAGGCGTCATGTCCAAATGTTTTCAAACGTACAAACCGCGTCAAACGGTCACCGTTGATAGCTTGATCGTTTGCCGCGTGTAACGATCGTAAAAGAGCTAATTAAATTATGCATTTAGTATTGTACCGCCCACCGCCCATTGTTTAGTCGTTAGACGCGCGTTAGCGTTAAACGTCGTTGGTTTTATTATGCCTACGTACTGCTGCTGCCGTAGATCGTGTAAACAATGTCTAGGCCATGCTGCCTTTCGCCTACTGTTTTATCGTCAACATTCAAAAACCGTAGAAAAGTTAATGTTATAAAACACAGAATTTTTTAATAAATATTCTTCGACGTAGAAAATGAACTTCGAGAAGAAAATGTAAACAAATGTGGACGAATACTTCCGAAACGTATAATCGGTTATGTTGTCGTTGGTGTATTTGAATCATTAGAAATAGAGAAAGTAGGCCTAGTACATATATTTCAGGACTGAATAAACAACGAAAAGAGACGAGTTAATTATTTTTATATATAAGAAATATTAATTTGAGCATTTTAAATTTTTAACGCGCGATTTCACACGCATGACCCTACGTGCGCGTGCGTTTTTATTTGCTAATATTTTTACCCTTGACCTGAAGTTTACGTGTAGTGAATTTCATTAATATGTTATAATGAATTATGGAGATATGATTGATAATGTGATTTCGCAAAATGGCGTATAAATGACGTCACGGACGAGTGATCACGCTGGAAAGCTTATTAGGATTAAGTTTTATTATTTGAAAGATATTCTGAAATTTTGGTAATCATTGACATTAAACTTTTTGAGATAATTGTTACACAAAATAGTGTACAGAAACAATAAAAAGAAAAAAAATAATAAAGATTTTATACAATAACAATAGGTGATCATAGGTGATCATTTTATTCTAAATGATCACCTAATAAATATAATTTCTAAACAAAATAAAATGCACAAAACATAGAATCAAACATTACATGAATTAAATTAAACGACCAGTCATCTTAACGATCTAAATAAGGTTACCGACCGGCAGCATTTGGAGTAAAACTCATGTGAGCGCTGTGAAAAGGAGGAGAAAGAGGATATCGCGTGACCAACATCTAGGTACTTGTTTACCCTATAATTATCGGCCCGCAATCTATGAGCGCGCAAACACCGATGGGCAGCCGATCATTCGCTGCTGCTATTTTTAGAAGGCTACTCTGTAGACGTTTGCTAATGCATTTAGAAGTGAGTTGTGATAGTTAACCGGTGGCTTGGCACATCGTGTTGCTATTGTCTGAACTTCCTATTGATATTTTCAGTCGACTACCGTATTTTCCGGAGTATAGGTCGACCCCAAGTATAAGTCGACCCCCAACTTTGACCTAGAATATCGTTGATTTTGGTATGACCTGAATATAAGTCGACCCCCAAAATCGGCTAATAACACAACTTAATACTTTGAAGTTCAAAGAGGGCTAGAAATGTATGAAATGTGGTTGTTTGTTTATATTATTAAAGTGTAATCAATAATATTTATAAGACAATCTATTATTATTATTATTTATGTAAACCACAACGACTTCGCCGCCGTCTTCACCAGCCTATAATAAATGACAGCGATGTTTAGCGGTACTTGCCATCAGCGATGTTTTTCGCGTCACTCGAATAAATTAAAACGAGTTTTCCGTTAGAAGGCTTATTAATATTGTACAGGCGAGTAGTTGTAAATCGCGTTATCTGTAAATGTACACGCGCCCGACTAAGGAGAATTTATCTTATGAATAGACATGCTCAGTAATTGTAATTACGAACAAACAAACAAACTGCGCATGTGTATAGATGAAAATATCGCACAATAACAAGCATGCTGCATGGACATTCCGATTCGACGTCGTAGTTCGTTTGTGCAGGAAAATAACTCCCTGGTGTTATGATGTTTTCGCGAGCGAATAAGAAGCATATAAAACACAAACTATTTATTCTTAATTATCTTATTTGTTTCAAATACTTAAACGTGAATTTCATTGCAAAAACAATCAAGTGTTATTGTAAAATTCAATAGCGTAGGCACACACATCCGCACGGTCTTGTAGCGTGATCAGTTGTACGCGCATACGCTGGCGTATTTCATTTTTGACTGGGGAGTACACACATTACGAATAGTTATTAGTAATAACACTTAAATATCCTAACTTGTTGAATTTTAAAAAAAAAGTGTTTGTAGTTCTGACGTACATCTGTTTTGAATTTTTATTTTATACTGAACTGTCATAACTATCCATTATACACAATAAATTACCCCATGATATAATGGAAGCGTACAACTCTTCCTGCAATTGCAGGAAAAATTGCGCAAAAAAGCAACCACCGAATTAAATTGCACTAAAAATAATACGATAAAATTGATTTATGCCTAGGCCTTATCTTCAGTGTAATATATCAATACTAAATAGTTTGGGGTTTAGTCATCACTTGCATTCGTGCTCTTACTTCGTTAAAATCTATTATCATTATTGTATACACTTTTGAAATATCATAATAATAATTTACTTGATCATCATGGTTAAGAGGAACCGATATGAAGCCGCTTTCAAGTTGAAAGTAGTGGAGGCAGCCAAGACTTCTAACAACTGTGCAGCGGCACGTCAGTTTGATGTATCGGAAAAGTTGGTGAGAGACTGGAGAAAAGCAGAAGACACGCTAAGAAAGATGCCGAAAAAGAAATGTGCTTTGAGGGGATTGAGCTGCAAGTGGCCTCAATTGGAGGATGAATTATATCAATGGGTGACGGACAAGCGAGCGAGTGGACACATCGTGACCAGGACAATGGTCCGTTTGCAGGCACTGAGCTGGGCAGGCAGAAATCGGAACGTCTGTGAAAACTTTAAAGCAACAAATAGTTGGTGTACCCGGTTCATGAAAAGACAACATTTGGTCATCCGACAAAAAACGAAAATCGCGCAAAAATTGCCCGCAGAACTAGATGAGAAAATAACCTCCTTCCAGTCATTTATAATCAAGCAACGAAAACGCCATGATTATGCATTAACCCAGATCGGAAACATGGACGAGACACCGATGTTTTTTGATTTGGTCGGAAATACCACAGTCAACGAGAAAGGGAAAAAGACTGTGTTGGTGAAGACAACTGGCCACGAAAAACAACATTTTACCGTGGTATTGTGCTGTATGGCTGATGGCACAAAACTAAAGCCAATGGTGATTTTCAAGCGTAAAACAATGCCCAAACTAGTTTTTCCCCGAGGAATAATTGTTCATGTTCAGGAAAAGGGATGGATGGACGAGGAAGGCTGCAAAAAGTGGATACGTTTGGTGTGGGGACGGAGGCCAAATCGCGCTATTGGCGACCGATCTTTATTGGTGTGGGATATGTTTAAGACCCACTTGATGGACAGTATTAAAATGAAACTCAAAGAAGACGAAGACACAGATATTGCCGTAATACCTGGTGGACTCACGTCAATTTTACAGCCACTAGACGTTTCACTTAACAAACCATTTAAAGATGCCATGAGGAGGATGTGGAACGACTGGATGGTGAATGGGGAAAAGTCATACACAGCCGCCGGTAACATGCGTGCAGCATCATTGCCGACTGTGTGTTCATGGGTAGTGGATGCCTGGAATGATTTAAAGCCAGACATTATAATCAACTCTTTTAAAAAATGTAGTATAAGTAATGCACTGGATGGGACGGAAGATGACATACTTTGGGACGATGACGATAATGAAATTGAAGCCGACATTTCTGACGATGACGATATTGTTGATCCATACGACGATGGGGTAACTGAAGCGGACTGGTATGCGTTATTTGGCGATTCAGACGATGACGAGGACTTTGAAGGATTTTAGTTTTTTGATGGATTATCATTTATAATTATATACATCTTTTTTTTTAATCTTTTGTATTTATGTTTATGTCTGGCAGATTTTGTATGTCGGGCGGCTTTAGTATTATAATTAATTATCAGTTTTTAATGAGTCTTCAGTACCTAAATTATGATTTATAGGCCTACACAATTATTGTACATTTCATTTATTTACGACTTTATTTTATCAGCATTTATCAACAATTTAACAAAACAGAACATAAAAAGTACTGTAACGACGCGTGCAGTATCATTAAAAAAACAGAAGGAAAAAATCACATCTGAGGGTCGAGTCTACGCACAGGAAATCCCCTTTACTTTGTTTAGCTTTTACTCTGCTGCTGTGTGATGCGGTGATATTGCGCATTCTTCTACCTCGTGGTCTCTCCAATGCTGTGTCAAGCGCGACCTGTGTCAGCCAGCAGCAACCAAGCGATGATTATCAACAAGGACTATATTCTACCCAATTACTAATTTTACATTGAACGAAACAACTGTAATAAATATAACAAACAATAATACTGTTTAATTAATGTACAGTAGAGGTGCTTCCATTATTTGTATTTGCACTCTTTTTTTTAGAGTTCAGATGCAGCAGAGGTGCAACATCATGAAAAACATGTGCTGTCATATGACCGCATCGCAGCTGTACGCTAGCCCTATCCCACTCCGCGCCCAACTTGGTTCTCACAACACAAAATGACAGCGGTGTGCTGACGGAAGAAAGTTGTTGGAATAACGGTTTCTTAATTATCTTAAAAGCGTAATATTAACATCAAAATGAGTCTTTGTGTGTGATATATTAATATTTTATTGACCAGAGTATTTGTTGGAGTTGTACAATGTAGGTATTAAATTGAAAACTTCTGTGAGTGATTGATGATAGGCCACTGACCTTGCTAGGCCTTGCTTGACAGCTGACGGCTTTTGAACATATTTTTTCGGCCTGATTTTTTTCAAAAATCGCATGGTCGGAGTATAAGTCGACCCCCCGATTTTGCAATTAAAATTGTCGCACAAAGTCTCGACCTATACTCCGGAAAATACGGTATGTAAAAGAAGGCGACTAAAACACATTCCAGGCCCCTGTTTATTATTAATATTAAATTATTTATTGAGGTTAAGAACTTATAAACATTTTAGAATGATGCTTGAGATCAGCATCCCCGGAATACAATTCAGCTACAAACTCTCTTACAAGGCAACCTGAAACAAATTGTTTGGGCCTTGTTTGTGATGACTCATCGTTAACGCAGTGTCAAACGACGTTACAAGAAGCGATTCGCAACGACGTTAAACGATTCGTAAAAATCAGTCAAGCATGTTAGTGGGCGGAACTATATACAAGCTTATGCATATTGTCCATTTTCAAAACGGTCTGACGATTTTAGAATTTTCACGCTAAAGCTAAAACAAAAGAAAACGCGATTAACGCGCTTTGTCAGTTTGAAAACATTTGGACATGACGCCTTATCTGCTGGCTTATTACCGACCGCACTTAGACTCATTACTCATAGTGTTTCGATGAATGCCTTCATCTCAAATGGTGGCTGGTAGAAGGCAGGCTGAATGTGGGAGTGCCAATTCAAAATCAATGCCGGACATCCTTATAGAGACGGATGACTCCGAGATAGGCTGGGGCGGTTGCTCTAAGGCAATACGCACCTCCAGTGTTTGAACGGCAAAGGAAGCGCACCCACATCAACCTTCTAGAACTTTGAGCAGTCGAAAGGACTCTACAGGCTTTCTTGCCCCACGTGTCCGATCGTCACATCCTAATTCATTCCGACAACACAACTGTGGTAGCATACATAAATCGTCAAGGAGGCACGAGGTCTCCGACGTTGTGCTCCTTTGGACACTGATGTTGTGGTGCATAGGCAACAACATCACAGCCTCAATGTAGTTGCGGACGCCTTGTTTTCCGACAAACATTATGTCCTAAGGAATGGCGGCTTCTACTCTGCATTGCCACATTTATATTCGACCACTTTGGGTGGCCTCACATAGATCTGTTTGCGACGTCAGACAACATGCAGCTCACGGTTCGGGGATGCTCGTGCGTGGGCAGTGGATGCCTTGTCCATACCTTGGCGTGGACTATGGGCTTATGCATTTCCACCGATCTCACTAATAACAACTGTTCTGACGCACATTCAGCGCCATCCTTGCCGGGTCCTTATGATCGTCCCGGGCTGGGCTCGACAAGCGTGGTATCCACTGCTTCACGACCAGCTCTACGATTTTCCCCTGCGTCTTCCAGTTCGAGAGGATCTGCTGACGCAGGGCCGAGCTCTGTTCTCACTACAGAACCTACAATCCTTGCGCCTGACTGTATAGCCATTGTCAGGGATCAGCTCCGAGACTCAGGCATTCCGGATGGCCCTGCCGCCCTCGCGGCGAAATCTCTTTGGGAATCTACTCTTACCGTCTACAATAGCCGATTAAAGTATTTATTTACATGGTGCAGGCGCTAACAAATAGAGCCAGGGTCAGTTACTCTCGGTCAAGTATGCGCCTTCCTGCATTACCTATTTGAGTCAGGTCTTCAGGTCCGCACCATTTCAGGCTATGTCCGCCATTGGGTGACACCAACACTTAAAGACGGTTTCACTATCTCGTCATCATCCGTTATCACGCAGTTGATTCGGGGTATGCTCAGAGAACGACCTTCAGTCAAGGTCTTGATTCCTCAATGGGATGTTAACGTCGTCCTAGCCACTCTCTCACACACCCACCCTTATAGCCTGCTTATAATAGCATTTGGTCTGCCAATGGCGCCAGGTAAATGCTGAGGCAAGTTGTTCGCTCTTACCTTAGAACCAAGTCAGAGGTAATTGTGGAGGGTGCAGCTAGTACTTAATGAAGTTTTCTAGCATGAGGGAAACTGCATCAAATCAGAGCCCCCGGTGAGCGAGGTGCTCTTTTGAAAAGGATACCGTCAGAGCCACTAAAGAGTTGTGGATTCCTGTACGGCCTCAAGGTCTTGCTTCAAGATCTTGCTTAAAAAAAATAAATAAATAAAGAAATCGATGCACGGACTTGGGAAACCAAATGTTACCTGTGCCGCTGTTGTGCACCATCTGTCCATGATGGTGAACACATTACCTTGGACAGCTCCGCTTACCACATCAGTGATGGGCACACAAAGCTCATTGGTAGCTTGTCTCCCACCGGTGCTACACTGGCATTTATCGGTTTATCCAGGTAAGCTAGGCACGTAATAGACTACACAAACCAGAAATGGTGTTGGTAGTCTATAAGTGCTAGCTTACCTGGATAAACACCCTCCCGCCATCTCCTCAGACAAGAGGTCTTGAGAAATGATGATGGTGAATTGTAGGGATGTTCCCACTTGAGGTTTGTGGACTGTACCATTTAGACAGAGGGGTGTTCAATGAATTTTCTACTTTTCGTGTATATCTCGCTCTTCGAGGAGAAATATGCCGGATTTCGACGAGCAACCTATTTCTTATGGCGACCACCAGACGCTTCTAGATAATTTTGATGAGCGACATATTTCTGACGCCGACCAGTCAGTTTTGGATAATTTCGAAGCGGAGGGACATTTTTCTGAAAACGACCATCCAGTTCCTAATGTTTTTATTGAAAAACCTACAACTGGCGATGTATGTTATTTTGACTATTTGCCTTTTGAGTAGATTCTGAAAATAGTCGAATACGCTATCAGGAGAGATGTATGTTGGGCTGTGTGAACTGGCAGTTTAATGCTGCTGTCAACCAGGCTGTAATGTCGATAGGAGAGCCAAGACTTCACATTACTTCCTACATATTGAAAGCACTCAAATTGCCAAATGCGACAGATTATGAACATGTTATCAGTGTCAGAAAATTAATAAGGAACGCAGGAAAATCCAGTGGACTGTCAATGATACTTCGGATATTCCTACCTGTTAAAAAATGGCATAGTGGTTGGTTGGTGTTATGTAAAACAACACTACCTGGTTGGTTCGTGATTAATACCAGCAAATATGACTTCTAATGCTCATACAGTTAGTGTTATAGGCATCTCCAATCAAGTGTAGGCCTACTATTAGTAGATAACATTATTTAATCGCATTGCAACTCCTCCTTAAATATTTTGTTAGGTAATTCATGAAGCCAGTTTGTTCCTCATTAATAATACCGTTGTACCTTGTACGTTGACTTATTTACTTATAATTATATTATACATAATTCTATTTCTTTGAATTGTCGAGTATACGTTTGGTTCCCACATCCTTTGATAGTAGATTTATAAATCAGTTATTTATTTTAATGCATTCAATAGGTAATATTATTCTCCGTATATCTTTATAATTATCCGCTAAAAATAGATATAAAAATTAAACCACGAATGTAAATAGTAGTATAGTATTAGGAAGTTTTGTCCATTAGTATAATTGTTATAGATTTCATAGTATGTTTTATAGAATACATGTTCGTGACAAGTTTGATAATATCGTATCGTGTATTATGTTTGGTTGGATACTGGTGTTACGGTATTATTCTATGTTACAATTTGTTTATCGCTCTAAAATTAATTTATTAGTTGTTCTTGCTCTTGTGGTTATATTTTTGTAAAAAAATTGAACATTAGGAACTACTGCAATAACTGGACGAGTATAGCATTGATCTTGTAAGTATCGTGTACACCGTGCATCGACTTGGAGCTATAATACGTACATAATACTAATATAGTAAGCCCAAACTGCACTTCAAGCAGTAATGATATATGACCTTGTAGTATCGTGCATGCGCACAAAAAAACATCGAATCGAGCATCGACTTGGAACTATACGTACATAAAAGTAAGCCAACGAGTTAACAACCACACATTACATACAAGTAGCAATTTAACCTTGACCTTGTTGTATCGTGTGCGCGCGCAAGAAAACATCGAACATCGACTTATAACTGTACGTATAATAATAGTAAGCCAACAACCCCACACTACAAGCAACAATGATATAACATGGCCTTGATCTTGAACTATTGCGTTCATTAAACAAACGAGTTAACATGCAAATATCGCCCACACGAGCAGCAAATGATAATAATCCAACGCGTAACGACGACCCTAACATACGTATCGTGAACAAACAATTATTGAAACAACTCAATGCAATCATGATATAATGTATTAACTCGATCAAAATTGTTTGAGTCTAGCACTGAATTTGATTTGATTTTTTTTTACATTTGTGGGCGAAAAAGTCACTCTATTTTTTACATTTGTGGGCGTTATCACATTTGTGGGCGTTATCACATTTGTGGGCGATGATCGTTTTCACATTTGTGGGCGCTGTTTTCACATTTGTGGTTGATGCGTTTTCACATTTGTGGTTGTTTTCACATTTGTGGGCGTTTTCCCATTTGTGGGTTCAACAAGGTTCATATTCTAACCCATACATGAAACAACAGTTGAAAGAAAGATTTAATGATAACTTGATTTTTACAGGTGGAAACAAGGAGGTACTGGTTTCGTTAAAATCACAAACCGACACAATTATACGAAAGTTTCATAAAGAGGACACAGATAAACAATCACTGAAGAATCAAATTATCGATACTGCAGCAAAACTTTTACTTGAGGATGCAATATTAAAATCATGTGACAAAATGCTATATATCCTTCACCTGAAGATATTCAAGATATAGATGTGTGTTGGGATTTTCTTCCTGAAAGCTGGCAAATATTTTATAGTAGATTAATACAGTCCAAGTGTAGACAAAAAAAATGTTTCATTGCACAAGCCACAATCCAAGCAGCTAAACCAAGAATGCTTACCTCTCCCATGTTGTTTGGTCTTGGTGTATGAGCAGGTATTTGATTGATACATTATATCAATTTGGAATGTCAGCTGCATACCAGGATGTCATCGACTATGAAGAGGCTTCAGCGGTTAACAGCGACACACATTTGCAGGTTGATCATTCTGAATCAACAGTTCTTAACTATGTAGCCGATAACATTGACCACAATGTGTGTACCCTTGATGGACTTGATACGCTCCATGCAATGGGTCTTATTGCTGCCGGGGGGCATATAAATTTCCAGCCAGTACAAAATGTGATAAGACGAAAGGTTACAGAGGATGAAATCAAGCAGATTGCTAAAACAAACATTATCAACTATGATGATGTTAAGTGGGCATCTAAACTTATATATTACAACAAGTATGACTTTCTCTGGGCAACGGATTGGGATAGTGTAACGTTAGATGCATCCTTTCAGATGTTTTTGGAAGTGTTCCCTATTATTCAGAGAAAGATGCCCATCATGGAGTGGAATGATGCAGGGTTTGCACTATGAGCAAAACTACACTGATAAAGCAAATATACTCTTTTTGCCGATTATCGATTTAGAACCTAATGATCCAAGTTGCATAATCTCAACATTATATTTATATGTGAGCATGCCAAAAGATATCAAGTGACACCTGTTGTAACATTTTACCTCCCTTTATACCATAAGGCGCGATTGATGGTTGAAACAATACCAGCAAAAGAAAGTCTTGGTGAGCTCGTACTTCAATTAGGCGGTTTTCATATCTTAATGTCTTACCTAGGAAGCATTGGGATGTTAATGGAGGGTAGCGGGATCCGAGATGTGATAGCTGAAGTGTATGCCCGAAATTCAATTGATGCAATGATCAGTGGCAAGTCATATTCACATGCTTTACAAGCACATTTTCTGATTGTGCGTGCCATCTATGCAATTATATTAAACGAGATAGAGGAAAAAATCAAGGTACAAGAAATTGAAGATATCTATCTAAGACTTGCATCAACAAAACTAACCGATTACGAGAAATCAGTAAATTACAGTATGCAGAGGAGTGTCTGGAAAATCACATAGAGCATGTAACCAAGTCTAAAACAGCCAAGTTGTGGTTATTATACATATCACAGCGGAGCGAACGGGTAACTGGTTATTATTAGAATGAAAGCATGTAGAGATATGTTGCCAGTATTTGCCGCTTCAGGTCATAATTTATATGCTAGAATAGCTCGAATATATCTCCAAAATATGGCTTGTCTTTCAGATGAACACCCCAATGCTTTCTTGAAAGGATATCATGTTATCCGACGTAGCCAAAAAATTTGGCCTGGTCTATCTTCGGACCTTATTATTGAGCAAACCTTGATGAGAAGTTTAAGAGCAGTGGTGGAATGATAAGAGACAGAGGGCTTGTCTCCTGGAGCCAGCGAACAGTATGGCTTCTTAGCATGCCAACTAGAGCTTACTGGTCAATTCAAATGGAAAGCTTATCTGGTAAAAATCACCAAACATCGGAACAACAGAAGACCTAACAACTGGAAGAATAACTAGAGATCACACATACACAGATAAATTAAAGTCATTTCTTCATGATAACAACCCTTTTAATACAGTATGACGCAACATAAGTAACGGTCAAGTAGCTAATGACAATGTCCTTGACACAAAAAGCATTAGAGTATCCATTCTTGAATCAATGGATGGGAAGAACATAGCAGAATTTCAAGAAAAATAATACAGTAGTCAACATGTCTAATAGGCCTAAAATCAAGATTGCAGATGACGATGGTTATATCTTTGAGGAATTATGACGGTCTTAAGGATGCATTAACAACTGAAATGAGTGTATTTCCACCAGCTTTATTTAAAACATCAACACTGATGCTACAAGCAAGCAAATACCTCTTAGGAAAGACTTTATGGAGCATATACACTTGATGAAAGTTTAGATGAATCTGAAGAGGAAGACAAAAACATAATAGAAGAACTTGAGAGAAATCAAGAACAAGAAACATTTGAAAAATGCAATTACATTTTATTTATAGTAATTGTGATAATGGCTTGTCAATTTGTTTGTTTTACTTAAATCTGTGCAACAATTATGGTATTATCTTAATTGTTGCAACAATTCATTAGAAAAGTTCATATTCATTTTGATTCGCTGTAACTGTATTTTGTCTTTATGTCTTTTATGTGTAAACTGACTTTGGGGTTGGGTCAACCGGCTCAGCTACAGTGATTAAGTTCACTTAGGTTGACCCTGGTCTCCCCAATTTCAGTTTTTTTGTTTTGTATATACTTAAATAGACCAAATAAATAATGAAATGAATGAATGAATCAGTGAGTTATGTACTGGATGGAGGGGCATTATTGCATCAGATCAAATGGCCCAAGTCCCCTGCACCACAGGAACTTTTAGCTGTCACAAGGTAAATTGAAAGTCATAGTTGTAATCATGTAGTTAAAAAAATATTTAGTACGAGAGATTGACAAAATCAGAAGTTTTTTTGCAGATGCAACTGTACACGTGGATGTGAAAGTTGGTCGTGTTCCTGCAGACGGCATGCAGTAACTGTAGAGGAATAATTTGTAGTAATTCTGAATGCACTGATGAGCTTGAGGATTAGCTAATATACACACATTTCAATATAAACAATTTTAGCCTGTTTTTTAAATAGGAAAGTGTAATAAATTGGAGCTTAACCATATGACTACAACGATGGTAAGAAAAATATGTTATTATTCATGTTCATATTAGAAAAAACCTGGTAATAAGATGTCAAAAGTGGTACTTACAAATAATTAAAACAAATACAAATAGATGTGTTGAGTAGTTCAGTGAATAAATCAACATTCTAGCATTATCAGTTTTCGAGATATGGCAACGCTGTAATTCCACTGCCTAATTTGCATATTATCTAACTTGTACTACTAATCTGCATATTTTCGAGGTGCGTTATGAAGGTGTGATTTTTTAGAATTACAAAACAATCCTATGCTTATTATTGAAAACCTGTATCCAAGTCATTTGAGGATGAAATAAAGTCTCTACAGACATTTTAGTCACATTTATATTGAGATATTGATAAATGGGGTCAAAGGTCAAATTTTGGTACTTCCGGACATTTTTTTGTAACATGTCTCATTACAGCAAATATAAATATACATATTTTAAATATTTTAGTGAAAAAATCAACGCTCTAGCATTAGCGGTTTTCGAGATATGGCAACGCTGTAATTTCACTTTCTAATTTGCATATTTAATGTTACTTGTACTACTAATTTGTATACTTTCGAGGTGCGTGACAAAGGTGTGATTTTATGAATTATAATACAGTTCTATGGTGGGTATTGAAAAACAATATCCAAGTCATTGAGTCCAAAATAAAGTCTCTACAGACATTTTAATCACATATTTATGCAAATATTTAAAAATGGGGTCAAGGGTCAAAATTTGGTACTTCCGGACATTTTTTTATAAAATGTCTCATTAGAGCAAATATAAATATATATATTCTGAACCAGACTGTGCAAAAATGAACTCTCTACGATTAGTAGTTTTTAAGATATGGTAACCCTGTAATTTCACCCTAATTTTCATATTTAAGCTAATTTGCATACCTTCGGATATAATCACCTTATCATATGAAACCATTTAAAAAAAAAAATCTCTGTTTGCAATTTGTTTCACTCAAAATGCTAGATTGACTAGCCTATTTGTACACATCCTCTTCCCCGCCCCTCCCTAATGTTACATACAAAACACAAATTGGGTTTGTTCAAATGAGTCCAAAATCAAAAATTTGGACTCATTTTGTGACAAGTTATTTGTTCTTTA
This sequence comes from Antedon mediterranea, assembly GCF_964355755.1. Classification (NCBI taxonomy): domain Eukaryota; kingdom Metazoa; phylum Echinodermata; class Crinoidea; order Comatulida; family Antedonidae; genus Antedon; species Antedon mediterranea. The sequence goes on along the minus strand of NC_092672.1, from coordinate 15,305,993 downwards.
CTTGAAAATTTTAAAGACGAAATTATAGCCTATATAATAATGTAACATATAATATAATTATAATATCTTATGACGGCAAGTTTTCATTCTCATAGTTTCCTTGTTTCAAAATTAATTTTTAAACAAGTTTAAAATGTATTAATGTATATAATAAGAAAGAAATAAATTCAGAAATAAATAACATTAAAATTGACGTTTAAAAATATACTGACGCAATCTACAACCTTGTTGATGATAAAAACACTGATATTGATAAGAATTTTGAAGAAATGGTTAAGCGAAAGTTTGAGGATATGTCGGAAAAGTTGGGTAGAAGGAATAATGTTATTGATTATAGGCTGAAAGAAGCTGATTCTACTGATGGGAAAGAAGGAAAAACCCTTTGAAAAAAATGACGATGTCACACTAGGTTGTTCTACCTCGTTAAAAAACTAAGTAGATCTACCTAGTAACTTACAAAACTACCAATTGGGCTGTGTTTATACAACACCCTAAATTTGAACACGTCTTTAATTTTTAGCGTGTTGCACGGGCTGAGGTCAACCCCACAAAAACCTTGCAGTTATACATTAAATCGTAATACCGTGTTATACCGTAGTTCATAATCCTAAGTTGTATATAATTATACTTGCATGCATTATGAATTAATTTAATTGAATTAAGGATTTTAATAAAGGATGATTTCGTTTAAAATTTAGTTTATTCAGTTATTGATTTTTTAAATCTGCTTTTGAAATTATAAAAAAAAAATGGTTTAGAATTAGGACTTAGAAATCCGCCGTGGACGCATATGTAATAAATCTCAGTATATTTAACACTGAATTTAACCTAAAGAAAAAATCTGATTTAGAAACTTTTTTGTGCCTTTATACCAACTGTGATTCTTTATATAATAAGAAAGATGAATTAATTGTAAGAATCGATCAAGAGAAACCAGATTTTATTTTCTTGACTGAAATGTTTCCAACAATTTTTTTATTTGAGATTGACTATAGTAGTTTTTGTTTGGAAGGGTATCAATTGCTTTATCCCAAGTATTCAATCAGAGGAATTGACATTTTCGTTAAACAAAGTATTTCGGTATCTGAAGCTTTTACAAATGAACAGTTCAAAGAATCTGTTTGGTTAAATTTAAAGCTTGCAAATAATCAGACGGTTTTAATTGGTTGTGTGTATAGAAGTCCCAACAGTACATCTTCGAACAATGAGTTGCTTTTAGAGTTATTAAGGAGAGCAGACAATTTTTATTCCGATCATATTCTTGATTTTAATTATAAATCCATAGATTGGTCTTTGATGAATATTCCAGGTGAAAGACTTGCACGTAATTTTTTAGAATGTGTTGAGGATTTGTTTTGGGTTCAACACTGCATTTTGCCTACTAGAATTCGTGAAGGAGATGAACCAAGTGTTCTGGATTTGATTTTTTTCTCGAGATGAGTTCTTATTAAAGATTTAAGTTATAAGCCAGCTCTTGGTCTCAGTAATCATGTTGTTTTGTCTTTTAAAATGGAATGTTTTACTGAAACGGAAGAGGTACCGATAGTGAGAAATTATTACAAGGGTGATTATCAAGCTATGCGGAATCATTTAAAAGACCTCAATTTGGAACAAGCTGCTGTACACTTATCTCCAAATGATTTAGCTTTGTTGGTTGAAGATTCTCTTCAGGATTGTATCTCTAAGTTCATACCCCTTTCAAAAAAATGTAATGGTAAACGGAAACAGTGGATGAATAAGTTAATAATTAAACAAAAGCACAAGGCATGGAATGTTTACCAAAATAAAAGAAATGATGCATCTTGGAAGGAGTTTGTGAGATTTAGAAACAAATCTACTACGGAGATTTGCAAAGAGAATTAGGCATCTTTTGAGCGTAAACTGGCATCAGAAGTAAAAGAGAATCCAAAGCATTTTGGACGTATTTTAAAGCTAAGTCAAAGAAATAGCATGGTATTCAAAATTTGGTAGATCAAAGTGGAGTGTCTGTGTCTTCAAGTAAAATGAAAGCAGAAGTTTTTAATGAGGCATTTGTTAAAGTGTACACCAAAGGGGATTCTACCCAACCCCAACATTTTGATTCAGAGAAACGCAAGACAGATATTAGAGTTGATTCAGTTTTCTTTGAGGTGGAAGAAGTTGTGAAGCATTTGAAGTAAATCTCCTGGCCCTGATATGATAAATTCAAGAGTACTTAAAGATGTATTGTCCCTTTGACTAATTCCCAAAAAATAAAAAATAACAGATTTCGAAAAAAGGTGGGTCATTTTGAAGTATCATAATAGTTATTAACTATCACCAAAAATTTTTCAAAAAAAAAAAAAATTTAACTGAAATACAGACGTTTTTTTGTTAAAAAAATAACTTTGACTTCCAGTCAAAGTTTTCAATCAAAACATATCCCATAATGAAACGCGCTTGTTTGGCTACTCTGTTTGGCTACTCTGTTTGGCTACTCTGTATGCATAATCATAAAACTTCCTCATGATCTGTGTGAAAATACCTTCTTAACCGTGACGACTTGTAAACAATCCTAATTTAGCATATGCATAATGCATACTCATGGTTTGAAATCTTTGTTTACTTTCGCTCGTGACGATTTTCCAGATGAAATGTAATCAAACTAATTTACCTGTTAATTACGTAAACTTGTTGTTTTTGGCTCAAATTTTCGACTAAAAGTGAATAACTTTAATATTACTTTGATATGGCCACTTTAAATTTAGAATATTTTGACCTTCATTTTTTTGTGTTTAAAGGGACAATACATCTTTAAGGAAACTGCTGATGTTATTGGGGGAGTAATTACTTTATTATTTAACAAATTAATGACTGTAGGAGAAGTTCCTACTCTTGGATGAGAGCTGATATAGTACCTCTGTTTAAAAATGGTAATAAAAGTGAACCTTTGAATTATAGACATGTAAGCCTAACTTCCATACTATGCAAAACCATGTAGAAATTTGCGAAATCTATAATCATTTAAAAACTTGTAACTTGCTTAAAGAACAACAGCATGGCTTCAGTTAATTGAAGTTATAGATTTGTGGACATTATGGTTGGATAAAGGTCTTTCATTTGATTGCATTTATTTTGATTTTCAGAAGGCAGTTGATAAAGTTCCGCATGGAAGATTGTTGTTAAAGATGAGGGGTACTCAGGGCTTTTCCTTCTGTTATTTAATTCAGTATATTAATATTAGTAGGTACAAACATAAAAAATCATATCAAAATAAGCAGTTTCTGAGAAATCAGAAAAATAAAAAAAATTTTTTAAAATATCGAAAACTCGCTGTATATTTTTTTCAGCAGTTAGGTAATGACCTTAGTTGTAAAGGTCACGTTACCATGTTATGTTACGTCACGTCTCCTCATCTCTCAGATCGCTTGAGCTGACAAGACGCGCTAACTACCATTTTCATCTCCCTGCTCATAATAATAGACATCCATCCACATCCGATTGAACGAACACAATTTATTATTGTCTTGCCTTTTGTTATTACTTTTTGCTTCAAAATGAAGCACTGTATGGTATACAAGTGCCATAACAAGTCACATAGAGATATCAATCAAGTGAGGTTAATCTCCATTCGTCGCTCTGTTGCTTGGGCCTAGGCCTAGTCTGATTTACATCTTCGCCGTCGGCAGTTTGTGATGATTGTATGGGCCTAGGTTCTGGTTCAAACGCATAAGTTAACCAAGTCTTTCTGGTCTAGGCCAACGATTAAACCATGGAGTTATTATACCTCCATGATTAAACATTGCAGTTTGATCCGATTTTTTTAAATAACCATGCAAAAGAATCTTAATCTTAAGACTTATTATTCGTATGTATTTTATATCCTAGTTTATCGAGTCGAGCGCAAGGAAGATCGGAGGATGAGAGTCGATCGCGAGAGAGTCGAGTAAAGTAAGCCAAAAGGCCGCGCATGCGCAAATTGATTGACTCGCTAGAAAGTAAAAATTACCCACTTGGCTCAAGTGGGTAGTTTTTTTAATTACGTTAATTACGCAAAAATGAATTGGAGCCCTTAAAAACACATCGGGAATGAAAAATTCGGCTTCCGAAGAATCTGAAAACATATATGTATAATATTTCGGGAACTTGCATATATTTTTAAAGATTTTTTGAAAAAGCATAGGTTTTTTTTCAATTTACAGGCAAATAAATAGGGAAAAAGGTTTGTAATTTGAACTATCCCCCCAGATGGCATTTTTTTAAATGTTTTTCAGAATAACCATGCAGCATACAACAAATTAAAAAAATACCTTAATTTAGATGAAAGTTATGTAAAATAACAATTTTTTGAGAGCACCTCCACATTAAAATCTTACAAAGTTTCTGGAAATTTATTAGGATGGATCAAAGCTTTTTTTAGTGATCGTAAGCAGAGGGTGGTTGTCAATGGGAAAAAGTCTGAATGACGTGATGATAATTAGTGGAGTGCCTTAAGGCAGTGTCCTGGGACCATTATTATTTGTTATATTTATAAATGACCTTCCAGATGTTATTTCTCATTCTGAAGTCAAGCTTTTGCCAAGGATAAAAAATTGTTTAGAGTTATCCAATCTGATTCTGATGTGGATGCAATGTATAGATGGTCTACAGACTGGCAGTTGCCATTTAATTTAACAAAATGCAAAGTAATCCATTTTGGATATAGAAATGGTATGTCTCAGTATTTTATTGGAGAGGGTCCTTCGAAAGTGAGTATTGAGAGTGTAACACAACAAACCGATTTGGGGATTTTAATAGATTTTAATAGATCATAAATCAAATTTTTCGGCTCATACTACCAAAGTTGCTAGATCTGCAAATATGATGCTGGGGTTGATATGTAGGTCTTTTAAATATCTTGAAAGCTCTAGTTATATGTATTTGTATAAAACTATGGTTAGACCCAAAATGGAATACGGAGGTAGCTCATGGATCCCACTCTATCTATCACTTGGAAAATGAAAACCGCAGGAAACCCCACAAGGGGAATACTTGACGATGAGGACACTGTCTCAGCCACATCGAGAAAAACCTCGCACCAAAAAAATATTCAACTGGAATATATGTTGAGCCAAATCGCCAACTTTTGCCCAGTTATATCCAGGAATACTATTATAAAGCGATCGACATCTCTTTCTGATATTTGGCAAAAAATTGGCCAGCATTTTGGTTTCCAGTCTTTGTGAGCGCACAACTTGGATCTCCCAAACATCACAACGCTACCAGCCAAAAAACCTCAGGCCGACTCCAAAGCATGTCCCACAGCTATTTTCAACAAAGCACACTGGCCACAGTATAACAATTTCTCCAAACAAATGGCTCCTAACCAAGCCTTTAGTAAATCGTGCATTATGTGCCAATCTTCTTAACGACCACACACTTCACACTCAGCAAGTCAGAGCAGATTTCTTCGAGCAGCTGATACAAATAGTCTCGGCAATTCACATTTCGTACACGCAGAAAATGACTATACAACACTCCCTAACGAAGAACTCTGTATCGAAGACCTCACTCCAGGTCCACAATATGATCTGCCCACCGACCTATTCGACAAACCAGCTTCAGCCAGCCGAGTCAATGTTATTCAAGCACCATCTCTGAACACATCCTATCATCCTTTCCCAGTGAAGGTGACACTTGACATTGGTGCCACAACCAATCTCATTCAAGCATCACTTTTTTTTTATTGATATGCCTATGACACTAGCAACTCAGATTGCCCTATACTGTATACCATTGTACTTTTATTTCTATATTCGCACACCAGAAGATGTTTCGAACTTATCATCACTCGGATCGTCGTCAGCAAGATATGCTTTCGTTGAGCTGTACAGTGATTGTATAATGTCAATTATAGTAGTAGACTGGTTTAAGTGAAACCTATTATGAACGCTTAGGAAAAGAAGATTACGATTCACATGGTCGAATGCTGCTGTTAAATCAATGAAGCATGTATAGAGTTTGCGATTTGAGCGATATGCAATTTCCTGGATCTGCTTGATTACATATATAGCATCATTGCACCCTCTGTTGGACCTGAATCCAAACTGTGTGCGTAGAACTTGACTTTCATAAAAAATGGAAAAACGTGAAAGAATGATAACCATAAGTATCTTTGAAAATGTAGACCCAATCGATATTCCTCTATACATTGATGGATCAAGTGGACTGCCTTTTTTTTTCCAAATGGTTGTTAATTTGGACAGTCCCCAATCACTTGGTACTTCTTTGGTTCTCCAAATTTCCTCAAACAGTCTATGTACATGGTCGACGAATACTGGGTTCTCTGTGGCGACTTGCAACATTTCAGAAGCGACATCTAGGGTAGCTTTGCGACCTTTTAGATGTCCGATTGCATCAATAATTTCTTTCTTGGACGGAGGTTCATCGTCTCAAATTCTGGTTGTCTCAGGTTGATTATATATTCTGGAGGTGTGCTAATTTCATCTGGGATTTTAAGGCTAGATTGGTCTGGATTAAAGTGATCTTTAAAGTGTTCACTTAATCCAGGACATTTTATAGGCTTTGGTGCTTTTCTTATAACATCAACGTGCTCCTTAGCTTTTCTCCATAAATCAAATATTTTTCTATTTTGGTGGGCTTCATTTAACTTCTTGCTTCTTCATACAAATATTCATTCCGTAGTTCTTTCACCCTTATCTTAATTGCTTTCTGCATAGCCTTGATCTCCTCTTTTGTTAATTCTTTCTTTCTTTTATAAGCTGTTGTAGTCTTTCATCACCATCCCAGGGATGAGCATTTTGGTTTCTTGTTTTCTTCGAGAATTCTTCAACTGCCTTATTTAGCACTGTCATAAGTGTTGTATAGCGCTCAGTTGATGTAGTGGTTGTTGTCTTTTCAGGAGAAGTAATTTTATTAATTTGTTCTTCTATCTTTGTTTTAACATTACTTCCTACTTCTCGATCTTTAAGTTTACTCATGTTGGCTCTCTTGCTCTGTTTTTTCTTTTTATGCTTCTTCCACCTGGCTGCTTTGTTGGCTGGTGTTGTCATATTACCCACAAGGATTCTATGATCCGACGAAAGATAATAGTTGTTATAGACTCTTGTGTCAGTAACATACTTCCTCAACCAGTGATCACATATGTTGTGATCACTGCTAACTAAGGCATTAGTTATTTTATACAAATCTTTAGTTAGGTCGTCTCTTGAATTCTGCAGTGTTATTTTCAACTCTATTTCTCTTGCCCAGTCTTCTAGATTACAAAGTGTACAGAACAAGTTTTGTCGATTTTACGTGCGTAAATTTGGTTCTATTAGCAAAGACGTTCTAATTAATTTAGCGGATAGGCGCAAGTTATTTGATTTAATTTTTTTTAAGGCTATGAACTCAATTTTCATGGCAATTTTGAAGTGTACTTTCCTATTCTGTTCCACAATATCAATTGTGTAATCTTGGTTTATTTTCTATATCAAGAGGGAGGGTAAATATTACTAAAAATGTTAATCGTTTAAAGTTATACCACTCACTATGTAAAGTTGATGGATCTGTTGATATTTTTTTTTATTCACTTGCTTGTTTCCCTTACAAGGTTTTGTCTAATGTCAGTAATATTTAAAATTGTCTTGTTATCTGTTGATTTTTGCTTGTATATATTATATTATATTTTATGACTTTCAACCCTGGTGACGTTTGGTCACTGTAGGGTGATGATGAAATAAAATCAAATAAAAAAATATGCGTTTTTTAGATTTCCGTCCAATTTGAACTGTACGTTTTTCATATTTATATTTATATTCTATATAGAAGTTATGGCCTAAAATTCGTTCTTCGTTGCTTTGTCTAATTCTAACCTCTTCTTTTCAATTTGCAACCTCTCCTTTTCAATAATATAAATCATTTTGTTTGACAAATCCAGTAAAGAAATTTACTCACATTCTTTAGCTTTTTCCTTTTCAATTTGCAACCTCTGCTTTTCAATTTGCAAACGCTCCTGTCTAGCTCGTGTATCACGAAATTGATTTCGTAGTAGATGCTTGCTGACATGTATTGGTATGCATCCCATCATGTCTTCCCATGAAATTTCGCCAGTCCCATTTTCTGTTAATCAAAATATTTAATCAATGATAGACGTTCGGGATGGACGGTATTATTATTATTATTTTATTTATATAGCGCTTTTCCAAATTACTATAAAATGATCAAAGCGCTTTACATCAGCACACCCAACAATGAGTCACTTCTTAGGAAATAGATGTGTTTTGAGGGCTTTTTAAAATTTTAAAACCATGGTTTGTTCCCGGATCAGACGGGAGTTCGTTACACATCACCGGTCCAAATTTTGAGAAAGTATTATTTCCAGAGGTCCGCTTTTCGAGACAGTGATCCAATCTAGTGTGATCTATCTCGGACATCAGGCCTCTCTTAGCACATCTATACACCCGTAAGAGATTGCTCAGATAACAGGGCGCATTATTATTTATACAATTGTAGACATGAAGTAACACTTTAAAAGTGATTCTACTTTCAACAGGTAGCCAATGCAATTCATAAAGCAGAGGTCTAGAACTAACAAACATAGGTACTTGGTGAATTAACCTGGCAGCCCGGTTCTGAAGCTTTTGTAATCTCGAAATGTTATGTTTGGACATTCCAACAAATAGTGAGTTACAATAATCTAACCTGGATAGAATTAGTGACCTCAAAGCCTCGGTACACGTTTTTTTGTCTAAACAATTTCGTATTCTACGCAATGCCCTTAAGAAAAAATTTACAGTACGGCAGACATTATCAATGTGGGGTGTCATATGAAGAAAAACATCAAACACCACACCAAGATTTCTAACTGTGTTGGAGGGTTTAACAATAAATTCACCAATATTCAGTTGAATATTTCTATTACTAATGTCGACTTTTGGTGGAGTTAAAACTAATAACTCTGTTTTTGATTCATTAAGTTTAAGATGATTTTTGTACATCCAAATACTAAGATCATTAATACATATTAGTAATTCTATAAATGGCAACTTCGAGATCCCCTGGCACTTTAGGGTTAAAGCTGGTATACAATTGAGTGTCGTCTGCATATACGGTAGATGAAAAAGTATCCCATGAGACTTAATGTCAGCAATAGGTTTAATGTAAGTGGTAAAAAGTGGGGGACTAATTGTGGACCCTTGTGGGACACCGGAGCTAAGATGGAATTTACTTGATTCAGATCCATTTAAAGTGACTTTACAATATCTGTCTTCGACGTATGTTTTAATCCAGTTACTAGCATTTCCTATTACCCCATAGTTATCTTTAAGTCTGTTTACAAGTATATGGTGATCTACCGTGTCGAAGGCTGCGGATAAATCTAGAAGTACCAGTATCACCACACGACCCTTAGAGAATTCCTGCAGGATATCAGTTTTAAGCTTTAACAGTGCTGTCTCTGTACTAAATTTGGGTTTGTAAGCAGATTGTAACGGCTCCATGAGGTCGTTTTCAATACAATAATTATTAAAAGCACTCAAGACTGGCCTTTCAATTAGTTTTCCAAGAGTTGGCAAATTTGAGACAGGTTGGAAATTTGCCAAAACATTTTGGTCAAGTGAGGGTTTTTTAATGATAGGTGTAACAGCACCTATTCTTAGACTTTGTGGAAAAACACCCGATGTGTATGAACTATTTGCAATGTGCGTAAAAACAGGGGAGATCACCTGAGTACATTTCTTAAGCAGCCATGTAGGCATAGGGTCTAATTGACTGGACTTGTTAGGAATTTTATTAATTATTTCAAACATGTCATCAGTCTTCAGGAATAAATATCTGCTCCACAGGCAAGGTGACTATACCACTACTGTTAGTTTCAACTAGACGATCATCAATAAAAGCCTTTATATTTACAACTTTGTCTCTAAAATAATGAGCAAAATCTTGACATAAAACCTTGTTTGAATGGCACGTAGGAATACTACTCTTAGATTTACCTAACAGTTTATACAGTGCATTATACATTTCTTTGGGTCTAGAGTTTACAAAAATAGATTTAAAATATGTAGTTTTTTCCTTAATTACAAGATTGCATACAAGTTTTTGTTGCGCATCAAAAATAGCCTTATCTATGTCGCTCTAGTCCTTCTCCATCTACGTTCAAGTCCTCGTCTGATACGTCGCTCGCTGTCAATCTTATCTGTGTACCAGCTTGGCTTGCTAACAAATTTGCGCACACATGTTTTCACTGGGCAGATATCGTCAAGAATCGATCTAACAGCATTATCGTACATTATGGCTTGCTTGTCAGGGTCGTCTAATTGGAAGATTACAGCAAGTTTGTCTTTAAGTAAAAGTTGAAATGAGAAATGAAATTATTATTTTATACGTATAGTAATAGGACATTAATAAAACATTACCTTCATCATAAGTTGTTATGATGGATACGTATGTGCTCTTGATGCCACCATCGATGCCATAAATGGCGGTATCACAAATTATAGTGGCCAACACTTTCTGACACTCTTCATCGAGAGGTGCAGGTACATCCCTTCCACCTGTCTTTCCATTCTGTGTAAAGCACCACGTTTTTTGCTGGTAACTTTAACGTTTGACCATTTTTTCTTAAGTTTCTTGATACTTCGACGAACTTTAAATACGGCTGCAACATCCATTGGCACACCCTTCCAAGCCTTAGGTTGCTCAAACTGCCGTTTATTACATTTTTTCTTTTACTGACTTGTCAATCAATGCTGATATTTCTGACCCTGTGAAATTAACATTTCTTTTTTATTTTTCTGCCTTTTCCATCCTTGTAAGTATAATATTATGATGACACGTTATTATCAGTACTAATGTGACGAACTGTTTTAACATTATAAATCAATCAATCAAACTTAAAACGTTCTCACGCACGCGCATAATTATTCTTTGCTGAAAGTATTTCTAGTACGCTTTGCCCATCGATAATTTACTAATTATCACTGTCAAATTTGCAATTAAATTTTTTAAAATATAAGAAAATGTTGAAAATATTATGTTGATCCTATACTTTACATGCATTTATAGAGACAAATTTAATGTTGTACTTTATTTTTTAGTAACTAGAGTGTGCCCTCTATTATTTGGATATTAAAATATATTGTTATAGCGCCGCCAACGAAAATCTTGATCGATTGTCGTCGAGACATGTGTAATACGCACACGTTAGTAAATATTGTTTATCTTAAGACCAAAATTGCTGCCCTCTATTGTTGGAGTGTAGTTAACGTTGCGCATGCACCAAGTAATATTTGCCTAAGACATTGCTAAGATGGTTTGATTAAAATAAGCTTAAGTTATTTACTTAAGCACTTCTTAAATATTTCATCTTAAGCAAAAATATAAGTAAATATTGATAAATGCCAACCCTGGCCTTATCCAGCTTTATAAGTTACTTTTACTGGACTATTAAAATAGTCCAGTAAAAATATGGTTGAACCTAGAACGAATTGCAACAGAATTTTTTTTTTTTTTGTCTGGTAAATATGGTTCAAATGAATATCATATTCAAAGTTTACCAAAATGGGACATCGGAAAGTGGGTTAATTAGCATAAATTCAAAACGGCTTCCATTTGCTCTTTTGAATCCTTAACGGTTGGATTTAAACCACCTAAGTGCATTACGAGTAGATATAAATGTGATGTTAAACAATCTAATTAGCATATTTAAATACCTATGATGTCATATGGTAGTTGTGACGTCATATATTATGTTATAACTGTTTAAATGACATTATACTATGCGAGCAATTTAGGAACTGCAAGAAAACATGTTTCTTAACATTCTCCTTGATGAAATGAACATTATTTCCAAAGTTTACCAAATCGGACGTCAGGAAGTGGGTTAATTAGCATATATTCAAAATGGCCGCTATTTACTATACCATTTTGAAGCTCCATATCTCGGTTTTAGACCACCTAAGTGCATTGCGAGTAGATATAAATGTGATATTAAACATCCATATGACATACCTATGACGTCATATGGTAGTTGTGACGTCATATATTATGTTATAACTGTTTATTATGACATTTTATATAACACCTAAATAAATTCCTGTCATTTGACTGGACGATTGTGGGTCACATGGCATGCAATAGTACGCACTATTAAACGATCGTTTAATCGTACTTTTTGAAACATTTTTGTGTACGAAAAAAAAAACGTCTCGAGGATGAAAAAAAATCTAGTACACAAATTATCCTATGATATGGCTCTGTACTGTGAAATACAACAGCGCCACCTGTCGTCTGGCCTCAGTTTCGTTTTTTTTTTAAACATTTGTGTACGAAAAAAAAACGTTTCGCGGATGAAAAAAAATCTAGTACACAAATTACCCTATGATATGGCTCTGTACTGTGAAATACAACAGCGCCACCTGTCGTCTGGTCTCAGTTTCATTTGTAAACACCACCGCGAGATATGCAACAGCAGCAGATATTTGTGTACGATTTGGACATTATGTACTAATTTCATTCAAAAAGGCATTTAAATTAGCTTTAGATCGTTTTTAGGATTTTGATTAATTAATGGGGACATCCCTACAAGAATTGTTGGAAAAACCATAATTAGCTTAGATAAGTTCCAATTGTCTGTCAAAGTTTTGCCTTTCAGCCAAGCTAGTACTAGCCTAGGCCATGCTAGTATTAGGCTAGGCCTAGCCTAGGCGTTTTAGCCTTGCTAGGCCTAGGATTGTTTGGTCGTTTGTTGACATAATTAACACAAAAGTAGGTGTGTTTACGAAATCCATATAAATATAACATATAAAATTATTAAAAACGAAATGTTACTGTTTTTAATCAATGTGTGTGAATGAAATGTAGTAAGCTTTGGCTAGGGCTACCTTTTATTTGATTCAAATAACTAGAATTTATTTAGATGTTATATAAAACAAATAATGAATGTTTTGTATTCGTGGAGCTTCAAAATGGTATAGTAAATAGCGGCCATTTTGAATGTATGCTAACTAACCCAAGGAGAATGTTAAGAAACAAGTTTTCTTGCAGTTCCTAAATCTTTCGCATAGTATTATACAAATAATGAATGTTTATGAGTGTAATGGTACAAATAATGGCACTTGGTGAATGATGAAAGGTTATATTTCAACTCGGCTCATTGCATCGCCTCGTTGAAATATAACCTTTCATCATTCACCTCGTGCCATTATTTGTACCATTACACTCATAAACATTCATTATTTGTATAATACTATGCGAAAGATTTAGGAACTGCAAGAAAACTTGTTTCTTAACATTCTCCTTGGGTTAGTTAGCATACATTCAAAATGGCCGCTATTTACTATACCATTTTGAAGCTCCATATCTCCTTAACGGTTAGTTTTAGACCACCTAAGTGGATTGCGAGTAGATATAAATGTGATATTAAACTTTCCAATTAGCATATTTAAATTACCATATAACGTAACTATGATGTCATAAGACATATGAGGTATATTATGTCACAATAATGCTTAATTGGCATAATTCTAAGGGAAAAATATAGAAACCGTAGGAAAAGATGTTTTTAATCTCATGAAAATAGTAGAACATTTAACACATCTAGGTTAAGATCATGGGTATCAGAAGTTATTCGGCCACCCTTCACAAAATGCAATAGAACATTCCAGTTAATTTTCTGCAACTGCAACTTTTTATAACTGCATATATATCTCATATATATTTAAAGAAAAGAGATTCTTAATTCTGTAATGAGTCTGGGATTTAATAATTCGACCCCATCCTAAATATGGAGTTGGATCACAGTAAGTTTCCCATCCAAAGTACATACATAGAAAATGTAATGTTGGCGCCGCCAAAATACTTCCACCATACATGTAGGCACAGAAGTCTACTTCATTGACTTTTCTGGTCTTTTTTAATTTTGGACTGAACAGTTCTTGCTTTGAATATAATTCATCCCTCTGTTTCTTTGCAAGTGCAGAGCGTTACAAAGATGTTGCAAATTTGTTCCTTAAGATGTTTTCTTTAAGTACTAATTATTCCAATATTTTTTGCTTCTTCTGTCTTTTTTCTCGCTTTTTTTAATGATGGCAAAGTAATATTTTAGTAGATCTTCATCTGCATTCAAAGTTTCTATTCCATTTTTCTGACATTTTCTGTCAAGGAAGTTGAATACTGTCAGTTGTCGAAAAATTAAATACTGTAATTAGTAGTGGCAAGTTTGAAAATGACTTTATTACCTTAACAACCCCTTTTGGATTCCGTTGATGTGTATCTTTACCTGATGGTCCTTGTTGACACATTATTTAATGTCCCTGTTATATGCTCATTGAATCTTGAAAACAACATTCAAAAGATAAACATTATATGTCATAAAAAGTTGTTGTCTAATAAATGATCGACACCAAACAGATGCAATTTCTGGCATTGAAATAGCAACTTTGAAGGAGCAGAATAGAGATGCTGACTATACCGAAAACTATAGTATGACATTTATCATTTTATCTATCATCTCAATTCCCAATATTTTTTTATTTTTCTTTACCAATTTAATTTTATTTAATCATAATTTTAATTTATTAATGCTTGTTACCCTAAATATCATTAGATATTGTACCCACAACAGAATAAATTTAACTCGCAATATTTTTATCTGTGAAGCATAATACTTTGTTTCCCGACATTTAGGGGAAGGTTTATTCTCGCGACTGGTTATTATTAGCTTGCAAGAAGTGATGGTTTTTACTAGGGAGGTTAGGAGGTGCCCGAGTCCGGGATGACCAAAGCACAATGATGCTGACCAGTGTTTAATTTAGACCACCAAACCCATGGTTGTTAGTGATGAGGGTATATCATGTTTAGGTTTTTTTTTTTTTATGTGAAAATATAGTTTCCTTCAAAATCATCACTAATGTAATATAATGTTTGGGTTGTTGAGGTACTAATGAAAGACTCTAACTCGCTTGACTGTCGTAACACATATATTGTTTATTCAGTATAATACTTCAGTACAATATACAACTATAAGTATAGATAAGGAACGCGGAGGATCAATGATGCTGTCGGTGAGGTGTGGTGTGTGTAGGTCTGCTTCTGGAGAAGTGGTTGTAAGGTGTGTCTGGGCCCTTCTGAAACTTGGGGGTATATTGGCTCAGTTCATTTGCATAATGTCATTACATCATCTGTGAGGGTAACGATTGGTCCTAAGTTGATCCAGGGGTGTTTAAGTGGGAGTGATTAACGGTATAATAAGGTATTTCTGTGATGGATGACACTGTCAAATCTGTACTTAAATAGTGTCGATCACTCGATGGGAAAGTCACAAAATTAAGCTAAGTGTTTTCTTTAGGGACTCTATCATAAACTAAATGGCCATTAAAACATCTGGACAAACTCTCCTTTGGACTTTCTGGGTCAAGTTTGTGAACCTATTTGAATTCCGATACAAAGGTCAATTTCTTAAATATAAAGGTATATCAATATATTACATCCCTCTGTTTCCCCTTTTTTTTTTTTTAATCTATTTAACATATATAATGGTTATAATAGTGGCATGCAAAATTAAAGTTATATAAAAGAAAAAAAACATTATACATATAAGCAAAAATTGAGTTAGCCAAAACCATTGACTCTGAAATGTAACCTTATCACTTTCACTCTCTCTCTTCTCTCTCTTAAAAAAATGAAATTAAAAATGAATTTGGTATAAAAATTCGCGTAAATCAAACATAAATCAGTTAAAATAAAAATACAAAACTTAAAAATAGTATGTTACATTGAACATACATCAAATCGTGCGACAACTCATCGCGTTCTAATGGTCTTCAAACATAAATCATCAAATTAAAACATAAAACTCAAGAAACTGTGGCTGATTAGCCTAAAATCAAATATCAAACTTAATCACTTAAAACTTTAAAGAAACAAATGTGTGTGTCCCGTTGACACAAACTTATCCACAATATATCATTATCGTCACAACTTTATCGATTTAAGCATTTATATTCACAGGTAATTACGATTTCAATCGGTCGACAAATTCGACTTTTGTACTCAATGTCTACAAAATTACGATTAAAAGTACTAAGAAAATCTCCTGTTATTGTATATCAATTAATTAATGCTTGAGATTAACGACTCAAAGGTTCAACAAAATATTTGTTACAAAATGATTGTCGTTCTTTTTCAATATCTCAATATATCGATCATCAAAATTCAAAATTAATCATTATCAAACTCGTTACAAAATCAATACTTACACATAAATTCAATTCTCTTTTAACTGAAATCACATTATTATTTAACAAATCTCATCAAATACGTAGACTATGCTATCATTAATTTAGCAAATGTCGTAATTTAAAAATAATCTTGCAAAAAAAATTAAATCAGTAACTTGTTGCATTATACAAACGTTTTATGAATCGTTTTGGCGATCCACTTATCGGTATCTGTTTATCATTAATGATCTCTTTAATTAATTTATCTGTATCGTTATATCTGTCAATATTCCACCAAAATTTGCGATCATTAGATTCGTGTTTTGTTTTATCGGTGTTGCGTTTGGCTGAAGTCGGTTTAGAATACGAAACTAAAACTTGGAAATGTCCTGCTTTAAATCTACCTCGGTTTAATGTCATACTTGAATCATTAGGTGCCGTCATAATTAAATTAGTTTGTTCCTTAATTTGTTCTTCTTTCATTTGGAATGGGGCTGCTAATCCCATGTTATTCTCTACACAGTCAATGTAAGGTTGCAAGTTAAGGGGTTCTATCTTAGTTGGATGTGTAAGGGTATCTGATTGCAATTGGGCTGGTGTCCTATCATGTTCGTCTACAAATTCAACATTGATTTCGTCATTTACTACATTAATGGTGTTTTGGATTTTCTCGTTATTATCATCAGTGGGTTCATTCAACAATTGTTTAAGTTTTTGGAGATGTGTAAAATTTTTGCGTTCTTTGGGTGTTCTCATAAAACAGGGTTTCAGTCTGTTATAATTGAATACGTCGCGAAGTATTTCTCCTTTAATCGTCGCTAGGATGTAGTGTGTTCTGTCTAGTACTTCATGAATCACTAATGGTCCGACCCATTCTGCGGCGATTTTCTTTGAATTTGCTGTTAGTGATGATGATGTTGGCTTGTATAAATATACGAGTTGTCCTACTGAGTAAATTGGACTTTTTTCTAAGCGTTGGAAAATCTTTGAGTTTTGGACGTTTTGTTGTGTTCGCTGTAATTGTAGCATTGTCTGTGAAATGTTTTGAAATTTCTTCTTGAGGTGTTCAAAGTATTCTTCATAGGAATGAGACAATCCTGAAATAGGGTTAAATGCTAATGAGGTCAAACTTGGAGGTTGGCGGCCAAAAACTAATTCGTAAGGGGAGTGGTTTCCTAGATGTGGGGATGAGAAAGAATTATAAGCATAACATGTTGTTGATACAAATCTAACCCAATCTGTTCCGAATTGGTTAAGGTTGACCTTTAACAGGTCCGATACGGTGCGGATATGACGTTCAACTTGTAAACTACCGTGATTGTGGACGCTGATGATTTTCCTATCAATATTAAGGGTGTTACATAATAGTGTTAATAATTTTCCTGTAAGGGAGGTTGCTGCATCTGAAATAAGACGAGATGGGGGTCCAAAAATACTGATGACCTTTTGAATTAGTGCTTCACAAATTGTTTCGGCATCAATGGATTTCAAAGGTACACAAATCAAAAATCTAGTTATCTCATCACATACTACCATAATATGTTTAAAACCTGAAGGTGAAGTTGGCATACTCTTAAAATCTAGACTGAGTGTATGAAAGGGACGGTAAGTTGCTGGTACTCGATCGTGTAAAGGACGTAATTTATCTGTTTTGGGACGAAATTGTTGACATCTAAGACACGCTTGGGTATAATTGTTGACTTTCTCGAACATAAGAGGCATGTAAAATAATTTCCTAATAGTAAGGTAAGTACGCATCGTACCTTGGTGGCTACTTAACAAATTGTCGTGATACTGAGAAATAACAGTCTCTGCTAAGTTTTCAGGAACAGCTAATTGCAATACAAATTCTCCACCTTTATCTTGGAAAAATAAACGGAATAGTAAACCGTTGCACAATATGTACTGCTCTGACTTATTCTGAACTGCACGAGCTGCTTTCTTATCAGCTGGAAGGATATCATGAACTAAATAATCGTAAACTGGCTTAAAAAATGGTGAAGTTTCTTGTTCAACACGTAATTGTTTAACATCTACTGGGAGGTTATAATCTCTAATTATCTTTCTTTGAATAACATCCATTAATCTATCTAAGTCTTGTTGTTTTGGGATGTGTGCTGACTTAAATTCAGTTATGTTTGGTACTAGTGGTTTGGGCGATGTATACAATTCAACTGGTACGTTTCGATGTGTAGTATCTTTGCTTTTCTTATTTTTGTCTACTAGTCGTTCCTCTGGAGGTTGTCGAATGTTTACATTACGTATTGGGGGTGGTGTTACGATAGGTGGCGTTATGATAGGCGGTGATCGATGTGCGTTTGTTTGTTGTCTCGTGGTTATCTGTGTTGTAGCGGTAGGTTGAGGTGTAGGTCGCGTGTTTGTTGTCACTGGATTTTGATTAATGACGGGCGTTTGTACTGGTTTGGGTTTATGTAGGTCAGGTATATTTATTCCCATTTTCTTGGCGTATGACCTTGTTACTGGTCTGCTAGTAGATGTGTTTGTAATCGGGTTAAGAGATTCAGTCTCTGTAATATTAAATGCAATGGGTACAACTTGATCAATTTCGGAATCGTCATCACGAGGGGCTCGGGAGAGGAAATCTGCTAAAACTAATTCAGTTCCTTTCTTATAACCAATTTGGAAAATGTATCCGGACAATCGTAATATTAGTTTCTGTAAACGGGGTGTACATGGCTGATCTTTTGAATTCCAAATTTGTACAATTGCTGAGTGGTCTACGAATGCATCAAATTCGCAACCCTTTAGTAAGTGTCGAAATGCTGAAACGTTAATGTAAAGTCCAAATAACTCTAGTTCTGTGACGCTATATCGTTGACAGGCTTGTGGTAAGATTTTGGAATAATAACCTATTATGTGTTCTTTACCGTTTACTGTTTGTGTTAAATATGAACCTGTTGCGGTTCTTGAAGTGTCGCTATATAGCGTAAATCTACCTTCTTTTCTAGGCATTTGAAGAGTTGGTGGTTTAACCATTAATTGTTTAATTTCGTCAAATGCTTTCTGGTGTTCAGTAGACCAACAAAATTTTCGGCGTTTGCTTGCGAGTGTGTGTAACGGACGTAAAATTGATTGTATTTGAGGGAAAAAATGGGATACATAATTTACTGCACCAATAAATCGTTTAGTTTCTTTATGGGTTCGTGGGACTGGCAAATTTCGGATAGCTGCACACCTGTCGCCTAATGGTGTGATACATGCGTGTCCTGAAGAATTAATCAGGATGGTGTGTCCCATATATTGCACTTTATTCTTGAATAACTTACATTTCTTTGGACAAATTCTAAAACCATTTAATTGTAGGGCTTGTAAAACGGAAACGAGGTGCTGCTTATGAGCAAATTTGTCTTGGCTAAATAAAATAATATCATCATGATGGGCGATACAGAATTCTCTAGAATTTGGGATTTCATTTAAAATTTCGTCAATCTTTGCTTGAAATATACCTGGCGAAACGTTTAATCCTTGTGCTAATCTCTTATAATAATAATGTTTTCCACCATGATATGAAGCTATACCTGTATATTGTTGGGCATGTTCGGCTAATGGTACACAGTGGAACGCTGATTTCAAATCAATTACGCTAAGAATCTGTGCATTAGCGTTACCTATTGTTTTTAAAGTTTCGGCTAATAATGGGAATGGGTGATTAATACGTTTTATCCTGGAATTGAGATAGCGGAAGTCTGTGACAACTCTTTTATCTTTTGAATTTTTCTTTGAAACAAGAAGGACAGGGGAAGTATACGATTGGTGTCCTACTGCTAAGATTCCTAATTTGACTAATTTGTTCAATTCGGCCTCAATAACATTTTTGTCTTTGTCTGTCGCGAAGTATGGGCGAATAAAAAATGGTTCATCGTTAGAGAGGTGTATGTCGGCTTTGAAGTTTGGGCAGCTAGATAGTTCACCATAAAGTGAAAATGCGTTTCTGTTTTGTTGTAAGGTTTTATACAAATCTTCTTTTTCTCTATGTGTTAAAACGCTGTCTGTTAAATCAACTTGTTTTCTAATTATTTCTTCCTCGGTTAAAGTTAGCAATGGGTCTGTACGTTCTAAATGTGGGTACTTGTTTGCGTTGTCATTGGTCAACTTTATTCTGTCAATTGGTAGGTCGTTAGTAACTGTTACAAGGTTGGTTAAGTGAAGGCTCGCGATAGGTTGATGTGTATTTAGAGATACGTTTCTGTTTGTGTTGTTAGTGATATCAATGTTGGTTTCTCCTCTATGTAATTTTACTAACATATCTGATGGACAAAGTTTTGAAATATGGGTGGTTGCATGTAGAACAACATCAGAATTGCGTACAAAGGCGGGAACCCTTCCTTTTAATTTAACTGTTTTAGTATCACCGGGTTTAAGAAAAATCTTGTGTACTGGACGAAAGCTAAAAACCTTTGGTCTAATGCGAAATGTGTTTTCCTTAAAATTTAAAGTACCGTCGAGTTCAGACAATGTTTCGGTTCCAAGTATCAGGTCAATACCTGTCAAATTTTTAACGATTAATGCTGAAATTTTAAATTTGTGTCCTTGGATAAATAATTCGAATTGCACTAAGTGGTTGGCATATAAGAAGTCACCGTTACCTAATCTAAATTTAGTTGTGTTCACTTTAACTGGCTTTAAACGCGATAAATAAAGTGAGGAATTAACGTACGATTGTGAGATTATAGTTCTAGTTGAACCACTGTCAAATAAAGTTAAAACATTTCTACCATCTGGTAAATTTCCTTTAACGTAATTTCTGTCGTTAAGTAACAAATCAATATTATCTGAATTCCCTAAGTATTTTGCCTTAAAATTGTCGTATTTAGTATGGGGGGCCAGATTATAGGCGGCATCTAGTCCCCTTTTTAAAAATCCTGCTGGTGGCTAGGGTAGTAATTGTTTGACTGTTGGTATGGGTATGGCGGGGGATAGTTTCCGTAAGAGCGGTTTTGTTGTCGGCAGTGCCTTGCTATGTGGCCTGGTTTCCCGCAGTAATAACAGGTTGGGGGAGGTTGTCTATATCTTGGGGTCGGTGGGGTCTGGAATCGGGGTTTGTATGGGCTTGGGCTTCGGTTTCGTCTTGGGATATAATTTCGGGTGGGGGAACGTGAGCGTCGAGTATCATCATTAAGGGATCGTTTTGTTGTGGCCATGTCTAACTTGAGAGAATTTATCTCATGTTGGAGCGATTCGAGACTATTAGGCCTATCTGTTTCCTTATTGATATTGAATGAAACTTCCCGTGTGGCATCATCTACGGAAAGGTCAAGGTAATTTTGTGTGCTATTTACAATATTTTCAATAGTGGCATCGATTGGGGTGGACATGGCTACAGCTGCTCTACATTTTGGTGGAAGGGTCGAAATAAATTTATTCTTTATCTGCTGGTCAGCGTATCCAATTCTGTCTGCGGCTTGTTTGATTTTGGTTAAGTGCTTTTCGGCGTTGTCGCCAGTGGTGTATGTAATTGAATCGTATTCTCTTAAGTGCGCATAGATTGATTTGTTTTTACTAAACCTGTTGATGAATTGGGTTTTTAAGGATTCTAGTGAATCGAACTGCTTTCCCTCAATCCAGAGTCTAGCTTGGCCCTGAAGGCTACGTTTAAAAATACTTATTACATTAATTAATTGGGCATTGTTTACAGGGTTTTCTAACGTGTGGGCCTCAAGGTAGTCTGTAAACGATAAGTAATGTGCACTACATTGGTCGTGATCGGTTATGGAACCGTCATATCTTTTGGGAAGGAAATCGGTTTGTCTTAGGTGGGGCACGGGGTGAGGATTGACGGGCTCATTTAAAATTACTTCGTTATCAACAACGTCGACCATACTTTATAATATTAATTATTAATCAAATATCAAAAACAATTTAGTGTATATATATGTATGTAAACTCTCACTTTTCAATCAAGGTTACAAATCAAAATCAAAATGGTTTTGACTTACCCCAAATGCTTCGGATCCAATTAAAAATGAATTAAAGGAATGCAAAAAGTGTTCAAAAATGTCTAAATGTTCAAACAACGAATTAAAGAAATGTTAAAGGTGCTCATCAATGTTCAAATTTTCAAACAACGAATTAAAAAAATGCGAAGGGTGTTCATCAATGTTAAAAAAAAGTAAATGTTAAAAAAAACGATCGAAAAAAAACGGCGTGAAGTTGAAAGTCTCTAAACGAAACAGTTCTTGTCCGCTTGCTTCTGTTTTGATTCTTCTTGGGTCTTCCTCGATTATCTTCTTTGTCTTTATCCAATGGTTATAATTTCATAAAATTTCTGCTTGTCTCGATTTCATTCAAATATAATTTCAGCTTGTCTTTTGTGTCTTCTTCGATTATCTTCTTTGTCTTCATCCAATGGTAATAATTTGATAAAATTTCTGCTTGTCTCGATCTCATTCAAATATAATTTCAGCTTGTCTTTTGAGTCAAAGTAAATTTCTCTCCTTTCAAACAAATATGGTTATTTTTGTCTTCGTCTTCGTCTTCGTGTCTTGTTAAGTGTTTATTTCTTGTTTTCTCACTCCGTTCCTTATGAAATTTGGGTCTTCCACCATGTAATATAATGTTTGGGTTGTTGAGGTACTAATGAAAGACTCTAACTCGCTTGACTGTCGTAACACATATATTGTTTATTCAGTATAATACTTCAGTACAATATACAACTATAAGTATAGATAAGGAACGCGGAGGATCAATGATGCTGTCGGTGAGGTGTGGTGTGTGTAGGTCTGCTTCTGGAGAAGTGGTTGTAAGGTGTGTCTGGGCCCTTCTGAAACTTGGGGGTATATTGGCTCAGTTCATTTGCATAATGTCATTACATCATCTGTGAGGGTAACGATTGGTCCTAAGTTGATCCAGGGGTGTTTAAGTGGGAGTGATTAACGGTATAATAAGGTATTTCTGTGATGGATGACACTGTCAAATCTGTACTTAAATAGTGTCGATCACTCGATGGGAAAGTCACAAAATTAAGCTAAGTGTTTTCTTTAGGGACTCTATCATAAACTAAATGGCCATTAAAACATCTGGACAAACTCTCCTTTGGACTTTCTGGGTCAAGTTTGTGAACCTATTTGAATTCCGATACAAAGGTCAATTTCTTAAATATAAAGGTATATCAATATATTACACTAAGTACACTTGTGTGGATGAAACAATGTAAAATTAAAATTGTAATGATAATAGTATAATGATGCTAGTACGAAAGAATAAATACTCGAAAATAAATTATAATTTAAAAATCATGATAATAAGTTTTTTGGTCCGTTTTCTTTCTGTTTTTGTTACTTTTACTATTATTGTTGCTCTTTTGGCGCTCCATAGAAACAAAAATATTGAGCATGGGGAGGAGTTACAATATACAAAGAAACACGTCTGTAAAATCATCAATTTAAAGGATTTATTTATTTGTTTCTATGTGTTTCTCCTTCTTAAAGTACTTATAAGTCCTAATTTTAAAGTGTGGTATTCAGGATAAAGTTAGTTAACAAATTTGGAGTCAAAACACAAGGCAGGTGCGGAAGAAAAACATCCTCCGAACCAACACAATGGAGTAAATATATACCAACAAACAACCCGTCAAGTTTGTTTGTTGTAAAGAAAAAATATACATTTACTCAACGGGCGAAAATAATGTGAGTTTATCTATGTTTTGCGGCAGTATTTAATTATATTTATGGTAATAAATGAAACCTACTATGTTTAAAATTATGTAAGGATAAACAAGTATTGTTTTTAAGCTGTAGTATATCTTAGAATTTGTAATCTAGGTCTTGGGTCTTAGCTTTCGTGATCTTAGGTCTTAGGGGGTCTTAGCTTTCGTGGTCTTAGGTTTCGTGACACCCCCTAAAAGGGAAACAGACCAAGGCTATCAAGTTGTTTGATAGCTTTGCACACTAGACTAATGAAAGTGGTCTATTCTGTTGGCCAGAGGAAGATTAACAAAATCACACTAAGGCATCAAATAGCATAACCATAGATAGCAAGGAAATAGCTGTGCAATTGCTATACTTAATATAGCCATAAATAGCAAATAAATAGCTGTGCAATTGCTATACTTGATACAGCATAAATAGCAAATAAATAGCTGTGCAATTGCTATACTTGATATAGCATAAACAGCAAATAAATAGCTGTGTAATTTCTGCACTTGATATAGCATAAATAGCAAATAAATAGCTGTGCAATTGCTATACTTGATATAGCATAAATAGTAAATAAATAGCTGTGCAATTGCTATACTTGATATAGCATAAATAGCAAATAAAATAGCTGTGCAATTGCTATACTTGATATAGCATAAACAGCAAATAAATAGCTCTGTAATTGCTATACTTGATATAGCATAAATAGCAAATAAATAGCTGTGCAATTGCTATACTTGATATAGCATAAATAGTAAATAAATAGCTGTGCAATTGCTATACTTGATATAGCATAAATAGCAAATAAAATAGCTGTGCAATTGCTATACTTGATATAGCATAAACAGCAAATAAATAGCTCTGTAATTGCTATACTTGATATAGCATAAATAGCAAATAAATAGCTGTGCAATTGCTATACTTAATATAGCCATAAATAGCAAATAAATAGCTGTGCAATTGCTATACTTGATACAGCATAAATAGCAAATAAATAGCTGTGCAATTGCTATACTTGATATAGCATAAACAGCAAATAAATAGCTGTGTAATTTCTGCACTTGATATAGCATAAATAGCAAATAAATAGCTGTGCAATTGCTATACTTGATATAGCATAAATAGTAAATAAATAGCTGTGCAATTGCTATACTTGATATAGCATAAATAGCAAATAAAATAGCTGTGCAATTGCTATACTTGATATAGCATAAACAGCAAATAAATAGCTCTGTAATTGCTATACTTGATATAGCATAAATAGCAAATAAATAGCTGTGCAATTGCTATACTTGATATAGCATAAATAGTAAATAAATAGCTGTGCAATTGCTATACTTGATATAGCATAAATAGCAAATAAAATAGCTGTGCAATTGCTATACTTGATATAGCATAAACAGCAAATAAATAGCTCTGTAATTGCTATACTTGATATAGCATAAATAGCAAATAAATAGCTGTGCAATTGCTATACTTGATATAGTATAAACAGCAAATAAATAGCTGTGCAATTGCTATACTTGATATAGCATAAACAGCAAATAAATAGCTCTGTAATTGCTATACTTGATATAGCATAAACAGCAAATAAATAGCTGTGTAATTGCTATACTTGATATAGCATAAATAGCAAATAAATAGCTGTGCAATTGCTATACTTGATATAGCATAAATAGCAAATAAATAGCTGTGCAATTGCTATACTTGATATAGTATAAACAGCAAATAAATAGCTGTGCAATTGCTATACTTGATATAGTATAAACAGCAAATAAATAGCTGTGCAATTGCTATACTTGATATAGCATAAACAGCAAATAAATAGCTCTGTAATTGCTATACTTGATATAGCATAAATAGCAAATAAATAGCTGTGCAATTGCTATACTTGATATAGCATAAATAGCAAATAAAATAGCTGTGCAATTGCTATACTTGATATAGCATAAACAGCAAATAAATAGCTCTGTAATTGCTATACTTGATATAGCATAAATAGCAAATAAATAGCTGTGCAATTGCTATACTTGATATAGCATAAATAGTAAATAAATAGCTGTGCAATTGCTATACTTGATATAGCATAAACAGC
This sequence comes from Antedon mediterranea, assembly GCF_964355755.1. Classification (NCBI taxonomy): domain Eukaryota; kingdom Metazoa; phylum Echinodermata; class Crinoidea; order Comatulida; family Antedonidae; genus Antedon; species Antedon mediterranea. The sequence continues at coordinate 15,280,086 of NC_092672.1, read as the reverse complement.
AAATAAATAGCTCTGTAATTGCTATACTTGATATAGCATAAATAGCAAATAAATAGCTGTGCAATTGCTATACTTGATATAGCATAAACAGCAAATAAATAGCTGTGTAATTGCTATACTTGATATAGCATAAATAGCAAATAAATAGCTGTGCAATTGCTATACTTGATATAGCATAAATAGCAAATAAATAGCTGTGCAATTGCTATACTTGATATAGCATAAACAGCAAATAAATAGCTGTGCAATTGCTATACTTGATATAGTATAAACAGCAAATAAATAGCTGTGCAATTGCTATACTTGATATAGCATAAATAGCAAATAAATAGCTGTGCAATTGCTATACTTGATATAGCATAAACAGCAAATAAATAGCTGTGTAATTGCTATACTTGATATAGCATAAATAGCAAATAAATAGCTGTGCAATTGCTATACTTGATATAGCATAAATAGCAAATAAATAGCTGTGCAATTGCTATACTTGATATAGTATAAACAGCAAATAAATAGCTGTGCAATTGCTATACTTGATATAGCATAAATAGCAAATAAAATAGCTGTGCAATTGCTATACTTGATATAGCATAAACAGCAAATAAATAGCTCTGTAATTGCTATACTTGATATAGCATAAATAGCAAATAAATAGCTGTGCAATTGCTATACTTGATATAGCATAAATAGTAAATAAATAGCTGTGCAATTGCTATACTTGATATAGCATAAACAGCAAATAAATAGCTCTGTAATTGCTATACTTGATATAGCATAAATAGCAAATAAATAGCTGTGCAATTGCTATACTTGATATAGCATAAACAGCAAATAAATAGCTGTGTAATTGCTATACTTGATATAGCATAAATAGCAAATAAATAGCTGTGCAATTGCTATACTTGATATAGCATAAATAGCAAATAAATAGCTGTGCAATTGCTATACTTGATATAGTATAAACAGCAAATAAATAGCTGTGCAATTGCTATACTTGATATAGCATAAATAGCAAATAAATAGCTGTGCAATTGCTATACTTGATATAGTATAAACAGCAAATAAATAGCTGTGCAATTGCTATACTTGATATAGCATAAACAGCAAATAAATAGCTCTGTAATTGCTATACTTGATAAAGCATAAATAGCAAATAAATAGCTGTGCAATTGCTATACTTGATATAGCATAAACAGCAAATAAATAGCTGTGCAATTGCTATACTTGATATAGCATAAATAGCAAATAAAATAGCTGTGCAATTGCTATACTTGATATAGCATAAACAGCAAATAAATAGCTCTGTAATTGCTATACTTGATATAGCATAAATAGCAAATAAATAGCTGTGCAATTGCTATACTTGATATAGCATAAATAGCAAATAAATAGCTGTGCAATTGCTATACTTGATATAGCATAAACAGCAAATAAATAAAAAATATGGAGGTGCACAACTTCACGTAAATGTCCATATGTTGACAAAGTTATGAAATGTTATATTTACAAGAATAACAGATATGCGTGACACAAAATTCTGGGAAAGAAAGAAGAATAACAAAGAAGATATAAAAAAGATCGTGACAATAACAAGGGTTATTCGCAACTTTACAAGTTGCGGATAACCAAAAATATTGATCCCATACAATAACAAGGAGTTATCCGCTCTACCAAGCGGATAACTAATAATTAACGTTCTATATTTTATTATTAATCATTATTGAATACGCCCAAGACGTATTCAGTTTGTATAATATCTAAGATCTTAGACATAATATAAAATTACTATTACTAATTAGTTTTAAACGAACTGAACAATAGAATATCCCAAAAGCCGATTAATTAATTAGTGTCTTGATTATTTCTTTTCGTTTGTATGGTAATATTTAGTATATTTACTTTAAGCATAGTTTTAATACTTTAACCATTTGAACTGTTTGCAGGCTTCTTAACACATTTTAAAGAATAAATAAGCGATTTTAAAGGCCGGATCAGTTTTGGCCTATAGCCGGACCTGTTTTAGAGGCTGTTTCAATGCCAAAATTTATCCGACCGGACCAGTTTTGGCGCTTGATTACGACCAAAATCGATCCGGCCCATCCGATCCGGATGGGCCGGACCAATTTTGGCGTGACAGGACAATATAACTTTAAGATAAGAGGTCTTAAAAGGTAGATCAAGGTAGGTAGGTAGGTAGGTAGAAATCTTTTTTCAAAAAGCAAACTCTTACCCTTTATTTTAGCTTGTGCCTTTTTTTCAAACGTTTGCAGATGTCCAGCTCGGCATGTGGTAAAATAATAACAAGGGCCTACTACTAACTGTCTGTAGCCTAGGCCTAGCTAGTACCATCGAGTTGATATTTCTCTTCATGCAGCACGAAAATAACACTTGGAAATGACTTCAATAGATAGTTCGTAGATTTGTATTTACTTATACTACTTTCATCCCTTTATCTTAAAAAACAATAATTCACATGCATTCCCGACATGTCAATTCTTTTGACAATGTTTACACCGCGCACACGGTCTTTAAACAACTTGTGAAATAAGTAGTACAGCGCCCTCGCAATTCAGCGTCCACTGAAGAAAGATGAATAAAATCAAAGATAAATATAATAATAGTCAAAGATAGTGTAGAAATCTACTACACTATCTTTGATAAAATTGAACTTTTATTAAGCCATTTTGTAGCTTCAATAAAGTTATTCACTTCCGCGGAAAAAAGAATAAAAGATAATAAATTCACTTATGAAAGACAACTTTAATTGATGACTTCTGTGGTTTTAAAATTTAAATTGGGTAAACATTTCGGCGCTGGGAACTAGTAGAGCCAACATTTCTTTTTTTTCTCGATACAATTGTTGGTGTAACGTGAATAACTGGTGACACTATTTAAATGTCTATATAGAGGGGAGTTTATTCGAGTGAGGCGCTTATTATTATTGTCAAAAATTTTTATTTTTTCTGCTCATTTTTTGTTCGCAGGTCTCGAAAACGGCGATAGCAGTTATGTTATAACTTGGCCAGCAGATGCACGTAATGTAGTTGTGCAATAAACTTTAATGAAAATATGGTCACGTAGCGTAACTACGCGCGATTTTCTGAAATTCTTAAATTGACTATAAATTCAAAACTAACAGCCTTTTTCAAATGAAACTTGGACACACGGATGCTTCATGTCAAGCGTCATCTTCCTGTATCATCACCAAAAGCGTACGTGCGCTTTGGAAGTTAAAAATGCTGAAAATTAATTTCTAATCAACTATTTTCAGATAGAAAAGATAGGAGACAATTTTCAAAAGCCGGCAGGGAATCTTAAAGTAACAAGTGTACTGAAATTGCATTTTCTCGAGAACTACTTGTCCAAAAAACATCATTTTTGTACAAGAGGCAAGAGTTATAAATTGTGATTTCAAAACATAATTTGATTTAATGTACACGTTTTTTGATACGAGTAGTTTTAAAAAACTTATTTCTTTTCAAAATTCACCCGTTTTTTGCGTTGCTGTTCTATTATTATTCAAATTAATCTATTGTTAGTTGATAATTAGTTTTTTAGTACCAGCGTGTGTCCTTCCTTATTTCATTCTGTACACAGGTATACTTACAGAACATGCCTATTAGTTTGGGAGCCAAAAAGGGTTTACATGCACCCTCTAGCAAACTATGTTAACAATGTTTTTTCTCAATTGTATCTCCATAATAGCACAGCAGGATTAGCAAATCAGTAGCGTCACCAACAAGAACTGTGTTAACCCTTGCTGACTCAACTGCTATCTTAGGATATCTGCATCTCCTTTGGCATGAATTGTACAACCTGCCTTTTCAAGATGTAAACTGAGAAAATGAAGAAATCGTTGCTTGTTTACTTTGTTGGTCATAATTAGCGAAGTCTCTCCCGTAAACAAAACATTTGGTCCATTGGAACTGCCTGTACGTCTGCAGTGTGTGCAATCTTTGATTGCAGGTCCATCTTCATAACCATCAAATACAATAGTTGGAATTCCATACCGACTTGTCACATATGATACATACTTATGACAAATACTATCAAATGTTTGACCTCTTGACCATGGTAAACGTTGCAAGAGGGCACCATTATCAAGCACATAATGTGGATCATTAGGGGGGGGGGGGTCTGTCTGATCCTCCTGCTTTACAATCTCCCAAAGGGCATCGGCTAGTGTCGCCTTATTTGCCTCCCTGGGAAGCCCTACATTAACGAATAATGCAGTTGGATGACTGCAAAGTTTATATTTAAATAAATTTGCGGGATCTTTCTCCTCTTCACGTGTGGCGATAACGCTTAATCGCTGAAAGAGTAATTGTGGATCAACTTGGACTGGATCTCCGCAAATGACAACAGCTGTTTTGGATCCAAGTGTGACTCATCAAGGTTTTTTCCAACCATCGATTCAAGTATACGCTGGCCCACATACCTTGCCTGGTCAATATTTACATTGTCAGTAGCAGCAACACCACTTACTATGCTACTGTACGCAGTGATGACTCACTACCAAATGGATCCCACTCCTTGAACGCTTCGATTAGTTTATAAGTATCTTCTGTGTCTCTTTTTTGACTAGATTGTGATGTGTCTTTGTGTTGCTCACTAGTGTTGTAGTTAACACTGGTGAGCTCTTGCATTGCAAAGTTTACCTCGGCACAAGAAAGCATTTCCAGTACCCAGGTCAACCGTTGAACTTCTGTCATGCCTCTACCTCTCGTTAACCCACCACTTGTTTTGACACTTCTCATTAGGACTTGCTCAATAATAAGATTGATAGTCCTGCCCAGTACCGATCACTTTTTCTAATCACATGAAAACCATTTATGAAGTTGGTGTAGACATCTGGGTGGGTCTTTTCGAGTTGGCACATTTTTTCAAGTACAGATACGCAGATTTTGTGTACAGGTTATGCCCAGCCGCAGCAAAAAAAGGTAACATATCCTTTACTGCTGAAAGATGTAAAGCTCAATTCCCTATACGTTCAGCTTTTATGATTTTGTTTAAAACAGCAACCATGTCCAAATATTGCAACCAGAGTTGGCAGTCCTTTTATCACTAAGTAAGTTCCGCTCTTCTTTCAATCTATGAGTAATTCTTGTAAGGACATCTGAAGAGGAAAGGTCAATATGCGCGTCGGGATCATTTATTAGATTATCCAAAATCTTACTGGCTTCGAGCAAATCTGGTCGTGTGTTTGGAATAATGTCAGCATCAACTTCTATTTCCATTGCTTCTGAATGTTCTGTTGTTTGATCGTTCTCACAGGTTGTTTCCGTGTCTCGATTGTGTTGTAGTTGATCAGGTTGAAAAGTGGATATAGTAAGATTATATGCTTTATATCTAGTAATATGGTATGCATGGCAACATCAACCAAGAGATGTACTCGGACTGCTGAAAATTGCTTTTCCACTCAGCATATGCATGACGGCATTTCCTGCATATGCCACTTCAAGGATCTCTTGTAGACCACTTCCTGCCATAATTTACCCAATGCAGCCCAAGAAGCTCATTTCCATATGTAAGCCCTCTAGTCTCAGGACAATGGACATGATCAAGTGGTAGATCAAATGTAATAACGGGTGTCACATTGTATGCCTTAGCTTATACGAGAGTGTGGAGAAGATACATGACATGTCAGATGGATTTAAATCTATCATGGGCAGGAATTGCATCGAATATTTACCAGGATAATTACCATGATGTACGGCCTGCATTAGACCTGACTACTCAGGTCTTTTGGGGCGAAGAGCAAATACCACGTCCCACAGAAGATCAACATGATACGTTGAATCATACACTTCCATTGATTGAAGTTCTTTGTATGTTAATGGACTGCGTCCTGTGTGCTGGGATTTGAAAGTTTTGATGTTAATCCTGCCTACTTTGATGATGTCATCTGTTGTAACTGACATTCTAGGTACAGGTTTATGTAGACATTTTTCTGGTGTAAAAGTGGCAATGATCCCCATTCCATGAAATGACTCTCCACAAATGTTAAAGGTATTTCTTTTCAACAGTCTTAGCTCTTTTCGCTCAATAATACAAACATGCAAGTCAAAAAACAGCCTTTACGATAGGCTAATCTAGAACATTTTAATCCAAAAAGTATGTTCATTTGACTGTCCGTTAATGAGTTATGAATGTTTTAGTAACTTGGCCTTTGGACGTTGGACGTTATTTTGCTACGCTTTGCTCGTATTTTATCATTCATCGAAGAAGATGTCTTATCGTGGAACTATTCTCAACTCCGGGTGGTTACCGTACGTTCCTGGCCTTCATAATATGTGCTTTACATCTCATTAATTAACCCAATTCCGCAACCTGTGTGTAGCATATTGCTTGGGTCACAAGAAACAAAGGATAATGGTTCAGGACATTCTATTCGGAATAATTATTGAAATTTGATGATCATCTAAACGCAGTAACTTGTTTTTGTAGGCATCATAAAACTTGTTGTAATCATTTTTCATAGCATATCCAGCAGTACACTATAAAAGAACATCAGTTTACGCATTTAAAAGGTGTATACGGTAAGCAATCTTTAAAAATACAAATCTCAATTAGGCATATAATTAATTATTAGTAGTTCCAATTGAATAATCATAAAAAAAAAATTGTTTGATGATCTAATCGGTGAATGAATGAACTGTGCCTGTATATAAAAAGTGCAATAAAGAAGAGGTCAGCAATTACAGACCGATATCTATCTTACCATGTCTATCTAAGATCTATGAGAGGGTAGTGTACGATCAGACAATGTCATTTTTACTTAAATATAATGTACTTTTGAGTCGCAATATGGGTTCTGGGAGTGACACTCAACCAAACAAGTACTTCTCCAAACGATAGATACATTGACCAAAGCAAGTGATAACAATCGTTTGTAATAGATCTGTCAAAAGCATTTGACTCTATGAATCATGAAATATTGCTTGATTTATACATTATAATAATCATTCGGTTTTGTTGTCACTGAATTTATGAATGCGCTCTAATAATGATAGTGAATGACCAAGTTTACTTCGTATGTCTTATGTGAGTATGCCATGTTAATTTGTTATCGAAAATATGGAGCTATATTGTGTAGTCGTTTTTTGATAACTGAGAACTGAAATATGTCGAATTTTAAAGAAAAAATGTTCATGAACATAAATGCCAACACCGCCACCACGCTTCAGTTCTCTGTTTTTTAGACAAAAACATAATTTGGAATTGGAACAACTGGATTATGTTTTAAGCCATGTTTCACTACTTGCAATGATATCAAAAGAAAAGTTAGTGGATTTAAGAAACTTACATAATCAATGTTACGTTGTAAGCTTCTGGAGTTAAAGTTTATCATCGATAAAACATTTGTTCCTATCAATATTCTTGCTGGCATTTATAAAATCATCTGAGTGGTAGTATTTAGAGATAATGTTATCAGTATAAAATTGTTTGTCGGGATCTCTTTCAGAATTTGAATTTTCAGGGTGCGAGAAAGGGTTAAATACAATATCATCGTGCGTGCCCCTGGAGGGATGCATATAACGAGACGACATAGAACAATTAAACGGAGCATTAAACATTGACAAAATATAAAACTAGCGAATGTAAGAGCAGCCGAAGTACGATTTGGGACATGTTTGAGAGACGAGGCAAAAAAAAAACATCATTAAATATGCAAAGATAAGACAAAAGTAAAATGCAAATATGGATTCAATTGATACAGGTGAGAGTTAAGATATGCAAACGTTCTCACAAGGGAAAGAAAAACAGTTATTTAAAAGAGAGAACAAAATCGGGCCAATTTTATCGATAATAAGGGGCTGCTCCAGTCCCAGTCCCACTCTCACAACTTACCTCTAGTCCAACTGCTATGCCCCTGGACAACTACCCCTCTAGAACAACAGCACTCTCTGAACAACCACATCTATACCTTAGATTATAATTACGATCTTATAAAACTTACTGAACTTCAAAATGTCACACAAGAATAAAATAAGCCACCCCTTTATTTTTCAAGATTGGAATACGTTTTAATAATTTGATCGATTCTCGTTTAATGTAAAATAACTGCTGACGATACGCATATTAAAATATGTAAAAGCTTCCATATAAGATCAATTTCTCTCCCTATGTTTTGAAGTTCAGTAAGTTTTACAAGATCGTAATTATAACCTATAAGGTGTAGGTGTCATGATATAGGTGTGGTTGTTCAGAGGGTGTTGTTGTCCTATATACACCACTACAACGTTTATATTTTTGTAATTATTAATGAATACAAACGTTGAGAAGCAACTGTTAGTAATAAAGTTTATTTGTATATTGTGCGCTTATAATATCTAACAGTAGGGCCTCTCACACTCACAGTAATAAGTTTATTTGTACATGTGTTTATACAGTATATCTAACAGTACCCACAATCACAGTAAAAAAATTGCAATTCAAATGGCGACCAACAATGGTTAATACGTATTTACAGTGTTATGTCCAAGTATTGCAATACTATATCTATATAAGTTTTAGGTTAATTCCCCAAGGGCCAATACATTTACCTACAGCTGGTGGTAATTGTGTTAAACCAAATAGTTATATTGGAATGTTCCATTCATCGGAAATCAATACATTTGTATAAACGTATATTAAATCTATCAAAATAGTATTTTTTAAAGAAAATCGGCATGTCTTCAACATTATGATGCTGTAGGCCTACTCGAGCTGTTCAAACGGTTTTCAGCTATTAAAACAACAATTATCGTAGGAAGAGATAGGAAAATGCGAAGCATCATCATCGTATTATTGTGTGCGGGTATTTTTCAAGATAGACATCCATTAGACAGTGTATAACCACGATCGGAAAACACCCCTATTTGGGGCAAATGGAACATAAATTCGTTTAATTGTCAATAACTAATTATCTAACTCAATTTAATTAGTAAACAGGGTTACATCAGGTGGTTAAAATCAGTACCAAAAGTACGAACCAACTTTATATAGGCCTACCATCGACTAAACATTCTAGAAGTAACACGCGATTTACCGAATTTTACCCTTACGTAAATTTATATAAAGATGCCGATGACACTGCCATAACAGGTTTTATGTCAGATAAACCAAATGACTATTTTGATGAATTAACTAAAGAAGTTTTAATTGATTATAGGAAAGACTGTGAACCTTTGATTCCAGTAGTTATATATGGAGAAGAAATTAATATGGTAGAAGAATACACATATTTAGGATGTATCATAACTTAACTGGAAGGCAAACACAGATAAATTAGTTGGTAAAGCATGTCAAAGAATGTATATATTGCAAAATATGAAAACGCTCAATATTGATATCAATTCAATTTAATTTGAATTATGAAGTTGTTTTATACGACAATGATCCAAAGTGTGTATATTATCTTACTGTCTGATTTGTAACTATGGTAATTCATCTAAAAAGATAAAAAAAAGACTAAATCAAATTGTGAAAAGAGCTGGTAAACTTATTAGTCAGGGTCCTCGTGTATTTCCGTAAGATTTGAATGCCCAAAGTGAGATTTCACTTGATTTCACTTTATTATGGTGGTAGGATACCAAAAATGCTAGGTAACAAATTTCCACGACCCCGTAACCATGGTAACAGCCCAAGTTCAAAATGGCGACCAAATGGCCATATCTCCATAACCCTTTAGTCTATTAACAAGATATTGGTATCAAAATATTCGGAATATATATATTTATATTCGTTGTAATAGAACATTTTTACTAAATGCAACCAGAAATGCTATTTTTCTGTACTATTGACCCTTGACCTTGACTCGTACTGTATCTTAAAAACGGCTGGTCATAGAAATTGTAATGCAATATTTTGTTAAAAAATGTCTGGAAGCAAAGTTATTGACCTTTGACATAGAGAATAGCTTACAAGAATTTTTATTCAGTAGTCTCTGGTCATATCTCCATAACCCTTTGGTCTATTGACAAGATATTGGTATCAAAATACTCGGAATAAATATATTTATAATCGTTGTAATAGAACATTTTTACTAAATGTAACCGGAAATGCTATTTTTCTGCACTATTGACCCTTGACCTTGACTCGAACTGTATCTAAACAAGGCCAACAGCCATTAAGTCGCGTGCTACAATGCATAGTGATACCGGACCGACAGACAGACCGACAGACAGACCGACAGACAGACAGACCGACCGACATAGTGAACTATACTGACCGAAATTACTGAACATGTTTAAAAATGTTGAAATGTTTAAAAACATTTATATTTTTTTAATTTACACGTGCGTAGCCTGTCACTTTTGACGTGCTCGTATAATGTAATTTCGAGTTGAAAAGTAAGTCAAGAAAACAGAAATCGGGCAAAAAGACTGCGCAATAACATTTAACGCGCAGTGCGCGCGCAAAAATATGTGCACTCATGGCAATTTTGTAAACGCTTAAAATTGCCTGAAACGTACTCTTATTTCATTGAAAATAAATTTTGAAAATTTTAAGCGCGCATACGCATGCGTTACATGCGCTACGCACGTAATTGTATTGCCATATGATGATTTATGCCCTGAAATTTATGAGTACCAAATTTTATTTAATTGTGATTCATGGTTGTGAAGATATGATTACAAACGTGATTTCGTTAAATCGTGCGTAGACTGCGTAATTTTTTATTGCGGACCGTGAAAACATAACCACATTGATTCCTGGCCATAAGGAATATACTGTGAAAAATTGAGCTAGCTAGATTAAACTGATATCAAGATAAGGTCAGAAAGCGATAAAACGCATAGTGATACCGGACCGACAGACAGACCGACAGACAGACAGACCGACCAACCGACCGACATAGTGAACTATAGAGTCGCTTCCACGCGACTAAAAACGGCTGATTATAGAAATGTGTAAGTAAGCACATTTATCTATGTAAACAACTTTGGAGAATAGTAAAAATTACAGCAGAAATTCATTGCACTGTATTCATTTTCCTCTCATCTCATCCACAATAAAATGCTGCTGCTGCCGGCCATACATTATTACGTGGTTAGATGTTCCTTGGTTTTCTTTCTTAGATGTTTCGAGATATGAGAAGCAATCTTTCAATGCTAACATTGACTGCCATTTTGTGAGTCATATCAAGCATCACAATGCCACTCAGGAGTTGTGACTTGCCCACGAAAATCAAGAAGGTATCCAGCGAAAGTCTTAAATAATTTAGACTTTGCAGATGACATCGCCCTGCTTGAGTCTTCAATACCTCGTGCCCAATCACAGCTAACCAGAACTGCCAATGCCGCTGACCTAGGGCTTATCATTAGTGCCTCTAAAACGGAGTATATGGTATTCAACTGCTGTTCACAGCCCCCACTTGAAGTTTATGGAAATGCAATCAATCAACCATGCAACCAACTTCAAATACCTCGGATCCATGGCATCTAGCAGTGGGGATTTTAAAAGAAGAAAGGGTCTTGCCTGGACAGCATTTTGGAAGCTAGAACGTTTGTGGAGATGTTTTAACATCCCAATCTCCACCAAAGTAAAGCTCTACAATACAACCTGTGTTAATGTCCTTGTGTATGGCTGCGAGTTTTGGGTCCTCTCTAAGGGGTTCAGGGACGATTCGGCCCTGAGACGATTCGGCCCGGGACTATTTGGCCCACTTTTGGTGGGACGATTCGGCCCACTTATGGGCCGAAACATCCCACTTTGTGGGCCGAAACGTCTCACTTTAGACCAAATTCATAATCATTTTTTTGGGTATTAAGTTTTTAAAGGTGTTTAACAATCCGTATTTATTGATATTGACAATTTTGATATAATATATATAATAAATTACTAAAAAAACGTAATTTTATTTTTATATTCAATTTATTACTTCGAAAACCTTGTTTATTTCGTGCATTCGCCAAGCGGCCAACAGAGGGCGTAACTTGTTTACATCGTTCGCGTGACTAAAAATTGATCATTTTCGACAATGTTTTCAAAATGTTTGCTTTATTGCATCTTTATCCCTAGTAGTACTACCCCATAGTCTCTCTGGAAATAAAGTTTGGGGAAAAAGCTTATTTTATGCTTATAAAATGCATATCAAAGCCGATAAATTTAAGTGTGCCGAATCGTCCCAGGGCCGAATCGTCCCGTTGCCGAATCGTCTCAGGGCCGAATCGTCCCGTTACCCTCTCTAAGGCGATGGAAAGTGAAATCAACGCCTTCATGCTATAGAATCATGCTAAATATCAAGAGAACAGATAGGGTGCCAAATGCTTCTATCTATGACCTAACCAAGACCAGACCGCTAGTGGAAAATATTATATCCCGTCAATTAAAGTTCCTGGCCCACGTGCTTCGAATACCTGATGACGAACCATGCAAAGAGTACGCTCTGTATGTTCCTCAACATGGGAAAAGAAAACGAGGAAGGCAGAGAACCAACTTTCTGAGATACATCCAACAGCTTTTAGGGGATGAAGAAGGTAATGCCAACAAGATCACCAACCCATTTTAACTGTTTTCCTTCTGTTCTAGAGCCTGATCCGAGAAAAGAGCACTATTAAAATACAAATTTTTTTCTTTACATTCAAATTAATTACAATCTTTTATTCACTGTTATTGTGTCATCTACATCAAGTCAAGCTGGTTCATTTGTGTTAGATTAGATGGCAATGTATCAGAAAAGCATATAAATGAAAACCAGTCATGGGCAAAACAAATCTGCAAGATACCTTCCTAATAATATAGGTTATAATTACCATCAAATCTCACTAGAGGTTCAAAATGGCAATTGAAAATAATATTTGAAAATGTGAGTTTAGAAAAGAACTGAATGCATAACATAATTATTCTAGTGAACGCCAGGCTATTTATCAGGAGGTTGTTGCGAGTCCCACATTACTTAAGTATTAGGGATGTATTCTTAGTAAAAGTGAAAATTACATCAGACTAGGGCCAAAACATCTGACTAATATTTATCCATCCTTGTAATGTAAATAGCTATTCTCTATGTCAATGGTGAATAACTTTATTTCCGGTCATTTTCTTACAAAATATTGCATTACAATAAATATAAATATGTATAGTCTGAGCAATTTGAGACCGTTTTTAAATTTCCATGACCAGCCGATTTTTAGATACAGTGCGAGTCAAGGTCAAGGGTCAATAGTACAGAAAAATAGCATTTCCGGTTGCATTTAGTAAAAATGTTCTATTACAACGAATATAAATATATATATATTCTGAGTATTTTGATACCAATATCTTGTCAATAGACCAAGTTATATGGAGATATGGCCATTTGGTCGCCATTTTGAATTTGGGGCTGTTACCATGGTTACGTGAAAATTTGTTACCTACCATTTTTGGTATTCTAGCACCATAATAAAGTAAAATCAAGTGAAATCTCACTTTGGGCATTAAAATCCTACGGACCCCTATTTCCATACATGGGGAACCTGACTATATAGGTGATATGCCAATCTGCCTGGATGAGTTATATAATATGATAGATCAATACAGGCTGCTTTGCGTACAGTATAATGGGTGATGTCAGTCATCCCCTAAATGATCAGTTTATTCAATCCCGAAGTGCTAAGGATACAAATATGTAGTTTGCGGATGTTATACCATATTTTGTTCCAATATTTTCTTTAAGTTTTTTTAAATTAATATTTTAATTGTTATTATATGCCCTTTTTATTAGGCCCATATTTAATTGAATTAAGTGTTTTCAAATAAAACAATTATGCAAAACTACTTTGATTAACTAGTTTATTTTTGTAGTTGATCATCATAGAGAAATAATAATAATTTTAGTTTTGAAAAGACAAAATTTTACTATATTTTGTATTAATAATGTAATATTCATGTACAGAGACCTGAGCCCTCTATAGTAATTTAAATAGTTTTTACCAAGTTTTGACTTCCTATTTGACCTTTTAACCCTGTACTTCCGATCCTGTGTTTTGAATGGGCATTGGACGAACAGGAGATTCTTGTGTTATAAGTTTGTTGGTTTAGTTGATTAATTTCAAGTTCCGTGGCGCAGTGGGTGAAGCGTTGTCTTGTGATGGAGTGACAATTTCATCGCGAGTTCAAGCCCCGGTAGATGACTTTTGTCGCCAAACGCGAGTGTTGCCACACGAAAATTACACAGTCAATATCATCGTACTCGAGAATTTTCTGGATTTTATATGTTTAATGACAGGGACACGATAATTATGCGAAAAAATTACTCGGTCAATATCATCGTACTTGAGGAAATATACGATTTACGATCCTCGCAGCGGTAGTCATGTGATACAGTTTCAACCAATCACGTTCACGTATTTACATAGGCTATGTAATATTATACAAATAATGAATGTTTATGAGTGTAATAGTACAAATAATGGCATTTGGTGAATGATGAAAGGTTAAATATCAACTCGGCATTGCCTCGTTATATAAAGAATTAATTTTTTTTTTTATATAACATCTAAATAGATTCCTGTCATTTGAATCAAATAAAACTTAAGGTAGCCCTAGTCAACAAGAGGCCTACATTTCATTCACATTGATTAAGTAACATTTGGTCTTTAATATTATTATATTAAATGTTATATTTAAAAAATAGCATAAACATATTTTGCTTAATTTCAATACATTGAGTGTACCTCTCTGCCATATTATACAGATATTGCCTGCTTAGAGGTGAAATATAAGATTTGACATCCTCGAGGGAATGACATTATGTTCGAGGGAATATATATAATTCCCCGAGAACATAATATCATCCCGAGGGGATGTTAAATCTTATATTTTACCGATATAAAAGGCGATATCTGTTATATTACATAGCCAAGAACAAGTCTGCTGGGTCGGGTGAAGCTAGGCTAGGCCTCCATTTGTATCGTATGTAAACAAGCTGCCCAGTATATAGACACCTTACCTTGCAAAGAATAATATACAGATAATTACTAATTAATGATTCCTTGGCAATTAAATATTCACTAGCCTATGTCGTTTAAATAATCAATAAGCCTACATTAATAATAATAATATTATCAGGTAGGCCGAATAAATAATAATAATTCGTCTTCTCTTTGAGCCGAATCACTGGATGTTCAGTGCGTCGCACGCGTACCGGTTACTACTGTGAGAATAAACCAGTCACAAACGGTGTTTCATCACATCTAGGGAGGACTAATAATAAATGAGGGCGCTATGTATGCATAGTTAAAATAGTTTAGTTGAGTAATTTCTTCAAGCAAGTTCCGTGCCGCAGCGCATGAAGCGTTGTCTTGTGATGGAGTGACAATTTCAGCGCGAGTTCAAGCCCCGGTAGATGACTTTTGTCGCCAAACGCAAGTGTTGCCACACGAAAATTACGCAGTCAATATTATCGTACTCGAGAATTTTCTGGATTTTATATGTTTAATGACAGGGACACGATAATTATGCGAAAAAATTACTCGGTCAATATCATCGTACTTGAGGAAATATACGATTTACGATCCTCGCAGCAGTAGTCATGTGATGCAGTTTCAACCAATCACGTTCACGTATTTACATAGGCTATGTAATATTATACAAATAATGAATGTTTATGAGTGTAATAGTACAAATAATGGCATTTGGTGAATGATGAAAGGTTAAATATCAACTCGGCATTGCCTCGTTGCCACGAATATAAAACATTAATAATTTTTTTTATATAACATCTAAATAGATTCCTGTCATTTGAATCAAATAAAACTTAAGGTAGCCCTAGTCAACAAGAGGCCTACATTTCATTCACATTGATTAAAACAGTAACATTTGGTCTTTAATATTATTATATTAAATGTTATATGTATATGGATTTATAAACACACCTACTTTAGTGTTAATTATGTCAACAAACGACCAAACAATGCTAGGCCTGACAAGGCTAAAACGCCTAGTACACCAGAATTTCTTTTCATCCGCGAAACGTTTTTTTTCCGTACACAAAAATGTTTAAAAAGTACTATTAAACGATCGTTTAATAGTGCCTACTATTGCACGCCATGTGACCCACAATCGTCCAATCAAATGACAGGAATTTATTTAGGTGTTATATAAAATAAAATAACACAGTATTCAAGCGAACATTTAAAAAAAAAAAAAATTACGGAATTGAATAAACTTCGCTTTGCTCGCGTACCATCTAGACCGTGCACACAGATGGTTCTCAATACACTGTAATTTAAAAAAGGAAGGAAATATTTTTTACAAAAATGCAGTTTTAAGCATTGTTATTTCTTCAATTATTTTGGTTTCACAAGTAGTAAACATTTTGTGTATATATAGTCTGGCCAACTGTACAGAACAAACACATAATCATAAACTATAGTTTGTGATATGTACATATTCCAGGGTTCAGCATTAATTACTCCCTAATGACCCGGCCCACATACTAGTCTATATAGGCCTACTACATAGGGATAATGATGCAACATTAAAAGTTAATAGCACACATTGCCTGGTAATATTTTGTATCTATATTAAAATAAAGAAAGAATTATGAAAATCTGACTTGTAGTTTTCAAAATATACTGTAGGGTCCAAAACATCGGCAAAAATAATCGAACTAAGTAAATAAATTGTGCCCTCAGTAGACAATTGTATGAACTGATTTAGGTTTTTAGTAATATATTTTGTATATCAACATTGTAAATTCAATCAAATATGATATTAAATAAAAAGAGTGTTTATTCAACCTGATTCAAAGAATTTCAATACATTATTTTCCCGACGTGTGTTGGACATGCAGTCTTCAGAGCCAACATGACTTCACGGCACACACAAAATTCTTTCGCAGCAGTGTGTTGATTTGCATCAACCAATCAAAGGGCGAGAATCCAAAATTGTTCAACCGTGAGCCCTCATAAACTCTCTTTTCCCAGACGTTTTTTGGGTCCAGCAGCTTGGACCTATATTAGTCAAGTTTACAAAATTCCAATAATGTCAGTAGATATAGCTTTTGTGTTAGTAAATCTTCTTATCTGATTATGTCCTCTGGAAATATAGCTGCCTAGAGGCATGGCGCGAAAAACTGGTGATTTTCAAATGCAGGACATTATAATAATAATATAAATAAACACAGTGATTTTCAGTCAACTAAAATTAACACCCTGGGAATTAATTCCGAAAGAGAAACTTTTTAAGTAAAATTTAAACAATGACATTTTACAATGAGTTTACAATTTAAAAAAGTGTGAGGCATATATTTACATGCTATACTAAGTTATAATATTATAAATTATAAATCAATTATTTATATTTTATAATAGCTAACACATCATGTTTTTATTTATAGAAATAATTATGTCTTCCGATAAACAATTGCTATAGCGAACAACATCAAATAACTCAGTGCATCCTTGATTGTCATTTTGAGGGTGTCCCTCCAAACCTGGATGGAAAAGCCCTATTTAGCAGGTAACGAGATGATTCGGCCTGGGATGATTCGCTCGGTCCGCATTATTCGGCCATTGGATGATTCGGCTTTTTTCCCCAGACTTTCTTTTTAGAGAGACTATACTAAGGATAATGATTTAATATTTTTTAAATATAGGGCCTAAAACCTTTGCCGAAAATGATCATTTTTTAGCCATGATCATTCGACAATTGCACTTTTGAGAAATGATAAAATGATGCCTTGCATAATTTTTTGATCGTAAAATGATAATAATAATAATAATAATAATAATTTACGTATTTGTATAGCGCCAGAATCAACTAAACCGAAGTAAAAATCAAAGGCGCTTATATTGGATGTTAAAAAGATGCGTTTTAAGTTCTTAAAAAAAAATAGCAATAGAAGTTGAATGAGTAAAATGAAGAGGGAGAGAATTCCAAAGAGAAGCAGCAGAGAACATAAAAGACCTTTGTCCATAAGATTTGGTGTTAATTCTAGGAACAAGTAATAGGTTTTGATCAGCCGAACGAAGACAAGCAAGAGGGGTGTAGGTGGGAAGAAGATCAAGGATATAAGTAGGTTGTTTAAGAAGTAGCGCTTTAAATGTTAGTAAAAGGATCTTATATTTTATACGGGAGTCAATAGGTAGCCAATGGAGGTTATATAAAATAGGAGATATGAGTGAGGATCTTCTAGTAAGAGTTAGAATGCGTGCAGCAGTGTTCTGGAGATGTTGAAGTCGATTCATTGAAGATTTCGGTAGGGCAAAAAAAATCAAGGCGAGAAGTGACAGGCATTTAATAATGTAGAGGCAGTACGCTTTGACAGATACTTTCGAATGCAAGCAATGTTACGTAGATGGAAATTAGTAGTTTTTGTAAAATGACTTATATGTTTGTTGAAGGATAATAATTCATCAAAATAAACCCCTCACCATCCCACTTTCTTATTACCCCATCCTTATCTTGGTCATGAGTTTATGATTGAAGGTCTGGAAGGGGGCTAAATTGGATGTTTTGTACCTGGGGAAATTTTTTTTGGAAATCCAGGGTTTATTCAGATACTAGGGGTCTTTTAACTTGGTGGGTAGGTTCAACTCTGTTTTAAAAAAAAAACTAGTTAGGTCGTCAAGATCAAGGTCAAATTTTTAAAATTGCTCTGATCAAGCAAAAACTTGGTGAAAACCATCTTGAGGATAGGGCGCGTATGAATCCGATATCCTCCGTTAAGAGTTACGATTTTGAAATTAACATGGTGTCCTGAAATCCCCTGAAAACGTTATGTTGTTCCTGTTGGTTACGCTTCCCTGCACAGTTTCGTGAAAAAGGCTTATCTGATATCAAGGAGTGCACCACCTAAGGTCGTGTGATGTCAAAGGTAAAATAAATTTATTTCAATTGCTCCGATCGAGCTGAAACTCTTGTGTTGAAAGTGTAGAGCCAAAGGTCACGCGATTCATATGACTGGATTTATGTTCTATGGAACATATCTCTATATGTGAGTTTGTTTTACACAAAAAAATACAATACGGTACCAGTATATAAAATACACACGGTTTCATCGCTGTTAGTTGTGAACTGAATAAGATTTAAATACCGTAATAAAATATGTATTTTTGCCGAATTGAAAAAACTTGTTCACTAGAAAGGTGTTTTCATTGTACATTATAAAACAGAGTATTGTAAATCAATTTTAAAAAGCAGAGAAATAAAGTTAGTTAAATTAGAAAAACAATAACACACACATATTTGTTGTGTTACTCATGACAAATTAGTAAGCCTAAACAAATTGTTCTTAAAAGAACATTACTATATCTTTTCGGAGTATAATTAAGTTGTTTAATTATATTCAACAATTTACATTTATGAGTTGCAATTAAAGCAAAACAAAGCTGGTAATTCAACAAGCGAGTGCAATTGACAATTGAATGAATGGAATTGGTCTCAATTTGTCAGTTGTGCTCACAAATTTGGCATCCATAATATGTAATTAGATCTTACAATATGATCTACCAATTGATATCATTTGAATGAACAGCGACACTATTCCTTTTAAAAAATCATGGACTGTAAAGACCTTATAGCACAAGCTATGCTTAATCGGTGAGTAATTCAAAGCAATTTCAATGGCCAACACGAAAAATCAATTTAGTTCCATTCTGTTGCCTTGCTCTTACGAGTATTCTGCAATTTAATCACTTTACACATGCTCCTATTACAGTATGATTTGCACAATTTATGATTTGATTATAATGCACTAAACATGTTTAGAAATAGTATATGAATACAGACTTGAAAGAATCCCTGAATATCTAAGTCATCATGATTGCATCTCTTCAGGCAATGAGACGCATTTAAATAAAAATTCCCACAACAGTCTATACATCTTCTGCTAATAGCCAGTAATGAGAGTGGGCAAGTAGACCTGAAGAATATATATAGATAAGATGAAGAAATCTGTGAGAATATATATATGCTACCCACAGCATTGTCATTTTTTTTTCATTAATTTGCCTTTGGATTTATATATATATATATATATCCAATCTGCAGACAGTACTGTTTCGATCTTATTAGATCTCGTCAGTGCAGCTCAGGTTCAGAGCTTTCGGGCAACACTAGCCCTTCATCAGTGCATATATATATATTCTCACAGATTTCCTCATCTTATCATCAAATTAATTAATTAAATATTCTGTGCCTGTGATGTTTATATATATATATATATATATAGAGACCAAACTGTAGTTTTTACTTCTTTTCCAGACTTAACGTATATATTGATTTATATAAACACATCAGGCAAAGAACATTAATTCTAAACCGCCCTGTGATATACTGAAATTTAATTAATTAATTTGAAACAATAAAGATGAGGAAATCTGTGAGAATGAGAAAAAGTCGCCCCAACCGAGACTCAAACTCGGACCGCCTGCTTGATATGCAGATGTCCTAACCATTAGACCACTGGGGCTTTCATGGTATTGTTCAAACTCGATTGGATAGCAACTCTTTAACATTCTCGGCGTGGTACGGCGGAACGGCACTAGTCCTCAGTTGTACGCACGCGCACCAGACATCAAATTGATACGCCCTCATCTTTCAGTATTTTTATTCACGAGGCGGGATCTCCGAAGAGATACTTTTATATATATATAAACACATCAGGCAAAGAACATTAATTCTAAACCACCCGGTGATATACTGAAATTTAATTAATTAATTTGAAACGATAAAGATGAGAAAATCTGTGAGAATGAGAAAAAGTCGCCCCAACCGAGACTCGAACTCGGACCGCCTGCTTGATATGCAGATGTCCTAACCATTAGACCACTGGGGCTTTCATGGTATTGTTCAAACTCGATTGGATAGCGACTCTTTAACATTCTCGGCGTGGTACGGCGGAACGGCACTAGTCCTCAGTTGTATTAATTAATTAATTTGATACGATATATATATATATATATATCACTTGCACTGATGAAGGGCTAGTGTTGCCTGAAAGCTCTGCTAACTTTTCTGGCTGTTTTACTTTATCGTTTTGATTTAGCTTTTCGCTTTTTTTTTGTATCTCCAATGAGATCCAGCCACTGATACCCACAGCATTGTCATTTTTTCAGTAATTTTCCTTTGGATTTATATATATATATATATAACTTTTCTGGCTGTTTTACTTTATCGGTTTGATTTAGCTTTTCGCTTTTTTTTCAATCTCCATTAAGATCCAGCCTCTGATACCCACAGCATTGTCATTTTTTCAGTCATTTACCTCATACCTTTATTTGTACCATTACACTCATAAACATTCATTATTTGTATAATATCACACAGCATATGATTTTCCTAGTTTTCCTCAGTATACTGAATCAATTCCCTCAACTACTGGTCCGGGTATTGGTAACCTTGATAGGCCATCAGCATTTGCATGCTGCTTGGTTCCTCTGTATTCAATATTGTATTTTAAACCAGCCAATATAATGGCACATCTCTGTAATTTTGATGCACTTAGGCTTGGAATGCTTTTCTGGATGAAAAAATGATATCGAAGGCTTGTGATCAGTTTGTAGATTAAATGTTCGACCACAAAGGTGGATGGAATTTACGTACCAATTGACTATAGTTTTTTTCCGTTTTATTTAGTGTCCTAGAACTGAAAGCAATGGATCTTTCCTTATTGTTGGGTAGCATGCGACTAATAACTGCTCCCAGTCCGTATGCTGATGCATCTGTTGCTAAACGAATAGGCAATTTTGGGTCGAAGTGCATGAGGACCTTGACTGATGCAGTTAATCCTTTACTTTGCTCAAAAGCATCGTTGCAACGTCATGACCATTTCCATTTATGGTCTTTTTGTTGTTCCTCCAGTGGTGTTAGGGTGTGCGATAACCCTTTGCAAAATTTCCCATAGTAATGAATCATTCCAAGGAATGACTTCAACTGACTGATGTCCTTAGGTATCAGAGCATCCAGGATAGCACTAACTTTGCATCTATCCTGTGGCCCAAATATATTACATAGAGCATGAACATTTCTCCTTTTTAACCGTGAGACCCACTTCACTCAACCGTTGTAGCACTGTATCAATTCTTTTTATTTGCATCTTTCTCTTTGCTGTGATCATTGTGTCCTCCAGGAAACAATGAACACCATCCATGTCAACCTCAAGTTGGAAGTATGCTTCTCTCATGGCAATTTTTGAGTATTTTGTATTCGGGCTAGTTTCTGCACTCAGTTTAGCAAAAACTTCCTGAACTGTTGGTAATGGGTACACATCGTCCTGGTCTGGGTGTCCTCCGCCGCCTACGCTATATGAGCAAAAGGAACTACTATGGCTTAGATCTGCTATCGGCGATCCGAAGCCTAGCTGGTTGGAATCAATTATAATCTGTACTCTGAAATAAACAAAGGAAAATGTTACATTTAATAAATGATATTGAAGCTAGACCTATTACACTTAACGAACGTAATGTTAGGAATTGTTTAAATAAGGTTAAAAGCAACAAAGCTACAGGGCCAGATGGTCTATCGGCCAAACTATCAAAAATTGTGCAAATAATGTTATATTTTTAGCGAGTTATTTACCTGGTCACTGGATACTCATACCATCCACGATTGTAGAAAATGTCTAATTGATTGATTGATTTTATTCGATATTCATAAAAATAGTTAAAATATACAATGTAAATATCAAAAAAGAATACCAGGATAACCCATTAAGTCGACAAATAAAAAGTTACTTATTTCCAATGGGGTCCAATCCGTATTAACTGAAAAAGTGAGTGGTTGGACCTAGTAAAAAATGGAAAAACAAGAAAATACATATAAAACAAGATATACATAAAAAAACAATAATATAAAAAAATAACTTAATTAAACTGATATTCCAAGCTGTTCATTATTAAAATATTCTTTAAGTTTTATTTTGAAGGTTTCATTATTTTGTATTGATTTAAGTGAATTGGGGAGCCTGTTCCAGTCAGGGATACCTAAAAAATAAAAAGTCGAATAATTAACGCCAGTAGCCTTAAGGAAAGAAGCTGGCGTATTAAAATTATAGTGAATTTTGTGAACATAATTTAATCTTAAAAACTTATTTCTGAGGCTGACATTAAGAAACCCAAGATCGGAAAGCTCCGACAACATTTAAAATAAAACATGCCATCTTGTTTTGGGCAGTTTATAACTAATGTTTAAGATTCTTATTGACACCGCCGTACCATGCTGAGGCAGAATAGTCAAATGTACATTGTATTAAAGCAGTGCTTAATAGTTTACGACATTTTTTATTCAAGCACGAACTTTGCCTATGTAAAAACTTTAACCTTGACTTAACTTTACTGATAACACTAGTTGCCATAATATCACATGATACATATTGGTCTAAATCAATACCCAAATATTTAACTTGCTTAGTACTTTTGATTCTACGGCCCATTAATTCCACAGAAAACTCTTTAACTTTGTTAAGCTTCGCTCTGCTACCAAAGATAATACTTTCGGTTTTGCTAACATGTAAAGATAATTTGTTTTCAGTTAACCATTCCTGGCACTTAGCTAGGACAATACTTAATTTATGAGCGATTTTGGTGGCATCGTGATCATCAGCATATAGCAATAATTGAACATCAGAATCAATACAAGAAGCAATATCATTTAAATAACATAAAAAAAGAATAGGGCCTAAGATGCTACCTTGCGGTACACCATGAGTAACTATAAGAGGTTCAGAGCAGGTACCATTCACACTGACAACTTGTGTACGGTTAGCGAGATAACATTGAAACCAGTCAGTACACTTAAAACCCATGCATTTTAGCTTGTTAATTAAAATCACATGATCGACGGTATCGAAAGCTTTTTGTAGGTCAATTAGAACCATTCAAGTAAGAAGGCCTTTGGACTTATTGTTTTTTAAACCGTCGATGAGATTTATGAGGTTGCTTTCAGTTGAATGGGCCTGCCGAAAACCGGATTGATAGGCATAAAGTATATTATTTTTGGAAAGATACCTTTCAACTTGTATTGCTACAGATTTTTCAAGAATCTTTGATACCGTAGGCAGAATAGTATAACACCTCTGCCAAAAAAGAACATGCCTGTTACAGCTAACGACTTGAGACCCATTGCGCACTTACATCAATTCCGATGAAGTTCCTTGAGTCATTTAGTTAAGTGTATTCTGCGTAAGATTTGTAGCCTGCATTCCATTTAGATGGGTTCCAGTTTGCTTATAAACCCAGAATGGGCATCCCTGACACATTAATTACCTTCACCCATTTTGTACAGTCAAATTTGGATAAAATCAGTAAAGAAAATAGTTATGTATTCAAGTAATTTTTCTTTTGGATGATCCAAAAAGCGCTATACCAAATACGAGATCTAATGGTAACAAGTCCAAGTCACAGAGACTCACTCATGATTAAGCTGCGTCGTTGACCAGCTAGAGTAAAAAACGTAAGTTTTACGATTTTTATTTGACTTTGGATCATCCAAAAGAAAAATGAACCTTTTTACTAAATAGGTATGTTCAAACTATGTTTTTTTATTTTAGTTCGGCGTTTAACTGTATACAAACACATCTCCTCATAGATAAGCTGAGGGCTCTCAATGTAAACCCTAAAGTCTCATCCTATGGATCAGTAATTTGTTATCAGATCGCCCTCAAAAGGTTGTTATTGGAAACATTGTATCTGATGCGTCCTTTCTCCTGTATTGTTTTAAAAATTAAATTTGATGACTGCTGTTTAATTAAGTATGCCGATGATAGTGTTATGACTGGATCTATTAAAGATTATAATGAATTAAACTATAGACAATCAATAAATGATTTTGCCACATGGTGTGGGAATGATGATAGCGGTCTTCTACATATCAGGGGAGGAATAATTATATTGTTATATTACATAGCCTATGTAAATACGTGAACGTGATTGGTTAAAACTGCATCACATGACTACCGCTGCGAGGATCGTAAATCGTATATATCCTCGAGAATGATGATATTGACTGAGTAATTTTCGTGTCCCTGTCATTAATCATATAAATTATCGAGTACGATGATATTGACTGTGTAATTTTCGTGTGGCAACACTCGCGTTTGCCGATAAATAAACAAAAGTCATCTACTGGGTCTTGAACTCCCGATGAAATTGTCACTCCATCACAAGACAACGCTACATGCGCTGCGCCACGGAACTAGCTTGAAGAAATTACTCAACTAAACTATTTAAACTATGCATACACAGCGCCCTCATTTATTATTAGTCCTCCCTAGATGTGATGAAACACCGTTTGTGACTGGTTTATTCTCACAATAGTAACCGGTACGCGCGCGACGCACTGAACATCCGGTGATTCGGCTCAAAGAGAAGACGAATTATTATTATTTATTTGGCCTACCTGATAATATTATTATTATTAATGTAGGCTTATTGATTATTTAAACGACATAGGCTAGTGAATATTTAATTGCCAAGGAATCATTAATTAGTAATTATCTGTATATTATTCTTTGCAAGGTAAGGTGTCTATATACTGGGCAGCTTGTTTACATACGATACAAATAGGAGGCCTAGCCTAGCTTCACCCGACCCAGCAGACTTGTTCTTGGCTATGTAATATAACAGATATCGCCTTTTATATCGGTAAAATATAAGATTTAACATACCTTCGGGATGATATTATGTTCTCGGTGAATTATATATATTCCCTCGAACATAATATCATTCCCTCGGGAATGTCAAATCTTATATTTCACCTCTAAGCAGGCAATATCTGTATAATATGGCAGAGAGGTACCTCAATGTATTGAAATTAAACAAAATATGTTTATGCTATTTTTTAGTTCTTTGACACATTTCTGGTAGCAAATTTGTTTTCTTTTTAACTGTAATATATCTAAAAGATAAAGCTGCAAATTATTATTCAATTAATTTGAGATAAAAACTTATCATAAAATAGCATTACAAGTATCATATAATTTTTATAATAAAAACTTAGATTTGTTTTTCAAATAAACTGTTATTTGACATTATTCATCTCAACCCAATCTAAATTGCACCTGAAACCTGGCTAATGATAATGTATGATCTACTCAATTAATGGTATTTTCTGAATTTTTGTCCTTTAAAATTATCTCTTTATCTCTCATTGAATATCTTTCTGTGAATATTTAAAAAATATATTTACATTTCTAAAGACTGAACTGAAAAACTAAATTGTATGTGCCTGTCAATTATTGTCATTTTGACACTATATTCATAGTCAATGACTAACAAATCAGAAAATCTTCATGGCACTAAATATTTTCCCAATCTATCTTTATATTTTTCATGTGTTAAATCGAGTCAAGAAGCTTGTAATACTTATGATGACATGAACATGATTAAAATTTATGATCAGTCCACACATTCAGATGTTATCAATTCTTATCTTTATGAATTTAGATTTATGGCGAAAGAATTACTCACATTGGTGTGGCAAAAAAATCTCATATACAGTATATTTAGTCAAAATAAAAAAGGTAATTATTTGAACATTGAACAAGCAATGAGTTGCAATTTGCCAGGGTTTTTTGTTTTATAATGCACAAAAGTATACATTTTTGTCGGTAAGAAATTCCTATTTTTGTAGTTATATGGATCCTTTTAAACCAATGCAGTATGCCATATATATGTGGGGAAAAAACATAATTATGTAGAATTTTATCTATTATTTTCGAAAATGTAAACAATACCTTTAATATAAAATAACATCTGGTTTCAAGTACAATATATATGTAATGTAATAAATGAATTAGTTCAGTAAACTATCACCTTTACTATTACATATTACTAGCAGGTACCCGTCCAATGGACCGGCATCATGATATATTAAGTGCATACAATATGTTCTAGAAATAGATATGTGTAGGCCTATATGGCATGTCATTCTTTTAAATACGCAGAGTATTTATATATAATATCCTGGATTTAGAAAGCAATTTATGTTGTGAAACCTCTGTAAATGGTGATCATACAGTAGAAACTGAAGAAAAAAACTAAACCCAAACCGAAGTATATACAACATAAAAAATTAAAAATTAAATATTAAAATTAATAAGAAAAAAAAATAAAGAAAAGAAATATAAAACTATTTACAATTGTAAAGGTAAAAAGGTTAATACATATATGTTTCCTAGAGTGAAGATTAAACGTTGCAAGAGACATATTATGAAGTTCTGATTTTTGTTATTTGGTATAGAATTCCATAGTTTTGTTGATCTATAGACAAAAGTCCTTTTACCTTGAGAGTTATTGCAAAATGGAATATATAAATCATTATTACCTTGAGAGCGAGTGCATTTATTATGGTTATCTACAGTAAATTGAAATAATATTGTTAAATATGTTGAAGTGATTCCTTTTAAACATATAAATAGCATTATAAGAATATTTTCATTCCATTTTTCTGTAAGACTACTCCAACCAAGAGTATTTAAGATATCATTAATAGGGGTATACATGTCTACAGATAACAATATTCTACCTAATCTATTTAATAAAACCTGAAGAGAATCTCCAAAATTTATGTTACAATTGGACCAAACACAGTAACAAATAATGGAATAATTAGGACATTTTCAAAGTATACATAGGAAGATACATCTTAATACGACGATTCAAACTGATATGTTTAGCTATTTTACAAGTCATTTTGTCTATATGTTTTCTCCAATTAAGTTGAGGATCAAAAATGACACCTAAATACTTAAAAGAATCAACACTTTCAATAGTGTGTTGTTATGAAGTAAAGATATATTCTTAAATATGTGCTGAAAATCATAAGGAATTGTCTTATTAAGATTTAGTGTGAGTTGATTATGGGCAAACCATTCTATAATTTTGTTTATTGATATTAAGTTGATTCTTATAGGGTCAGATGAATTACATAAGAGTGTTGTATCATCTACATACATCACACATTTACATATGAAATAAATAATAAAGGTCCCAGTATTGATCCCTGTGGGACACCATATTAACATTCATGGATTCAGATTTTGTTGAATTTTTACAACTTGAGATCTTCCACTTACATATGATTTAAACCAGTAAAGTGCAATATCATTTAAGCCATAATTCCTTAATTTGGTAAGTATGGTTGACTGTATCAAACGCTTTCTTCAAGTCAAAAAATAAAGCAGCAGTTGAAATACCTTTATCAAAATTATCTAAAATATAATCAGTAACATCTAAAAGAGTAATTTCTGTAGTGACTAATTTTTCTAAAGCCTGATTGGGAGGTATAAGGTTGTTAGTTCTTAAATACAAGTATAATTGATCATGCACAGCACGTTCTAAGAGTTTTGAAAGTATGGGTAAACAATAATTGGGCGGTAATTATAAGGATCTGACATATCCCCATCTTTATATACAGGTGTTGTTACCTTAGCGAGTTTCCATTCATTTGGAAATCTAGAACTGAACATAGATAGATTACAAATATATGAGAGTGAGTCACAAATTATTGGTGCAGCTAATTTAAGAAGTTTGCAATCAAAGTTATCAATACCCATAGCTTTATTAGTTGACAATTTACATAACTGGTTGTTATTTAATCAGGGGTAAGAAAATGAAATTCAAATTTTTCACCCGCAAAAATATTTTCTGATGTGTTGCTGTTAGTAGAATTATAGGAGTTAGTAAATTGATATGCTAAAGAACTTCCAATTGAAGTAAAATGAGCATTGAAAACATTGGCTGTGTCCTTATCATTGGATGTATAGTTTTTATTGTTAGCTTTATATACATTATTTATACTGGGTTTTGTTTTAGGTATTAATTTATTTAATTACATAATTTACAGGATTTTTAGTATTTTCATTAATAGTATTTGTATAGTATTTCCTTTTCAAATTCCTATTTAAATTATTAACTTTATTTCTTATAATAGTAGTCTCTATCTTTTGTTAATCTTATATAATCAGTTGTTATCCATTCAGGAACTGATCCTTTTAGTCTCTTTGTCTTTAAAGGGGCATGACGATTACATAACTCACCAAATAGGCATTTCCACAGCAACCAGACAGAGTTAACATCAGAGTGAAGCTTGACTTGATCCCAGATTTAAATCTTCTATACAGTTTTGGTCAAAAAGACAGAGAAGTAACAAACTTTGGAGGAATATGAGTTTTTTTAGTTTTGCGATATATTAAGGAGTGTATTCCATGGCTTGATACTCCTGCTGTTGAAATATTACAATTAGTGACAAAAATCAAATCTATAATTGATTTACTAGTGTCAGTTATTCTTGTAAATTTTTAGCTATTTTATTAATTTTACTTGCATTTGTCTTATTACTTTTATATCTAAGTTAAAGTCTCTCAAGATCACAGCATTATATAATGAAGTACTTTGTTGGAACATGTTTTCAAGTTCTTTTAATTATTCAACTTTTGCATTAGGTGGTCTATAAATATTACCTATATGTAAAGGTTTAGAATGTGGCAAAGCCTGGGTGCAAAACAGTTAATATACACATTTGCGGGAAAAAAGTATAGGAAAATTTTTTTTGCGGTTTTTCTGATAGAGTATACCATATAGAATGTCAGAAAAAAAATCCTCATCCCCAATTTTTTACAGCACTTTTAAATTTTGGCCTATAACACACACAAATTCCTATTAACACACACAAATACCTATAGGGGATAGGGAAAATCAATTAACGGTTTTTGTTACTTGCAGTTGTTTTAATGATTAAAATTAGTAGAGGCTTTCTTTAATAACTACTTCTCATAGTAGTTAATGAATCAAGTCGATACAATGACATCATCATGCCAGAATCCAATTTGGCGGGAAAAACAGGATATTGTTAAACCTAGCAATACCCTTTTTTTCCCGCCAAATTGGATGCCATATAGGATTCTGGCATGATGATGTCATTGTTATCGACTCGATTTATTAACTACTATGAGAATTAGTAGTTAAAGTAAGCCTCAGCTAATTTTAATCATCATAACACAACTCCAAGTAAAAACTAGAATTTAATTCGTCACTTTGACGAATTATAGGTGATCATTTTTATAATTTTATTGACATTAATATTTTTTAAACATGCACGTATGTTAACATACAATTGGAAAATGTTGATGTATGCCATCCTATTATACGCTTAGTGCTGAGTTGTGCCTATGCCATATGCATTATGTACAGTATATACTGTATATCTATATACAGTGTAGCATTGGTGAAATTACCGACACTCATCATGTTCAAATTTTTTGGCCTTGATGATATTATCGAAATAAACTTGTGGAAAACAATATCGAAAGATAATCAATTGAGCAACAAAATATAAGATTTGGAAGAAAATTTGGCCTGTAGATGCGCAATGTGCGCTCTTTGAAATTTTTATAAATTTGACGAAATAAATGAAAAAACTACTTTTTAAATTCAACTGGCCATATCATAAGGTCACAACATCCGAAAAGCTTCATTTTTATATTAATTTTTATCTACATTTCATCAGCTTTCAGTTATAATCAATAAGGTCACCTTTAATTCTGAAAAGATGTGAGATATTTAAATATACGCTGAAGGTCAAATTACACAACCTACGTTATTCAAGTTTTTACACGTGATAACGTCATCGAAATTAAAATAGTGGCAAGTCATGATAAAGATAATTAATTTAGCAAGCACATACTGAAATGTGTGCGAAAATCGGGCTCAAATAACGGAGATGCGTTCTATTGAATGTGATAACCTACAAAAAAAGATGAAAAATCCTAATTTTTAAATTGAAGTGGCCATTTGATGACGTCACAACATTTTGTCCGCCAAATGTGTGAATGAATTCATATCTACAACTCAATGGCTTTCAGTATAAGTTTAAAAAATTAGGGGTCATCGTGCATTCTGAAGAAATTTTATTCTAAATGATCACCTAAAAAACGTGAATTGGTTTTCCCTATCCCCTATATATAGGTATTTGTGTGTTAATAGGCATTTGTGTGTGTTATATAGGCCAAACTTTAAAAGTGCCGTAAAAAATTTCCCCCAAGACCTTGGGATGGGGATTTTTTTCTGACATTCTTTATGTTATACTCTATCAGAAAAAATTTTTTTCCTATAATTTTTTCACGCAAAATTTGTACTGCACCCAGGCTATTTCAATCCAAAGAGCTTCAACATTTTCAGATCTCAATTTTTTGATTTCTTTAAAGGCATTTTGTCTATCAAGCCTACTAATCTTGTATCCTTCTACTAAAATCTCATTGATATCAATATTTTTGTTTAGCCATGTTTTAGTTATACAAAATATATCATAATTAAATTCATGGAGAGGTGTTTGACATTGCCTAATTTGTTGCCTAAAATTGAGTATATTTAAGTAAGAAATTTAGTTTTTACTACTTATTCATAATTACAATTGTTAAAGTAATTGCGGTAGAACTACACCTGAACACTTGTTCTCCCAACAGAATATGGACTACCTCATGGAACACCTATACAGAAATCCTTTCTTCAAAAATGTAAAGAGTACACAGAAGTGCAACACGCATGTGTCTACACCAGAAGAAACAGGAAATGCTATATGTGGACCGATTAAATTATTTAAATACGACAACTCTTGATAATAGAAGAAAACAAAACATAGTACTTCTTACAGTAAAATGCTTGGCTGGCAAAATTGAATGTAGCTCTATTGTATCAAACACTGATATAAATCCACGAAACCCAGATGTTCTAGCATTTAAACACCGCTATGCCCGTACTGATGTACTAAAACACTCTGTAAATAAGTTTTCACGCTTATGGTAAAATCTACAAAATGAAATTAAGGACTCTGTAGTTCTTGACAATTCATCACTAATATATTTGCAATGAAATTGAAAGAACATTGGGTACTGCAATTTTATTATTATAATTATATGTTTTTCAACTTTTATATTACAGTAAGCATAGTTACTGTAGTTTAAATAGTTTATTAAGACTACTACTACTTTTTCTGTTTTCCTGATTGGTTTGATTTTTAGTACTTAATTGGGATCTTTACAATTTTGCTAAATGAAAAATAATTTGCTACTGTAGTAATATTTTTATAATCATCGTTTACCATATAGTAATTTGTTTCATATTTTTTTATTTTAATGTTTTTTAAATATATACGTACACTGTAGGCTATACTTTGACACTTAATGAGAATTTATTTATATTTGGATAGTAAATGTATATTTTATGTATCTATGTACTGGATGTCTAAGGATGGATTAAGCAAGCCTGCGAGCTACAGCGATTTGATTTTCTTTTGCTTATTATTATTCTTGCCTCCTTAGATTTCCGTCTGTCTTGTTTTTGTTACCTATGTTTAAATGTATTTCGATTTTGAAGGCTAAATAAAGAATGAATGAAAAGTTCCATTAAAGCATTTTGTATAAAACAATTGTCGCGTCACAACTTATTAAGTCTAATTGAAGGATTAGGAAAAGTCATAAGATAATGAACAAATTTTGCAAGTATTACAAATTAAATTAAGAGTTTACATACATTTAGAAGTGGTATTGTTATAATTATGTATACTATTAAAACTATTTTTATCAGGTTTAACATATTCATAATCCTTAGTTAATGGAATAGAAGTATTAAAAATGGTTACGTTAGTATTTGCACTTTGTACAGCTGTTCCAGCTTCAACTTTTTCGCCTACTTCTCATTGATCTTTAACATGTTTTGCTTTAAACAATTTCATTTTGTGTCCAAGTTGTTTACAGATCCATCAAAACATAGGTTGACCATGATGGCAATTACTACTAATATGTCCGGTTTCGCTGCAAAAATGACATCTAGGTGATTTCATTCTTTGCTGTTTCTTGCTGTTCTTTTGAAGGATTTGAATACTGTAGATGAGAGTTGATGTGCCACGTTTGTTCAAGTGTAGGTCATGAGATGTGAAGTTGGTCCTAATACTTTCTTTCAAACCAATGGTATGGGAATGATCAATGATGTATTTTCCATACATTTGCTGTAATGATTTATTGAGTCTATCCACATGTAGTAGTCGGCATTGCCAAAATGAGGGCATACTGCCGATACATACACATTTCCACCAGAAACCTTTGTCCACAACTCTGTTACAAGGTCAGGAAAGTCATTCTCTAGGCTTATAAGATTAATGTCTGGAACAGCACAATCATTAGTAGTACCTACATGTATTATGAAATTTTCGATACCATTAAAGTTTACCTCATCCAACCTTTCATAAACCTGCCTAGTTGTAGCTCCTCTCATTGTTTTGACAGAAGTTTGATGGGGGCCTTTAGTTTTAATATGCTTTAGCATTGAGTCTCCGATGATTAAATTCTTGTTTGTATTTGATGGTGTTCTATAATGGCTTTTGATAGTAACAGTTTCATTCATGATATCTGTCTTAGGTTGTTTAGTTTCGTTAGATCTATCCAGCTCACATTTTGCATCGTCTGATATTGACAGTTATTTTCATTGGACTCAGAATGACGAAATGATTTGTAGGTTGTAAAATTGCATGTTTAGTAGTGGTTGGTGCACTAACATTGGCAACTACATGTTTTGGTTCAACAAATTCCTTGTCTGATCTTTCCTGAGAGCTTCTCAGTTGTATTTCAAGACATGAGTTTTGTTCGCACAGTTCATTAAATGCTGACAGCTGTACAAAGTTTAATTGTTTGTACTTTTTTTAGTTCATAAATTTGTTTTTTAAGGTTAGCAATTTTGTCTTCTTGACCTCTAAGTTTTGATTTTAGTGCAGGTGATTCTTCCCATTGACCAGGGGTTTGAGAGGCAGCATTAACTTGTTTAGTTCCAGTTAAGAAATTGATAGTAGTAGGTGAATTTGATTTAAGTTCTCTAACCATAAGAATAGGGGTGGATGTGACAAAGGGGCTAATTATAGAAGCTTACAAACACGTGCAACTTTGAAATAGAGTAATTCCTTCTTTAACTGGATGCTTTAATCGGTAAAACTATAAAAATGGCTGGCAATCCCTACTGAGGCTTGTCTGAGTCATTGATCATTTTAAACAATTGAATGTGAAGCAAGCAGGAAAGACAAATAAACAGTGATAAAAACCTTTGTATTAAGGCTTTACCAATTGCACATTGGTCCTAGAAAATATATTAATAAGATGTTTAAAAAATATATAATAATAAACTCCATAACATCAGCAATAGTGTGTAAAATCAAAGCAACTCCTCTTCCAAAAAAGTAAAATTTGATGTTTAGGACATGACTTGCTTGTTGAAGTGTACTGATTGATTGCGTTGCATTTAAGTGAGAACCAAGTTAGAAATTTCCATAAGTTGGAAGTTGTATTCTTAAGTTAGGGAAGACAGAAAGTTTGTTTCCCTGTTCATACTTATAAATATTTTACTTTGATTGATGTATTATATTTTATTTAGGTATTTTTTAATAAATAATGTCATTACTATACCCATAGAGATATTATAGTTGTTTCTCCAGTTCACTATAATATCTCTATGCTATACCTCCATCCGGTTCGGGATTTATGTTCAAAATAATTCAGTACAGCATGGTAGCCAAATGCATGCTTGACCTGCTGCCTGTGGCAATCTTTTACTAGCGGGAAATGGCCGAGGATTGCCGAACGCTGAGTTCGGCAGTTGCAAAGAAATTGGTCTAAAAAACACATTTTTTGTACAAATTTGCTGTTCTCACATAGGGGAATTAAAAGGTGCTCGTCGCTAGTATTGTACTTGCGGTTTTGGAGGAGATAGAGGAAAACATTTTGGCTTAGTTCTATTATATCATAGATACCCCTCAATCAAATTGAAACAGTCTAAAGTGAGACGTTTCGGCCCACAAAGTAGGAGAAGTTTTTGTCCCAAAAGTGGGCTGAATCGTCCCACCAAAAGTGAACCGAATTGTCCTGGGCTGAATCGTCTCAGGGCCGAATCGTCCCGGATTCATCTTATGTGGGTAAATATTTCAGGAATATCATGACAAGTACAAGAATTTATTAGGTGCCAGAATTAACAGTCTTTATGATTTTCCTGAATAATGGCCACCAAAATAAAAACCAAAACGTTTTATAGACTGTTGTAGTAAAAGTCCATGATGACAGGATGCTATGGCTGTAGATGCA
Source organism: Antedon mediterranea (assembly GCF_964355755.1). Taxonomy (NCBI): domain Eukaryota; kingdom Metazoa; phylum Echinodermata; class Crinoidea; order Comatulida; family Antedonidae; genus Antedon; species Antedon mediterranea. The sequence goes on along the minus strand of NC_092672.1, from coordinate 15,245,060 downwards.
AGTCAAACCAAATATAGTTTAAAATTATCTTTAAAATAAATCTAGAAAGTAAATAACGATAAAAAACCGTTTTTACACATTTACACAATCATTCAAGGCTCTATCGAGCGTTGCTAGAACACCCTCACGTGAAGTGTTGCAAACCGAAAATCGGTCACATGCAGCCGGGCTCACATGAAAATTGAAAAAGTCCTGACTTGTTGATGCTGCAACCCAGCCTAGGACCTTTATGCTGAATCTATACTTACACTAAGAATAACAAGGCCATATAGATGGCTGCAGTCGCGTGCTCATTAGTGTTTACCGACCGACCGACCAACCTACCAACTGACCGAAATTACTGAACATGTTTAAAAATGTTGAAATGTTTAAAAACAATTATATTTTTTTAATTTACACGTGCGTAGCCTGTCACTTTTGACGTGCTCGTATAACGTAATTTCGAGTCGAAAAGTAAGTAAAAAAAAACAGAAATCGGGCAAAAAGAGTGCGCAATAACATTTAACGCGCAGTGCGCGCGCAAAAATCTGCGCACTCATGGCAATTTTGTAAACGCTTAAAATTGCCTGAAACGTACTCTTATTTCATCGAAAATAAATTTTGAAAATTTTAAGCGCGTGCACGCATGCGTTACATGCGCTACGCACGTAATTGTATTGCCATATGATGATTTATGCCCTGAAATTTATGAGTACCAAATTGTGTTTAATTGTGATTCATGGTTGTGAAGATATGATTACAAACGTGATTTCGTTAAATCGTACGTAGACCGCGTAATTTTTTTATTGCGCACCGTGAAAACATAACCACATCGATTCCTGGCCATAAGGAATATACTGTGAAAAATTGACTTAGCTAGATTAAACTGATATCAAGATAAGGTCAGAAAGCGATAAAACGCATAGTGATACCGGACCGACCGACAGACCGACCGACCGACATAGTGAACTATAGAGTCGCGTCCACGCGACTAAAAATTAAATTAAGTTCTATTTGTATTATAGTTTAGACTTAATATCAAACCTTAAAATTGTACAAAAAATGAAAAACATCATCACGTTGTACAATTCAAAAATTATCAGAACATACGTATTATGTTCGCAAACTATGATGATGTAATTTGTAAACCATTTGATTGGTCAGTTTAAACTCTGTTCAACTTCAAAGCAGGCTTTAAATGGTAGAATCTGTAATTGGAAGTCTTATTGATTAGGAACAATTTTAAAATGTTTCCAAAAAGTAGGCAACTTATTAAAAAAGAAAAGAATAGAAAAAGAATTAGTATGAGAACAAACTTTAAAGGGTAGTTCCTGGTTTAAAATTTGTATTTATTATTATTGTTTTTTATAATGACCTGAAATATGTACAAGGAGAACAATTATCAATGCCTTTGGATTAAATAAAGATTCTAAAAAACAAGACAATTTGATTTGTAATGCATTGACAAAAAATAATAATAATAGCCTTGTAATTGTGACTTCGGTGCCATGTGACATGAATAGAATAATTGATTCTCAAGTATGTGGTATGTTGCTGGTTTAAACGTTAAGGCAAAAAACTTTTTGTCATTTCACATTTTTCACTATGAGTGGATGAATTGATTTGATTTCTAACATGACAAATTTAATTTAGACCTGCATAACATTTAGAATATTCTGAAGAGTATCAAAAACTGGATCAGCTCATTTGACACACCAACTAATAACTGTAAGGACCAAATGACACAAATATCACACAAATTAAACAAAAATAAGTAGTGCACATAAATAAAGATGTGGCATAGTAGATGATTTTTAAGTCAATTAAGTAGTCAAGCACCACCGCCTCTTCATTTATAAATAATGTAACTCTAAATAACCTTCTTACCACTATATGAATTATTAAAAATTGAAAAGACTGTTTTAAATTTATAGTCAATTTAAGAATTTCAAAAAATCGTGCATACGGTAGTTCTCATGATGCACAGTGACCCCCTATTTTTTAAACATAATATAAAAGCTGATGAGATGTAGATATGAATTCATGTGAAATTTGGACCGTATAAGTATGTTATGACGTCCTCATATGGCCATCTGAAATTTTTAAATTTGATTTTTTTCTCTTTTGAAACAGTTTGTCACATTCAATAGAGAGCATATTGCGTAAAGGTTATCAATTTTCAAGTGTTATTACTCAAACAATTCTCCTTCAGACATATCAACTTTTTTTTAATTTGAAAGGTTATCATATTAAAAAAATTGAAAAAACGTGAGTGGTGTAAATCAAAATTAACCGTCAACTATACCGTTTACAATGTCAATACCTTCGACTATTTTGATCAATGCTATGCTGTTCGTACAACCTACTGTAGACTAATAAACAGCATGTGCATATGATGCATTGAGCGATAGCCTAACTCGTCACCATGACGAGTTCAAATCTAGTTCTATATCATGAACTTCTCATTATGATGATGTAGTTATTCTTGGAGATTTTAACCTTGATCTTACTAAACAAACTAATCTAAATAAAATTAATAAACTTGCCAACAGTAGCAACTTAAATTAATTAAGGACTACACAAGAGTCACTGATACCAGGAAAACTATTATAGACCTAATATTTGTAACAAGTACTGATAAAATTCCTTCCTCCGGAGTTCTCAGTCTTGGTATAAGTGACCATTCACTTATATACTTATAAAAATGTGAAAAATAATGTAAAAAAAAGAAAATAGCACCAAAGACAATTAAGTCTAGCTCATATCAAAATTTTAATAACCATGATTTTATTAACACAATTAAAAGTATCGATTGGAACGAGGTAATGAATTGCAGTGACGTTAACAATGCGTGGGGAATTTGTAAACAGTTGTTTAATAATGCATGTCACAAACGTGCTCCTATAAAAACAAAACGTGTTAAGGGTTCTCTTCAGGTAATGGATAAATTGTGACTATTTAAAACTAACAAAAGATAGGGATTATTATTTTTCAAAAGCACAAAAGACAAATGATCCTAAAGACTGGGAATATGCAAAACACCTAAAAAATAAAACTAACAATTTAAATAGATAATTAAAAGGAAAGACTGTATTAATGCTGTAAATGAAAACACAAATAATTCCAACAAATTATGGAATACCATAAACAAATTAATTCCTAAAAATAAAACCTTTATCCAGTCTGTTAAAACTGGAAGTGGTTTCACAATTTCTGACAAAGACACAGCCAATCAATTTAATAGTTATTTTACATCTATTGGCAATTCTCTTGCCAACAATTTTACTAACACTAACTCCAAAACTAACTCTAAGATATGTTGACTATGATAATAGATAAATATAACTGATGACTATGTATTTGACCAGATTAACAATTTCACAAATAATAAATTGCCACTTTCTAGTCACTTTCTTGATGTTTCTGATCATATCTTAAATAATATAAATGATCGATGGTATAGTAATTGTAGCCATTTTTTGGGATTTGAAAAAGGCATATTATACTATCAATCATGAACTGTTAATTAGTATATTTATTCAATTAGGAATTAGGGACAATGCTTTATGTTGGTTTATTTCTTACCTTGGCAATAGATCGCAAGTTGTAAAGATCAAATCCTCTTTATCTGTACCCAAATCAATAAATGTTGGGGTTCCTCAAGGCTCCATACTTGGGCATCTCCTCTTTATTATATAATGTTAATCATTACCAGATAGTTTAACTTGTAAATGTGCTATGTATGCTGATACTACACTTTTATTTTCTTCATCTGACTCTGTTAGCCTTCAAAGAGACATTGATGTTATTGTTAATGTAAATATGGTTTGAATTTAACAAACTAACCCTTAACACTAAAAAGAATAAATTTATGGTCTTCGGAACAAAGTTTTGCCTAAACAATTTTTACTCGGGGTACCCGAGTCTAGTACTTACTCATTTTCTCCTTCTCTTCCTCCATCTGGACACTATTGAGTAAAAAGTGCGATTTTTAAAGTACTACTCCACCCTTATTCGTTATAGTATTGAGCTGGGATTTGGCATGAACATACTACAGGGACATGTCCTCAAAGCTATAGAGCCGGATTTTTAATTTTTTGTTAATTAATTTGTTTAATTAAGAAGCCACAATGTGTGACACACACCACAGCGTTATGTAGTTATATGGTTATATGCGGATTCTTGGCGTAGTGGTTATCACGTTTGCTTAACACGCAGAAGGTACCTGGTTCGAGCCCGGACGAAACCTTTTTTTTTAACTTTATGGTGAAAAGTACTGTATACGCAATATGATAATTATACAGAGTATATCTTATTTTTATTATTTTTTAAAATACTTATTTTGTGTAATCGGTAATTATCACTTTTACACATGTTTATTTTGCTTTGTGCTTATTACCATTTATTTGTAATTTAAATGGATTAAAAAACTTTCTGTAACCCACATTTTTAATGTAAGAGGTTTCGTAGTGTAGTGGTTGTCAAGTCTGCTTAACACGCAGAAGGTCCCGGTTCGAGCCCTGGCGAAACCTATTTTCTTTACTTTCTAACTGTATACGTCTGTATACAGCTTCTTTCGCTGTACCCCGAGTATTGCACATTCGTGCTTGTTAATATTAATGTTTATGTTAAATTTAATGGGGATAACATTGAAAAGGTTGATCAATACAAATATTTAGGAATTCATTTTGACTATGTCCTGGGACAAACACATTTAGAAAGTTTCTTCAAAAATTAGGCATCATTCGCAGAATTCGATATTGCCTACCTAACTCAATTCTTTGTCTACTTACAAATGTAATCGTAATTCTTGTGTGACATTACCACTCCGGTAAATTAATTAAATTTTATCAATTAAATGGAAGAAACTTACAGTCAAATGGGATGAGCAATTGTTGATGCTAGTTTTTAAATTTTTCAAAGATATTGCTCCTTCATATCTATCAACCCAGTTTCAATTTATGCACACCATTCATCATAAAAGTAGTCAATCATCAAATACCCTAGTTACTCCAACATGGACAAATTTACAAGGTAAAATGACCTTCCTCTACCGATCTTCTAAACTCTGGAATAACCTCCCAATTGATTTACGGCAAAATTACCAATTAATGAATTTAGACATATTTAAAGATGTATTGTCCCTTTGACTAATTCCAAAAAAATAAAAAATAATAGATTTCGAAAAAAGGTGGGTCATTTTGAAGTATCATAATAGTTATTAACTATCACCAAAAATTTTTCGAAAAAAAAAAAAATTCAACTGAAATACAGACGTTTTTCTGTTAAAAAAATAACTTTGACTTCCAGTCAAAGTTTTCAATCAAAACATATCCCATAATGAAACGCGCTTGTTTGGCTACTCTGTATGCATAATCATAAAACTTCCTCATGATCTGTGTGAAAATACCTTCTTAACCGTGACGAGTTGTAAACAATCCTAATTTAGCATATGCATGCGTACTCATGGTTTGAAATCTTTGTTTACTTTCGCTCGTGACGATTTTCCAGATGAAATTTATTCAAACTAATTTACCTGTTAATTAATTAATTTTCGACTTAAAGTGAATAACTTTAATATTACTTTGATATGGCCACTTTAAATTTAGAATATTTTGACCTTCATTTTTTTGTGTTTCAAGGGACAAAACATCTTTAAATCAATTTTAGTATTTAAAGTAATACTCTTCTTTTTTTGTACATATGTATATATTATACTTTAATTTTGTAGTTAAGTCACTAATCTGGACCTCATGGGAGACCAGTACTTATGTATTGAAAAGGTTTTCCAGAATAAAGAAAGATATGAAATCAAATGAAAATGCTTCTTTCATGCTATCATTTTTGTGCGTCATATTTCTCTAAAACGTGTAAACAGAACATATCGTAACTTTGTCAACATATCGACATTTACATGAAGTTGTGCACCTCCATTTTTTTATGATGTCAGAGTTGTGCAACATGACTTACGCGCGATTTTATGATTTTTTTATGATTGATCATAGATTAAAAACCAAATGTAACTTTGTTATATCAAGGGCAAACTGTCTGTGGATTAAAAATGGCATGTTTTACAACAAGTTACACGCGTACACGCATTTAAACTTTTAAAATTAATTTCTAATAAAATTTCTACGCATATCATGACATTTTGCTAATTTAAAAATGTCCACGCGCGCGAACTATTTTGCGCGTACAAATACAATGAAAATCACATTTTCTTCTCTTAAATTTTGATTTTCCAGTCTTTACTAGTCATTTTAAAAAAGATTGAGATCATTTAAATTTTTAATTACGCCATACGAACACGTTGAATCTTAGTTGAAAAAAGTTACAAAATACTGTCAAAATCATGCCTGTTTTGAATCTATTACAGCTCCTCAGGATCAACCAATTTTTTTTTCATAGTATGAAAGTGGATAAGCTATTGATGTGAATTCATGTAAAAATGTTACATCTTGGATGTTGTGACATCATCGTATGGCCACCCGAATACAACATATTGGATTTTTGTCTCTTTCATTATACCTCATCACACTTAGTAGAGCGCATCTTGCTTATTCATATACCGCAATTTCTTACCAGATTTTACTATTTTTTTGCTCAATTAAGTATCTTTCGCAAGAGTTAAAAACATTTTAATTTTGATGACGTCATAATGTCAAAAAATTTGAATAACGCGGGTCACTTATTTTCATCTTTACAGTAAATTTCAATCTGTTATAGCTCGTCAGAATAAAAAGTAATAATTAATTAAAAGCTAATGGATTTTATATACGAATTCATGTGAACATTTTGCCAATCAGATGTTGTGACGTCATCAAATGGCCAGTTGAATAAATAAAAAGATTTTTATCTTTTGCGTCATTGTTCATCACATTTAAAAGAGTGCGCATCATAATTGTGTTTCATTTTGATGACGTCATCATGGTAAAAATTGGAATAAAAGGCGGGTCCAGTAATTTTATCTAAGCTACACTGTATGTAATATGTATACAGTATTTAGTGTATACTATATACTTAGAAACAAAATAGAGAACACACTAACATTATATTTTCTTCAGGTCATAATGGCATAAATATTTTTTATTGTGCGCAATATTCTACTCTATGATGTACATATGGTTTGTCGTGCGGATAACTAACTCGTGACGAGTTCAGATCTAGTTTATATATTCTTTCCTTAGCACTATTTTGTCCGTCAATTATCTTGATATCAATTTCATCTAGCTATGTCAATTTTACAGAGTGTATTCATTATGGCCAGGAATAAAGCATATATCATAATTAAACCAAATTTGGTACTCATAAATCTCAGTTCATATTTTATCATCATGACAATACAATTACGTGCGTAGCGCATATAACCCTTGTGTACGCGCGCTTAAATTTGTTTAAATTGTCACAATTTATTTTTGATGAAATAAGAGTATGTTTCAGGCAATAAAAGTTAAAAAAATTGCCATGAGTGTGCGCAGATTTTTGCATTCATACTGCGCGTTAAACGTTAATACACACTATTTTTGCCCGATTTCTGTTTTACAACCTTTTTTTTGTAATTTCATCATATTTATTCACTTTCAACCTCGAAATTGCGTTATACAAGCACGTTGAAAGTGATAGACTCATTCATTCATTTATTTGATCAAAATCACATAAAACAAGTAAAAAGGTTCATGAATAAAACAGTATTAAATCAACATATAAAACAATGATAATAATATTTTAAAACACTAAAACCGTATAAAAACAATGTTTAAAATATTTTTTAAATCTTTAAAAACCATTAAAAATTCATAAAAAAAGATAAAAAGGGTAAGAAAAAGTGATTTGATCAGGATCGTCCAAGAAAACAAATAACTCAGATTTATTTCCATTGGAATCCTTGAGGTAAAAGAAGTTTAAAAAGAAGTTTAAAAAGAAGTTAAAAATAAGTTTAGATACTATGCCGTTTCGATGCGAGACTGCTTTCCTAAGTACATTTACACTCTCAGTACTTTTTATCGTACTTGGTAATTTGTTCCAATTTTTAATTGGTGAACCATAAAATGTGCCATCTATAACATTTAGAAGAGATTGGTGGAACAAAATAAAAATAACTGTGTCGGGTACCATGTGCATGTTGGTTCCCAGCCTTTATAAAATTATTACTACTAGATGGTACGCTCGCTTCACTCGCGTACCATCTAGGTCGTGCCCACAGATGGTTTTTGAATACATAGTAATTTCAGCGTAAAAAAACTGGCGATTTCAAATGTACGTACCGCAGTACTATAAAACATTGTTGTTTACAGAAACAAATAAATAGACACAATGATTTATGTAGTCAACCAAAATTAGCACCCTGCGAATTACTTCCAAAAGAGAAACTTGTCACAAAATGAGTCCAAATGTTTGATTTGGACTCATTTAAACAAACCCAATTTGTGTTTTGTATCTAACATGAGGGTTGGCGATGAGGATAGATATACAAAGAGGAACAATTTTGTAATATATTCTTTATATTAAATTATTCTTTATATTTCTTATTATGTCCACTAAGTAACGAAATATTTTTTTATAGGCCTATCAATAATATACCACTAAATAGAGTAAAACATTTAAAGAATTAATAACTGTTAAAATTGTCACTGTCATAGTCGATTGAAATAGTAAAGTACATGTAACGATACACCACTACGACGTTTATATTTTTTGTAATTATTAATTAATACAAACGTTGAGAAGCAACTGTAAGTAATAAAGTATTATATTATTATGTGTTTACAATCTAAAAGTAGGGGCTACCCACACACAGTAATAAAGTTTATTAGTATATTTGTTTATATTATATCTAACAGTACCAACACACACAATAAGAAATTTGCGATTCAAATGGGGATCAAAAGTGGTTAATACCTATTTATATTGTATGTTTATTCTCCAAGGGCCCATAAATTTACCTACTTGTGTTAAACCATGGAGGTATGCAAGCATGGTTAAACCAAATAATTTGGAATGTTCCATTCATTGCAAATCAATACATTTGTATAAACGTATATTAAATCTATCAAAATAGTATTTTTTAAAGAAAATCGGCGTCTTCAACATTATGATACTGTACTCGAGCTGTTCAACCAGTTTTCAGCCATTAAAAACAATTATCGTAGGAGGAGATAGGAAAATGCAAATCATCCACATTATTGTATCAAGATGGACATGCATTAGACAGTGTATACCAAGATCGGAAAACACCCCTATTTGGGGCAAATCAAATGAATTAAAATTCATTTTAATTGTCAATAACTAATTATCGAACTCAATTTAATTAGTAAACAGGGTTACATCAGGTGGTTAAAATCAGTATCGAAAGTACAAACCAACTTTATATACCATCGAGTAAACATTCTAGAAATAATGCGTGATTTACCGAATTTTGCCCTTACGTAAATTTATATATAGAAGATATGATGCTACATTTCTATACTGCATTAATTTAATTAATTTTGTTTAATTTGATTTGAGTCACCCTATCCTCAACACACAATAGCCGTAAGCTATCTAGTTCTTTTGTTCTACAAGGCTATGCACGAAAGTTAACACAATGGTGAACAATTTTAAAATTAGTATAGATTGTTAAAGTGTATGTATCATATGTATGATTTATTGCATATTAAATTTTAAAAAAATAATTTCAACAATCAAACAAACATTTTCTTGGACCGAAATAACAAATTTTACATTAACCTACTTCTTTAAAATGTTCATATATTAAAATTTAAAGTATATATTTTGACAGTGCTTTATTTTTTTAAATGTTTAAAGATGTCATCATAGTAAAAAACTATTATTCATTGCAGTATGTAATATTCTATCTGCACCAAAGTGGTTACTTCTAAATACACAGAGGAATCTTTCTTCAACTTTTAGTAGGTTGTGGATGGCTCAGTGGTATGTGCTTGCGTCTATAGCATTCAAGCTACCGAGATTGATAGATTATATGCATGATCTATAATGAAATCCATAGAAAAAGGAACTTATATACATAAATAAATAAATAAATAATATGTCTTTATTATTATGTAACAAGGGTAGTTTTATGACATTATAGTTATACGCAGAGGGATCTTTGATCGGATTGTGATATTGGCTATTGTATTTGCATTATTATAAATAACTTTCATATATTATAAATAATTAAAGATTCTTACAAAATCAATCAATATATTATATATCAATTATCTTTATTTAAATCAATGCATATAACCTATAATTTGTCATAGTGACAAATTAAATCTAGTTTTATTTAGAATTAACTGTGGTGGTCCTACAGTGTCACCCCACAACAGAATATGTATCATGTATTAAAAATGTACTACAACAGCTGTCGCTTTTTCACACACTAAAATTGGAAAATAATATTGACTTTGCTTAGACCTACTCATAATTCCTACGCATAACTTCATCATCAACATGATTGTATTTTTTTATATAAGTTAAAATTCATTGCTAATTTTAAAAACATCAGCTTATAACATCTAATAACTATTTTTCAAAAGACTATTTTATATATGTATCATAAAGGAGATCATAAAACAGTGTTTAACAATTATTAAATATTTTTACTTTGGCATAATCTATTGACTTAAAATATCATTAAGGTTTGGTGTACATAATAAATTTCATTCTTGTCCTTTATTAATTTATTTTTTAATACAAGTCACAGGCTGATCTTGTATTTCACAAGTGTCTGAGGGTCTTTTTCTGCTGACAAAATAAATTTTTCCTTTGTACTTACCACAAACCACAGAATTGACCATGTTGCAACAAAAAATTTTCTTTGACGTTAATTGGTTATCTGGTAATCGCTTTCTAAAAATCATAATTATCCATACCCACAACACAGTTCAAGTTATGGAAGGCCGATGAGAGTTGGTTTGTTTACATCCTATCGCTGCCTAAAACTCTCACATACCATTGGTCCATATCATTGTTTTGCTGATCGTCGTCGATCATGCAAATAGACAGCATGCTTTGTGATTGAGGGTTGCCATACTCTAGAGGTCAAAGTGTGGTCAATAATCGCTATTTTGTGTTGCAGCTAAAAACTGCTCCGCAAAACAGTAATCTGTTAAAACAAGAAATAATGTTTTTAAAAGGTTATTTTTTAATCGGTTATTTCATTTTGCGCAGTTTCTGCTGTTCAAAAATAATTGATTAAAAAAATAAACGGGTAATAACTGATTAATAAGTTTTTATCAAATAAAATATAAATCCATATCTTTTAAATGAGGAACCGACACGCATGGTCATGAAGATATAGTTACAATACATAAAGAATGTTGTTGATAATTCATTATAACAGTGATAAATAACATAAATGACCGTAACATCATACAGTCTTCTTCTGAAATAACCATCTTTTTAAGACATTAGAGGGATTCTGTTGTAGCTGGAAATGATTACGCAAAAAAGGTAATTTAAATATCATCATCAGAGAATTTCCTACCTTTAATTAGGTGATAATTTAGAATAAAATGATCACCTATTGTTGTATGAAATCTTTATTTCTTTCTTTCTGTACAGATTTTGTGTGTCAATTATCTCAAGTTAAATGTCAATAATCACAAAAATAACATAATATCTTCAAAATAATTTAGTTTAATCCTATTTAGCTTTTCAGCGTGATCACTCATCCGTGACGTCATTTGTACGCCATTTTGTGAAATCACAATATTAATCATCTACTGTATATATTAATGCTACTAAATTTTTCGTGTAATTTTACGTATCTCCTCCAAAACCACTGAAAGGTACGTGCTCACATTTGGCACACTGATGTTTATTGAGGGGCCGCACACTATAGGCTATGTCTCTTTTCTGAATTTTAAGGATAAACACTAAAAAAAGGCAAAAATAGCAGTAATTTGACGTCACAGCGACCATGTTACGTCACTGTATAAAATACGCAACCACCTCTGTTGTGTACCGCCATGGCCGGATCTACAAATACCATGCCGGGCCGCGAAATAAACAGTCTTTAGTCAACCGTATCGAATGATCACGCCGTTGAAGTTTTAATTAAATTACACCTATCCTTGGAACAGAATGTATTTTGTAAATCACGGTTTGGCTCAGTGAGCAAATGATATCAATGCTTAGGAGGTTCGAGTTCAATCCGCGACATGTGTAATAATTAAGTATCACTGTAATTTAATTACAAAACTAGCAAAAAAGATACGGAAAAATACACACACAAAAAATTGGAAAAAAAAAACACGTGAAAAAAAATGTATATGAACAAACAAAAAAAAAACAAAAAAAAATAAAAAAACGATTCCAAATTAGTGTTGTGTTTCCGTTTAATTATCAATGAAAAATACACCCAAATTTCGACTACATTTTTATTATTCCAAAATAAAGTTTTAATAATTAATGTCAAAGTATTTCAAAGTATGTATAACAAAATCAATGTCCGTAAGTAGTTCCGAATTGTATTGTTTGTTTGTCGGGGCCGGGAAGCGATTTTTTATTTCGTACACAAGTTGGGGCCCCTTATGTGAAAGATACTTAAGTTCCTAAACCTAATCCTCTAAATAATCTCTCTCTCACTATAAAGTACTTGCTCATCGGATTCGAACCCGATACATCGACATGTAAAGTCGACCATAGCTTAATCCACTCGACTACACAGACGGCTCAACAGAAAACCTTTGTATTAGCGAATTGTTAGTTCATTTCTAACATATCTTATGGACTTGATTTATGAATATTCATTCATATTTTGTGACGTCTACTCTCATGAGGGGTCCCCAACTTATGTACAAAAAGAAATATCGTGGCCGGGAAAAGTACGCTTTTATTATACTTAATAATCATGCCATGTGAATTATTATTAAGGTAGACAAACCGTGTGGAGCACGGGTTTCTGCTAGACCACACTTTAATTACAAAAGTAGCAAGTACGTAACAAATCTCCCATACAAAAAAAATTGCAAAATATCAAAACCAGTGAAATAAAAATAAAATATAAATGAATAAACTTAATTCGTGTTACCGCAGCAATGTGTTTTCATTCGATTTTTGTCCACTTTTTTTTTTCTACGTATCAAATAATTAATACACCACGAAAAACACCCAAAATAATATAATTTGGCATTTTTATACTTTCGTTATGTATTTCCGCGCATCATCTAATTTACACAGCACAATTTTATTAGCGTCTTTTATTTTCCCGTCAAAAGTAAAGCCTTACGTTTCATATCCACTGTACTATTCCTTTAATTTTTAGCCTACATATATTGAAGTGAAGGAATATAGTATAACAAACCAATGGCCGTAAATACAGTAGTTCCGAATTTTATTTAAAAGTACTTTTATTAAAGTGCGCTGTTATTATACTTGCCCATGTAAAGTATATAACAACATATTAAGGCAGAAAAAGACCGTGCGGAGCACGGGTTAAGCCTGGTATCTCCATAATTCATTATCACATAATAATGAAATTCACTACACGTAAAGTTCAGGTCAAGGGTAAAAATATTAGAAAATAAAAACTTACATGTTTCAAGGTTATGCCTTTAATTTTAAAATTTAAAAAGCTCCAAATTAAGTTTTGATCAATTTAGAGCATGAATTAGGCCATTTGCATTGCTGCCCAAAAACACTTTTTTGCCCGCGTGCTGAAAATTGTGAAAACTAAGGCATTTTTAAAATGAAAATAATTCTTCAGAATGCACAATAACGCCCAATTTTTTTTAACTTATTCTGGAAGCCATTGAGTTGTAGATATGAATTCATGTACACATCTCGCGTACAAAATGTTGTAACGTCATCAAATGGCCACTTGCATTTAAAAATAAGTTTTTTTTCTCTTTCATCATAGATTATCACATTGACATAGGTCATGTAAGTTCACGTACACCGTATATTTGAATATCTTACAGCTATTCAGACTTGAAGGTTACTGATGATTAGAATTTATTATAAAGGATTAAAATTTAGATATGAATTCATGTAAAAATTAAGCCTATCGGATGATGTGACGTTATCATATGGCCAGTTGAATTTAAAAAGTAGTTTTTCATCTCTTTCGTCAAAGTTATACAAATTTCAAAGAGCGCGCATCATGCTTCTACGTGCTTCTTCCAAATCTTATATTTATTTGCTTAATTCATTATCTTCTAAAATGGTCATCCTAAAGTTTTTTTAAATAATGTCAACATACCAAAAAATTAGAACATGATGTGGATCCTGTAATTTCACCTATATGCTACATTGTATATAGATATACAGCTCAAGAATATGAGCATAACAGGCATCAGGTCATAGGATGAACATGTTTGCGATCGTATTTAACGTATGTGGATGTTTTAAAAAAAATGAATGTCAGTTAAATTATAAAAATGATCACCTATAATTCGTCAAAGTGACAAATTAAATTCTAGTTTACCTTTATATTTATTTCACTGTATTGTGTTTTCAGTTCAAATCAAATACAGAAGACACATTTCTTTAAGTACAGTGATTATAAAATCTCCATTTCCATCTCTCTAACATGATTTAAATGTTACACTTCAACAACACCACTTTTCACATTAAGATACAGAGAAGCACAACTGAGCATGCCCATACTTATGGCATCAATGATTAAGAATGCTTTAACATTCTGCTTTCATTGGACTACCTCGATCCACAGTTCACAAATAAGAGCTGAACAAGTCACAGTGAGGTGTTTTTAATCAGTGTACAGTATAGGTCTACTCACAAGGTAATATCAATAAGAACAAATAACAAATAGAATCAAGTGGACCAGACATTCTAACCTACTGTGTTTTATGTAAGGATTTTCCAAGGAGTTGAATAGTGCTTTAGATGTTCCAATATCCTAAGAGAGATATAAATGGTGAGTTTGTAAAGTTTTGTTGAATGAATTACATACACAAGTTTGAATAAAAAATATTAATATGACCTAAAGTAAGTAAATACAATATAGTTAAGTCAGGTAATGTGTATCGTAATACCTACAGCATACATGGTGAAATGCAGGTTTTGTTGAATGAATATACACAAGTTTGAATAAAAAATATTAATATGCAGTAAACTTATACATGCAATTAGGATAAATAAATTAAAGATGTTTTTGTTGAATATGCTATTTTAATGTCACATAATAATTATTCACATTGACAAAAAATTAGATCGAAAAATACAAAATATTTACCTTGAAAAAACTGTAATTTAAAGCAAAAATAGTCAAGTTGACTGGAAGTCAATGGGTTTTTGGTTGAATTTAACCGTTTATTTTCTCTTTTTATAAGTAAAAACATAAATTTCATGTTCATAGATCTATAATAATAATTCATAAAAACTAAATAACTGAAAACAAATAATTAAATGAAGCTATTTCTAACTATCGGGTAATATATAAAATGCAGTTTTTGCTTGAATACAAATACTTTCTCTGCATTCATGTACATGGTCTTTATGTTAACAACATGTTTGCTCAACTTACTATTCTTATCCATTTGTAAAAGTTGATGACAATTTGAAGATCTATGAATATGCAATAGATACCTGAGGGTGTAAATGTCAGCCCTATTCTCTGGGGGAAAATAGCTGACAGTCCCGTCTCATTAAAATGGAAATTAGTCAAAGTTAATGGCGATATAGTTAAGATGCTTCCTCCCATAAAAAGTACTTAAATCAAGCATATTTCACAGTCGTCATTAATTCTCTGTTTTAAATATATATTTTTATAGTTTTCTAAATTAAAATCAATTTTAATGATTTCTTATTTCATGACATATCAAAGGAGTTAATTCACAAATCACTGAATATGAACAGCAAACCCATGTTTCCTACTTGCCTAGATAAAGCATGGCACTGTAAAATAACCTCAAGAAGCTTCAAGGTACACAGTTCCAAAAAAGTAAAATTTAAAAGTTTTAATGTCACTAATTTAGTTCATAATGTAAAGATTTTATAATGTATTTCTTTATATATATATATATATATGATATAAAATAATCTGTGCTTCTATATTAAAAAAAATCTGTAAAATATTACTTATTATTATAATACAATACCAACACACTGTGTATGAAATATGCTAATACATAATTCTTAATTTAATTATATTCAGCTTCAGTTATTAATTTATTGTTAGGATGTGTGACAGCCCTATAGTTTTAACATGAACCATATACACATTAACAGACTGAAATATTAATTTCAATTTTATAAATCAAGCTTAACAAATTTGTATTATTGATGTTTTTTCTTTATAATATTTTTTTTGTTATCATTAATTATCACTATTAAATTATTATTACCGTACCTCTCAATTATTACTATAATCGTTTAATTATTTAGTATTACTTATTACATTATCACTGTCACTATTAAATAATTGTACTGTTATTGGTATCTCTAAAATCATTCCTATTGTTTCATTCATTATTATTCCTTTTGTTTTCATACTATTATCAATACCTTTAGTCAATAGCCTTGAGAATTACTTTTAATTCAATAACTCTATTATCAAACAGATATTATAAAAAATAAGTAATAAGTAAAAAAACAAAAACCTAGATGCTTCAGTGCCTTAAAAAACAATTTTAGAGTGTTTTGTGCGATTATGCAATATTATTCCTAATTATTATTTATTATAAAACAGTTGAACATTGATCATACTATAAATTAGTCTAATCTCCAAACATTTTTTTTTATTAATGATTACGACTATAATAATGAAATAATAAATGCGGTAAATATACTATAAGTGATTCATTTAACAAAAATTCTGATCTCAGTATACTTCATAAACTCCTGAAGCCTTATAACAAATTTTAATTCCATTACAAATTATCTCCTTACTCTAAATCATAACGTCTCTATTATATTATAGGTTTTAGTGAAACCTGGTTGGATGACATTAAAAATTTACCATCTCTACTCACTCATATCAAAGGAAACACAATGATAAAATCTAACCGTACAAGTAGAAGAGGTGAGGGAGTTGTCCTTTACATCTCAGATGAACTAAATCTCAAAATAAGAAGCAACATAAATTTACTAACAAACCAAAATTATGATTTCCCAAGTTGAAAAAATGAAATTTAAACAATAGAGGGCGTGTTACAATAATTAACAATTATATATAGAGGGTGCTATATAAGCTAATATTAAGTTATACACAAAATCGCGAGCGTACATTATCCAAATTTACTAGGCCTACCTACCACCTTCCCCCGCACCTGCATATGTTCAATAATAAATAGGTAATGTCCGACTGTCTGTGGTGACTTTAACCTGGACCCAACCCATAACTACATGAATACAAAAACACCACAAACACACTACCTTATTATTTTACAGAAAATGGTACCAAAATTATTGATCCATCTCAAATTGCCACTAAATTCAAGCACTACTTATACACTACTACTAAATTATTTCTAATATAAAAGGTTAGCTTAATAATTAGAACAATGATGATGCTAAGTATTAAAGGCCTGTTCCATACAATTTTTGATGTGTAAGGGAGGAGAGAGTGAAACAATGCACTACCTAAAATAGGAGAAGATTATGACCACAGATGGTCGTACAAATATCAAAAATGTGCTTGTGTATAAGGCTTTTTGTTACATTTTAATGCAAAAACAACATGTACACATAAACATTCAGTTTTCTTTGTAATCTGGGAGAAAATTTAGAAAACCGAGAGCACAATATTAGGCTGGGAGATGAGTCTAAAATATGGGAGTCTCTCTGCCAAAACGGGAGTGTGGCATGTATCGATCGAAAGAAACGACATTATCAATACATGCGCAATGCATGTGGGGATTTATAGCGGGTCACATCCTATTTTTCACATTTTTAACTGTTAAAAGACCATAGGACAATATAGTATTTATTTTAACATTAAATGTAGTTTGTGACCTTAAATTAGATCTAAAAAAACATAGAGAATGGTACTTTAATTACAGAAATCTTTATGGCTTAATTGGGCTAAAACCCCAAAGGCTTAAACATCTACATTTCTTATCAAAACATTTTATTTTTGTATTAATTTGTATGATCGATGAGTATCTCAAAATATTGCAACACTAACATTAATTTGTATTCACAATTACTTTGCTTTTTGTAATGAATGTACAGAATACCGGTTTTAGCAATTTGAAAATATTTGTGCATCTTATCTAAATAAAAAACGCAATATCTGTTAATTTAATTTGAAATAAATCTTTTGCCAAAATATAGTAAAAAAGCTAAGATAGTAAAATCTCATTTTGAGTTGAAGCTAGTAATACATTTTCATAGCGCTTTTAATACAGACCTATCAAATTGATAATCTAAATCAGGTGATATTACGAGTAAAAGTAATTTAGCCCAATAGCTTTAGCTAGTGTGATATCTAATGTACTAGAATTTGTATTAATTCAATTGTCCAGAGATAGCATTACGCCAACTGACCATCAGTCTGCGTTTAAATCGGCTCATTCTACAGATACATGTACAGTATATTTGTCTTAGAACAGGTTATTGAATTTTATACTCGGCAAAATAGCCCTGTATATGTATGCTTTCCTAACGCTTCAAGGCAAATGAGAGCGTAAATCACTGGACTCTTTAAAAAAAAATGTTAAACAGAAAGATGCCAACCTCAAAATATTCATGTTGGTACTCACAGCAACATTTTATTATTGAATGAAATTGAATAAAAGTGGTGCATGCCACAAAAAGAAAAATAAATGTTTGTATTGAATGGGGAATGGTTCTATGCCACGAACGGAGTGCAGCAGAGTGGAATCCATATTGTTTATGTGATGCACCCATTGACCGATCGTAAAGGGGAAAAAAAATAATAATAATTATTATTTTCAGAGAAAATACCAGGGTTCTCCCAATTTTGAAAGGGGAAAGACAATTAATTCAGCAACGAGACAACGTCAGGCTAGACCTAGCCTACGTTACCACTCTTTACCACCTAGGCCTACAAAACTAAGCCTAGGTAATATTTACTCGGGTAGTGCATGTTTTTCTTAACAATTAACCTTAGAACATACATTTAAGATAAGGAATGACCTGGTTTAATGTTTTTAAAGTTAAATATATTCATTATTTAAATTGTAGATAAATGTTTATAAATTATTGATGGGATTTATAAAATAATGAACCATACTCTGTATGGTAATTAAATTAAAATACTGAATAAAGGGGATAATCTGTATTTAAAATTAAACAATGCAGTGTACATCAGAGATGTATATTTTTCAAATTTGAATGCATCTATTAATCTATTATTAATTAGCTGGTCTGTAAAAATCTCAACAAGATGATGAAATCAAGATTACCAAGATAGACCAATATTGGTTATAAACACATGTTTCCTGTACCAAAATAATCATCACTAGGAATTAACACAGTTTTTTACCTTTATAAGAAACATATTCTTTCTTAAAGAATTTGTCCCCAATAAAGTACCCAATTATCCCTCAAATAAAAACTTAATGGCAGCGTATCCAAAGAAAATTTGCACAGTACGCTGGCACGTGTTGAGAAGCACATTAGCATATGACCAATACACCTACGTCATACAAATAAATGTTGGTGTATGTTAGACAGTCTATCTTGACATTGATCACAATGTAAATTAAAACTTAACATACTGTAAGTAAAACAAAAACAATGCTTTTTGGAATAAACATTAGATTAAAACACGCTGATTAACATCATGTATTGAGAACACTGCCATTGAAAATGTCACGAAATATAAGCATTTAGGAATTAGAAGATTTTTTAATGTTAAAACACTGCATTTTATTTATAGGGGATTAGTAATGCTGATGTTTGATTATGCAGATGTTGTTTGGGGAAATTCCGGGGATAGGGTTACTAAACAATTTACAAGCAGAGCTTCAACATTGATCCTCAGAGTTAATCGTAGGACATGGAAAGTTGATATGCACACAATACTAAGTTGGCAGTACCTGATAGCTAAAACATAGAGCACATCTACTGATATTAGTAAACTATTATATATAATCTAAGTCAAATTACATAATTCAGTAGTATTACTGATATATTGTGATCATAAAGGTGTTCATGTACAAACCTAAATTTATGTACAAACCTAAATAATTATAACAACTAGAGGGTGAGCTCGCTTCGCTCGCTCCCCCTCTAGGAAGTGTAGACGATGGTTCTCGGAATGATAATGACTCGGGACACAAACAGTTTTAGAAGGACATTCTGGCCTGGACAATTTCGGTCGGTTACCATTATTTAAATGCTTTTGATATTCGTAAAACTAAACGTACTCACTAACCTAAGATGATTAATAGCGTTTTAGGCGTATAGTGTTTATTGTAGATATGAAAAGTGGTAAAAAAGAATATCAAATGCTTGGTAAATTGTAAAACAGTCCGAAGAAATCTACTAAAAATAGTATAATTGTGTTATAAATATAATGCAATATTGTGTGTATAAATGTGGATGGGCGTTTATTAGATGAATTTGGGGTGAGGGGGGGGGGGGGGGGGTGGGGGTTGAGTAGCGAGATAATTATTTTAATTGATGTTTTATTGGGGAGGTGTTCCGGGCGTTTTCAAATAAATACCATCCTAATTGGTATAATTAATACATTATTCCGCGACACAGTGGCCTAAGAAGGAAGACATTTAGACGGCTTGCAACATGGGCAGAAGTATCCCAGGGTCCTGACGGGACACAGATATCGCACAGTATACATAAAGTCCTGGCAGCTTACTCAACAACTCGGCTATTGGGGTTTCATTCGATTTCAAATCTACAATGCTGGATAGCTGGAGAATTTGCAAACAGCCCAAAGGGTGCTATTTAGAAAATTAGCTTAAACTTCTGCAATTACACTTACTAATAGTTGGGGAGGCAGAAAGGGGTTACCTGCACCCTCTAGCAAACTATGTTAACAATGTGTTTTTGCTTCCATATATCAAAACAAATCATTGCTGTTGGCTGAAAAAAAATTGGTAACTACAGTACTCGGTTTATTGGAATATTTTTTGTACCAAACTACTCAGAAGACCCATATTTCTATTCACTCTAATTGGTAACTTTTGCCAAAAGTGGACAGAAACCCCTTTTCTGACCCAGCCCTGGTCAAGAAATTCGCTATATGAATATCAAATTACTCGCAAAATATATGTTTATATTTGTTCTAATGTAATAAAAATCATAAAACACTTTTCATCAATTGTTGAGCGGATATGGCCGCAGTTGGTGTCACAATACTCAGAAGATACATATTGCTATTCACTTTAATGGACAAGTTTTGCCAAAAATGACCATGAAACTTTTTACCATTGGTCAAGACAATGGCCATATCAATATTTCAGAAATACACAGAATGTTAAAAAACACTTTATTTTTACATTTTAACCTTAGCTAGTACAAAATGTTTGCATGGAGCACACTTACATTTTTAATAACTAGCGAATACTGTCAATATCAACATATCAGTGACTGTTGTGTGAGTATGGTACATACTATGGATACTTTGTATCGGAAGTCCTACTAAGTGGATACATAATTCTATTCATTCTAATGAATAACATTACAGTTAAATCTCGAAGATCATTATTAATATTTAGTATTATAATTACAATCTAACCTAATCACTGTTTAACAATTTTAAAGAACTCCGGTAAATGAATGACAATTGCTATATAGTATACTGAAAAAATAAAAACAAATCATTATAAAGAAGATTTTTTATTTACTTGTCCTCCTTTTTTCCTTATAATAATTTATAACTAATACTAATTAAGAAGCTTACCATGTTTGTTATGAAATTGCACAGTAAACCTTAAACACGATACTACTCAGTATATGTGATTTTAATGAAAACTAAAACTAAATATTAATAATTTTACAATGTAGACACCAACTACAACCATATCCGCCCAGCAATTTCTGGGATATGAAAAGTGTGCTCTAAGCCAAAAATGTTTGTGCCAGATATATGTCAAAGGTCAAAATTAAGGGTTTATTGACAGTTTTATGATTTTTATTACATTAGAATAAATGTAAACATATACTTTGTGAGTAATATAAGACCATAATTATCATTTTCTGACCAGTAGTGGCTAGTATAGCACATAAAATATTCCAATGTACCATACAGAAATGTATGGTCTACTTACGAGCCCGACAAGACAGGTGAGACAGGTGATTACAGTAGTTACCAAGTTACGCAAAGTCATATTTTTGACAATATTGACCGTTTGGCCCCTGTACTGATCAAGCATCCCAGCTTTTTTGGACCAACAGCAAAACAAGTTGATTTGTATTGATATAAGAAAACAAAAAAACGTTGTTAAAATAGTTTGCTAGGAGGGTGCAGGTAATACCTTTTTGGCTCCCCAACTATAACTTATGATGTATGTCCCGTGGATGCGAAACATATAGTCAAAGGTAATATTAAATATAACAACTTAATACCATCCTATCTTACTGAACATTTTTCCCATTAAAACACGAAATAATCCGAAGGTCGAAAGATATACTAAATGTTGTTCATCTAAACACAGAGTATAAAATAAAAGTCTACTTATCATGGTACAATGTTGTGGAAATCCACCTACTGTTAAAATATTTAACATTTTATAAAGTAATGGTTTTTGCTTCATTTTGATATTTATTTGTTGTAATTCTTTGCAAAATTTATATTTATTTATTGATAGGTGTTTTACCCATATGTACTGTATATATTCTTAGTAGTTCCTTTTTTCTAATAACAATTATGTCAAAATGGCCTTGTAGAATAATACCAAGTTATGGTGAAACATCTTTAAAATCATAATAATATTATTAGTCCAATGAAAAATTACCCTCACCATGGCATAAGTTTGTACCTTAATAAACTTATATAGTAGGTTTATAGTATATTGAATTGCAGTTGGAAAATTGCCAACATAATAATAATAATAATTTAAATATTGCAAAATTAATCTTGTATATTATCAATAAATGAATCCTACCATTACTGATATTATGACATTATTGTCGTTTTAATTTTATCAACAATATAAAAATAAAGAAAAAGGCAATGAAATATCATACAACACCTAGATGCAAAGGAAAATTGTTGAACTTTATTAAACCAATAAATGAATGATTTATTATTAACTAATTATATATTCATAGTGTTTTCATCTTTTCATTTCTATAGTGTGACTTGTTCCCAGAGGATATAAGCTGATTTACTTTGAAAGTTAATTGATTATCCAACTGTGATTATTAAATGAAGTATTGTGGTTACAATTGTCACTCGCTATCAAGTATCTAACGAGCCATGCTTACTGATCACTGAAACGTTACTTGGATATCAGTACTCCAAAAGACTACTACAGATATGTGAATCAACTTTTTGTTGCTTATATCATACAAATACCAACAAAAGTTGTTTTACAAATTAAAACTTGAAAAATTATTTCTCCTCTTGCTAAAGGTACATTAATTAATCAATTTCTAATAAAACTGTAACAAATGAAAATGATTTTAATTAATTTATTGGTTGTGGTTATGATGACACGTGTATCTTGTGTAGACAAAATTAGAATAATATCAAATATGCTTGAACCAATAATAGAAGGAGAAGAAGAATTATTTTATTGTACAACAAATTTAGAAAAAAGTAGTATTTGGAACTGGAAAAAGGATGGCAAAATTATTGAAATAGGGGTAGATAGCAACTATCAAGTTGAATTTTTTGAAGATGCTAGTTTGCTAACATTAAAAATTAAAAAAATTAAAATTGAAGATGCCAATTATAATTTTCAATGTTGTTATGGAGAGGGTGGAAACGAAAGATGCAAAAAATTGACATTACCAACGATTCTTGAGGTACCTCATGATACTTATCCTACATGTGAATTAGATAAGAATCCAGCTACTGTTGGTGAAGAAGTTACAGTGGAATGTTGCTGTGAAGTAATCAAACCAATGCCATTATTAACTTGGGTTGGAATAGAATCGGAAAGATATTCTCGTGATCAACTACAGTGTATTAAACATACATTCCAAGTGGAAAGACGTCATGAAGAAGGAACAATAACCTGTCAAATGACAATGAACTTAACAAGGATAATGCAGCGAACCTGTACAAGTGGAAAAATACAAGTTTTGTACAAGCCTGTAGTCAAACTACAAGCAGATTTGCCTTTTCAAATTGATACTGAAGTAGTTCTTATCTGCTTTGCTGAAGCTGATCCAGATGATAAAAAATATCGTTGGTCTTTTGACAGACCACTTTATCATGAAATCTTGAAAGAAAATGAAATGGTAATTCACTTAATATTTTCTAAATCTGATGAAGGAATTCTTATAACGTGTGAAGTAGAAAATAGTATTGGACGAGGAAAAGCAAATTTAACAGTGGAGATTGCAAGTACAAGTCCAACAGCTAGAGCTATACCTAAAAAGCTTGGATCAATGGAACCGCCTACAAAAAATCAAGATTCGACTATACTGGCAATTGTTGGTGTTAGCTTACTTTTTGTATCATTCTTAATTGCTGCAGCGCTTTGCTACTTTGTGATGTTAACGCCAACTCCACGTCACCCATTAGATTACACAGGGGGTGTTATTCCCCAACCAGACATCTATTTTGAACCAAAGGATAACATAATGGGTAGTTCTACTAGTACAGGAAAACGTCACGTAGGCATACAAGTACCTGGTGGACCTGATTCCGAACCATTCTATATGGAAGTTCCAGGCTCGGATAAAGGAAGCCAATCACATTATGCAACTAGTCGATCTGTGTATGTATGATGAATCAAAATCAGTATAAATAATGTAAATACAATTCCAGAATCTTCAATGAACATTGAATGAATGAATAATATGTGAACAATATCTAAAAAAAATATGGTATGAAAATATCATGATGCAAACTCAATAACGATCAATTTGCATCTTTATATTATAAAAAAAATCAATATTTCTAATGTAGTCCATGTTTTTTATTTACAAGTGTCCATGCTGAGAATTATAATTCTTGTAATCTGAAAAGTTTTCATAGTGTTTCAAACTAGATGGAATGTCTAAGACAATCAACATTTTAAGAAAGATTGTATTTATTTAAATTAAACCCTAAATGATGATCAAGGTTTATTTAAAAATAACTTGTATTGTATATGTTCAGTTTCATTTACAAAATTAGTAATTTCACTACATACTAGCAAAATATAATTGAATAGGAACTTGACAAATAAGAAAATCGTGTAAATTTCTAACACTTTAGTCTCATAATATAGGAGGCCTAAGTGTTTACAAAAACAGTAGAATTCTTATCCATTATTTTGAAGCAATTTGACCTAAAATGCAAAAACTACAGGAGTTCTTAATTACGGAATAGGATTTGTTAGAAGCACATTTCAAAGCTTTTAACGTTTTATTGTATTTACCGAAATGTGCGACTGATCTGGACTATGATTGTTTAACCTTTCTTTAGGAGAAACAATTCAACATTTAAATCTAAATGTTTGACAAAATGTAAGCATGCATTTATTGTACATTCATTTTTTAATTTTTGAAAATTTATTTTAAAACATAGGCATTCTATTTGCATCCAATTTTTAACTGTTTTAGGCACACAAATCACAGAGCTGTTTGTAGTAGTGGGATAGGTGGGTTACCCCATCTTTATAATCAAGAACTTATACAAAACAACTTGCTATATAAGTGTATATAAAAAAAAATTTGTTTTGATACTTACATATTTATAGAATAAAACAGTTCACAAGTTTAGAAATGGCAATGGACTAGAACTTTTAACACATTTTGTTAATGATAATCAATCATTGGTTGCTATAGGATTTAAGGAAACCACACAAATGTAGAAGATTATAAGTGCATACTCATACTGCTATCATGCAGAAAACCACTTAGAGCAGGTTTTGTTTGCAGAGTAGCTCACAAGCAAAATGCTCATTAGTAGAAGTAATGTAAACAGATCATTTATGTAATTGCACTATTGATTGCAAATACTTATTGAATAACTCTTTGTGTGCTATTTTTACAATGTAGACAATTCCACATTTAGCACTGTAAAGATATTTACTGAAGTTATGGTCACAGATTAAAACAAAGCATTAAAGTTGTTAGAACAACTCTCATTGTGCAAACTTCAATATTGATTGATTGCCTATATGTTAGCCATTACCATTTGCTTCATTGTAGGTTTTATCAAACCATCTATCCACCACTTCATTTTTTTAAATATATTTTGTGTACAGACAAAGCATAGAAATTGTAAGGTTTTCAGTAAAAAATGTAATTATAATAAATTAATTGAGTAAATCATGATTTTTTTCTTTAAGTTTTTTTTTTAAATTTGATCTTTCATTTGTGAGTTGTAAATTTCTAGATTGCAAATAATGAATTTGATGGTATATATTCTAACCAGAATGTCTACTACTACTATATCTCTATTAGTTATCTGCAATATGCGGATAACTCCTTGTTATTGCATTGGGTTTTTTTTTCTGAATTATTCGTCTTTCTTTCTTCCTTTTTGTGCATCACGTTTCTCTAAAACGTCTAAACAGAAAATATCACAACATATCGACATTTACATGAAGTTGTGCACCTCCTATTTTCTTTTAAACCTCAGATTTGTGCAACCTGACTTACGAGCGATTTTATGAATTTTAATGATTGATGATAGACTAAAATTGAATTCATATTAAGAATCAACTTTCTGTGGATTTCATCCTTACAGTAAATTTCAATACTATAGTTCCTCAGAATGAAAAGTGACTCCCATGATTAAAATGTTTTCTGGAAGCTGTTGAATTCTAGATACAAATTCAAGTAAGAATGTTGCGTATCAATTGTGACATCATCATATGGCCAGTTGAATTATAAAAGAGGAGAACAATGAACAACAGCAGATTGTTATCATTTTGTGTTACTCTTACTTATAATCTTTTTAATATAAAACTGTTGACCAAAAACAAAGGTTTATCATGGCCTTTGATATATTAAATAATAATGTGAATGAATATAGTATATCCAACAATTACACCCCCAAATTGTGTTAGTGTACATGGTCTGGGCCAATTTAGTGGGAAATATTTATAACCTTGTTGACTCAATGTACTTTGGAATGAAAAATTACTTAATGACCTGAAATTTTTGTAAAGGCAAACAGACTTTTACTTATCGTTGATCTAAAAGTTGGAACGAACTTCCACATGAATTAAAAATAACTATGTCAATAACTTCATTCCAAAATAAAATTGATACGCAACATTTTAAATTAAGTATTTTCTTTTAAAATTGATTTCTATTTTTAGTTTATATTTTCTCTTTTAGTAATTTTAATTACTCTTTGTCTTTACTTTATTATGTTTGTTAATGATATTTCCAATTACTGTACCAAAATCAGTGCACTAATACTGAAAATGCCTGCAGAATAAAGAAAAAATAAATAAATAAATAATAAAGTTTAAATAATATTTTTAAAACAAATGGAAAAATCGGCCAGGGTAAAGTTATTATTTTTTTTAATTCATGAATTATACTTGATAAAAAAGTTATGTATCAAAATATTTATTCACTTTCTATATACACTAGTAACAATAGTATTATTCTTCGTCTGGACTATAATATAGTTTAGTGTTTGATTTCGAGTTTACTTTCAGTTGCGTGCAACGCGACTCTACAGCTCACTATGGTTGGTCAGTAAACACTAACTAACAAAACTAACTAACAATCAAATCGCACACATGGAACTTAATTGACTACTATACGGTTTAAACGTTTAAAAACTGGAACATATCGACAATTCTCATATAAAAACATAATCATCCGAATTTACACACAATTTATTTAATTTTGAATATAGTCCAGTTTTAAAGTTTCTTGCTATTAAAATTATCATTTATTATTACATTTCCGCCTTATAGACTGTACATACATTAAATAAGCCTTAAATTGTTAGGTTGGCGTAAAAATAGGGTAGGTACGGTAGGTATTTAAAAGAAAAAATGTATTTGTCAATTAGCATAACAATCAATGAAGGAAAATTGATTATTGTATGGTACCGTACTTTTTTAGTTACTAAAAAAGATATCATTTTCATCCATTGAGATGTCAGTATTATATATATATTTTTTTCTTTTTTAATAATTAGGCCTACATAGAATCGGCCAGGGTAGAGTTACACCAATATTACATTATGCATGCACACAAACAATTTAAATATTTTCAGCAGAAAAGAAAAATCACAAATGTTTTTGTACCTTTAACAGAAAATAACGAACAGCACAATATATCGTACATTTATTATTTTAAGCAAAAAAACTAAAAATTTGTAGCAAAAAAACCTATTTTGTTTGCATAATATATTGTATTTCTGTGACAACATGTTACATTTTCACGTCAATGAGCTGTAAAAGCTTCGACTACACTGGAGAAGGTACACCGGAAAACATTCAGCTTCGTTTCACCCCGGAGAGAATACACCAGGGTGGTTGGATTTTCCCATTTACACCAGTCAATAAAAACCATAACACCAGCGTTTAACGCCCAGTGTACTATCAACTGCAGGGTTACACCGCTGTTACGTTGATAGTGTAAAAAGGGGTATATGAGGCACTTGGTTAGGGTTTATTATGAATAACACATTTATTTACCATATTGATCGATGGAACGAATAAATAGTTTATGAAAATGAAATGAAATGCGTTGGTGACTTTTTAACCATTATTTACCACATAATTCAGAGATTGGTGTGATTTATACGATTGTGTATTATGATGCTATAGTATTTTCAATTAATACAATTATTGTACAGACGCGGTTATAAGCCCATCCCCCTTGAACATGAAATCACGTCAAGTTTAGGGGGTGGGCTTATACCTGAGGATCCAAAAATGCAGCACGGGTATAAGCTCAGTCCCCTTGAACATGAAATCCCGTCACGACCAGAATTTGGAGGGAAAACACATGCGAGTCAATCACGTGGGAACAGTTTAGAGATAGGGTTACGTTTCATGTCATGTTACACAAAATTGAGGTACATGATCTTAAGTACGGTACTATTTTATCACCAGACAGCAGCCTCTCGTAACCAAGTTATTTCACAAAATCTGAAAATTTATCAAATTACTGATTCATAAAACAACACCAAGATGGTGATGGGGCCAAGTTCATTTATTAATAAACTTGTATTTAATAGTAAAAAATAACTTTTCTGCACTTAATATTATAATTATTAGAAAATATTTTACGTACGTATTTTATCATGACATCATCAATTTGCATTTGTAAAATTGAGATTTTGTTAAATTGAGGTTCGTAATTGAGGGTTTTTACTATATAAAGAAATTCAGTTCCAACAAATTTCCGAGCCGGATGTGACCCATCTTAATTTCCTCCTGTCTATATTGTCCAACACCTGCCGAACTCATTCCCAAGAGTGCTCCCGTCGGACCTATTCCCGGGCACAAGTTTGGGATGATGATCGGAGTTACCTACTGAAAGATGAATATCCCAGAGACCGGCTCATCTTCCCATACGTGTCTTGTTAGTGAGTTTTTACTCGAACGTCGGGAAGGGATACAAATTGGACGTTTTGTATGCCTATCACGCCTCTGGGTATTATAGTCTTTTGTGTAAAATTTGAATCATATATATTTTTTCTAGTCTAGGGTGCAACTCGGTATTAGAAAAATAAATGAGTTCATCTCAAAATCTGTAATTTTCTCCGATTGAGCGGAAACTTGGGGAAAACAATCCTGAGAATAAGGCAAGTGTAAATCCAATATCAAGGAGGGTACCACTCAAGGTCATACAATGCAAAAAGTAATGGCAAAATTTAACAATTGCTCGATCAAGCCAAGTCTTCAAAATTGGTAGGTTGGTATAAGAAAAAAGGTTAGGTCGTCAAGGACGTAGGTCAAGTCTCAACATTTTCAAATTGCTCTGATCAAGCTGAAACCTGGGGAAAACAATCCTGAGGATTGGGTGAGTAAAACTTTCTTAGATTGAGCTAAAACTTTATAGTATGTGATTGCAGATCGGTATAAAAAGGAGTTAGGTAGTCACGGTCATTGGTCATGGTCAAATCTTGAAATTTTCAAATTGCTCCAATAATCGAATTGAACCTTGAAAATTACCCTCCAATTTTAATGTATGGTAACTAAAACGTTTATGACCCTAATAAAACTATTATCATGGTATTACTCTGACCATAGAGATATAGTGAACTACTGTATTCTATGCTCTGACCATAGAGATATAGTGAACTACTGTATTC
Organism: Antedon mediterranea; assembly: GCF_964355755.1. Taxonomy (NCBI): domain Eukaryota; kingdom Metazoa; phylum Echinodermata; class Crinoidea; order Comatulida; family Antedonidae; genus Antedon; species Antedon mediterranea. The sequence goes on along the minus strand of NC_092672.1, from coordinate 15,214,789 downwards.
TATGCTCTGACCATAGAGATATAGTGAACTACTGTATTCTATGCTCTGACCATAGAGATATAGTGAACTACTGTATTCTATGCTCTGACCATAGAGATATAGTGAACTACTGTATTCTATGCTCTGACCATAGAGATATAGTGAACTACTGTATTCTATGCTCTGACCATAGAGATATAGTGAACTACTGTATTCTATGCTCTGACCATAGAGATATAGTGAACTACTGTATTCTATGCTCTGACCATAGAGATATAGTGAACTACTGTATTCTATGCTCTGACCATAGAGATATAGTGAACTACTGTATTCTATGCTCTGACCATAGAGATATAGTGAACTACTGTATTCTATGCTCTGACCATAGAGATATAGTGAACTACTGTATTCTATGCTCTGACCATAGAGATATAGTGAACTACTGTATTCTATGCTCTGACCATAGAGATATAGTGAACTACTGTATTCTATGCTCTGACCATAGAGATATAGTGAACTACTGTATTCTATGCTCTGACCATAGAGATATAGTGAACTACTGTATTCTATGCTCTGACCATAGAGATATAGTGAACTACTGTATTCTATGCTCTGACCATAGAGATATAGTGAACTACTGTATTCTATGCTCTGACCATAGAGATATAGTGAACTACTGTATTCTATGCTCTGACCATAGAGATATAGTGAACTACTGTATTCTATGCTCTGACCATAGAGATATAGTGAACTACTGTATTCTATGCTCTGACCATAGAGATATAGTGAACTACTGTATTCTATGCTCTGACCATAGAGATATAGTGAACTACTGTATTCTATGCTCTGACCATAGAGATATAGTGAACTACTGTATTCTATGCTCTGACCATAGAGATATAGTGAACTACTGTATTCTATGCTCTGACCATAGAGATATAGTGAACTACTGTATTCTATGCTCTGACCATAGAGATATAGTGAACTACTGTATTCTATGCTCTGACCATAGAGATATAGTGAACTACTGTATTCTATGCTCTGACCATAGAGATATAGTGAACTACTGTATTCTATGCTCTCACTGGGTTTATGTTCTATTGAACATAGTATCTCTAGGTTATATATATTTTAAATTTATAGTTTTCTTTTTTATTACCTATTTTTCTTTTACAAGGTTGCACATTATCTTAAATATCTGTGCATAGCATAAATCCTAAAAATGCATCCTCCATTGAAAAAAACAAAACCAATCTGTCTGTACTGCCAGCTAAAGTCCCTGATGGGAAGTGAGCTCTAGCATTCAAGCAAATGTTGATGCCATTTAGTTTGATACATATTCTGTTGAAAAGGTCAATTTATAAACTCCAAAAAAGAGAAGGCAATTTATTGTTGTTAAAAAATCCAATAAATATGCTACCCACTTGCCCTTCCAACCCTCAAACCCTCGTCTTGCGCCACCACTGCTATACTCATGTATTCTGTTGCTAATCGTTTACAAGATGAGTTAGGATATCCACACCACACACCAGACAACAATCACCAGATTTGCATGGCACAAAATTATCAACATGTTTGAATGTTTTTAACAAATTTTGCCCTTTCAAGATGTAATTAATGTACAAAATATCAGTAGTTTTTAAAATGATATCTTCAAAAGCATTAATGTTTTCTTTAAAGGGTATTACTAGAAAAAACAAATTGTAAAAATAACATAACTTAATGCAATAATAACAATATATTTTGCATAATATGCTACATTTCTGCAATGTTAAATGTGTTACAGTGAATATGTTTACAATGTAAATATCAGTTTGTTATTCCATTTTTTTTTTATTATCAACCAATGTCGTCAGTATTGTTTGTGAAGCATGCACATATCTATCTTACCACAACAATTAAATTAAAATGTTCTGTAGGCTTATTTTATGTTGCTAAGATTTATACAGTTTAGTATTATACAGATATTGCTTGCTTAGAGGTTAAATATAAGATTTGACATTCCCGAGGGAATGATATTTTGTTCGAGGGAAAATATTTCCCGACCCTCGAACAAAATATCATTCCCAAGGGTTGTCAAATCTTATATTTTACCGATATAAAAGTTGATATCTGTTTTATTGTATAGCCAACAACAAGTAGAATATATCTCTGCTAGTTCGGGTAGCTAGGCAGGCCTCTTTTTCTTTATTGTATGTAAATAAGCCTGCCTAACTAGACACCTATACCTTGCGATGCTAAATATACAGATAATTACTAATTAATGATTCCTTGGCAATAAAATATTCACTTAGGCCTACAGTAGGTCGTTTAAATTAACAGAAGAATTTCCATCAATAAGCCTATAGGCTACATTAATAATAATCAGGTAGGCCTAGGCCGAATAAATAATAATTCGTCTTCTTCGATAAGCCGAATCACCGGATGTTCAGCGCGCCGCACATACCAGGTGACTCCTTGAGTATTGACCACAATAATATATTATTATATTACATAGCCTATGTAAATATGTGAACGTGTATGGTTGAAACTGCATCACATGACTACTGTTGCGAGGATTGTACGATGATATTGATTTTTATGGTAATTATCGTGTCCCTGTCATTAAACATATAATATCCAGTAAATTTTCGAGTATGATGATATTGACTGTGTCATTTTCGTGTGGCAAAACACTCGCGTTTGGCGATAAATAAACAAAAGTCATCTACTGAGACTTGAACTTGCGAAGATTAGTCCTCACGAGACAACATTTTAACCTCTGAGCCACACAACTTTCTTGAAAAAATTGATCAACTAAACTATTTAAACTGTGCATACATAGCGCCATCATTTGTTATTAGCCCTCTCTACACACGATCAATCACCGGATGTTCAGCGCGCCGCGCATACCAGGTTACTACCGTGAGTATTGACCAATCACAAACGGTAGTAACCTGGTATGCGTGGCGCGCTGAACATCGGGTGATTCGACTCGAAGAAGACAAATTATTCATTCGGCCTACCTGTTAACAATAATATTATTATTATTATTGTAGGCTTATGTTGGAAATTCTTTTGTTATTATTTAAACGACCTAGGCCAAAGTGAATATTTTATTGCCAAGGAATCATTAATTATAGTAATTATCTGTACATTATTCTTCGCAAGGTAAGGTGAATGCAACGCCGAATTATATGCAGGCTTATTACATAAAGCCTGTTTTCCTGTTGACGTTATTCGACGCTATTGTTAAAAATAATCGGCGATCTCATACGTAAACATTGAAATTTTAATGATTTACATGAAAAGGTACATTTTTAACCAACGACGACGGTACAAATCGTCGGCGTCTGTGATATACAGGAAAAGGTGTAATAATTGACGGTAAACAATGCTACTAGTCGCAATCGTTGACAATCGCAAGAGTTGAATGCAGTTCAACTAGCGATATCGCAACGTAAAATGTAAGAACTGACCAATCATATTGGCGATACAGCACATGACGTCACAAATTTATGGAAAATTCTGCTGACTACATTTATTTTTGTTGCATCGTGGCGCGGTCAAAGGTAGGCCAAGCCTTGTCAAAGTGACTATAAAATGATGTTTCAGAAAGTAGGCGTGGGGATATTAGGTAGGTCTAAGTCTTCAGTCTAGTCTAGCATTTTGGACTAGGGTAAGGCCTATTGAGAACAAAGAACCATCATTATTACAGAGATAGTAGTATGCCTAGGCCTACGTCTCCTACACTTTGAGAGGCATGGGAGTCCTCTATTCATTTTTAGCGTTACGACGAAGTTGCAAAAGAAGACAGGAGTTTCAACTCGAACAATTAACGATGATTGCGTCGACTAACATCGACAGGAAAAGAGGCTTGAAGGTCGAGGCGTACCTACCCGACCCAGTAGATATTCTACTTGATGTTGGCTATATAATATAACAGATATTATGCTCTCGAGAATTATATTTCCCTCAGCTAGCGCTTTGGGAAATATATATTCTCTCAAGCAAAATACCATTCCCTTGAGGATGTCAAATCTTATATTTTACCTCAAAGCAGGCAATATCTGTATAATATTTACAGAATAAAAAAAACACAAATATTCTAAAATTTCTATTGAAAAAATTGGATTTTATAAGATATATCTACTTTGTTCAAATCAATTTGTGACTTATTAGTATAATACTGTACACAACATTCTTTTTAGAATTCAAGAATGAAGAATGCTTTTTGTTAAAGTGTAATTGACTTTAACAGATAGTGCTTCTTCTAAAAACATTTTATTGATATTTCATGGATATGGGTTGTTACGCAAATTTCACATCTCAAACTAAAAATGATCTTTGATTTCATAAAAACTTCATTCCTTTATGTGAGTTTTTTCTTATTGTAATGGATGACTATAAATCATATGAATATGAATGTATTAAGTTAACTAATGAATTAACATATCACACAGTGTTTTAGCGCTGATTCATGAAAAATTTAAAAAAGTGTTTCGGTGGTATAATTTCTGAGAAGTGATTCAAGATTTGATTGTAAGTGGTGTTGTAGAGAGTAGTATTTCTTTATTTAACAATTTCAAAGTGAAACACTGAATTGTTTAAAAACATTCTCAAATAATAAAGTATAATCATAAGCAGCACTATACAAAACTAAACTATACATCAATTGGTATTAAATAGATGAGTAACAGTACAATATTATAATATTTTGTAAATAAATTAGATTATCTGTGCTTATAATACTTTATTTCAAATTTCTACAATAGTTTTTTTCATATTAATAAATTATGACAGAAGTAGGTAGTCTACTAACTTATTTATTATTTTTTTTATTAATCTTTATGAAAGTACAAAGTAGTGTTATTTCACACTGGATTAAATCGGCATATCAAAGAAATACAAGGATACAGTAAATGCACACCTAAAGGACACAGAAATTAACACTTAGGAGGAGCTGGCTAAAAACAGAAGCAGTCAGAAAAAGAGTCAATATATTTGGAACAAACCTGGCTCATATGCGATAAAGGAGGAAGGCTGTTGAGGAAGAACCACAAAAAATGGCTCCGTCTTTTCCCTATCCAAACTGTGTAAATCGAGGATAGGTCTAATTACCCATGAAACAAGAAAAAAACAAAGCAAAAATTAATTAAACAATAATTGTGGAGACTAAACATCTTGCTATTTGTTCTTGTTTAATGCCAAATAAAAGAATAGAGAATCTCTGGATCAAAGCTACGTTCTCTACATTTTTTCGATCTAATTTAAGGTCACAAACTGCATTTTAAGTAAAGTTAAATATTGTATGGGCAGATTGTGATAATTTTTACCAGCTAGGCCTAAAAAACTAAGCCTAGAAGGACCGTCCACGAGGTGTTTAACGCGAGCTACTTAGGTAGTGCATTGTTTTTCTCTTTTTATCATAATTTACCATAAAACGTACATTTAAGACAAGAAATTCCCTGGTTTTATGTTTTTAAAGTAATAATATTATTTTTTTTGTAGGGATTGTAGGGATAGTGTCTTCAAATTATTGTACTTTATTACAAGAGAAATACATGTTACTTTTTATTTGTCTTTTGACCTAATACTTACTATATAATAACTTACTATATAAGAGGCAAATATTCTGTAACAGATAAACAAATGAAAAACAAATTAAAAAAATAAGAATTTAATTTTCAAATAATCTGATCTTTTTGTGATTATTGATTTAATGAGAAAGGTTCACAAAATATGTAATTATAGTCTAATTGTTAAACAAAAAGTTAGAAACTCCATTAGGAAACAGTTACAAAGGGAAGCTTATAGTTTAATAAGGCTGACAAAATTGGAATTTGTAAACCCTGGGCATAGGCACACTACAAAAATGTCTGGGAAGAGAGTCTAAATGGGAATTTGTAAACTCGGACTGGGCATGCGTACACCCCAAAGCTTCATTCGCACTCCACTACATTAAAATTTTTTCTAGACGTAAATAACTTTATTAAAATTGCAATATGGCCTATTCAAAATATGTTTTATTATTATTTTTCATGTTTACTGATTAGTAAACAAAAATAAAATAATAATAATAATAATAATAATAAATCATTGCTTCTTAATATATCAAATAGAATATCAAATAAAAGGATTATTTAATAAAGAAAGAACAATAATTAAAACTGTTATGTGAAAAAGGCGAGCAGCAATACTATAGTATAACATGATCATAGCTTAAAATAAATTAGAAATTTATTTGTTTACTTGTAACATGCAATCAAAATATTAGAAATGAATGTACGTAAATTAAATGGCAAGAACTTTCAAGCATTTAAAAAGCCAATCTAAATCTTGTTGACATTTTCTTTCAATAATAAAACAGACTTGTTTCTATGATGTGTTTAGGGATTCGCCTTCCCGGTTTTGAAGTTTACGGAATTGTTCTTGAGACGATATACACTGGAGACCAACAGAATGCCATTAATGTCAGTGTGAAATATAGCGCACATTAGTGTGTCTTACCCTGAGATTTTCAAAGCCTTAGCCAGTGTGATTTAATGGTCTGTGATTAAAAAGGTTTTGAAGAGCATAGTAATGTCTAATGGATAGTTAAGTGCTAAATACTTCAAGCCAGTAAGCTAAACAGATTTTCAAATAGCGAATAAACAAAATCTAGCTGACTAGCTTTGCTTTAAACCTCTTTATACTCATAATTAATGTTATACAGACTTGATTAGTTAATTAAACAGAGCTAAATAAATACAATCAATTGTTTACAATATTGATTAACTTGAATAAAAATCTTATTATTAAACATGACTTAATGTATATACCTATTGAATCACTCGCATTCGTATATAGTCCCGGATTGGGGGGGGGGGGGGACGTGTCGCATTTATGGGGTATATTTTAGTGTGCCTGGTAAGTGTTGGAAAATAAGGTTAGGTGCAACATTTATGGGGTATATTTCCTAGGATTTGGTAGCACAAGCGTGGGAAATGACGGGGTGAAATTAGTAGTTTAATTCCCTGGGCCGTCCAGTGTCAAAATGACGGGGTGAAATTAGTAGTTTAATTCCCTGGGCCGTCCAGTGTCAAAATGTCATGTTAACTTTGCTCTAAATTATCTAATTACATACTAAAGACTTATGATCAGGGTGACATATATTTTATATCTGTGTAAGATGAATTTATACTGAACAGGAGTATGTCAGTTATTTTGCATATGGTACTTTAGTGTGGTTTTTCATAGTTTATGATACTTTTCTTAGGCCAGCACAGTAGCTGTTTATTTATAAAAAAACATTTTATAGAAAAGTTTTGTAAACGCCATTAAAAATCATTAAAAACAGACTTTTAAAAACTAAACCAAAACGTCTCATAGAAAACGTTCATAAAACATCATTCAACAAATTATCTTAAGACGTATCAAAATATCTTTAAAACGTGTTATTAACGTTTGTAAAATTTTTTGAAATACAAACAACCAGACCTTTAAAAACCAAACAAAAACATTTTTCCATAAAACATCTAGAAGAAATGAGTTAACAAAAAAACAAATATAGTGATTTTGATACTTGAAATAATGTAATTGATTCTTATATATTCTTTTTACGTTGTTATTAGAATTTGACTTTTATAATACAAGTTACAACTGCTGCAATGGAACAAAATAAAATTACTGTACAAAAACACAATATAACTATATTTAATTCATCACTACGACGAATTATAGGTTATATGCATTGATTTAAATAACGATAAATGATTTTTAAAAGATATATTGATTGATTGATTTTCTCAGAACCTTTAATTATTTATAATATATGATAGGATCTTGCTAACGCAAATACAATAGCCGGTATCTCAATCCGATCAAAGATCCCTTTGCGTATAATGTCATAAACCACATTTGGTACATAATATTGAATGAAGACATAGTTACTTTTTATTTGAACAAACAATACGGATAATAACAAAAATCTAGGTGAGACTCAATCTCGGTACCTATGCCATAGACACGAGCACAGACCACCGAGAATGACTAAAAGTTGTTGAAAGATTCCTCCGTGAATTCATCATTGTTTTTATTAATGATGAATATAATCAACTTTTGTTCTCTTAATTTCATAATAAATCATACATATGATACATACACTTCAAGAAAATAAAATGAAAAATAAGTGTTCCGAGCATTGTGTCGATCTATATTAATTTTAAAATTTAGCATATTTTCACCATTTTGTTAACTTACATGTGTGTAGCCTGTCACGTTTGACATGCTCGTATAACGCAATTTCGAGTTGAAAAGTGATTCAGTTTATGATATTATTAAAGAAAGGTTGTAAAACAGAAATCTGGCAAAAAGAGTGCGTATTAACATTTAACGCGCAAAAATCTGTACACTTATGGAAATTTTTTCTTAAACGTACTCTTGAAAATAAATGTTTATAATTTTGAAAATTGTAAGCATCCGTATGCATGCGATATATGCGCTACACTTGTAATTGTATTGCCATATTATGAAATATGACCGGAAATTTATGAGTACCAAATTTGGTTTAATTATAATACATGATTGTGAAGATATGATTACAAACGTGATTTCGTTAAATCGTGGGCAGACCGCTTAATTTTTGATTGCGCACGGTGAAAAGATAACCACATCGATTTCTGGCAATAAGGAATAATATATACTAATATATGATAATGCATAACCCAATAATTATAATGTTCAAATAGATTTACTTTATGGTATGAATAAAAATACAGTAGGCCTACAAAAAAACAACAAATAGAAATGGCTACGTTATGAATTCCTGTAGTTAAAGTGGAACAACCAAAATGCCACCAGTCTGTTCTGGGTCAACCAAATTGGTCAAACACTATACACCAATTTGATACACAATACACCCCTATTTTTGGGGCAGGGAAGGTACTTAAACTGCCTGTGATCCGCCAAAATACAGCGATTCTGTAACTCAGACTACAAAAACTACAACATTTAATATTGGTATACAGTGAGACACCGATTAGTTGGGATCAAATCACTGAAGAACAAGATTAAAAGCTGTGAGGTCAAAATTGCTGAATCTAAAGAAGTTGCAAGAGTACCAAGATGTTAACTCAAATTTCGTTCAGCTTGCATCATTATTTAAGGAGCACTACACAACTCTTTTAATACTTTGCATACAAAAATGAGTTATTTAAGTCTCCAGCTTAGCTTCTGAAAAAACTCATGCAGCTGAAAACCTTCAGTCTGATATCACCATACATAATAAAAGAAATCTAATAATGGGTGACTCAATGTTGAAATTAGTCCAGACTAAGGTCTGACGTGTGACACAACAGTGAAGACACTACGTATTTGCCCACGTTGGATGATCCAGAAATAAATATGAGAGTGCAAATAAGATGCTGAAATCAGTTTATGGAAATTGTTTTATAGAACACACTCTGTCAAGAAACAAGTTGGCACAAAATCAGTGAATGTTTGATGTCACTTACTATAGGGAAAGTGTGCATACACATAGAGTGTGTCGACATGGAGGTCCAGTTACTTGCTGGAAATGCAAGGAGAGTGGACATAAACTAAAGCTATGCGAAGCTCAAAACATTCGAAAGTGGCAAAGAAGATATAGCCGACACAAACTTAATGGTGGTAAATGAGCACGAATGAAATGACATTATATCTATGATAGAAACATGGTTTGACAATTCCAATTATGATAGTCAACTAACTTAACGATTGTTTAGTTTTTTGGATAAATGATAGAAACTCACATGGTCGGAGAGTACTGATTGCTGTAAAAACACCATTACAGCCATCTGAGTGTCATGAACTAAATCATAATATACTTGAGGTATTGTGGTTAGAGTGGTTTAGCACTTCTTAGATTTAGTATTTGTTTCTAATCCACTACTGATTGAACAATGTCATATTTATGATTTTTGTTAAAGTGTAATATAAATGTGCTAATGATATAACTAAAACTGTATATGGGCAATTCCACAATGCAGAGGCATTTTTTTCAAATCAAATTAAAATAATTAAATTTGGTCTCAAATTAAAGATTAATTTTAGGACATATAAGAAATATTTTTTTATCTTCAATGAAAAATTGACTACCAAAAATCTAACAAAAATTATAAATAGCTAATAGTGTAAGTTAAAATCCATGATATTTCAAATTAGTATATTGCATTTTAAACACAAGACCAACAAAATATAATTTCTAAAAAATGTTATCAATTTTCTAATGTATCAGATTTTTCATATTTTATTATTGTCGGCAATGTGGTTGTGGGTTTTTTGTGTGCCAAATAGCTAGGCTATGTGATACATCATTTACATAGCCCGTACCCAAATCAACTCGTACCCATGCAAACTCGTACCTCCTAAGTACTTGGCTTATACTTGAACCCATTATTTGGCTTACTCGTACCCATTATTTGATTTAATAGTACCCATTTTTTGGCTTACTCGTACTCATTGGCTTACTTACCGATTTGATGGTGCAAAGGTATGCTTTTGCTGTGTGAATATTTTTATATTTAAACTGTTTTTTTATTTATTTTACAGGTCTCGGAGAAATGTGTGCCAATAAAAATGACTATTGATTGGAAACATCATTTAATTAGGCATATGTATTTGTTTGTTCATTAAAATGTAATATATTTTTATAGAGAAAACATACGTTTGTGTCTTTTATTTACGTAAGAGAACATATAAATTAAGAAAAATTCATTTTACTGTTAGTATAGTATTACAATTCAATTAAGCCCAGGTAATTAAGTACTAACAATGTATCATTTTTATACTTATCACCTAAATTAATCTTCCCTGATTACATTTGATCAAGTAAATATTTCAATTTAGATTCAATAAAAAGTTATGTACATTGTATTGGTATATAAGATTGTTTGAATTAAAGAACTCCCTGTTTTAAGCAAAAAGCCTGCAGGAGGGCTGGCGTCGAATTACACATTGTGCTACATGTTTTTGCTCACCTAGATTCACCTTTTATATAAAAAAAAACACGCATTTATAAGGTGTCAAACAGTGGCGTATCCGGGGGGGCCAGGCCCCTCCTGACAGGGGTGGCGCCAGGATCTTGCCGACGCGGGGGCTACATTCCCCGACGAGGGGGCTATGCGAGCGAAGCGAGCATCACTAGGCTAGGGGCCAGGGGGCCGCCAAGGGCCCCCGGTGGGGGTCCAGGGGGCGAAGCCCCCGGAAGCAACGCGTTCTAGCGTCATTTGAGGTCATTTTAATCAGATTTAGGGTAGCCATTTTTTCCATTTTTTATAATGCATAAATAAAATACTGCGTGCAAAAAAACGATGCGCGATGACTGTTTCAATCCATATTTTTCAATTAAAAAAATAAATGTTCAAAGAAAATTTAGAAAAATAGAGGTGGAGGTCCCGGAAATTGGACTTATTATACTTCAAAACATGAAACAAAATATATAAGTCCCTATCATGGTTGTGACTGAGCTAAGAAATGTTTGAAAAATAGAGATGTTAGGTCCCGGAAAATGCACTTCTTGTACTTCGAAATATGACCAGCTTTATTGTTGGGGCTGAGATAAGAAAATGTTTAAAACTAGAACTGCAGGTCTTCAAAAAATTGCATTTTATACTTTGGAAACATCAGGCATAGAGGCTTAAAAAACGCAAGTAGACCTTTTTCAGTCGCGAAAATAAGTTTATTCCTCCCAAGTGTATGCGTGCGTACCATCTGGACTTCCGAGTGGTGAGAAATTCATGACATACAGGACATTGAAAATGTAATAACTTAGCAATAATAAGATGTTGGCTAAGCGAAAATGGCACGTTTGTTTTGTTTAGTAATTGATGAAAAATTTATTTTAGGTGCCCCACGGTACAGAAGGTTACTTATAAATTAAAAAATTGGTGAACATACGAACAATTAACTTAATTCGTTTTTGCTGTAGTGTAGCGTACGTCGACACAGTACACGACGTAACCGTCGGTAAACTTCGCCTGGAAAGTAACTACATACAGTACACATTTTGGTCCCCTGATGGAACATGATATCACGCGTCTCGACCCAACGTTGAACGATTCGTACAAAGGGATACCGCCAGACAAGTGCGTACCTAACTATTGTTTAGTAGTAAGTTAGATCGCTGGCAATAATAAATGCATACAAAGTACATAATATCACTCTGACGTACTCTCACGGTCAATGAAACGTCGCGGTTTTCTAGGCGCTGAAGCTAGCTACGAAGTGAACGCGAACGCGCGCTTTTTACTGTATATTATATTCCCCGACAAAAATTACCCGTGTTCCCTTCGGTAACCGTCGGTAAACTTCGCCTGGAAAATAACTACATTACACATTTTGGTCCCTGGATGGAACTTGATATCACGCGTCTCGACCCAACGTTGAACGATTCGTACAAAGGGATACCGCCAGACAAGTGCGTACCTAGCTAATGTTTAGTAGTAAGTTAGATCGCTGGCAATAATGAATGCATAAAAGTGCATAATAGCCCTCTGACGTACTCTCACGGTCAATGGAACGTCGTGGTTTTCTAGGCGCTGAAGCTGTATGAAGTGAACGCGAACGTTTTTTACTGTATATTATATTCCCCGACAAAAAGTACCCGTGTTCCCCGACGGGGGGGCTAGGCTCCCCGACGAGGGGGCTAGAGCCCCCGTAGCCCCCCCGCTGGCGCCACCACTGCCTCCTGATTTTGTGTCCGTCGGCACATCATCGTGTCCGTCGGCAAACAAAGGTGCCGGGGGGGGAGAGGAATAAGATAACACTTTTAATAAATAAATGAAAGTAATAATATATCAATCGACACTAGGCCTACTAGAACCAACTACAGTAACACATGGTGACAACAATGCAAGGTGGCGCACTGCAACAACAACACATCTTCCTTCCACCTTTCCTTCAAAAAGTGAAAAAATAAAAAACACAATAAAAGCAAAATAATTGTTTGCATAATGAAAGACACAGACGTATATTCTCTATATAATATATTAATAGTAAATAAATAGAGGTACAATTATCATATACCTAATATAATATTATATGCCTAATTAGTAATATAATATTTAAACATGTTTAGAAATTGCCATTAAAGCTATTAAACATTAATAAATTAATATGCAATGTAGTTGTCCATCAGGGACATTCAACTGTACGGTAAATATCTGTACCACTTTGATTCAGTTTACATGTTTTGCTATGTTTGTGTTTATGCTAGCCTAAGGCTATCTAGGCCTAGTTCTGGTTTAGCCCCTTTATCTTATGTATGTTTGATTACTATTGCAGTTAATCGTTGAAGATCATATCAGGTCAACGCATTAAAATGAAACAGTAACCAAGTTGTCTCTGTGTTTGTATTGCGGCGTCTACAATGCTTACACCTTTTTAAACCTTATAATACAGTAAGGAAGATAAACATTAGCTTTGCACAAGAGAAATAATAATTGTGAATGGTAAAACAGAGTAAATTACATTTAGCTAATAGATAGTTTTATAATCAATGTAAAAATGAAAGTTTACTTTTAATTATTTTAATATTCATGTAGTGAAATGAATTAAAGAAATATTGATCTTCTTAAAGTCAATCTTTAAATAAATGCATAACATTTAATATCATTGAATAATATTTCTATGAATTACAATAAATTTATTGTAGGCTTTTCTAGTAGGCACTTTTACAAAATAGATTATGCTACAAGGGAATGTGGAAATGTGTGAAATATTGTTGTTTAATCCACCTGTGATGCACATCCTAAAACAAAATATTTCTGTGATCTATTTAACCAGTGCCACTGGCTTCACTTTCCATGAATGATACACAGTTTCCGATATAAAAAGGTTGAATTTTCATCTTTTGCATCATAGTTCATCACATTTAAAAGAGCCCGCATCTTTATTCTATGTATTCAAATGACTATCGTCGGTCATCAGCATTAAAATTTGTCTCAAGTTGAGGTCGCTGGTACCTTTCTGATGAGCAGAGCTGTATGCATCTAGCCTACAATGTTGTTCTTGGTGCAGTGAAAGTGAGCAGGGCTGTTAATGTCTAGTCTGTGACATTTTGTTTTTATTAAACAATTTGATTTATTAATGAACAAAACTGTGTAATTCCAAACAAAATTGTAAGATTCCTCCAATCAAATTAAATGATGATGTCCTAACTTTAAATAGTGAGAAAGTTCAAGCTTTTAACAATTATTTTAAATCTCAATTATTTATTCCTAAATCATGATGATTTCCCTTCAAATGTTATGTATAGAACTGCATCGCTACTCTCAACTCTACTTGAAAATAAACTTCTTACTCAATACCAATCTGGTTTTATACCATGTGACTCAACAACGTATCAACTTCTCTATCTTATAGATACATTTATTAGAGCTTTAGATTTAAAGAAAGAAGTAATTGCAGTTTTTTTTAAATATTTCCAAAGCCTTCGATAAAGTTTGACATAATTGGATTATATACAAATTAAATCAACATGGCATTAATGGCACTCATCTAAAATGGTTCCAAAGTTACTTAAACTCATGTGAACAACATGTTATTATTGAAGGAACTACCAGTCCTTGGGTGACCATTACCAGGACCGTAGCCAGGGGGGTTTTTATGGTTCAGGCAAACCCTCCCTTTACAGCGAACCCCCTTAATCGACTGCGATCCCTAATCCCTGACATGCCCAATACCTTACCCTCATCTCTGAAAATCCTCAAAATACATGCCCCACAGAACAAAAGTTCCCTTCCCTGTATGAGCATACTTTCGAGCGGTACGTGTCTGTAAATTTCTAAGAGTTGCAAATGAATTGCCGATTTTCACTTGAAAAATAAATTGGTCCCATGATATTGACGCGTGTATTGTGAGCTGGGGCACGAACGATATACGTACAAAGGACACCACCAGACAACTGCGTACCTATTGTTTAGATCACTGGAAGTCAGCATGCATTAAGTATATAGCCTTCCGACATACCGTACATCAATATTTATCATCATAGAGAATATAATGCACTATCAGGGGCTGACACAGGGGTGTTGCCCAAGTTGCCCGGGCAACACCCTTAATTTCAAACTAAATGTTTTTTTTGCCAATAAATTAAAATTGAGATCCCACTTCATCATATACACTGTAAGAGTCTATATGTAAATTGACAGACCGCAGCATACAATTAAACAGCAGTCAACAATACCGCACACAGATATATATGTAGATAATTATGTTTCTGAACATGCTCAGAATGAATTTCTGACTGTTTAGATTGTTTGTGCATCATGCAAAGGGTATATCTCCATTTCCCATGTTTGTAATATTGGGCCAAAATTCTGTAATAATTACGAACGTTCCGAACTTTGAAATAACAGTGTTAAAATTGCTTCTTTCTGCAAATTTCGATATTTTCTTTTCTGGAGTGTGGTTTAAGCAACACTGTTGTACAGTTTATAATGGATAAAATACAATCGGTATTGCTGTTTGCTACTGTAGCCCAATATAGAGTGTCATTTCCGGCGGTGAACATTGTGCCATTTATCATGAATTTTACGTGCAAGAGTACCATTTCCGGCCATCTAGGGGTGTCATTTAACAAAATTTTCTCATGCTCATTACCGACAGCCCTAGATTCTTGGGAAACCCCATTATAATGGTTCTGCGACCGCCCCTGACTATAATATCTATGGTATAACGTACTGTAATTGTAGCATCCGATTAGTTTTTTCTAGACCACCAGCCGATACGTACTCAACTGTATCAATATCCCCTATTTACATTGGTATATTTAATTTCCTCAACAAATTACTGTAAATAAAGATAGAGTTAGAATTTTCGGCCATCTAGGGGTGTCATTTAACAAAATTCGCTTTGGGTCAGTGACATTAGGGTCATTATATTTCTACAGATCATAATATTTCAGAACAAAAATTAAATGGTGATCTTAATGTTTGTAATTGGGCAAAAAAATTGAAAGTAACATTTAATGCTAACAAAACAAAAGCCATACTTTTTACACATGAACATTTAGTAAACTGTGTTGGTTTAAATTTTAATAATGTAAATTTACAAAATTAAAAGGATCATAGGCATCTTGGTAACATTTAATGCAAAACTCAAGTGGGATTCCCATATCCAATCTGTGTTTAACAAAGTGTCTCTATCTTCGTGAGGTCATTTCCCGAATGATCGTAACATCAAACGGTACTGGGTATGACCAACTAGTCATCCATTCTTAGAAGTACAGTATACTGATGTAGTAGCCTATCTGTACGGTGACCATAGAATGTGACCCGAGACATGACTAACTACGACTTTTAGTTGATAGAAGATTTTAAAAAATTTTTTTAAGAAGAGTTGTACTGTATGTGGATGTGAAATGATGTCAATAATGTTTACACACTAGGCATATTAATAAGAATGTTTGTTAGTATAAACAATTTTGAGTTAATAAGATATAAGGAAGAAAAGAGACTATGAAGCGGCTATTCATGAATATACAATGCTAAGTATCGTAGTTTTAAATTAAAAATTTTAGGCGATCTTGTCAAAGGTCAAGCGCCTATAGCCTGCCACGTTTCGATATTCAATATTGAACTTGATCTGACGTGGTTCCATGTTATGTTTGATATTAGTGCGTGTGCGTAATAGAATGAAATGCTTGCGTACAATGTGCGTGATGCACAGTTGTGTACTGTGTAATAGTGTATGCTGTGTATCATACATAGTAGTAGAAGATATAAATATAAACATAGGTATAATGGTAGAATATGAAAACGTAGTATAGAATGTAGAAATAGGAAATGTTTGTAAATAAAAAAGGATAGATTTTGAATGTGAGGAATGACTTATGATGGTTAAATCCCACTAGAGATCTATGTCGGCTCCTAGGCCTGTGTATAATGTCGGCTCCTAGGCCTGTATAACGTCGTTAGATGGTTTTCCGAATAATCGTAAAATAAAACGGTATTGGGTATGACCAACTAGCGTTCTTGTCACCAACTAGTCATCCATTCATAGAATTACTGATGTAGTAGCCTATCTGTACGGTGACCATAGACCCATTCTGATACACCTGTGGTTAACCAAATTCACACTAGAATCCGACTTGGTTTCAGTTGTCTCAATTTGCATTTATTTTTACATGGACTATGGGACACTTCAACTTGTACTTGTGACTGTTGTTGTGAATCTGCTTCATTTCTTATGTTACTGCCCTAATTATAATACACAAAGAGATGTTCTACTTGTAAACAATAACTCAATTATTGACAATATATTAGAATTTTTTATTTTTATTTTTTGATCTGATTTTCCTTCTTTATTGTTTATTATGTACAACGATTTCTTGTTAATTGTGGAAGATTTGATTGATGTTTCTGTTAGTTTCTTTGCTGTTTTAAAATGTTGTATTTGTTATCTGAAGCGCCTTTGAAGTTATTGAATAAAAAAAGGTGGATATGTTATAAGTTATGAAATTAAAACTAATCTTAAGGAGTGAGCAAAGCAATGATGGATTGCTTTGTGGTCTGGGGACAGTTAAGGTATAATTATCATCTATTTCTTAGAACAGGAACTTTCACTTATCATCTATAGGTGAATGACCAGTAGGCTATTGGAAACATTTATTGTACAATGAGAGCACATTTTAACACTTATATCAACGTTTTACATAATGTAAGTGATTCAGAAAGTGACAATGAGCTTCAGTAAAAAAATGGATGTGCTCGGAACAGCAATGTTATAAGGAGTTGAAAGACCAAAGAATAAAAGAGAACCATTCAACAATAGTTATAGAAAATCATTTTCAGTTTGTTAAAAATGTTATTCAATGTTAGACTTAATGATGGAATGATGGACTTAAATGTTTCATATTCACATTTCATTTTTATATAGTAAATGATAGTGATGATAGATCATTTATCAACTTTTGTAATTTAAAAGTGAGCCCTCTATATATTATTATTGAATAAATAGATTTCGAGACAACTAGTTATAATCGTTATTCATTATACACACACACTTGTTACGACATTTAGACCTGAAGCCTTAAAAATGTATATTATCAGTGGCGGTTCTAGGGGGTGGGGGGGAGTGGTGAATAAGGTGCTAGCCACCCCCCTTAATTCTAAAAAAAAAGGATGCAACCAACCTGCAACCGCCGCTAGACATGGATTGCGACGCATCTGACTCTTTTAATTAAGAAGAGTAGGCTAGAGCTAATGGTTAGCATTATAGTTGTGTAAATAGGCCTACATAGTGAAAGAGCTAAGAGTTTAATTACTATATCAATTCAAGAGTTTAAAAAGAATTAACGCGATTTAAAATCTTCGGAAAATACTCACAACTGAGTTATTTTCAAAACACACGCACTCCTCCTACTAACAGCATTGTCTAGCTCGCTCCTCGTGTGATGCTGCCGTCATCACTCTCCAAAAATACACCATTTTCCGTTTCAGCTAATTACCGCCCTGGTCCGTGTGTGCAAACGTTATCGTGGTATATTTACACCCCTCTACAGAGTGGAGTGTAATATCTGTAGAACTATATACCATCCAGCGAGATGTAATAAGAACACTAGCGGGCGTACTACAGACTGAAAAGTGATTCCAACAGGAGGATAACCAACAAGATGGCGGTTGTAAATGTGTTAAAAAACACTATTTAGTATAAAAAATAATAATCTAATATAATACATTAAGACTACATAAATCCTTGTCAAAGCACAGTGAAGTTTTTAAAAAATTAAATATAATTATTGTTCGCAATAGAATGAATAATTTCTTGGTAATCTAGCATTTTTATACGAGGATCATACAGAATGCGTTCACGTTTATACGCTTAACGCGCTGCATTGCTTATCGTTCTCACGCAGATAGGCTCAACACAGGCGTAGTAGTGCGTACTGCGTAAGGCATATCTGATTGGTCGATTGCAGCCGCCATCCTGTTGGTTCCCTCTCCATAGAGAACCACTTTTTGAACTGCTATAACATTGTTTATTTATTTATTTATTTATTTATTACCATCTTTACTAAGGGTAGTCTATCCAGTTCCAAATAGAACTGATCATTTAGGGCCCTCGATAAAGGGTGTCACGAAAGCTCAGACCACGAAAGCTCAGACCCCCTAAGACCTAAGATCACGAAAGCTAAGACCCAACACCTAAGATTACAAATATTTATCTTTCGCACCTGCCTTGTATTTTAACTCCCAACATTTATTCTGAATACCACACCTTAGAATTGGCACTTTCATGAAAAAGAATCACATAAAAAGTAACAAATACATTTTTAAATTGATGATTTTACAGACGTTTTTCTCGCACACAAAATGACTAGCCTACAGTACAGTAGGCCTACCCCATGGGCCATGTTCAATGTTTTTGTTTCTATGGAACGTCAAAAGAGCAAAAATTATATAGAGGGCTGAAAACTCTGTGGAGTCCATCTACAGTGTGGATGGAACAATGTAAAATTAAAATTGTAATGATAATAGTATAATCATGCAAGTACGAAGAAATAAATACTGGCAAATAAATTTTAATTTAAAAATCATGATAAGTTTTTTTGTTTCGTTTTCTTTCTGTTTTTATACTTGTACTATTATTGTTGCTCTTTTGGCGCTCCATAGAAACAAAAACATTGAGCATGGGGAGCTCGAGGAGTTACATTGTCATTACAGTATACAAAGAAACACATCTGTAAAATCATCAATTTAAAGGATTTATTTATTTGTTATTATGTGTTTCTCCTTCTGAAAGTACTTATAAGTCCTAATTTTAAAGTGTGGTGTTCAGGATAAAGTTAGTCAACAAATTTGGAGTCAAAATACAAGAAAGGCAGGTGCGTAAGAAAAACATCCTCTGAAGCAACACAATGGAGTAAATATATACCAACAAACAACCCGTCAAGTTTGTTTGTTGTAAAGAAAAAATATACATTTACTCAACGGGCGAAAATAATGTGAGTTTATCTATGTTTTGCGGTAGTATTAAATTATATTTATGGTAATAAATGAAACCTACTGTGTTTAAAATTATGTATGGATAAACAAGTATTGTTTTTAAGCTGTAGTATATCTTAGTATTTGTAATCTTAGGTGTTGGGTCTTAGCTTTCGTGATCTTAGGTCTTAGGGGGTCTGAGCTTTCGTGGTCTGAGCTTTCGTGACACCCCCTCGATAAAACATACATACAGTATATCAACACATAAAATATTAAATATTCAAATGACATAATAATATATATTAAAGGCCTATAAATTTACAATGATTATATAAAATTCATATAGAAGTTAAAATCGTTGACAGATAAAAAATATATATACATACTGTAGTACGAACAATATTAACTGGAAATAAATTCTTTAAGTTCACGTTTAAAGGAAATAATATTTTCAGATTGTCGAATGATTTTCGGAATCATATTAAAATACATAGGCGCTTTATAACTGAAACATTGTTTCGGGCGAGGATGGAGATAGAGGAACTTAATATATCAACGTGTGGAATAAAAGTAAGATGATGGTCAAGAATGATGCCAAGATGCTTATGTTGGGTGACCTGTTCATTGCGATCTAGCCTTCGGCTATATAAAATCTTTGATAGCATCTCATATCTGATCATACCTAATTATAGTAGTGAGCCCTCTATAGTTTAATCAATATGAGTATTACTGATGTATACCAAATACCCCTGTATGACCATGCTCTCTGCATGTGGATTCAATGTGTACACAAGTGAAGAATAAAACTACAATCATCTAATCAGTTTATAATGTAGCCCAACTAGTTTATTTATGAGCAAGAGCTTACATGGTGTCAATGGGATATAGAAACAAATTCCAGCCATGACTATACATTCGGAAGTCACAAAGTTTCACGATAAACAGGAAACTTGGCAATCGTACATAGATATAGCCAGAATGAATGAGTATTTCATCGCCAACAACATAACAAATGCCACGACGAAACGAGCGATACTGAATTCTGTAATCGGCACCAACACATTCAAGCTTTTGGGGGGACTTAAGCTCCCAGAAAAGCAAAGGAAGCAATGTTTGACGAACCTGCTAGCCGAACATTTCAAGCCACACAGAAACATGATCGTTGCAAGATATAAATTTAATAGTCGGTCACGTCAAAACAAGAGTCAATTGCAGCTCTCAGAGACATCGCCAAGGACTGTAAGTATGAACAGTCATTAGAAGTAATGCTTAGGGACCATCTCGTTTGTGGTATAAACAATGATAAAATCCAAAAAGCCTTACTAGCTCAAGGTGAGAAACTGATCTACAAAAAAGTCATAGAAGTAGCTCAGTCAGAAATTGCGGATGAACAGTATAGCATCATAAAAGCAAGTGTTCAGTCCCAGGTAGATTCATTCCAAATGAGCTATAATAATAAACAACACAGGGGTGGTCGCAGGACTATTTTAAGGGGGTTTCCCAAGAGTCCTCACAGGGCCGTAGATACTAAGTATTTGCGCCACAGGCACCCAAAGTGGGCCTAGATGGCCGGAAATGGTACTCTCGCACGTAAAATTCACGCTAAATAGAAATGACACTCTATATCGGGCTACAGTAGCAAACAGATCGTATCACGCCTCCTGTTTTTTTCCGCCGGTAAAACACAATCGACAAACAATAGGATAACATTTTTTGCGTTCAATGCGAATGTCAGAGGAGGTGCCCGACGAAGGTACTTCCGGTCATGTAATAAATTCTAGCAATTAAAATCAATTAATACAAATTATTTATTATCAATTAATAATTAAAACAATTTAGAAAAAAATGTAAAGATGCTGCTAGATATTAAGCAAAACGTTAAACTGTATTATTTTTAAATAAATGCTAAATAAATCAGTAAACCCACAATTTCCAAAATTTATTTTCATTTATCCACTATAAACTGTACAACCACACTCCAGAAAGAAAATAAGATCAAAATTTGCAGAAAGAAGCAATTAAACGCTGTTATTTCAAAGTTCAGAACGTCGGTAATTATTACGGAAATTCGCCAAAATATTACAGCCGTATGGAAATGAAGATAAATATGGTACTACGGAAATATTTAAATGATTGGGAATCCCCGGCAAAATGCAATGATTATGGAGAAATCAACGACCCATATGACGGGGTTTACCACATAGCGGCCTTTCGTACCTTCATGCACACAAGCAATCCAAAGAGTCAACAAACACACAAACGCTGACCGCCGGTAAATAAATACACGGTATCTTTGATGGCTAATTGGTTAATTTTACGCTGCAGTCTGTCAATTTACATAGGCCTATAGTCTTTTCCAACCCTGGACTTCTATAACGTTATTAACGTTATTGTAATGATGAAATGGGATCTAAATTTTAATTTAGTGCCAGAAAAAAACATTTAGTATGAAATTAAGGGTGTTGCTCGGGCAACTGGGGCAACACCCCTGCGTCCGCCCCTGCAACATAACTTTACCATGAGGAAACCCAGGCCCGGTCGAAGCACCAATAGACAAGGTCAATACAAAAGCCCATCTAGACCCATGTACAAATTGTTGAAATTGTGATACAAAACACCCAACGAGAAGTTGCCCAGCCTACGGTAAAGAATGTAGAGCCTGTCACCAACATAATAATTGCGCCCAGTTCTGTCGGTCTTAGTCCCAACTGATACACACACAAACTGAGCAATACGATTATTATGACGACAATTATTATCATGATGATGATGATGAACAAGTAGAAACTGTAATTGGAAACTTTGTTATCGACAATGTTGACGCTCCAAATACGAACAAGATAAGCTCGAAAATAAGTGTCATCAACAAGCCAGTGCAGACACTGCTAGGCCTACGCGATTGTTTACGCATGGGTTTGATATCGTTAGGTCCAGATCAGTCATACAGACATGAACCCATTCGATGAATACCCAGATTTATTTGATAGTGCGCTAGGCAAGCTGCCAGTCACATATTTCTATAGATCCACATGATTTAAATAAAGCGCTCAAACGACCAAAACACCGTCCGACGAAGAAGTAGCAGCCAACATGAAAGGTGCTACCATCTCCATATTAGATGCCAAATCATCGTTCTGGCAGATACCACTAGACTACGAGTCATCTATTCTCACAACGTTTAGCACACCTCATGGTCGTTATTAATAGAGTATTAATAAGAATGCCAAATTCATCATCGGACGTCTACCAAAGTGCTATGAACCAACTATTCGCTGATCAACCATGTTCTATCATAGTTGACGACATTTTGATTGGAGGAAGAACCAAGCAGGAACACGACGCAAATCTCAAGAGTGTCTTTGATTGCGCACGAAACTCAATTTAAAGCTTACCGTAACCCTAACAAATGTAATTTGGTGTTCAGAATGTTTACTATGTTGGACACACGTTTATTTTGGAAGGTTTGAAACCAGACCCCACAAAATCAGTGCCATCAAGAAAATGAACATTCCAGACTCCACTCAATCACTTCAGCGATACCTCGGTATGTTAAACTACCTAGCGAAATTCATACCAAACTTGAGCATATAACAATGTCCAGTGGTGTTGGTATAATAAACACTAGAAAGCGTATGAACAACTCCAAAGCATGATATGTAACTTACCCCTGCTGAAATATTATGATGTATGCAAAGCTATTACACTCACATGTGTTACAATTTGGTCTAGGCGCTGCATGCTTACAGAATGGTGAACTCATAGCATATGCATCTCGTACTATGACCCCATGTGAACAGAACTATGCACAAATAGAGAAAGAACTCCCCGCAGTTGTCTTTGCTTGTAACAAATTCTTTGATTACATATATGGTAAACCAACAACAGTGGAAACTGATCACAAACCACTGATCGCAATCATGAACAAACCGATGTTCATGATCCCAGCACGTCTACAGCGTATGATAATGCAACTCCAGAGATATGAGATATCACTTGTATACAAGAAAGGTGTAGACATGTTTGTCGCTGACACATTGTCTCGTGCAGCAAGTAGCAATACCAAAGTGACGACGAAAAAGCGAAGTTTAAAGTTATGGCCATACTACCCATAACACCATCAACGCTGAAGGAACTCTCTATCTCTACCGCAAATGACCAGACACTCCAGCAGCTCAGTCATTTCAACAAAACAAAAAAATGTATCAGCAGAGCTTCGCCAACCCGTTTAAGAAAAATTAACGATCGATAACATTATAATGAAAGGGATGAAAGCTATCATACTCAAATCATTACAAGCCAATTATGCCAAAAGACTTCATGATGGCCATATCGGAGCAGAAGCAACGAAACGTAGAGCACGTGACTTTAAAGAACTATCCCTACAAATAAACAATTGTTAAAACCAATCATGACATCAGGCATACAAAAACTCAAGGAAGAAACAACAACAAAACAAATCAACATACAAATTCCGACCCGGTCAAGTTGTAAGACTACAAACACCAAAAGGTTTCGACCAACTCAGAACAATTTTAAAATCCTCAACCAATCCACGATCATACATTATAAATACTAATGGTACAGAGTTACGCAGAAATCACAGACACATCATCCCGTTGTCCGAACCTAACCCAGTATTCACGAAAGTCAACAGCGACACACAACCATCGCACACCAAAGTACACCAACCACTGTCGACCACTCGATATGGAAGAGTTATACGTCCAAATCCTCGTTATAATTTGTGAACTTTGATCATTGTAAAGTTAAGCTGTTGAACCAATATAATTGAACTTTTGACTGTTTACAAAAGAACTCTATATATAGTATGCAGTAATACTGAATCATAGATATACAACTCATTAACTAACAAAGGGAGATGTAGAACAGCATCTCAGGGAGTTGATTACTGTAAGCGGTCTATAAACGGTCTTAGCGCTTAGGCAGCTATAATTCGTGACGTAGCAAGTAGTCTTTATTATAGACCATTGCTATACCGCGGTCTAACCTGTAAGCGGTCTTTAATATTAAAGCCTACTCGAAGGCATCTTAAAACTGTCTTAAAACCTCTCTTTTTGTTGCTTCTACGTATTATTTATCGTGAAACACAACCAATTTAACAAGTTTTAAGTGTTAAATCAAATAATAACATAATTTTATTCTTATATTATTATGTAGGCCTAGAATAGATTTTCTTGTGTGTAAATGTATATCTGTTATGATTGTGAAATGAACAAGCGTGACGAACATTTATTTGGTATTCCACGCGCAAAGTACGCTCTCAATTTGTTACTTTACACGGTCTTATAGCTAAGACTGTTTTATAGCAATGGTCTAAACAGGCGTGGCTTTAGTAAGACTGTCTATCTGATAAAGTTAATTAATCAGGGAGTTAAGACCATCAGTTAAGACTGTTCATACCTAACTATAGTAGTGAGCCTTCTATAGTTTAATCAGTATGAGTAACCTTGATGTATGACCATTGCTTTCTTTGCAGTTTATTTATGGACAAAACTTTTTTCTCGCGTATGAAGTGTAATGTAATGATATACATTTATAATTGAGAAATCAACCCTTGTATTAGGATTCAATTGAGTTCACAAACTTGCCCCAGAAGTCCAGATCATCCAGATGTTTTAATGTAGGCCTACATTTAGTCCATTTAGTCCATAATTAAATCCCAAAAGTAAACACAGTTGATTTGACCTCTCTCTCTTTCTCTCACTTCTATCCAAGGGTCCCTGGATCAACTTAGGACCAATCATTAGCCTCACAGATGATGTTATATGCTAATGAACAGGAGCCAATATACCCCCAAGTTTGAGGAGCCTCCACACACACACCTTACCGACACTTCCTCAGAAGCAGATCTACACTCACACCTCACTTACAGCATTACTTTATCGTCTGTTCCTTAGTTGCATTATCCTGAATACTATCCTGAGTTATATTCTGAATTATTTACCTCCGCCAAGGAGGTATATGTAATCGGTAGCGTGTGTTTGTTTGTTTGTTAGCAGGATTACTCAAAAAGTAATTACAAGATCTTTACCAAAATGAATAAACAGATAGATATGTGAAGGACCATTCCATTAAATTCCATGGTCCCAATTCTGGACTACTTTTTAGTATACTTTTCAAACCTGCTAGATAGGACAGAATTTTTCAAAAGCCGACGAGCAGTCTTAAAGTAACAAGTAAACTGAAATTGCATTTTCTCAAAAACTAATTTTCCAAAAAACTTCATTTTTGTACAATAGGCAAGAGTTATAATTTGTGATTTGTAATTTTAAAATATAATTTGATGTAATGTGCACGTTTTTTTATGCGATTATTTTAAAAAACCTATTTCTTTTCAAATTCACTCGTTTGATTTTCGCGTTGCTGTTCTATTGTTAGTCAACTGAAGCTATTGTTAATTGAAAGGCTTGTTACATAACCATTACACCAAACTCGCATACACATGCTTGTAGTGAAATTAGCCTAAATCACCAACATCATTAGGACACACACAAATATATATATACATTTTTTTTTTACCGGAGAAATCTTATGTAGGAGAATTTTACAGTAGGCGGAGGTATGCACTCTCGGAGTGGCTTTCTAGTTATTATTGTATCAAGTATTATTAGAATATATGTGTTACTGCAGTCAAGCGAGTAGAGTCCTCATTACAAGTCAGAAAACCTCAACACACTATATTACAGAAGGTTTTTTTATATAATAATGGTATTTAGTGTTTTATTGATTTGTGTTATAGACACGACGATTACTGCAATCATTGTATACTAAATTACATTGAGTTATCAGTTAACTTGGCATGACCATGTGAAATCTGTATTCAAGAAGGTATTTGCAATTCTTTCCATCCTTAAACGTGTAAAACCTTTTATTAATCAGTCAACTTTAAATCAACTTTATCTTTCTCTTGTTCAACTGCATTTTGAATACTGCTTTAAGCCGTCCCTTAAAAGAGACGGTGGTCGTTCAGTAGAAGTGGTCACTTACGAGAGGTCGTTGTGACGGGAGATAGTCAATTCTTTCTATTGATTATGGCTAAACATGCTCAGAATAAATTTCTGACTGATTGGATTGCTTGTGTGTGTCATGAGAAGGTACGAAAGGCCACTACACACTGTGTTCGTGTAAACCTCCGTCATATGGGTCGTTTATTTGTCCATAATTAGTAGTGTAGTTTAAGCAACACTTTATAGTGGATAAATGAAAATGAATTTTGCTAATTGTGGTTTTACTGACTTATTGATCAAAGTAATACAATTAATACAAATACAAATAATGTTTTGCTTAATATATTTATATCAGCAGCTTTATATTTTTTTTCTATTTTTTAATTATATTAATTGATAATAATAATTAATTTGTATTTTATTGATTATAATTGCCAGAATTTATTAGCTTACCGGTGTCGTTTATCGTGAATTGTATGTGTGAGAGTACCATTTTCGGCCATCTAGGGGTGTCATTTAATAAATTCGCTTTTCCAAAGGTTACAGGTTATCTACGGTTCTGGACACAGAGGCAACCCCCTTAAAATAATTCTGCAACCGCCCCTGACATGTGACCTCAACGATTGATGACATTATTCATGACTTGAGATATTCTCAAAGCTTGATTTAAAATCGGGATACCTGAACTACATCCAGATAGCAGGCAAATCACAACATTTGCAACACATGTTGGTCTAAGAAGATATAAAAGACTGCGAGATCTTCCAAAATGTGATTGAACAAGTCCTACAAGGCATACCATTAGCACGAAACATGAGTAATGATATACTTAGTATTTGGTGCAACACAGAAATAACATGATCAAAGCCTACGAGATGTACTCAAAAGATTAAATGAAAAGGGCTTAAAACTCAATATTTATAAATGCATCTTCAATAAAACCAACTTATACTTCTATGGTGACATCTTCTCGAACAAAGACATCTCCCGATCCCAGGAAAACTCAAGCCATCGAGGAGGTGAAGAACCAAAGGATGCAGACAAAGTTCGAAGTTTGTTAGGCATGGCGTATTCCGCACGATTTGTGCCGGATTTTGCAACCATAATTAACAATTAATGGCATACTTTCACCCTACAAAGCTTACAGAAATTTACACAGATCAGCAACCACAGATAGTTGCATATGGATTACAACTTTGAGATCAAATACAGACCAGGAAGCCAGAATCCTGCAGATTGTCTATCTCGTCACTCAATAAAAAAAAAAAATGGACACAACACAAAAAGTGCAAAAGTGGTCGACAAATACGTCAACTTTATAATCAACCACACAATACCAAAAGCTATGACCAAAGAAGAAATCCAACGAGAAACTGAAACTGATCCAACACTACAGTGGGTCAGTAAACGAATATAAGATGGAAAATAGGTTTTCATCAATGTATTGACAAAGAAAGCTTATTATCAAGTTTGTAAAGAACTAACTCTAAGCCCAGAAAATAAAGTCATACTTTGTGGAACAAGAATAAATCGCTACAAAAGAAATCAATTTCTATAGCTCATAAAGGACACATAAGAGTAGTGAAAACAAAGAGCTTATTGAGAGAGAAGATATAGTTTCCAAGAATAGATAAACAATTAGAAGAGATGAATAAAGAGTGCACAGCATATGAAATGACCACACCAGCACAAAAAGTTGAAACGTTAAAGATGTCCAAATTGGTTGCAGGTCAACTCGGCCCTAAACCGTCTCGGCCAAAGTCAAGTCGGCCTCAAGTCAACTCGGCCTCACGTCATCTCGGCCTCAAACCAACTCGGCCTCACGTCAACTTGGCCAAATACTAATCGCTCAACTCGGCCACATTAAAATATGGAACACAAAAAGTGCTAGGCCTAATAGTTAAGGTGTAGTTAATATTATAATGGCAGGATTTACTAATCTATACTAATAGGTTAGGCTTATAGCCTATAGTCCTAGACAAAATAAAACGGAAAATTCAATATTCAAATTATAACACACTCTGTCGTTTTTCGTTTAATTGATAGTAAATATCTATATTAATAGTTGTGATGTAGGCCTATAGTTTCAGTAGCCTACGTGTTTGTTAGATAGGCCTAGCCTATATATTTTGATACATTACAAGGATGTTCCCAGAATAAATCGAAATGTTCTTACAGTAGATATCTAGATAGATATTATTAAGATAACAGTAAAATAAAAATGTTTATAAAAAATAATATGTTTTATTTTATTCTTTTATCAATTCGCCTCGCTTTTTGCGTTCCATACTTTATTGGGGCCGAGTTGACCGATTAGTTTTTGGCCGAGTTGTAATGAGGCCGAGATGACTCGAGGCCGAGTTGACTTTGGGCCGACTTGACTAGGGGCCGACTTGACTAGGGCCGACCAAGTGATGGACCATGAACAGAACTGAGCATAGACTTTTGTGGTCCTTTCCCAAATGGATACTACCTCATGGTCGTAACAGATGATTAAACCAGATATCAAGTGATTGAAACATTAACATCCACTTCTTCCAAAATATTAATTCCCAAACTAGCTAATATCCTATCATTGTTCGGTATACCCAACGTCATAAAGGAGTGATAATAGCCCACCATTTAATTAATTACCACATAAGTCACATGACTACAAGGCATCTGATCTTATTACATGGTAGCAGCGGTATATAAGCGAATGTAACGCAATAACACAAAGCCAGGTCAGTACACTACTACTAGTATTAACTATTTTACCACTCTACACAGCGTGTAAAACAGCCGAATAGCAAAGCATGAACGTACCTAGCATAGGCCTACAAAACAGTTACGGTGACAACATGGCTCACAAACCATCTTCTTTGTCTAGTTACTTCCTTTTCTGAGAGGCCGATTTAATTTAATTTATTTAATTTTTGATTCTAAATTGTTTGTGCTTTATTTTATTTTTATAAATTATATTTATTTTAATCAAATTGTTATTGTTACATGTTTATGTCTTCTCATGATGTATTTCTGTGAGGGTCCCTAATGATCAGCTTTGGCTGGATGGACCACCCTTGTAAAATATTGTTGAAATAAATAAAAAATAAATAAAAACCTAACACAGCCAGGACTAACAGGAAATGTTCTGAAAACTGGAAAAAATTTAAACAAAGATTTTTACTCTAAAATACCGCTTCTGGCACCGCAAAAAAAGACGACTCAACACAAACATCTATGTTGCTCCCCATTACTGGGAAAAACGCACTAGATGTTTATAATACGTTTAAATTCGACACTGAAGAAGATCTTTGAAGCTAAAAAAAGTCCTTGAATAGTTCGAAAAGTATTGTTCACCAAAAAATTTGAAAGACACAATTTTTTCACTAGATGTCAACATGCATCTGTGTTGAAACAATTGACCAGTACGTGACAGAATTAAGGACAAAAGTGAAATCTTGCTAGTTCAGAGACTTAACTGACTCCTTATTATGAGACAGGATGGATTGTCTGTGTTATTCTAGATAATCAACTCTGTGAACGTCTACTAAGGGAAGATGACTTAACCTTAGATAAAGCCCTAGAACTATGCAGAGCAGCGTTCAATCATAAGAAAGAGACGTATGCCCTAGTTCACACACTAAGACAACAAGTCAGAAATTGTGGAAACAACCATAGACCTAAACAATGTCCAGCCTTCGGTACAGTTTGCCAAGCTTGTGGGAAAAAAGGACACTGGAAAAAAATGTGCAGAGGCAGAATGCGCAAGGCAACGAGCGATGAAAGAACCAAAGGATCATACTCATACTGATCCAGAAACAAAAGTCCATTTAGGAGACAGATGAACGCTGTTGACATAGATGAAAACAATGTAGATGAAAACAATGTAGATGAAAACAATGTAGATGAAAACAATGTAGATGAAAACAATGTAGATGAAAACAAAGTAGATGAAAACAATGTAGATGAAAACAAAGTAGATGAAAACAATGTAGATGAAAACAATGTAGATGAAAACAATGTCGTGGAACAGTTTGAGGAACTATTGTTTGATTTAGTTGGAATGAACAATGATGGCGATGAACTCTTTGCTAAACCTAAATGTCCAAATACCACAAAGGAATGGCATACGCACCCTTTCTGGGAAAGTGGACACAAGCGCCCAGGAGAACTTTCTGCCCCTACCCGTGTACAAACAAATGATACCTCACAGTATCAATACAGATGGGCTCCCAAGCCAGGGAAAACAAAGCAAAGCCAAGTCAAACTGACAGCATACATAATGGAACAACAATTCCACAACATGGTACAGTCCAGATCCAAGCCAAGTTTAATGACAACAAGTGTTCATGGTTAACCTTCTAAGTATAAAATATGTTAAAGGACCAGTAATCTTAGGACTCCCCGACGCAAGAGCTTTGAAACTTGTGACAATCAACTGTGCAGTAAATACTACTGTGCACACCAATCAAAGATCAAAATCAAAATTATCTACAAAACCAATACCCAAACAGATTCGAAGGTATATCAGAAGATTTCCAGGTGAATTCAACATACATTGGTTGAAGATGCCTGTAATCCACCCTCCAAGGAAGTACCCAATTCACCTGAAAAATGAGCTGGAAGCAGAGCTGACAAGAATGAAAAATAATGGAATAATAACAAAAGTAACTGAACCACCTGATTGGGTATCGTCAATAACCTACATTTGCAAAAGTCCTTTAGAAAAGTTGATGCGAGACACTGTTATTGGAGCATTGTGCCAACAGATGAATCCAGCTTCCTAACTACATTCAACTCGCCTTTTGGAAGATTTAGGTTTAATCGCTTACCATTCGGACTCAAAGTGTCACAAGATATATTACAACAGAAGATGGACATAATTTTGGAGCAGTGCCCCGTCACAATTGGAATTGCTGACGATGTGATTGTTTTCGGACATGATGAGAAAGAACATGATCAGAACCTGCATAAAATTATGAAAGTTGCAGAAAAATATGGCCTTGTATTTAACATTGACAAATGTGCCATCAAAACACATTGTGTAAAATTGGAAGTCTCTATGATGCAGATGGCATACATCCTGATCTACAAAAATACAAGCTATACACTCGCTCCCAAGTCCTACATCTGTCACCGAGTTTCATTTCATTTTCATTTCTTTATTCGACAACAAGCGGTCCAGGGGTTGCGACAGCAACAGAGCGCCATAACACATTTGTGTCCGCAACCCCTGTAACATACAACTTAATACAAGTTAAAAATGAATATAAAATATACAGAATATATAAAAAATTTAATTAATTTGTATTACTGTGTTACACAATTTAAAATACACCTATACAATTAAAATAAATTTAGTGTTGATCAAGCAGATATTTTTTCAATTTCGACAGGAAATTTTTCAAAGGAAGAGTAACTGCTTGATCTTTGATTATGGAGGGTAGTGATGACCATATAACAGGAAAATTGTTGATAGACGAATATTTTAAAGTATCGGTACGTGCAAAAGGGTGGACAAATGTAAGTAATTCAGGATGGCGTTGATTGATATGGATATTGTTATTTACAGTACTACAAAAAGTTACATTATAAAAACAACGAAATATAAAGGAAATTAAAATCATTAAACGTCTATCACGTAAGGATAACCAACCCAAAGTTATTAAACGTTCGTCGTATGATATAGGTCCGCAGTGGGGTCCCAGAATACGTCTAGAGGCCCGTCGCTGAACCTGTTTGAGGCGTTTTATGTGTCCTCCATTTCTGGGGCCCCACGCCGGCAAACCATACTCTAGAATAGGTAGCACCAAAGTTTTGTACAGACACGAAATCGCGTCTGGAGAACAATTTCCGGCTACAGAAAAAATAAAGCCTAACATTCGATTAGCTTTAGATATTAGATTATTGATTTGAACATTCCAATTCAGTTTAGAATCGATATGTACTCCTAAATGTTTATGGCTATCAACCACCGCAATTGTCTCACCATTAAGAAAGTACAACGGCTTTAATAACAAAGTTACGCTTTCTGGGGATATGCATTAATTTAGTTTTGTTGACATTAAATTTCATTTGATTCTTATCAGCCCAATTAGATAAAATATTTATATCATTTTGCAAATTAACAATATCGTTGGCATTTTGTCTGTGTCTATATAGTATTATATCATCTGCAAAAAGAAAACATTCAGAAGAAACATTATGATTAACATCGTTCACAAACATATTGAATAAAATTGGACCAAGACAACTGCCCTGAGGTATACCCGATGTGACTGGAAGTACGGAAGAAGTAGCCCCCTGTAATATTGTTTACGATGACTTTAATGACGATTCGGTAGACACTATAAATTGCAGTTCTATCTTTTTATTACATGCTGTTTGGTACCACAGCGTGTCCTGCACGCATGCGTATTCTACACGAGTTTGGCGTTGCCAGGATATGTTTACTAAATAACCCATTTATAAACTGTACGACACTACATCTCCCTTCAACTGGATTTAAAATGCACACTGTGATATTGAAATAAGAGTTATTGTTTTAACATTTTTTTACAAACTGCCAACTACTATATACAAACAACTTAACGCTTTCACTTTCTGAACTAATGCATAGCCTTATTCCTCAACTAGCCTTTGAGGCCGTCTTGCTTGTCTACAAGATCTGCGTGTCTGTTGTGGGATCGGATCTTGTCCCACTACAACAGTATCATCATTATAAACCGGTTTTGGATTTACATGTGCCCTATTTGGCAGATTCACCTTTTTAAAATGTGACCAGTTTCTGGTTATCTTATTACCATCTGGGTGTTTAGCTGTAATTAGATCATGATTTCTATGTACAATGATTAAAGGTGTTTTACAGAAAGGTGTGGTGAACTTGTTCTTTTTTTCTTGCTTTACTAACACAGTGTCACCTACGTTGAGATTACATTCTGATATGCATCTCCTTTTTTCAGCATCATGCTTCATCTTAATTTTGTTTCGATTGTCAGTTTGTCGTAGTGACTCATCATTACTACTCTCCTCCCTTTTAAGAGATTGAAACCGAATATTAAGGTCCATACCCAAGAGGGCCTTTGCTGGTGAAACACCCGTTGTACAATGTGGGGTCGCCCTATAATTTCTTAAAAAGACGTACATGTCTTGTTTCCAGTGTTCAGAGGTATATAATACTTTCTTGAACGTGCGCATAAAGCGCTCGACTTCACCATTGGCCTCGGGCCACAATGGAGTTACTTTCCTGTGATGGAAACCAAGATATTTTGAAAATTTATCAAATGCATCACTGTTGAAGGGTGGGCCATTATCTGACCGGACAACCTTGGGAACCCCTAGCATGCTGAAAATTTTGTCAATTTTCGGAATCACAGCATTTGCTGAAGTTGAAGTTAGGAGCTCGACAACAGGGAACCGTGAGTAATCATCGATTACAACCATTACATATTCATTGTTAACATGACAAAAATCTATGCTAACCTGCTCCCATCTGTTTTGTGGTAAACCAGACATTTTGAGTGGGGCTCATACTGACTGAGGAGTTGCAGCCTGACACAACATACACTCCTTTACAACTATTTCACTAAGTTTGTCTAACTTAAGCCCCTTTCTCACAGAGTTGTGTGCCAGGAATATTGCGGGAATATAACATTACCATGCCGGTATGGTTTTCTGTGAGAACGGGTCGTCTTGGCATCATGCCGGCACCATGCCGGCATCGACATGACCTGCTTTAGACCTAGTAATATTCTAGGGATATTCCCCGCAATGCCAGACGGGCATTCTGTGAGAACGTATCGCCGTTATATTCTGGGGTTCCCCGTCGAGGCTTTGACAGCTTGCGCGGTCAAGTGTATCACTTTGGCGCCTATTCAATTCAATTAACAATAATAATGTCGAACTGGAGGGATAATGAGATAAGAGAGCTGCTTAAAATAAGGGGACAAGAAGAAATTTGTAGCATAATCTATGGGTGTCACGAAAGCTCAGACCACGAAAGCTCAGACCCCCTAAGACCTAAGATCACGAAAGCTAAGACCCAACACCTAAGATTACAAATATTTATCTTTCGCACCTGCCTTGTATTTTAACTCCCAACATTTATTCTGAATACCACACCTTAGAATTGGCACTTTCATGAAAAAGAATCACATAAAAAGTAACAAATACATTTTTAAATTGATGATTTTACAGACGTTTTTCTCGCACACAAAATGACTAGCCTACAGTACAGTAGGCCTACCCCATGGGCCATGTTCAATGTTTTTGTTTCTATGGAACGTCAAAAGAGCAAAAATTATATAGAGGGCTGAAAACTCTGTGGAGTCCATCTACAGTGTGGATGGAACAATGTAAAATTAAAATTGTAATGATAATAGTATAATCATGCAAGTACGAAGAAATAAATACTGGCAAATAAATTTTAATTTAAAAATCATGATAAGTTTTTTTGTTTCGTTTTCTTTCTGTTTTTATACTTGTACTATTATTGTTGCTCTTTTGGCGCTCCATAGAAACAAAAACATTGAGCATGGGGAGGAGTTACAGTAGGCCTATACAAAGAAACACATCTGTAAAATCATCAATTTAAAGGATTTATTTATTTGTTATTATGTGTTTCTCCTTCTGAAAGTACTTATAAGTCCTAATTTTAAAGTGTGGTGTTCAGGATAAAGTTAGTCAACAAATTTGGAGTCAAAATACAAGAAAGGCAGGTGCGTAAGAAAAACTTCCTCTGAACCAACACAATGGAGTAAATATATACCAACAAACAACCCGTCAAGTTTGTTTGTTGTAAAGAAAAAATATACATTACTCAACAGGCGAAAATAATGTGAGTTTATCTATGTTTTGCGGTAGTATTAAATTATATTTATGGTAATAAATGAAACCTACTGTGTTTAAAATTATGTATGGATAAACAAGTATTGTTTTTAAGCTGTAGTATATCTTAGTATTTGTAATCTTAGGTGTTGGGTCTTAGCTTTCGTGATCTTAGGTCTTAGGGGGTCTGAGCTTTCGTGGTCTGAGGTTTCGTGACACCCCATAATTTATAGGCCGCTAGGCTAGGCCATTAGCTCTTTGGTTTGTTTGTTGGTGCCTGACCTTTCGTCGCCTTGTAAATTGTAGGCCTACAGCCTTCTAAGGTGTTTTACAGATTGCCGATGACGGCAAATTAATTGCTATACCTGTATAATATATGCACAATATACTGTACATAGCATGTATTGCATAAATATGCTATAAAGGAAGATAATAATCTGTAACTTAACGTTCGCCGCCATATCATCGCTAGACAAAAATAATAACAATAAAGGACGCCCTCAATAATTATTTTGTCAGAGACTTTTTATTGGCCGAATATGCCCGACTCCTTTCTCACAGAAAGCCGGTATATACCGGTTATATTTCCGGCACGATAGTCCGATGAGAATGGGTATATGCCGGTAACGATACCGGCACGACGCCAGCACTGTACCGGTATATTGCAGGCACATCTGTGAGAAAGGGGCTTTAGGGAACCAGACCTTAGAACGCAATAAATTCTTTGTCTTAACTATCCCCTGGTGCCCTTCGTGAGCGAGGTCAACAACTTTACGTCTTAAGCTAAGGGGGATAATGATATTTTTGCCTCTTAATAATATTTTGCCATCATCAGAACAAATTATTTCATCTTTTACATTCATATATGATTTGAGGTCTTCTAGATCAACATCAGTTAGGTCTTCTGGCTTCAACTTGGCCATATCCCAATTATCATTTAGCATAAACTTAAGAACACATTGAATCGTTTTATCAGACTCTGTTGCTAACTGAATGTCGGCAATAGTCATTGCATTAGGTTTAGCTTGTTCAATACACCTATTTACATATGCAGTGGCACTGTCAGTCACACAGTTATTTACTTCATTACACTTATCTAATGTGTACCGTGACATATAGTCGGCAGGATTAGTCGAACCTTTTT
Organism: Antedon mediterranea; assembly: GCF_964355755.1. Lineage (NCBI taxonomy): Eukaryota > Metazoa > Echinodermata > Crinoidea > Comatulida > Antedonidae > Antedon > Antedon mediterranea. The sequence continues at coordinate 15,177,965 of NC_092672.1, read as the reverse complement.
GGAAACATACTTCAAACTGAAACATTTGCAACCTTAGTATCCAATTTTCTATTCTGAGAGAGGGTTTGGACCGTGGGTTGTTAAACAGTGAAAGTAGCGGTTTGTGGTCAGTAAAGACTCTAAATGGTTTGCCAACTAGAAACAGTCGAAAATAATGGCACGCCCATGCGATGGCCAATGCCTCCCGTTCAATTTGGGAATACCTTTTTTCAGTGGCTGTTAATGACCTATTACCACAGAAAACGACTTTGTCATCTTGCATTAAGATTCCAGCTAGACCCACTGGACTAGCGTCTACATAAACATCGGTGGTTTGTGTGGGGTCGAAATATGCCATAACACAATCAGAATTGAGCTTATCCTTGAGCATTTCTAGAGCTTTGTTTTGCTCTTCACCCCATTCAAATTTGGTGTCACTTTGTAGCAACTTACGCATAGGTGCTGTAATAGTGGCATAATTTGGAATGAACCGACTGAGAAAATTAACCATACCAAAAAGGGAACGCAATTCTGTAATGCATTCTGGGGCCTTTAATGCTTTGATCGCAGTAACTTTCCTAGGATCTGGGGAAATTCCCTCCTTGGAAAAAACCATGCCAAAAAACGTGATATTTGACTTGTAAAATTCACATTTATCTTTGTTTACTGTAACATTAGAATCACGCAAACATTCAAATACAGCATTTAAAGCTTCATCATGTTCCTTAGTGTCTTTACCAAAAATTATAATGTCATCACTTATGTTGAGTTGGTTCTGTACTCCGCTCAGCATGTTTTTGACTTTTTCATTGAAGATCTCGTGCGCAGCGTTGACACCGTAAAATAATCGCTTGTAACGATACAGTCCTTTGTGCGTAGAGAATGTACTTATGTTGCGAGAATCAGGATGCAGAAGTAGTTGTTGGTACCCGCTGTTCATGTCGATTTTGCTAAACACGGTAGCGCCTGTTAGCTTGCAAATTATATCATCTAGCGTTGGCGTTAAGTACCTCTCGCGTCCTATCGCTTTGTTTGCCTCACGCATGTCCACAACCATTCGCGTTTTACCATTGCTTTTGGGTACAAGTACGATCGGATTGATCCAGGTGTGTGGTCCAGGTGCTGGCTCTATAACTTCATCTTGCAGCATTCTGTCAAGGCATTCTTCCACTACGGCGCGTTGGTGGAATGGTATTCTGCGGTGAATTTGATTAACAGGCTTGGCGTCGGGGTTGATGTGCAATTTGATTGTTGCATCTTTCATCTTACCCAGTCCTTTGAACACATTCTCGTATTTTGCGGTTATGTCCGTCATGGGTTGTTGTGGGATGCTACATGTTATGTCAATGATTCCAAGCTCTACCCCTGTGCTGTATCCGATAATTGGAGTGGGGCCACGTTTTACAACAACAAAATCCGCGAGGACAACCTTTTTGCTCGATTCCACCATCGCGTTGAATCCACCCAAAACTTTAAGGGGGGTGTCGGCAGCATAAGGATATATCTTAAGCTTTTTGGCTACGTCTTCAGTCACGATGTTGACTGTCGATCCGCTGTCGATTAGCAATTGTAAACTAACATTGTTTACCTTCAGTGTTGCTTTTGGTAGCTTCGCTTTGGTTTCATTTTTCAACGAGAAAGAATACTCATCCTCTGATGATTCAGCTTTTCGATCATCGCTATTCATAGCATTAACTGCCCTTTTGGAAGGGGGTCTGCTTGACTTGGCTGCTACATTACTACCACTAGATCTACATACGCTTGCAAAATGATTAGGTTTGCTGCACAAATTACAAGACTTGCCCATGGCTGGACAGGAACCAGTGTGTGGGTAGTTACCTCCACATCTACGACAGATATTGTTAGTTTTGGTTTGCTTGGAAGTGTAGCTATGCCTACTACTACTACCAGTATGCTTAGCCTGTGTCCACTGCTTGCTGGTCGTCGTCGCTGCTGCAGAATAATTGACGTACTGGGGATTTCCCTTTTTGCTTTCAATCCCAGACGCTTGTTTTTGCGATGCCTCGAGTGCGCGCGCGTACTCCAAGATCTTGTCTAGCGTTAGCGTAGGATCTCGTAGAGCCGCACGTCTAAGCTTTGGCGAGCAACAGTGAGATATTATTTGCATTTTTATTTCACCATCAACGTCCGCAAACGAGCATGTCCTAGCAGCCTGACGTAAGCGTGTGACGTAGTCGTCAATCGACTCGCTGGCATTTTGGCTTGACTGACGGAAGGTGTAGATGGCGAATGAAATATTCTTCTTGGGCTCAAAGTAGTTTTTCATTGCTAGTTTGGCCTCATCATAAGTATTGCCTGTATTTTGCAAAGTTCCAAAAATATCGTATACCTTCTCACCTGCATAGTGAAGCAACAGTGCTCTCTTCCACTTGTCGTCCCGGATGTTCATAGCCGTGACAAAATTTTCGAGTCGGCCTGCGTATTTTTCGAATTCTTGCGCATCGTCGCCGGAATTTCGTATTTTGAAGTTCGGGAAGTTTGCCAGTGTGGATTCCATTTTTACTTGATCCTACTCGTCGCCAATGTAATATTGTTTACGATGACTTTAATGACGATTCGGTAGACACTATAAATTGCAGTTCTATCTTTTTATTACATGCTGTTTGGTACCACAGCGTGTCCTGCACGCATGCGTATTCTACACGAGTTTGGCGTTGCCAGGATGTGTTTACTAAATAACCCATTTATAAACTGTACGACACTACACCCCCCTGAAACAAACTTTCTGATTCCTGTCAGTCAAGTATGAAGATATCCATTTCCAGATATTACCTTGAATATTAAAATTTAGAGCAATTTTTGTTAATAAGATGTCGAAGGGCATTTGATAAAATGCTTTGCTCATGTCTAAAAACAGAGTATCAATAATTGCTGGCTCACGTTTGTCAAGAATTTTTGACCAGTGATAGGTAACATTATTGAGTTGAGTTACGCAAGATTTATGTTTGACAAAACCATGTTGATTAGGGTTAAGTAAACCGTTGTCATACGTAAAGTTATTAATGTTATTTACGATAATCTTCTCTAAAATTTTACACACCAATGAGGAAAGGGCCACTGGTCTATAATTAGTTATCGCTGCCTTATCGCCAGATTTATGAACTGGAATAGTATTTACACATTTCCAATCATTGGGCACAGTACCAGTATTAAGGGAAGTACGATACAGCAACCAAAGGGGATAGGCAATTGAATGCGATATCGGCTTGAGTAATTTGACTGATATTAAGTCTGGTCCAGGAGCGGAATTAGACCGAAATGTAGATATGGTGTTAATTATATCATTCGGACTAAATGAAATATCAGCAAGTACAGGGATTTTAAGAGAACCGGGGGGAGGTTCGTTAAAATTAAAATGAACGTTAACATCATTACAAATAGAAGTAAAACAACGATTAAAACCGTTTACAATGTCTTCAATGTTGGAGTAATGAGAGTTATTCGTTGGATTAATAAATTTACTGGGTAAAGAAGATGAACGTTTTTCTTTCACAAACGCAAAAAAAAACGTTTTTTATTGTCAGCGGATCTGAATAGATTGTTTACGTAATCCTTATATGATTTCCTGATGGCATAGTGAACTTTGTTCCAACAGTTCCTAGGGATTTACAATATATGTCTCCATTCATAATACGAAAATTGGCAGACCATACGGACACACTCAGAGCTTCAACCAGAAAAGACTCAGAATGGCAATGGACAGCATAACACCAAACTTAATTCGAAAAAGTAAAAGCACTCATTACAGAAAGCTGCACCCTGACATACTTCCAACCACACAAGTAGCCTGTAGTCATACATGTAGACGCCTCACTGAAGGGTCTAGGAGCAGTTCTAACTCAAAGTGGAAAGCCTATCGCTTTCGCCAGCACAACTTTAACACAAACGGAAAAGAAGCATGCCAATATTGAGCGTGAACTTTTGGCACTCGTATTTGGTTGTACAAGATTCCACACTAGTACCACAGACCACTAAGGTGTAACCAAAACTCAGCATAAAATACCTGAAGGACCATGGCAAGTTGTCGCAGCAGACCTGTTTTATTTCCAAGGAGAAGAATACATCGCCTTAGCTGACTACTATTAAAAATTTCCCCTTTGTTAAGAAGATGGGAAAACACTGCAGTCATCAAAATGACCAAATCAATGTTCAGCGAACATGGTATTCCGGACAAAATCGTCAGCAACAACGGCCCCCACTTCAGCAGTTCAGAGTTCAGTCAATTTGTGAATGAGTGGGGAATACAACACGTAACATCCAGCCCACATTACCCACAAAGTAACAGATTTATTAAAAGAACAATACAGACAGTTAAAAATGTAATACAGAAGTCAAAAGACAGAAATATTATACAAGAGGGATGTGAGAAGCAACCTACCCGTAAAAACCCAAAACGATGACAGACAAGCTATCAACAGGCTTTCCACAGACAAAACTTAAAAAAACAATATCACTTGAAACCAAATTTTTGTTTATAATGAAGGACAGGATAATTTTGTCCTTCACTATAAATTTTTAGAAGGATATGAATTTTTTCAATTTTATCCAAACACAATATCACTACCAACATGGAACACAACATCTCACCGCTGTGAAAGAAGGAAAAAAGGTTACTGTACAAGACTCCAAAAACAAGAGATGGACAGAAGGAACCGTACTTGGTAGAAACCATGCGAGGAGGTATACTCAGGCGAAACAGGAAACATCTCCACAAACACCACCCACAGCAAGTAAGATTTGCGGACCATGTTTTAGATGACACAAGAGTAACAACACCACCTACCCAACATCCCAGTCGGGACACACGAAAGCCAAAAGACTGATAGAACACATATAAATAAAAATACTCTTTCATATCTAATATCTTGTATAACTGTAAAATAAACACTATATTTAAAGCCCCATTCCCTACGTTTTTTAGATCTAATTTAAGATCACAAACTATATTTAATGTAAAAATAATACTATATGGTCCTATTGCGATAACTTTTTTCGTCTTTAAACGGTTAAAAATGTGAAAAATAAGTCGATTTTAATAATTATAGCGGCCCGCTATAAATCCCAAAATGCATTGCGCGCGGATTGATATTTTTATTTTTCACCTGTAATTCGCCCACTTTTCGATCGATCGTGAGGCCAAAACAAATGGAAGACTCCTAACTTTTCAGCGAAAATACTGGGTTTTCCCCAATTTGTATCAACGGAGTCTGGCAAAAATAGAAAGACAATTAATGCAGCAACTATACAACGTCAGGCTAGGTATATAGCTAGCGTACGATGTTCGCACGTTACCGATGTTTACCAGCTAGGCCTACAAAACTAAGCCTAGCCAGGCTAGGCCTAAGACCGTCCACGAGAGGTCGATCGCCGCGAGCTACTTAGGTAGTGCATTGTTTCTCACTTTTTATCATAATTTACCATAAAACGTACATTTAAGACAAGGAATGACATGGTTTAATGTTTTTAAAGTGATATATATGTATTATTTTCCAAAAAACGTCCAAAATTGCAGGGAAGGGGTCTTTAACCAATTACCGGTACCTCTGATAAAAATACTGTTATTAAAGACCCATTCCCTACATTTTTTAGATCTAATTTAAGGTCACAAACTACATTAATGTAAAAATTAAAATAAATATGCTTAAACCTTTGGGGTTTTAGCCCAATTAAGCCATAAAGATTTCTGTAATTAAAGTACCATTCTCTATGTTTTTTTAGATCTAATTTAAGGTCACAAACTACATTAATGTAAAAATCAAAATAAATACTATATGGTCTTATTGAGATAACTTTTTTCGTCTTTAAATGGTTAAACATTTTAAAAATAAGGCGATTCTCATAATTTTAGCGGCCCGCTATAAATCCAAACATGCAATGCGCGCGGATTGATATTTTTGTTTTTCTTCTGTAATTCACTCACCTTTTCGATCGATCGTGAGGCCACAACAAATAGAAGACTCCTAACTTTTCAGCAAAAATACTGGATTTCCCCTAATTTGTCAATCTGTCAAAAACAGAAAGATAATTAATGCAGCAACTATACAACGTCAGGCTAGGCCTATAGCTTGCGTACGATGTTTGTATGTTACCAATGTTTACCAGCTAGGCATACAAAACTAAAGACGGCAAACGAGAGGACATTGACAGCGAGCTACTAGGTAGTGCATTGTTTCTGTCTTTTTATCATAATTTACCATAAAACGTACATTTAAGACAAGGAATGACCTGGTTTAATGTTTTTGAAGTAATACAGTATATATGACATTATTTTTACAAAACGTCACAAATTGTTGGGTTTTTAATTGGATGGGTCTTTAATTGGATGGGTCTTTAATCTTAGTAAATCAATAATGTATAGCAACCTGTACTAATCATAATCAAGATATTAGAGAAACCGATTTTTATTACAACTATAATTTTTCCCACTAATTATTGATAACCAATTTTATATAACACCTAAATAAATTCCTATCATTTGATTGGACAATTGTGGGTCACATGGCGTGCAATAGTATGTACTATTAAATGATCGTTTAATAATACCTTTTTTCGTGTACGAAAAAAAAATCTGTTATTTTTTTTATACTTTGAAATACAACAGCGCCACCTATTTTGTACTTCCGTGGCAAATGTTATTGTTTTGACTTGTTTGGCGATGGAAGTACATTTTTGGAGAGATATATATGTACTAATTTAGATCAAAAAGGCATTTAAATTAGCTTTAGATCGTTTTTAGGATTTTGATTAATTAACGGGAACATCTACAAGACGTGGAATCGTTGGAAAAAACATAATTAGCCTAGACGATTTACAGTTGCCTGTCGAAATTTCGTATTGTTGTCTTTTAGGCTAGGCCTAGGCATTTTAGCTGTCGCCTTGTTGATATTTAACTTTTTCATCATTCACCTCATGCCATTATTTGTACCATTACGCTCATAAAAATTCATTATTTGTATAATATTATGCCCTTAATCAAGGTGGAGGATGTAATGAGACGCAATTTGCGTTCCATACTTGCATTTTGTTGGCTGATGCAATCTGTTGATTTTGAACTTGTGTTATTATTGTTGCTATTAAAGTTGTTTTATAACTTGTTGATTATACTATGAGAACTAGCATTCCTTATCACATTCCAAGTCACATGACTACAATACATCTGATCTTATTACAGAAATAGGGCAGAATACACCCTTGCATTGCTGCAAGGTAGTCCACTCTTAGCCTTTGTGTAGATTAGAATTTGTTTTGTTATTAAGGTATACTTTGTTAAACTTTAAAAAAAATTAATAATCACGATAACGATAATTCTAATGATGATTAGATGACAATGATTACTGGAAATACAATTTACTGAAATAAATAATTGTTTGTGTTTAAAGATAACTAAAGAAACCCACAGACAAGAATTTAGTCTAGTTGCAATGTCCGATATTATGTTTAATATGTGTGATTCACTAACGAAAAGAAATACAATGGACACCTCGTTTTGCCGTGTGTGCTAGAGTGCTTTATTCACTAACAAATACATCGATCCACATCGGATAGAGGGCGCTGTATCATTATTCTACATGATCATGAATACAATACATTACATAGTGAACAATTTTAATAATCTATGTAAATGTACAGACATAATTTCATTCAAATAAAGGAGAGATGTAATATTGTAATAGTGCCACCTAGAGTTGAATAAACAGGTTATCTATGAACCTGAGTCTGTGTAGTAACTTCATTTCAATTGATACACAAATAATGTTATCCCATACTAGTCATGTATGTTTACCAGATAAGGTGAAGTGTAGTATACTTTTGCATGTGATAGGTGAGGACATATTTAACTCATTTGTGTTCAAAGCTGACAAAGATTCTGAAGATGTAGATATTCTTCAGAAATTTAAATCACATTTTAAGCCCAAAGAAATATAACATATGATCAGCATAAAATCACATTTTGAGCCCAAAGAAATATAACATATGATCAGCATAAAATCAAATTTTGAGCCCAAAGAAATATAACATATGATCGGCATAAAATCACATTTTAAGCCCAAAGAAATATAACATATGATCAGCATAAAATCACATTTTGAGCCCAAAGAAATATAACATATGATCAGCATAAAATCACATTTTGAGCCCAAAGAAATATAACATATGATCAGCATAAAATCACATTTTAAGCCAAAAGAAATATAACATATGATCAGCATAAAATCACATTTTAAGCCCAAAGAAATATAACATATGATCAGCATAAAATCACATTTGAGCCCAAAGAAATATAACATATGATCGGCATAAAATCACATTTTAAGCCCAAAGAAATATAACATATTGTAACAAAAATCCACTCTCGAGTTCGTTCCCTTGGGGGGGGGGGGGGGGGGGAGGGGTCTGCGGTACCGCGGCACACACGAATGAAACAAACAAATCAATTACAATTACTGGAGTGACCTCCTTTATTCTTCTATGATTCCAAATTATTGGTAACAACCGATTATAATAATTAATTAGATTAGTTCTGCTATTACGCCGGACTTGAAACAACAGCGTAACCACCAGTAATGACGTAACCTCCAATAGTAGCGTAACCACCAACAACGGCGTAACCTCCAAATAGCAACGTAACCACCGATAAATGACGTAACCTCCAATAGTAGCGTAACCACCAACAGCACGTAACCACCAACAATGGTGTAACCTCCACAGCAACGTAACCACCAACAATGGTGTAACCTCCACAGCAACGTAACCACCAACAATGGCGTAACCTCCACAGCAACGTAACCACCAACAATGGCGTAATTAACCTCCACAGCAACGTAACCACCAACAATGGCGTAACCTCCACAGCAACGTAACCACCAACAATGGCGTAACCTCCACAGCAACGTAACCACCAACAATGGTGTAACCTCCACAGCATGTAACCACCAACAATGGTGTAACCTCCACAGCAACGTACCACCAACGATGGTGTAACCTGCACAGCAACGTAACCACCAACAATGGCGTAACCTCCACAGCAACGTAACCACCAACAATGGTATAACCTCCACAGCAACGTAACCACCAACGATGGTGTAACCTCCACAGCAACGTAACCTCCAATAATGGTGTAACCTCCACAGCAACGTAACCTCCAATAATGGTGTAACCTCCAACAGCACGTAACCACCAACAATGGTGTAACCTCCAACAGCAACGTTACCTCCAATAATGTGTAACCTTCACAGCAACGTAACCACCAACAATGGTGTAACCTCGTACCGGCTAACAGGGTAACCACCAGCAGTTTTAACCACTGGCTAATAGGTGTACCCACCAGCAAAGCAGTATCACAACCACAGGGTGTACAACGGGCTAACTGTATCTCAAACAGTAACACAACCAGTAGGTGCAACCTCCGGCTCAGCTATGTCTCAAATAGTGATACAACCAGTACAGTAGGCGCAACCTCCGGCTCACTATGTCACAAAAAGGGATACAACCAGTACAGTAGGCGCAACCTCCGGCTCACTATGTCTCAAATAGTGATACAACCAGTACAGTAGGCGCAACCTCCGGCTCACTATGTCTCCTACAGCAGCACAAGCGGTAGGCTGTACCCTCCGGCTAACTTACTTGCTGGGTCTTAACTCTCCTTTTATTATTCAGCTCTAATTTTCTCTTTCTTTTCTGTAATCTTCCCTACACTTTGTTTTCCAATTTCTCTAATGTCTCTACTTATTTTACACGTCTTCTCCCTGCTTCTCCGCTTTTCCAGCTCCAATCTCTCCCTCCTTTTTAACGCAGCTCGAGGTAACCCTCCATTGCCTTCCTTCTCCAATCCCTCTCTGCCCTTTTTCTCACGTCCGTTCTCTGCTACTCTTCCTGCCTACTCTGCCTCCATCTGCCGCCCTCTATCTATTTCTTCAACCCCAAAATCATTACAATATGATCAGCATAAAATCACATTTTGTGCCCAAAAAAATATAACATATGATCAGCATAAAATCACATTTTGAGCCCAAAGAAATATAACATATGATCAGCATAAAATCACATTTTAAGCCAAAAGAAATATAACATATGATCAGCATAAAATCACATTTTAAGCCCAAAGAAATATAACATATGATCAGCATAAAATCACATTTTGAGCCCAAAGAAATATAACATATGAACGGCATAAGTTGGGTGAGATAGTAATTTATTGTTTATTCAAATATTTATAGCAGTTGTCTAAAAATATCAACCTTTAGGTGGCCAAGTCAAAAAAATAGATTTTCTTTAAAATTTGCACAATGAAAGAGATTTTTGGTTGAAACATGCACAGATAAAATTATTTTTGATATCTGTATCTCGTTGCCATAGTAACTGCCTTTTTTAAATTACAGCATTTTCTTGTAAAAAAAGTTAAACATTGATTTCAACTCTTACACGGATTGTTAAAATTTAATTTAATTAAAAGACTTATAAACAAACTGAAAGCAAAAAAATGTTGGTCAGGCATGGGAATGGACTGTACCATTTATTTTCAATAAGGGTGTTTTTACTTTGTGGTAAAACATCAAATTTTTGCCAAAGTCTATGGTAACACTTGAATTGCGTTGTTCTTAATTATATATATTCTATGGACCTTGTGTGAATGGATTAAAGGCAACAAACTTTGGGGAATACATTTATACTGATGTCACAAAAGTTTGTATTTTTCTGATTTCAGAATATCTTATTTTTTAAGTAATGGCATAAAAAATATAAAAAGTGAAATGTAGAGCAGACATTACTTTATACATTGATATAACGAATTAAATGTTTGAGCAAGAAAAACTGTAATGTGGCCATTTTTTATTAAACCATATCCAAAAATATAATTTATTTATTTTTATTATTTATAAACTTATTTTACATGGATGACATTTTCATTAATAATCTAGAACTCTGTGTTTTGTGTACGTACATTATTCATAGCTATATACATGTGCATAACGATGCTTAAATAAATCAGAGTATATGCCTATCATATATTTATATATGAGTATTTTAGATATATTAGTCGTATCTGAAAAATGTAAATATTATTGTTCATATTGTAATGTTCATTATTTAAAGATCTATTGTCCCCCTGAAAATGTTTTTCAATTTTGTTGTTGAATATGCCATTTTATACAGATATTGACTGCTTAGAGGTTAAATATAGGATTTGACATCCCCGAGGGAATCTTATATTTTACCGATATAAAAGGCGATTATCTCTTATATTACATAGCCAACAACAAGTCGGGTGTAGCTAGGGCTAGGTAGGCCTTTTGTAATAAGCCTGCCTAGAATAGGCATAGCTTTCACCTTAAGCCTGGTTTCCTGTCGACGTAAGAACATCATTTTTGTTGCGAATACGTTGATTTGTCGTAAGAAATGCGGATTTTACAGGAAACCGATTACGATCGAAAATTTATAAAATCGACGCAACGTAAGAAAAATGGTAACGACAAACGATTTTACAGGAAACCGATGACCTAACAGTTGTTGCGTTACGACGTTTTCTTCCGATTTTATAGGAAACCGAAATTTTTTATCTTACGCTTGACTTGAAGTCAACTTTCGCAAGAGACGTAAGCACAATCGTAACAAGCAACCAATGAGCGACAAGAGTTATGACGTAATGTGTATGACCTTATAGTGAAATAAAGCCGGATAAAACATTTGTATGTATTTACTACTAATTTTAGACCACTTTACGATGTTGTAGGCCTACATACTATACAAATGCACAGTAGTTTCAATATAATAATGTTCTAATCAGGGAGTTTACAACTCATATCAAAATATAATACTCTTATTTATGGACGTGCAATAAACAATCAGCATTTCAAAGAAACCGACATTCTTCTGTTCTATTTGTCGGTAGAAACGTCGCGAAAACTTAACATTTGTAACAAGATAAGATATAGAAAGCCCCTTTATAAGCAATATAATATTATTATGTAACTTTAAAAAAAATGTTTGCTTGATTTTGTATAATTTATATTGTTTTGTTAAATTTATTCTTATTATAGGCCTGTAAATAATGGGTATCTTACTGCGGTAGTACTATCTCATGCTCGATTAGATATGCCTGGGCCCATGGCCTAGCCTAGGGCCTAGCATGGAACTATAATATAATATAATAGTTCCATGGGTAGGTCTAATAATAATAGGAATCCCGAAATGATTTGCTTTTTTTAATTTTGAAAACTATTTAAGGCTAGACCTAGAGGGCCAGGATAATTAATTCATATTTTTATTCATACAGTAGTACATAGGCCTACTAGCCTAGGCTCCTAGGCTAGTTTGATTAGATTTTGGTCAAATCAATTAATATTAGTACAGTATCAATTAAGTATTATTACTAATACTAGGGCCTAGCCTATCTACTGAAAATAATATGTTGGTGTGCTGCACTGACCTGAGTAGCTACAGGTACAATAACAACATTCAACATTTCGCGCGAAAAAGGATAAAACCCGCTCTAAAAAGAAACACCAATCACAGATGTTGTTTCAAATACGTCATAAATCTGACCGACGTAAGAAAAAAATTTCAACTTTCGTAACAACACTAAAATCGGCGTAAGCATACGACGTGTGTTTCACAGCCAAAATTTCAACTTTCGGGAGCAGCATAACTACAGATGTTTCTCTGCGGCCCGACACGATCTTGACTAACGTCAACGACGTCAATTTTTTCTCAACTTTCGTAAGAGACGTAAGAAACGTATGAAACGCAAGAATCGTTGCAAAATTCGACTTCTTACGTCGACAGGAAACCAGCCTTAATACCTTGCGAAGAATAATATACAGATAATTACTAATTAATGATTCCTTGGCAATAAAATATTCACTTAGGCCTAGGTCGTTTAAATTAACCATTAAGTAGGCAGAATAATTTGTTTTCTTCGAGGAGAGCCGAAACTACCGTGAGTATTAACCAATCACAAACGGTCTTTCATCACAGCTAGGGAGGACTAATAACAAATGAGGGTGTTATGTATGCATAGTTTAAACAGTTTAGTTCGCGCAGCGGATGAAATGTTGTTGTAATGGTGTGACAAATCATTGTGAGTTCAAGTCCAAGTAGATGACTTTTGTTTATTTATCGCCAAACGCGAGTGTTGCCACACAAAAATTACAGTCAGTATCATTGTACTCAAGGATACGATTTACGATCCTTGCAGCGGTAGTCATGTGATGCAGTTTCAACCAATCACGTTCATGTATTTACATAGGCTATGTAATATCTTATAAAAGTTATCCACTTTCACCAAAACTTGGATATAAAAAAAAAAAATTATTTACCTAAAAAAAACGGTAAAACAGCCAGTGGATTTTTGGTTGAATTTAACCATTTATTTGGTCATTTTAGGGAAAGCATAATTTAAAAAAAAATATGTTTTCTACTTAAACTACAAAATAACCTATTCAAAGTCATGTAATTAATCTTTATTTTTGGGGGACAATACATCTTAAAAAAACATAAGACATGTCCTTCTGTGACGTCATTAATTATCTAATTACAATCAACTTAAATCAAAATAAAGAGACATTGCTTTATACATTGATACCAAAAATTATGTGTTCCCTACCTCAAAATTGTCCAAAACTGTAGAACTGAATGGTATAATTAGAAATGCGATAAAATCCCACCTTAGGGATGAGAATATTAATGTTAACATCGATGTTTGTGTTTACTTTGAATGGATCCATTTAGTAGGGGGAAAAGCTAACATGGAGAGGTCCGGTACGCGGTCAAGCTACCAAGAGAGTGCGGTGGGAATGACATATGCCGCCAATAGTTTGACTTTTTAAAGCATTCAATTCATTCTAAACATTTCATTCAAAACATTTAAATTCAAAACATTTCATTCAAAACAAAACATTCAAAACAAAACATTCAAAGCATTTCATTCATATCTCGTCCTTCAATTCATATCGATGCATTTCATTCACATATCGCGTCATAAAATTCATTCATTGCATCGAAATGTTGCATAAACTGCGTTCCATACGATGGCCTATATCTAATATTAAATTTAGTACTTTAGTAATTTAAGTGTACTTGGTAAACATTTTAAATATCATTTAGATATTATATATATATATATTTCTAAATACAATGGTTATACATAGAACAGAATTTTAAAAATAACTAAGTCTACCCCTTAAATATTAAAATGGTATAACCAATAACCAATTAGAGAACAAAGAGTCATGCAAAATAGGCATCCTCCTTGAATAAAACTCACACCCCTACATGCAAAATAGAATGTGCTGATGAATTACACATTATGTCACAATGCTATCTAGTATTCAGCCACCAAATGCATAAATTATCGTGGAAGCTGTGAAAGCAGGCTAAGCTAGGAGCCACACCATTACTTGTCTTATTTATTATTGATTAGTAAAATCTTGCAGCATATGCCTGAATAAGCAACCACACCTTTTTGCACAGAGGCCAATCAAGTACAGTACATAATAATTTACATTCATGTAGTATACATTATCAAAATAAAGTCATCACACAAAATTTATTTTATTTAAAATTAGTATAATATATAGGCCTAGTATAATACTAATAGATAGAATGTAATGTGTTTATTGTTACTGTATTTTGAATGCTGCTGCTGCTGCTGGACATTAAAAGCCTTTTTCAGACCGAGGAAAGCTTTCATGTGTTAAAAAATATATATATATTGCACTATAGGCCTTTTCACACAGAACTTCGGCAATATTGCGGTAAGCAAGTCGGCGTTATTGCCGGTCTAAACCCATTCACACAGAAGGTAATATTACGGTAATTTTACCGTCTTCTGTGTGAAAGGCCACAGTGAAAAGGCGCAATATTTAAAGATTACTGTCTTCATAAAATAGAGGTCGCACTTTTTGAGAAAAAAAAATGGCGGGCACCTCACCCGCCGCCGGCGACAAAACATGCCATGCACGCACATGTTTGCTGATGTTGTTTTGTGTGTCCGTCGTTTAGTTTTTTTATTTACGATGCATAAAATCTATATTTTTGCCCAACACCACTCCGTGCTAATAACTGCCCGATCGTGATGGCCATTCTACAGAAACAAAATCTATTAGGCCTACAAATAGACGCGAATTTAATTATCAGAAGCTGTTATGAGCTAGCACCGGGAGCGCGCACCGGAGGATGTTCCTGCTAGAACTATGCTAACTAGGGCCTAGGCTTACGTACGTTACAGCAAGTTAAATAATCTTTTGACCAACATCTGTTATATTTGTTATTATTATTGGCCGTATTCTTCCATTGTATTATTTACAAACTTACCTAAAAATATATATATATATGGATATAATCTAATAATTTGGCCTAAAGTAATTGCCACAGTCTTTCTCAATCAAGAAAAATGTCCCGAATTTATCCTTGCTTCACTGCGTAAGCAGGCGTTATATCGTTGACTCTTTCACACAGATCAGGCTTACGACCGTGACGGTAATATTACCGCAATTTTACTAGGTCCAGAGGCGGTCTAACGGAAGCCGGGGTTTTTACCCTTTCACACATAAGCCGGCGTTCGCGAATCACCGCAATATTACCGTCTTACAGCTCTGTGTGAAAGGGGCTTAAGTTGTTATTGTATATCTACACTACCATCAAATCGTAAATATTTGTCGCACTAAAATTAGAATAAAACTATTTAAATATTTTTTTTTTCTTATTATTTATTCATTTATATAACAGTGTCAATTGTCAAATTTGTTACCAGGTATTCTTTCAGGTGTTCCGCAGGGTTCAGGTCCTTTATTATTTAACACTATTTTACCACAATTCCTCAATTTTCCAAATTTCTTTTATTTTCATGTTGATGTTTAATTATATCGTATTATATCTTCTAACAACGATTTAGTATTACTTCAGGAGGATTTGGATGGTCTAGTGCAGTGGTCTAATCTTGGTTAGTATTACTACAGGAGGATTTGGATGGTCTAGTGCAGTGGTCTAATCTTGGTTAGTATTACTACAGGAGGATTTGGATGGTCTAGTGCAGTGGTCTAATCTTGGTTAGTATTACTTCAGGAGGATTTGGATGGTCTAGTGCAGTGGTCTAATCTTGGTTAGTATTACTACAGGAGGATTTGGATGGTCTAGTGCATGTGGTCTAATCTTGGTTAGTATTACTACAGGAGGATTTGGATGGTCTAGTGCAGTGGTCTAATCTTGGTTAGTATTACTACAGGAGGATTTGGATGGTCTAGTGCAGTGGTCTAATCTTGGTTAGTATTACTACAGGAGGATTTGGATGGTCTAGTGCAGTGGTCTAATCTTGGTTAGTATTACTACAGGAGGATTTGGATGGTCTAGTGCAGTGGTCTAATCTTGGTTATTACTACAGGAGGATTTGGATGGTCTAGTGCAGTGGTCTAATCTTGGTTAGTATTACTACAGGAGGATTTGGATGGTCTAGTGCAGTGGTCTAATCTTGGTTAGTATTACTACAGGAGGATTTGGATGGTCTAGTGCAGTGGTCTAATCTTGGTTAGTATTACTACAGGAGGATTTGGATGGTCTAGTGCAGTGGTCTAATCTTGGTTAGTATTACTACAGGAGGATTTGGATGGTCTAGTGCAGTGGTCTAATCTTGGTTAGTATTACTACAGGAGGATTTGGATGGTCTAGTGCAGTGGTCTAATCTTGGTTAGTATTACTACAGGAGGATTTGGATGGTCTAGTGCAGTGGTCTAATCTTGGTTAGTATTACTACAGGAGGATTTGGATGGTCTAGTGCAGTTGTCTAATCTTGGGGTATGAAACTCAATGCCTCCAAATGTAAGTCAATGAATATTACTCTTAAATCAAAACCCATTTTGTTTAATTATCAAATTAATAATCAGAACTTAGACAAAGTCCAATACCATAAGGATCTTGGAATATTCTTCGATTCCAAACTGTTATTTTCCAAGCATATTATTGACCACATTGTTAGTAGGAGTAATAGAATGGTTGGCTTCATTTGGAGGCACTGTAAGGGTAGCTACCAAAAACCCATGTTAATTTGTTTAAAACGCTTGATAGACCTAATCTAGAATTATCCTCTGTTATTTTTAATTCAATTTCTGATATTCATGTCACAAGGCTACAACGTGTTCAAAATAAGTTTGTTAGGTTTCTTTTTCAACGTTTTGATGTTGTTAATTGTCTTGAAACTTATAAGTTTAGAAGAAGTGTGTCTGATTTAATTTTACAAGAGTAAATTGTTTGTTTAGTTGTGACTGCTGTTCTCTTTTCAGTTTACATGCTCCTTCTTGTAAAACTAAAGTTAAGTCCACTTTTTATGTTCCATTTCAGACACGCTTGCCTTCTTTGTATTTCAACTATAAGTGAGTCCAATACAAATGTTTTTTTTTCAATAGTTATTCGTCATTCAAGACTCATTATTCTTTTTTTTTTAAACTGTACTCAATAGGCTAATTTTTACAATTTAACATATATTTATATAAGTTTGCTTCATACATAGAGTATTTATTGTATCTGTTTTCTGTGTCATACCTTTAAGTGGCAACTTTCGTTGGTGTTAGTTTTGATAAAATAAATAAAATATAAATTAAAAAAAATAATAAATATTTTAATTTATAGGCCAAAAACAACCTGCCATATATTACTATAGGTTATTGTTGTTATTCCCAGCATTTTAGATGGTATGCAAATTATAATAATAAACAGAAAATATGTGTTCAGTGTTTTTTTTTAACCTCTAAGTTTTCTTAGACATTCAAATCATTGAGCGTTAAATGCAACTCAACACAATTCAAAACAAAACACCGAGATGAACACTAAGGCACTTCTCATACACAAAAATGATGATGCTGTGCTTCAGTCGGACTCTAAATCTAAATCATGGAAATTCTCGCAACCCTAAATCAAATGGATTACACAGGTTGCATGTATTGTGTTGGTTGTCAGAATATCGGAAACACGGATGACAGACCCAGCCAATCAAACTCAGTTCAGAGTGATCAAGCCAACAAGGTTCTATCAAGAATGGAACCACAATAGACGATTAAGCCAAGATAATCGGGCCGGGCCCAATAAATGATTTTACCCCATCTGTGGTACAGTTTTGACTCTTTAACAATGCTATTGTTATTATTTTATAAAGCTAGGCTATGCGCAGAGTTTCTCCAAATTCATAAAGGAAGGCAAATTAACAAACCAAAAATTTGAGCTATATTTTCAAAGGGAATGGTGAGTGAATCTACAAAAATAAGGTAGATTATTTTTTTTGTTGAACAACCATATTATTACATGTGGTGGCCAAATTGCAAATTAACATAATTAAATGTTGAAAATAAATAGTGTATATAAAATTCACAAGGTTTACAGACCAATTCAAATAGCAGTTTGAGCATGTCACTAAAGTATTTATACTCATTGAATTTGATTTTTGGTTTAATAATACTAAAATATATATATGAAATTAAGTTGAACAAAAAAGTAAATGTTTCAGTTTGCACAATAAAATTCAGTTGAAATATACATATTATACACTATAGATACAAATTTTTTTTTTTGCAAATGCAAAGAGCACATGCATACAAATTCTTGTGCAAGTAACTTTTTTCATACCCGTCAATTGCTGGTGTTTTTAGCAATTTCCAGCAAGGGCGATCGATTGGTACCGGTGAGTTTTTGACTTACCATAAGCTGTTGACCAGTATAGAAAATATTTATATTGAGATTTTTAAAGATGCATAAGAAAAACCATGCAATCTGGCTAAAATCTGGTCTTCAACATTAAAACATAATTTGTTATGTCCTGATCAGTTTCATTTTTGTTTATTGTTGATATGTAGTATAAAAAAAATGTACTGTATGTTATACTTTTAATATTTCCTTCATCTTTACATTAGACCGTCACCATTGACACACTATGCATTATTTTAGATGGGGAATCTGCAGGGCAGATCCTGCATTGTGTTCATAAAGAATAATATAATTATCTATCGGCTCAGTCATTGTATAATAATAATGTCAGACAATTTATATAAAAATTCTTCTTTCTATTGATTTGGATGAAATTAACTTCATAAATGTTATTTATGTATAAGAAACCATTGATGTGTTTTTGCCAATTAGCAGAAGGATTAAATTATTCATTTTCAAATCACATGAGTATATGAGGATATGCGTCACACTTCATGTAAACCAAGAAGTTCATCTATATAATAGGTAAGATAAATTGACTGTGTGTAAAGCAAATTTTTTCCTTGAGAATAAAATATTCATATTAATTGCAGACAGACAGAAAACACACTGCATGTGCATTAATATTAATTATTTCAATGATAAACGAAACTACAGTATGTTGAATAATTTTCTTTCGAAGTGAATGAAATGCTTTGAATAAAAAAAATTAAACTATTGCCGGCGTATGTCATTTTTCCCCCTCTCTCTGACTCCTAAGGGGCCTTCCAAAGCTGATTAGTTGCTCTGGACCATTACGCTCTTACGGCAAGCCGTTTTACCATTCACCTATACATTCAACTTAAGTGCAATACATTCAACTTAAGTGCAATACATTCAACTTAAGTTTAAATTATTTGCACTGAAGTACAATTGTAATTACACTTTTAAGTTAAATGCAGATTTTAATCAAACTTAAGTTAAATACAATAGCACTGAAGTGTAAATGGATCGTCAGTATGCCTAATTTGTGCAATTGTATTTAACTTCAGTGGAGGGGTGCAGAAATTCTGGAGACTTATATATTTTGTTTCATATAGTATAATCCAATTTGTGGGGACCTAGTCAGCTCTATTTTTCAAAATTTTCTGAGCTCCATCCCAATCATTGTTGGCTAGCTGTAGATTTATAATTTTGTTTTATTTATCCAGGCGGGGGATAAACAGGATTTAGACACCCCCATCAAAAAATTTATCATATTGATTTAGCTTTTCGCACTTTTTTTTGTATCTCCATTGAGATCCAGCCACTGATACCCACAGCATTGTCAATTTTTCAGTATTTTGTCTTTGGATTTATATATATATATTATTTTTATACGATAAAGATGAGGAAATCTGTGAGAATGAGAAAAAGTCGCCCCAACCGAGACTCAAATACACTTTTGTAAATTTTCATTGAAAAATGAATTTTTATTCATAATTTATGATCAACCATAAGATTTCATAAAATCGTGCGACTCTACGTCATATAACGAAGTTTCTTGCACATCTACAGTTACAGGTCAATCTTCTGACAAATTTATAAAATCTTCTGTTGACAAGCATTAGAGATACACTGCAAAGAATTTGGGGAAAAGAAAAAAAAACATACTGAAAAAAAAAAAAGATCCTGAAAATAACAAGGGTTATCCGCCAAGTGCGGATAAACAATTATATGTATTACATATCTAAATATCTATGTTGTATATTATTAATTTGTACCTTGCCACACTTCTTTACATTAAAAAATATAACTCAAGATATTAATTAGTAAGATGTAGTAAATCTGTGATAATACCATATATGGCTCTGTGGTCTAGTGGTATGATACTCGCCCTGTAAGCGAGAGGTTGCAGGTTTGAATCCCGCCAGAGGCATTTTTTCATACAACTAAAAAATATGGAACTTTCGCCAATGAGCTACGCTCGACGCGATTATGAGATCATGTTCAGAATATGAGCATTGTTTCTACCATTTACAGTATGATTTATATACTACTGTATGCTATATATATATATTCCTTAAATTGTAAGGCGTGGTTGTAAGGATAAATCCTATATGACACGAATGTTATAATTCTGAAGATACCACACTTCATCATGCACTAAGACAGGAATTTAGCAGACCAATACCATCCACACAATTTATTATGTGATCATTTAGAATAAAATGATCAACTATTGTTATTGTATGAACTATTCAATTTTTTATTTCTCTCTGTGCACTATAAGTTTGTCTAACAATTATCTCAAAAAGTTAATGATCACCAAAATTTCAAAATTGTATTTGTAAAAGCTTTTCATCGTGATAACACATACGTGACGTTATTTATATGCCATTTTGTGAAATCGCACTTGGTCATATCTGTATAACTCGTCATTACATCAATCAAACTAAATATACATAAACTTCAGGTCAAGGCTATATAAGCAAATAAAAACGTATGCATACACAAGGTCATGCGTGTCGGGCGTTAACAATTTAAATGATAAGCTTGATTTTTAAAAAATTACTGCACTAAAACATGTTTTGCATGCACTTTACTTAGGAAAATACAATTTTTTTTAAACAAATCTCATTCTATTCACGATGACCCCCATATTTTTAAAACTTAATCTGGAAGCCATTGAGTTGTAGATATTATTTCATGTACATATTTTGACTTAAAATGTTGTGAAGTCATCTATGGCCAGTTGAAGTTAAAAAGTAGTTTTCTCATCTCTGTCGTCAAAGGTACACACATTTCAAAGACCACGCAGCGAGCTTCTAAATTTTTAATTTTCTACAACTCAACAGCACTATAAGCGTATAGGCATCAAGTTTTGCTCTCACATTTTAACGTATTTTTAGAATTAAATTTCAGTAAAGCTATCTTCCATCACAATTATCACTTAGAATTCGTCAAAGTGACGAATTGAATTTTGTAAACATTTTATTTGCACTCATTTTTAAATTTCCATAGTGACAATTATATTTGGATACACAATTCCATGATCGTGCTTGTATTTATTTGCTCTGTGTACATTTTGATTATTTCTTGTTATTTACATCAAAATTTCTGCATTCGAGAACCACCTGGGCAATAAAAGAGAGTATGTACATTTACGTAATGTAGGTTTTTATAGGACATAAAGGATGTAACTCGTATTCGACAGTAAATTAAGTTGAATTTTTAGAAAATGAGTTATTGATGATTATGAATTTGGGTGTCACACACTGTTTTACATTACAAATAGGAACATTGGTAATGTTTATGACAACATTGCAACGGCTGCAGGTCAACTCGGCCCTAAACCATCTCGGCCCCATGTCAAGTCGGCCTAAAGTCAACTCAGCCCCAGGTTAACAGCGCCTGCTGTGACTAAGAAGTCCAATTTTTGAGCGACATAATTTTTAACATTTTGGGCAGATGTACATCGGCTCCTGGTCGGTTGGAGCAGAGGATGCTCTCTCCTTTCGCGTCCACTCTCGCTTGTTTGGACATACATCTTGATAGTGGATCTCCACATACTGTGATCGGAGGCAACAGCCTCCCAGTTTGTGACGTTTGTGTTTCCCAACTTCAGATGACGCTTGCATACGTCTTTAAAGCGTAACATGGGCTTTCCTTTGGGTCTAGTTCCAGTGACAAGCTCACCATAGAGTAAGTCCTTGGGCATTCTACCGTCATCCATGCGTCTCACATGGCCCAGCCATCAAAGCCGTCTCTGGGTAAGCAGTGAGTACATACTGGGCAAGCATGCCTGAGTTAGAACGGTCTTGTTTGAGACATGATCCTGCCATTTGATGAAGATTAAATGAATTTAATCTGCGCTCTTGGCGGGTGTAAAGAGACTATGATTCACTGCTGTACAATAGGGTGCTTAGGACACAAGCCTGGTAGATCTTCATCTTGGTGTTAATGGTCAGCATGCGGTTTTCCAAACCTTATCTGTTAGGTGAGATGTCACTTTTCCGATCCTGATGTTGAGTTCGGCGTCCAATGAGAGGTTACTGGAAACAGTGGAACCAAGGTAAGTGAACTTGTCCACCACCTCAAGGGTATAATCGCCAATTTTGATTTCAGGAGCATTGGCGGCATCGTGACTTAGAACGTTCGTTTTCTTAAGGCCAAACTCCTCGCATGCATGTGAATGAGGCGCTGGAGTGCTTCTACACTGTTGGCTGTGATGGCAGCGTCATCAGCGTAGAGCAACTCTGTAGACGTCGCACATTGGTCTTTGCACGAAGGCGGGCAAGGTTGAAGAGATTTCCGTCACTTCGAGTATGTAGGTAGGTTTGACTGACGAAAGGCATATGATAGTAACAGGGAAAAGAATATGCGGAAGAGTGTAGGCGCGAGAACGCACCCCTGCTTCACTCCACTCTTGATGGGAAAAGGATCTGAAGATGAGCCATCATACTGAACAACACTGTGCATGTCATTGTGAAAGGAGGTGATCATCCCCAGAAGCTTTGGAGGACATCCGATCCTTTGTAATAGGGAGAAGAGACCTTTTCTGCTGACATAGATCTATGAAGGTCATGTTCAGTGGCTGCCTCTGCTCACGGCACTTTTCTTGCAGTTGTCTCACTGAGAATATTATGTTGATGGTTGATCTTCCAGCTCTGAAGCCGCACTGGGCTTCAGGATAGACACGTGATTGTAATCTAGTTAGTACAACATGTGTGAAGACTTTACCTACTATGCTAAGAAGGGATATTCCACGATAGTTGTTTCAGTCGCTGCGATCGCCTTTGTTCTTATACAGTGTGATGATGTTTGCTTCATGCATATCCTGGGGTACTGAACCTTCTTCCCAGCATTGTAGCAGAAGCTCGTGTAGGTTTTGTAGTAGTGTGGAGCGTTTACCAGCCTTGAGGATCTCTGGGGGGATCCGTCCTTGCCTGGGCTTTACCGCAAGCCAAGACTTCAATAGCCTTGTTTAGTTCCACCAGAGTTTGTTTCTCAATTATTATCTGCTGAGTTACGTCTTTTGTAAAATACATTATTAAATTTGATAGATAAAAAACATTTTTCAGTGCTTTTACTGTAATAGGACAAAAGAAACATTTACTTTATGCAAGAAAATTAGTTTTAGTGCTCTATATTTAAAGCTTTAGTTTTTTCCCGTCCATCCTAAATCACCCAATTTGTTCGTCGCCTTCTTCTTCTTTAAAAAATCATTGGTATCTGCTGCCTGTTTCCGCACTAAGACTTACGATGGACGCTTCTTTTGTAAAACTTTCGCCCACTTTTTACTCATTTAAGATAAATTATTATTTAGCAAATTTTTGGATACAATGCGCCTTTGATCATCTTTTTGAAATTGGTGCTATATGAATTATTATTATATTTACATGAGACAATAAATGGATATAACAAGCATAAGACAAACAATTAATTAAACTTATATTTGTTTATTTTATTTTTTCACAATCTGAAATTTTTCAAAAATAAAAAACCATGATTAATTTATTATTATGATTTATTTACATCAGATCTACAACTTTAATTTCTTTTGCAATCCAATTAACTATTTCATAAATCTTTTGTTGTGATAAAAGTCCTAAAAATAAACTTGTAATGAAGCTTTATGTAACTGTAGGTGCAACTAGCAACTTTTCATGAAGAATTATACTTCTGCTGATATATTATTGTCATTTGTTAAAAAATAGATCACATATTTATCACAAAAGATTTAATCCAACCTATATAGTTGGAAAGACGAATTTTAGACAAATTACAGATGGCATTCAGCTATAAAGGTACCTACTAAACTATTAATATGTACATCATCCTCATCAATATCATTCATTTTACTGTATGAAATTATAATTATAATAAATATATAATGAGCAATGTGCTTTATTCTGTAAAATATTAATTACATAGAGTGCCACTATTAATATTTGATTGACCTTTTGTAGCATCTTTTCTCTATTTCTATTTTCAAAACCTCTTTACTCTTTGCTTATAGTGTAATGTGTCGAATGAATAAAATAAAAAACATGATTTTGTAAACAACTACTTCTATTTATTGCTTGATTACTAACAATTAACTATGGTGTGCCAAACGAGACACTACATAGAATGGATTTGATAAAATTGTTGAAAAATATATTTTAAAGCACTCCTACATTCAGGCTGGTGAGAACAGGAATAATACCCGAAAATAATGGAACTCTTTATTGAACACGAGAGTGTGAATGTTATTTCTACCCACTCTCCACTTTAGTCTAGTGAGAATAAATAAAAAAACATTAGAGGGTGGGTGGGGAGATGAGGGAGGTGCATGATAAACCTTCAGGTAGATAGACTGTAGTATGTCATCCTGTATGATATATAGTATACCCTAATTAAATCTCGAGCCATGAGGCGAGAACATATTTAGGAATAATGCCCGAAAATAATGGCACTATATTGAACACGGGAGTGTTAATGTTATTTTTACCTACTTTCCACTTCAGCTCCACCATTAGTCTAGTTTCACTAAATAAAAAAATATTTGGGGGAGTGGGACAAAAGAAATGCATGATAACCCTTCTGGCAGATATACTAGTATGTCATCCTGTATATTAATATAGTATACCTTAATTAAATCTAGAGCCACTATTTTGTACTAATGTATTATTCTTCAAACAAGATCTAATAATGTTGAAATGATCTGTTTTTTAATTCTAAATTCAAGCAGCTTGAGTCGGTATAATAAACAGCAAAAATAAACAGAGAATTATAACCTATGCTAATTACATCTAATATACACTTCACATTAGTAAAGGTTTCTCATGCGATGGTCATCACAAACTTATATTTTGAGGAAACCATTGATTAACAAAGCGTATCATACAAATAGTCTCTAATTTATATGGAACGCCTCCTCTGCCTTCAGTTCACATTTATCATGCAGTACACACCCGATCGTCATGCATGCAGTACACACCAATCGTCATGCAGTACACACCAATCGTCATGCAGTACACACCAATCGTCATGCAGTACACACCAATCGTCATGCAGTACACACCAAACGTCATGCAGTACACACCAATTGTCATGCAGTACACACCAATCGTCATGCAGTACACACCAAACATCATGCAGTACACACCAATGGTCATGCAGTCGTGCATACAGTACACACCAATGGTCATGCAGTATACACCAATGGTCATGCAGTACACACCATCGTCATGCAGTACACACCAATCGTCATGCAGTGAAATACTGCGTAATTTATACTGGTAACTATCGATAAAATCAAATACCACGTGATGTTTATGACCATTGGTGTGTACTGCATGATGTTTGGTGTGTACTGCATTACGATTGGTGTGTACAGCATGACAATTGGTGTGTACTGCATGACGTTTGGTGTGTACTGCATGACGATTGGTGTGTACTGCATGATGTTTGGTGTGTACTGCATGACGATTGGTGTTTACTGCATGACCATTGGTGTGTACTGCATGCATGACGATTGGTGTGTACTGCATGATAAATGTGAACTGAAGGCAGAGGAGGCGTTCCATAAATTTAAAGATGATGATAACAAATCCAACAGCAAGTTAGGTTCACTTCATTAGGCCTAATTAAGAAATTCCAAACTCAACAATAATCTTAAATAGATGGAAATCATTTGATAAAAAGTAAAACTATTACTAAAATACAAATATTAGTAATTTATTAGTAATTTCATCAAGGTATGTAAAACAAAACAAAAAACGCCATGATGTTTTTTTTATTGATGTTCTATTTAATATAAAAAATAATGATTTATTATCATTTAATTTTGTTTAATATCAGTACTGTAGTAAATATCTTTATCTGAATATAAACGAAGTCCTAAAAGTCCTAAACTAAACTATAGTACTGTACATATTCCAGGGTAGAGGCGTTACTCCCTAAGGTCGTAGTGACTCCCATACCCCAACATTCCATCCAGTAAACACAATTTCTAATTTCCCAGTCGCTGACAAACATACTAGAGGAAGGATTGTTTTAGCAATATTGACAGCCAAATGGAAGACATTGAACAGGTCTCACAGACTACTGTCTGCATACATTTCATTTCATAGACTGTCTTCTCCCAGACGTGCTTTGGGGTTTGCGAATGTCCAGTCTGAGTTTCTAAATACCCATTTTTTCAGCCATAGTAAGTATAAGCTTCTGCGTGATACAGTATCCTAATGTTTCCGTCCTCCGTGAATATAACTGCCTAAAGGTGCGGCGCGGAAATATTAGAATATGAATTAGCCACTCAGCTAATGGCTTACAATTGACTCTGACTCTGTTACATCAATTATTTCAAGTAATCCCCATTTAGTAATGAATGTGAAAGGACAACCTTGAATGGACTAAATTAATCTATGCATTTCCATAATATGTGCAAGATTAGTTTTCATGAAAGATTTGCTAGCCTACATTTATAATACAAAAAATATATTTTCTTCATTAATTAACTTTCAGTATATCACTGGGTCGTTCAGAATTTGTTCTTGTCTGTCAAATTATATACAGAATAGCAAACAAATGTATAAACCCTTTCTATTTTTCTTTTTTCATTCAAAACCAACAGCAATAATTACCACTATATGATACATAACAAAATTCAAAATAAAAAACAAGTAACAATATAATATACTTATGTATACATATATAAATAACCACTTTGCTGGCCATATAAAACAAGCTTGTAGTGAATAAATAGGTATGTATCGTTTTATATATTTAACTCTACCTCTGTGTATTGAGCACTCTATCCAGGTGATCTAAATATATTTATATATATTATATAAACACAACAGCCAAATATTAGATATGATATACTGAAAATGTATTAATCAATTTGAAACTATACAGATAAGGATCTGTGAAAATGAGAAAATTTAAGATGATGACCATAATAGTGAAGATTATAATAATAACAATAATAAATACTGTAGATTAATCAAACAGGTTCTTTGAAATGACCATCAGTAAAAATATTAAAATGATTACAGTTTAAATTATTAAATGTATATGGTAGTCTATAAAAAAATTCCCCTTTTGGTACAGTCTACATGGCTAAAATATGCTAAAGCTAAATAGCGAAATTACAGTCATATTCAGAATATAAAATATCATATAAAAAAACCATATCAAACGACGATTGCTAACAGAATCAATGCGTAATTGTGGTCAAAGGTCACAAAATTCATGTGACTGGATTATATGACAAGAATAGACCGGCCAAACACCTCAGATGCTATCTCCGGGCATCTAAAAAGAAAATTTCCCCAAGACGATTTTTTTCCCCCAACCGGCCCCCGGCTCCTAGAGCTATATTACGATTGGCATACGAATGTCAAAGCTGGCCAATCAAAGAGCATCGTGAGGTGACATCATGATCTCTAGTTAAACTTCTAAAAATAGATCATTTCACATACTACAGAGGCCGCATATCAAACTTTTTACGCATTATTTTCGACATCGATTCTCCTCAAGAGAAAGGAGAAAGGAAGAAAACGCAAACAAAAAGATTTGGCACAAGTCAAACGTATCACATTAGATGGCTGGTTTCATAATAATAACAATGTATGTACAAAAAGTCAATTCAAATAAAGATATATATAAATAAATATAATCAACAATCTGCGTTTGAGTGTTTGTGGCTGTTCAATAAACATTTTAAGAATTGAGGTTTTTTCATATATAATTAAACTGTATTATTATATTTGAGATACACAAAAAAAAACAATTTTTCTATCTGAGAGTGGCACTACTTTAATTGTACACCTAGATAATATCTAGGTGTACAAATTTGAATTTGTAACTTTCTATAAACCCATAGCCAGGCGTTTTTACAACAAACCCCATTAATCTACAGCGAACCCTCCACATGTCCATTACCTCTCTGACAATCTACATAGTTAAAGTTCTTATATATCGATGTACATGAATTTTACATGCGAGTGTACCATTTCCGGGTATCTAGGGGTGTCCTTTAACAAAATTATTCGACATGAAGTTTTATAAAACCAAGGCTGACCACACGCAGCCAGGCCCACATGAAAATTGAAAAAGTTATGTAAAAATTCAAGAATTGTCAGTAAAATCGTTGATAAAATTGTATGTAAATGGGTGAAAAATTTGTCTAGAACAGGAACCTAGACTAATCTAAGACTTTAACCCTTTAAAGTGGAGGTGTACTCAGGGCTTTTCCTTCTGTTATTTACTTCAGTATATTAATAGGTACTAACATAAAAAATCATATCAAAATAAGCAGTTTCTTTAAAATCACAAAAATAAAAAAATGTTTAAAAATATCGAAAAATCGCTGTATATTTTTTTCAGCAGTTAGGTAATGACCTTAGTTGTAAAGGTCACGTTACCATGATATGTTACGTCACGTCTCCTCATCTCTTGGCGATTCGCTCGAGCTGAAGAGACGCGCTAACTACACGTGTATAATTTCGTCTCCCTGCTCGCTCGTTAATAGACATTCACCCACATCCATCGAACGAACACAATTTATTATTGTCTTGCCTTTTGTTATTACTTTTTGTGTCTACTCTTAGCTTCAAAATGAAGCACTGTATGGTATATAAGTGCCATAACAAGTCACATAGAGATATCAATCAAGTTAGTGAGGTTAATCTCCATTCGTCTCTCTGTTGCTGGGGCCTGGCCTAGTCTGATTTATATCTTCGCCGTCGGCAGTTTGTGATGATTGCATGGGCCTAGGTTCTGGTTCAAACGCATAACCATGTCTTTCTGGTCTAGGCCTACAATTAAACCATAGAGGTAATTTATACCTCCATGAATAAACATTGCAGTTTGATCCGTCTATCTTTTCAAATAACCACACAAAACCAGTGGCATATCCAGTGAGAGGGGGGGGGGGGAGGGCGCGCGCCCGGGCAAACAAAGGTGCTGGGGAAAAAAATAAAGTTAGGCAAATAAGAATAAACTATTATTATTACAATAATTGAACTGTAAACATAATTCTTTTGAGTGTTTGTTATTTACATATCATATTGATCGCGCTAGATTGTTTACTCAAAAGTCTTTAACTTACCCTATTTAACCTTGTTTTTGCAGTTGAGCCTCTCATGACCTGGGATTTGTATGGTTCCTACACTAAGATTACATAGTTCCACATGCCATGTGCTTTTTTCTCTAAGATATATTTATTATAAGTGCCAAAAACCTGTGTTTTTCTCGATATGAGGCCTTTATTATTCAAATTTTTTAAAGAAAAAGCACACATACCATAAAAAAATATCCATGTGTTTCACTTTTGGAACAGAATATTCTGTGAGGCTACAAAACCACCATTTTGTGATATGATGTCATCGTAAGCCACTCAAAGCTGAGCTTTCTCGTGATTGGCATTGCTCACGGTTGAATGATTTAGGATTCTGGCTGATTTGATTGGTGGATGCGAATCACCTGCAGCGGAATGTTTTCTCTCGCGCGTGTACCATGAATCTCTCTGATCGTTGCTACACAAAGTTAGAGCAATGAATTTGTCCGAATTCCGTTAAGTAAACAACTTTATAATATTTTATAAGCATTTAATAACATGTTTTATTGATATTTCCAATGGTGATATATAAAATAAATTACTAAAAAAACGTAATTATTTGTAATTATTTTAATCAAAAATGGCGTAGTTAATAGAATTGTCGACTGAGGCCTCAATTTGTTTTACTTAATTCTTTCGTGGTTAAAACGATCATTTTCGGCGATGTCTTAGACCCTATAATTCGAAAACTACAAGTCAGATTTTCCTAATTCTTTCTTTATTGTAATATGAATACAACATACTAACAGATAATGTTGGTTTGGTTTTAATTTTGCATCGTTATCCCATATAAGACAATATGATTATGCAATCCTAGAACATATATTGATCAGGTGTATGTACAGATAATGACACTAATTTTGTCGGCAAATTGGCAATTCCTGGCCCCACCCCAACTTCAAAATCCTGGATACGCCACTGCGCAAAACAATCTTTATTCTTAATCTTAATTACCGTAGACTTATTATTCGTATGTATTTTATATCCTAGTTTATCGAGTCGAGGAGATCGATCAAGTCGAGCGCGAGGAGGATCGAGAGTCCGGAGAGGCAGCTGAGTAAAGAAAGCCGAAAGGTCGCGCATGCGTAAATTGATTGACTCCCTAGAAAGTAAAAATTACCCACTTGGCTCAAGTAAGTAGTTTTTTTAATTACGTTAATTACGCAAAAATAAATTGGTCAAGCCCTTAAAAACACATCGGGAATCCGAAGAATCTGAAAACATATACGCATAATATTTCTGGAACTTTTTTTTAAAACGCATCATTTTTTTTCAATTTACAGGCAAATGAATAGGGAAAAAGGTTTGTAATTTGAACTATCCCCCCAGATGGCATTTTTTGATGTTTTTCAGAATAACCATGCAGCATACAACAAATTAAAAAAATACCTTAATTTAGATGAAAGTAATGTTTATTACGAACTGAATAAAATAAAAATGTGAAATTTTTTTAGAGCACCTCCACTTTAAAGACGGGAGGTTTCTACCCCAAGTGACTTAGGCTGTGTTTATACAACACCCTAAATTTAAACACATCTTTAATTTTTAGCGTGTTGCACGGGCCGAGGTCAACCCCACAAAAACCTTGCAGTTATACATTAAATCGTAATACCGTGTTATACCGCAGTTCATAATCCTAAGTTGTATATACTTACATGCATTATGAATTAATATGAGTTTATTAAGGATTTTAATAAAGGATGATTTCGTTTAAAATTTAGTTTATTCAGTTATTGGTTTTTTGAATCTGCTTTTGAAATTAAAAAAAATTGTTTTAGAATTAGGATAAAACTATGCTACATTTTTCCAAATTATGCCAACATTTGATTAGCGTTAATGTTGAGTGCTAAATCGGTTAAAATACCCCAAAAAAGCACAATTATCTACTAGATTTGGTCAACATTTTCACAGCACATATGATACTTTTATTTAACGAGAGGTCAAAACAATACCTGAGGACACTTCCAACACGGCAACAGCAACCGGGAATCCACAAAATTTTAGGATTCAGCCAAGTAGCCTTTTTTGCAATTAAAATCTCATTACAAAGAATCTCTTTGATGTTATACAACACACTTCTCGTAGGCGTGTTGAATATGCGTGTAATAGCGTGTTGTATAAACGCACCCTAAGGCTAAACAAGAATACGGGCCAAGTCTTCAAAGGGTTAATCTGAATATTTTGACTTTATTTCCATGTAGTAGGAGGAGCAGTAGTAGTAGAAGACAGAAAACAGTATTTATAAATATAATTTCACAACATAGACCTAATATAATACAATGTTCTGCCATTTCAGAAAATAATAATAATGTGATGATATAGTACTATTATTGAATAGAATTCAGTCTGTAACAAATACAAATTATTACCGTAAAAACAAATTCCAAACTCAAATTATTTTAATAGATAAAAATTTACATGTAGAATAGCTGATAACATTTCTGATTAGGCTATCAATATTTGAAATGTAGGGAAAATATGGTACAATTAAATATTAAAAGGTTAATTACAAATGGAATAGTAAAGCTGCATTACTATCATCTTTTCAGTAAATTTGTCCTCTAGTGATTTGAAATGGACAACATGGATGGCATGATAACTTGTTGCCAGGCCATCTATCAAATTTTGGTTAAATATTATTCTTACTAATTTTTTAAAGAAAATTTCTAACCTTGGGACTCAACTGCAGTATTAATACTGATCATCCCTTTGCCAATACAACACATGATATCACGTGTATGTTCATATTATTATTACATTTATTCATATACACAAAATGTAAAGACCTAATAATGGCAATGTAGATAGATCGTAATGTCAGTATGCAAATTAACAGATTTCTTTTTTATTTTGCATCTGGCTGATCTAGAAATTTATTTAGGATGTCTGAATAAATACACTGCCACTATCATTTAGGATGTATATGAGCTGTATGATCTATATAAATGTGTCATTAGGTCAGAAACTTTGTAAAGAGAATCCAGAGGTGGGCGAATTCTCGCACACTCCTCCCTATATTCTTGAACTTGAAAATGAACACGTCACCATCAAGGGGTACTCCAATGGTTGTCTCACAGGGTACCTAATGAACTAACTACACATTACCATCAAGTGGTATGATGAGGGTTGTCTCACAGGGTACTCAATGAACTAACTACACATCACTATCAAGTGGTATCTCAAGGGTTGTCTCACAGGGTACTCAATGAACTAACTACACATCACCATCAAGGGGTATCCCAAGGGTTGTCTTACAGGGTACTCAATGAACTAACTACACATCACCATCAAGGGGTATCCCAAGGGTTGTCTTACAGGGTACTCAATGAACTAACTACACATCACCATCAAGAGGTATCCCAAGGGTTGTCTTACAGGGTACTCAATGAACTAACTACACATCACCATCAAGAGGTATCCCAAGGGTTGTCTTACAGGGTACTCAATGAACTAACTACACATCACCATCAAGGGGTATCCCAAGGGTTGTCTTACAGGGTACTCAATGAACTAACTACACATCACCATCAAGGGGTATCCCAAGGGTTGTCTTACAGGGTACTCAATGAACTAACTACACATCACCATCAAGAGGTATCCCAAGGGTTGTCTTACAGGGTACTCAATGAACTAACTACACATCACCATCAAGTGGTATCCCAAGGGTTGTCTTACAGGGTACTCAATGAACTAACTACACATCACCATCAAGGGGTATATGATGAGGGTTGTCTTACAGGGTACTCAATGAACTAACTACACATCACCATCAAGGGGTATCCCAAGGGTTGTCTTACAGGGTACTCAATGAACTAACTACACATCACCATCAAGTGGTATATGATGAGGGTTGTCTTACAGGGTACTCAATGAACTAACTACACATCACCATCAAGGGGTATCCCAAGGGTTGTCTCACAGGGTACTCAATGAACTAACTACACATCACCATCAAGTGGTATCCCAAGGGTTGTCTTACAGGGTACTCAATGAACTAACTACACATCACCATCAAGGGGTATGATGAGGGTTGTCTTACAGGGTACTCAATGAACTAACTACACATCACCATCAAGGGGTATCCAAAGGGTTGTCTCACAGGGTACTCAATGAACTAACTACACATCACCATCAAGGGGTATCCCAAGGGTTGTCTTACAGGGTACTCAAAGAACTAACTACACATCACCATCAAGGGGTATGATGAGGGTTGTCTTACAGGGTACTCAATGAACTAACTACACATCACCATCAAGGGGTATCCCAAGGGTTGTCTCACAGGGTACTCAATGAACTAACTACACATCACCATCAAGAGGTATCCCAAGGGTTGTCTTACAGGGTACTCAATGAACTAACTACACATCACCATCAAGAGGTATCCCAAGGGTTGTCTTACAGGGTACTCAATGAACTAACTACACATCACCATCAAGGGGTATCCCAAGGGTTGTCTTACAGGGTACTCAATGAACTAACTACACATCACCATCAAGGGGTATCCCAAGGGTTGTCTTACAGGGTACTCAATGAACTAACTACACATCACCATCAAGAGGTATCCCAAGGGTTGTCTTACAGGGTACTCAATGAACTAACTACACATCACCATCAAGAGGTATCCCAAGGGTTGTCTTACAGGGTACTCAATGAACTAACTACACATCACCATCAAGGGGTATCCCAAGGGTTGTCTTACAGGGTACTCAATGAACTAACTACACATCACCATCAAGGGGTATCCCAAGGGTTGTCTTACAGGGTACTCAATGAACTAACTACACATCACCATCAAGAGGTATCCCAAGGGTTGTCTTACAGGGTACTCAATGAACTAACTACACATCACCATCAAGTGGTATCCCAAGGGTTGTCTTACAGGGTACTCAATGAACTAACTACACATCACCATCAAGGGGTATATGATGAGGGTTGTCTTACAGGGTACTCAATGAACTAACTACACATCACCATCAAGGGGTATCCCAAGGGTTGTCTTACAGGGTACTCAATGAACTAACTACACATCACCATCAAGTGGTATATGATGAGGGTTGTCTTACAGGGTACTCAATGAACTAACTACACATCACCATCAAGGGGTATCCCAAGGGTTGTCTCACAGGGTACTCAATGAACTAACTACACATCACCATCAAGTGGTATCCCAAGGGTTGTCTTACAGGGTACTCAATGAACTAACTACACATCACCATCAAGGGGTATGATGAGGGTTGTCTTACAGGGTACTCAATGAACTAACTACACATCACCATCAAGGGGTATCCAAAGGGTTGTCTCACAGGGTACTCAATGAACTAACTACACATCACCATCAAGGGGTATCCCAAGGGTTGTCTTACAGGGTACTCAAAGAACTAACTACACATCACCATCAAGGGGTATGATGAGGGTTGTCTTACAGGGTACTCAATGAACTAACTACACATCACCATTAAGGGGTATCCCAAGGGTTGTCTCACAGGGTACTCAATGAACTAACTACACATCACTATCAAGTGGTATCCCAAGGGTTGTCCCACAGGGTACTCAATGAACTAACTACACATCACCATCAAGTGGTATCCCAAGGGTTGTCTTACAGGGTACTCAATGAACTAACTACACATCACCATCAAGGGGTATCCCAAGGGTTGTCTCACAGGGTACTCAATGAACTAACTACACATCACCATCAAGGGGTATCCCAAGGGTTGTCCCACAGGGTACTCAATGAACTAATTATGCATCACTAGCATAAAATGTTTGTACGTTACCAATGTTTACCAGGCCTATTTATTTATTCTATCTTTACACTGGGTAGTGCATTGTTTTTCTCTTTTTATCGTAATTAAACATACATACATTTAAGACAAGAAATGACCTGATTTAATGTTTTTAAAGTAATATATATATTTACAAAATGTCGACAATTAGGGAATGTGGCTTTAAGATAACTTGATGATATGCAATTGCATATCATCAGTCATTTCCGGTGGTTAATAATAATGATTTATATTTACAACATACATTAAATTAGTATTAACTGACCACTCTGAGGCTCAACTAAGTAAATTTCTATAGTTAATATTATATATCTATATATAAATTTACGTAAGGGCAAAATTCGGTAAATCGCGCGTTACTTCTAGAATGTTTACTCGATGGTATATAAAGTGGATTTGTACTTTCGGTACTGATTTTAACCACCTGATGTAACCCTGTTTACTAATTAAATTGAGTCAGATAATTAGTTATTGACAATTAAAACGGATTTAGGTTCAACGATTTGCCCCAAATAGGGGTGTTTTCCGATCGTGGTATACTGTACACTGTCTAATACATGTCCATCGTGAAAAATACCCGCATACAATAATACGAGGATGCTTCGCATTTTCCTATCTCCTCCTACGATAACTGTTTTTAATGGCTGAAAACCGGTTGAACAGTTCGAGTACAGCATCATAATCTTGAAGACAGGCCGATTTTCTTTAAAAAATACTATTTTGATACCATGTGACGTCTCGAAGATGGTACCGTATAGCCGTATAAACTATTTGGTAGCGAGGTTATTGATGTGTATGTGACGTCACATCCCGTCTTATGACGTCATTACAGCTTCTTTTGTGTTACCCCGAGTATCGCACATTCGTGCTTGTTTAGATTGAATTATCTTTAGTCAATTGTGTTACTCGACGATCATACTTAGTTTTTTGCTAATTAAATGTCCATATTCTCCGTTTTCTTCCCTAGCCCCAACCATGATGGTGTAATGGAGACCTCGCTTGCCACCCCTTTTATTGAAATCCTGCATCTGCTCGCCCTAGTGTATTTCATTATTGTGGTTTAATTATTTACCATAATTGGTTGCTTAACTAGGCCCAATTTTTCAAAATTCAAACCCTTTCCTAAACATCCTGGCTATGGGCCTGTCTACCACCAATCACGTTCACTGATAAATTTATGCCTAGATGAAGCCCTGTTGAAGAATTTTGCACCAAGGAATCATGCATGGCAGGATAATGCGTGAAATTCACATTCAAAATTTGTATATAATTTTCCTGGTTTCTCAGCTGTGCAGAATTTTTCATGTACCATCCAATTGGTTCAGCATCATTTTTTTATAAAAAATACAGACTCACCTTGTGACTCCACAGTTCTGTATGCTCTGCCAACTCAAAAGCTCTACTTCGCTGTCAACAACATTTTTCCAATCCATGTCTCTGTGAAACAAATTAGTGAAGATTCTCTACAGTACATTTTCTGTAAGATATTACAAATAAAAAAAAAGGTCAAGACCCAGGTTTTAAACATTAAGAACATTTTACAGAAGTCCTGGTTTTGGGTGTGGCTGCATTACGCATATATTGAGAACATGCCCCTAGTTTTTGTTAAACAGGGATCATTTTCTAAAATGCTTCTGAATGCTACTTAAAATGTTATCAACAAATAAAAAAGAGAAAGGATTTATCATATATTGCCATGTGTTTGTGCAAAAGGCCAGATCAATTACCTGCTCTAAATCAACTATGATGTAAAAAATATACTCATATAAGTTATGTAAGTAGATTGGTTCTTTTTAATAATCTAAATCTTTCAGTCTTTTTCAATGGTAACTATAATCAATATTATTCCATTTAGGAGTTTCTCTGTGCCTGTCATATTTATATGTTATATTTATTAAGCAAGCATATTTAATTTAAATAATCTAGGTTCAAATTATGTTGGGGCAGCTTGTTTTAGTTCTCACAGATTTCCTCATTTTCAATGTTTTAATTAATTTCAAGTATATCACCAGGTGGTATGGAATTTTTCTGTGCCACACATTTACAGTTACGTATGTCAACTAATTATAATAAACATATTAACTAATTATAATAAACATTAATTGTTATTTTAAACAAAGAAGTTTACATAATTTACAACATTTCTGTTATATTAATAGCTAAGCCAGTGAAACTCAATATTATTAGAAATATAGTAGAAAAAGCCTAACAGCATCCGGAAGTGCAATGATGAGCTTTCAAAGAATTATTCTGCAATTTTCTCCCTGAAACCTTATCTGAACTTAAATCATTCACAGAAGCAAGTAATCCTTTTTACTGGATAAACCGATAAACTAAACATGTATAGTTTGTACACTCGGGCCTTCACCTCGATGCTTTAACTGTATCTGATTAAATAGTCAAATCCTAAATAATTTATAGAAATCACACGCAATGCAAATTACTGCTGCATCAACAGACAACACTTAGAAGACGATTTGATAATTTAATAATTTGTCAAGACACACTACTCTCCCAATTGTAGCCACATTTCTAATAACCTCTGATTTAAAATTTTCGCCCTCAATGCAATATGAAGTACAATTATTACTTGAGTTTAAGAAATCTTTTAAGAAATCTTTATGAAAATAGCAACAAAAAATAATATTTAAGAGCTATGGGGGGGGGGGGGGGGCGTGAAGGATATTTGTTTCATTCTTTTCATATCCTTTAATTATTTCTTCCAAATCCCTTTCAATACATTCATTCTGATTTACATCACAGTCAGGGAATGCAAGTACTTTTCGTTGGGGGGGGGGGGGGAATATAATGTAAAACCTATATTTATAGACTATTTCAACAATTTGTAATAAATAAATAAATAAATAAAAAATGTAATGTTCGCTTAGGCATGATAGCTATACAATGTTATGTCTGTCATAAAAACCTCATCAATCGTGATAAAAGAAAGTTCCTCCAGAGCAATGAGGAAACTGTGGATGGATAATATCTTTAGCAAAAATACATTAAAAAAATATACATAATACATAAAAAGTGTAATGTTACACATGTTTTTTGTTGTGTCTACTCTTGATCATCTCACACCGAGAGATTGTTTTTGCGGATAACTGGTGCCATTTATATGAATTTTATGTGTAAAAGTATAATTTCCAGGCATATAACAATATTTGCTTCACCACAGCAACACAACCTTTTGACCCCCCACCCCCCTTATGGCTTTTTACCATGAGGCTGTAAAATGTACAACTTCAGCATTTAACATTTCAATGGTCCTGTAACATTTATTATATAGCAAAATACATTTTCAAGATGTTGGATATAGAACATATTGTTGTATTTTTACTTGTATAGACATATACTTGCCAGGACAGCTCAATCATAAGACTGTTCTTATATTAATGTTCTATTAAATGATGTTAACAAAATAATAATAAACATAAAACAGGTATTGCATTTTTAGTATTATTGATATTATTATAATTAATACATATTCCATAAAAATGTCTCAATTATTAAATAAGATATTAATAAATAATTTATATATTATTATCGGTTAACTATTGATTCTTATATACAAGTATGAAAACAAATAATCTGCATGCTAATAATACTACTACAAATATAATAAAAACTTAAATATAATGTAGATCAAGTTTATAAAATGAATTATTTAAAAAATGCATTTTTATGCTTATCATAAGGGACTGAAGAAAAATTAATTACTAGAGCAACAAAAGAGTTCATTGTTGATTACTGTATATATTAATATTTAAACGGCAGTAAAACATGGCCTGTAAATATTCATTACCAGTAAATGTAGGTAATGTATGCATGAAAAGAATTGAATATTTATATTTTCATATGATCAATAATGCATGACTAAGCTTCAGATAAATAAAATGGTAAGTATTATAAGATATGATGGTATATGGTCTTTAATTTAATTGGGTGTTTGCTGACAATTCTGCATATGCACTCAAAGTAACAACACATGTATTTTGATACTGATCTGATGAAGCATGCAATGCACCAACTAGGCTCACGTTGCATGAATTAATCCCAATAGATTCATGTTAGGTGTAAAGGGGAAGTTGTCAGTTTGCTAGTCAATTTGCTAAATGAAGCCACTAACACTGTGCTCACAACCAATGCCAGCACTTTAGAAGTCCACTAAATGGAAATTGCAACTTATAATAGCAGTCTACTACACTGCTATTAGTTAAGGCAATATCCGTAACGGTAAACACACACAGCGATTTGGTTGGTTCTCACAGTCATAACTACTAAATATTAGATTACTTTTCATCATTTAGTTCGGCATTGCAGATGTTTGGGTCACAGTGTAGTTCATGGATGCAGATTGCTTAGAAGTGCTTGGAGAGTGGACAAGGACATATGTTAAACTTTCTTTTGAACAAAGTTTTGGATGTTTATCTTGAAACTAGTTGAGTGACAATTGATACACATAGGACAAAATGTTTTTAGGATGTAATAACAGAAGTCAAAAAGATAATTATCAACTTTGGATTTTTACTAATATGCACATTTTTTTCACTGGAAACAGATTGCAATCAGTCAGCACTGCAAGTATTTTGATATTCTATACAACTTTTTCTTTTGCTTTATCAAATATTATCATCCAAGGACCAGCTGATATAAATGCAGTAGAAGGATCTAATGGTTACTTAACCTGCTACATAGAACGAGACAGTACTGAATACATCATCAAATGGTTAAGGGGTGAAGAAATTATTAGCAATGAGGATGTAGAGATTGATAAATTCAAGGAAAATTTTAGTGCTAAACTTGGAGATATTGATGATCATGAAAGTTACTCTCTTAGCATAGCCAATGTTCAACGAAAAGATGGACATTATTTATATACATGTGCAGTGTACAAAAGAGAAAAGCAAATAGAAAAGTCAACTCCTGCTCAGATAAATGTGATAGAAATTCCATCTTTACGATACCCAGAATGTACACCTATAATGGGACAAATGACAGATGGAATCAAATCATTTATAATATGTCGTTCTGAGAGAACAAATCCTTTGCCCACTCTACGTTTAGTGCGCAATGATGATGAAACTCTTACTTACGAAACAAGAAATGAAAGTAATTATATTGTTATTCAACACAGTTTTACACCATCTGTCAAAGATGAAAACGACAAAACAACGTTTATGTGTATATTGGAAACCCCTGCCAAAAAAGAATACAAGCGTAACTGTTCATTTGGACCTTTCAATGTCATGCATAGACCAGAAATGACAATTAAGGGCGAAGAAATTGTGGTAGAGAATAAAGAAGTTATTTATATTTGCCAAGGTAAAGGAAATCCTTCTCAGATAGATTATCAGTGGAAATTTATTCCACAACTTCCAGAAGATGCTTATAAACTTGAAAGTTATAATTCCATTCTGCGTCTAACTCCCACATTAGAAATGACATCTACAAAAATATTATGTGAAGGTTCTAATTCAATAGGAATGTCAAGTACATTTTTTATATTAAACATTACATCTAGGGAAGATCAGGGGACATTTCTGCCAGCATCAGCTAGGCCATATACTGGCAAAGATTCTAAAAACCTAACAATGGCCACCATTCTATCTATAGCTGGAACTTGTTTATTAGTGATCTCAGTCTTAGCTTCATCTACTATTTGTTACATTTATTTGTGCTTTCGCAAAAACTTCCATCCACTTGGGTATAAAATTGCCCAACCAGATGTGTACTCAGAACCTCGTGATAGCTTACCACCACCTGTGTTATCGACAGACCGTGTAGCTCGTTGGCAGAAACGCAATGTTGGGATACAAGTTTCCTTGGATTATATCAATGAAGAACCACTTTATAGTGAAACACCAACAGCTAAAGTCACAGAAATAGAAACAACAATTGAGGAAACCCCACAGAATAGGAGTGCAACGTATGTGTAGTAATTAAACAGGCAAACTGCTGTGCTGTTATTGAGAATGAAGACGTAAGTGAAAATTACTGTAATGGTTGAAACTTACGAACATAGCATTCTTTTCTTATAATTTTTATATTAAAATTGGTTATTGTGGTTTCTGATTTTTCAATAACAATTTTGTAAACCCTCTTGTAGATTTTTATTTTATATCCAAATTTGTATTTATTATTTATTTTATCGATTTTGCTATTTTTATTTAAAAAAAAACAGTTTATAATTTCATTTCATACTATATACTGTATTATGAATAATAAAAGTAGAAATGGTAATTTATGAACAAAAACAAATATTATTTGCCATCAATAAATATTTTTAATAAGAAACCTATATAATGTATATTAAACTGTCACTATTATGTTTTATAACATTCATCAACCTGTAACATTATAATCATTTGTAACATTATTCATAAACTTTTGTTATATATTATATTACTCTTGATGTTCATATCTTTTCATAAAAGTTAATAATATTATAGAACTGTATCAAAATTGAATTTATTTTCTGTGAAGTATCAACATCGTATAAGGTTTTCTGAAATGCTATTTTAACAACCGAATAACAGATCATAA
The DNA here is from genome assembly GCF_964355755.1 of Antedon mediterranea. Lineage (NCBI taxonomy): Eukaryota > Metazoa > Echinodermata > Crinoidea > Comatulida > Antedonidae > Antedon > Antedon mediterranea. The sequence continues at coordinate 15,135,875 of NC_092672.1, read as the reverse complement.
AATATACTTAAAAAGGATGTTAGTTAATGACACTTAGATGCTGTTGTAATACTCAAAGGCCACTTGCTGTAGCCATACTATAGTTAAATTCTTAATCATTAAATTTTAGACAATTTTGAATGTGAATAAAAACAAACATCTAAACAATAGTTTCAAAACTGAAAGTTAAATTTTTAGTGACGGATCCATAAATTTAAACGGCCGTAGTTTTAAAAGTATATGTTAATGGAGTTTCAGGACAAAACAGTTTGCGTAGGAGAATTAACAGTTTATTGAAAAAAAATCGCCACATACAGTACATACTGTTAAACAAAATGGGTACCTTAATACATTGTTTTACGCGTTTAAAGAACTTTAGGTGGACTATTTTTTTTCAACTTATTTTCACACATGTTACAAATAGACAGTTTTACAGTTATTTTATGAATATGTATCATAATTTCTCTATATTGTATGTAAAAAATTATGCTTTTAGTTATCATCACAACTGGTAATTATAAATACACTATGTTTAGGGCTCATACACTTTGTATGATGTATAAAAATATGTGTACCGCATATATAACATGGGTGTATGCACGCTTACGATTTTTAAAACGGACAAAATTAACTTTTGACTAAATTAGAATGAGTTTCAGGCTCCATTTAATTTGAGAGAAGATTCGGACCCGATTCTTGATCCATTTTCTCTGTCATGCCTAGTGTAGGTTGCAACTTTGTGATTGCTTTTGTTTGAATAAAAATTAGATTTATGGGAATAAATGTAAATTCAATTTACCTTAGCAGCTGCATCTCAATAAAGAAAAAAACAAGCAAAAGCTACATTTTTATCAATTCACATTGTTTTTTGTTTTAGCATTATATATCGCTGCGTGGTTAAGAATTTGTTTTTTTCCAGGTTAAATATCTATATCCATTTTGAATAGAAGGGAAGTGTCTGGTTTCTAATATTCAATTATTTCATAACTTATATATTGATACAACTTTGTCATCAAATCATATCATTACTTTCGTTTGCATTCTCTCTCATCAACTTCTGCCACTTAAAATATCTAAACAGCAATGCAACCAAATGTATTCCCATGTGTAAATACCTTAAAGATTAATGATGTATGTAACAGTTTAGAAGTAGGAATTAGACAATATCACTTCAAACAGCTTTAAAGCTTTCCACATACTACCAGATTACATACATTTACATAACTAATTATAATACAATTTTAACTTTATTGAAATAAATGCGGCCTAAATTGTTATAATCAAAATATTATTTAGTTTAAACATCTTGAAAAACTTGGTAAAATACCACAAACTGACATCCGCCACAACACAGTGGGCTGTTTCGGCCTACGGCTTGCAACATGGGCTACAGCATCTCGGGTCTCGCTGGTACACAGATAGCGTGCAATATGTTACAAACCTGCTAGCTAACTCAACAAATCAATTTAACCTGACCCAATTTCAATCATCAGTTCTCCTGATGTATAGGCCTAAAAATGTAATTTTTACCTGATTCTGACATTTTAGTAATTTTATATACTGATTTTCCAATTTCCTGGCAATATACACCGATGATTTATGAATGTATTATTTTGCAGTAAATTTTAATTTTTTTAACTTCATGTGTGGCCTGTGAAAAAAGCAATGAATTAATGAATGTCGCTGCCAAGAGCCAACACGTTGGTAGCTGGAGAGGGCAAAAAAAACCTGGAAGTCACAAAGTGATTACACTAACACGGAAATTACTTCTACCGCGGTTGAAAATCTATTGATGAAATCAGAAATTTTCTTAAAAAATATGGAACAATATCATAATGGTAATGGTGAACAATAATGTTACCAAATCTATGTTTCGCGAAACATCTGAGATAGAGAGGGTAGGTATTCTTCAAGAAGATTGGTAATAATTTTTTTATTGTGCTCGCCTATCTCAGATTTAAGTATAATTTATGGAAAAAAGGGTACAAATAAATTGCTTATCAATTTGACAGAAAAATCATTCTCTTCATTCTATATGTCATCAACTTCCTTAAATGATGTCGATCGATACAGAAATATCTGTTTCAAAAAAATAGTTTTCTAATCATAAATATAGAGAATAACAAACCTTTAAAGTTATAATTTAAACAATTTATTATAAAATATATTTTTATTACATGTGTTTTTTTAAAAATAAACTTTCTCCGTTTACATCCTACTCCTATTTAATAGTACATATAATGAGAATTCTCTATATGTTATATGTAGCTTGAATTCATTTGTTAGATATTGTGGAAGATAACTGAAAGCGACACTACACATTTGTGGCTAGAATACCGAAAGTTGCACTCAATGTAACTTTACTACACAAATATATAATATAATATTATACAGATATTGACTGCTTAGAGGTTAAATATAAGATTTGACATCCCTGAGGGAATGATATTATGTTCGAGGGAATATATATTTCCCGAAGCGCCAGCTGAGGGAAATATATAATTCCCTCGAACTTAATATCATTCCCGAGGGGATGTCTAATCTTATATTTTACCGATAAAAAGGCGATATCTGTTATATTACATAGCCAACAACAAGTAGAATATCTTCTGGGTCAAACACCTTACCTTTCGAAGAATAATATACAGATAATTACTAATTAATGGCAATAAAATATTCACTAGCCGAGGTCGTTTAAATAATAACAGAAGAATTTCTATCAATAAGCCTACATTAATAATAATAATATTATTATCAGGTAGGCCGAATAAATAATAATTCATCTTCTTCGATCGAGCCGAATCACCCGATGTTCAGTGCGTCGCGGACGTATCAGTTACTACTGTGAGTATTAACCAATCACAAACGGTCTTTCATCACATCTATGGAGGACTAATAACAAATGAGGGCGCTATGTATGCATAGTTTAAATAGTTTAGATTAATTTCTTCAAGCAAGTTCCGTGGCGTATGAAGCGTTGTCTTGTGATGGAGTGACAATTTCATCGCGAGTTCAAGACCCAGTGATGACTTTTGTTTATTTATCGGCAAAAGCAAGTGTTGCCACACGAAAATTACAGTCAACATCATCGTACTCGAGAATTTGCTGGATTTTATATGTTTAATGACAGGGGACACGATAATTACGTGAAAATTACTCAGTCAATATCATCGTACTTGAGGATATATACGATTTACGATCCTCGCAGCGGTAGTCATGTGATGCAGTTTCAACCAATCACGTTCACGTATTTACATAGGCTATGTAATCTATATATAAATTTACGTAAGGGCAAAATTCGGTAAATCGCGCGTTATTTCTAGAATTTTTACTCGATGGTATATAAAGTTGGTTCGTACTTTTGGTACTGATTTTAACCACCTGATGTAACCCTGTTTACTAATTAAATTGAGTTCGATAATTAGTTATTGACAATTAAAATGAATTTAGGTTCAACGATTTGCCCCAAATAGGGGTGTTTTTCGAACGTGGTAAACACTGTCTAATGGATGTCCGTCTTGAAAAATACCCGCAGACAATAAAACGAGGATGCTTCGCATTTTCCTATCTCCTCCTACGATAATTGTTTTTAATGGCTGAAAACCGGTTGAAAACCTCGAGTATAGCATCATAATGTTGAAGACAGGCCGATTTTCTTCAAAAAATACTATTTTGATAGATTTAATATACGTTTATACAAATGTATTGATTTGCGATGAATGGAACATTCCAAATTATTTGGTTTAATAACCATGGAGGCATACCACCTCCATGGTTTAACACAAGTAGGTAAATTTATGTGCCCTTGGAGAATAAACATAAATAGTACAGTATTGCAATGCTGTACAATACTGTAAATAGGTATTTAACCACTTTTGATCGCCATTTGAATCGCAAATTTCTTATTGTGAGTATTGGTACTGTTAGATATAATATAAACAAATATACAAATAAACTTTATTACTGTGAGTGTGGGTAGACCCTACTTTTAGATTATAAACACATAATAATATAATACTTTATTGACAGTTGCTTCTCAACGTTTGTATTAATTAATAATTACAAAAAATATAAACGTCGTAGTGGTGTATCGTTACATGTACTTTACTATTTCAATCGACTATGACAGCGTGACAGTTTTAACAAAGCATTAAATCGGAAATGTTTTACTCTATTTAGTGGTATATTATTTATAGGCCTATAAAACATGAAAAAATATTTCGTTACTGAGTGGATAAAGAATATATGAAAAAATTGTTCCTCTTTGTACCTATCCTCATCCCCAACCCTAATGTTAGATACAAAACACAAATTGGGTTTGTTTAAATGAGTAAAAAAAAAAAATTGGATTCATTTTGTGACAAGTTTCTCCTTTTGAAGTAATTCCCAGGGTGCTAATTTTGATTGACTATATAAATCATTGTGTCTATTTATTTGTTTCTGTAAACGACGATGTATTATAGTGCTGCGGAACGTACAATTGAAATCGCCAGTTTTTTTACGCTGAAATTACTGTGTATTCGAGAACCATCTGTGGGCACGACCTAGATGGTACGCAAGCGAAGCGAGCGTACCATCTAGTATATATAAATATTCAATCATTTTAAACATTTCAAATTTGATTAAAACATATGATTTTGATTTGATTTGAATTTATTTGGAAAATCATCATAAAAAATACATACAAAGTGATAACATAAATTACGGACATTACAAATAATACATTTATAAAAGATTTTCCAGGATAACCCAAAAAGCTTATCAGCTTATTTCCATTGAGATCCTTTAACAATCAATAAAAAATATAAACATTACAAAGTATTGCATTAAACACGTAAATATAACAAAGACAATAATATAAAAAACAAGTTAAATTAAAAGACTATGATTGACTTATATAGTTATTTGGTTTTCAAATAATCAAGGGAATAATATTTAGTTGGTTAAAAAATATTTGTTTTCAAAATTGACATTGTTTTATTAAATTAATATTGTTATACTGTAGTAATAAAAATGCAATATTATAGTTATTAAATTTAAATATTCATGATTTAGGTGTCAGATATTTCACAACTAGATAATAGTGTTTTAACTGACATTACATTTTAGTTGTATTTTCTTTAACAAAATGATGTTTTATTCATCATTATATTATCCATAATTTAATATACTAATGTCATTTAAGGAACCCATTTATATAATAACTGTGTATTGTATCATAATCACTGTGCTTCAAACTGAATATTGAAACAAAAATTGTTACATAAACATAAAGTAATGTTTTGTATACAGTTTAAAAAAATGAATATTAATGTACTTTTAAAGTGATTAGGTTTTTGATCTGTTAAAATTCTAAAAATTAACTATATTATGTCAAGCTCAATTAGTTGAATGTTTCCTGCAGTTAAATCAAAGTAGCACAGGTAGCAATATGTAATCAGAAGCTTCATCATGTCAGATATATTAATTCCATCCCATAAATAAATAAATTTCCACTGTATGCAGTGAAAAAAAAAAATCTGCATAAAATTTAGATGGCTGTAATAAGAGAAAATGGGTAATATATGGTGTGTTAAGAATCTGTTGTGTGTGTACAAATAGTGTAGATCCAAGTATACAAAGTAGAAATGACATCCTTTCTAAATCAATACTCATTTCTTTTTGATCTTACTAAGTGTGTTTGATTTTGAAAAATGCCCCAAGCTATCAAAAGAGAAACTAGTTAATATGATTAATGGGACAATGTTCTTTGCAGCTTCAACACGCTTACAAGCCAATTATATGTTGCACGTTATGAAATACCAGCAAACTGTGTCTAATACCACTTAAGTTTGCTGCTGGTAAGTGCCTATGTAAACAAGTCTTGGCTTTCACAGCTTTACTGTGCTTACTTTAGCATTTTATAATTCTGCATAATGGTGAAGACAACATGTTTATCATCTAAAATCAATAACCATTCTTTCCTTCAGCTTAATTATTTACTGTTTTTGGAATGGATATACATACAATCCAGGAGTATTAAAAAAAAAAGTCCAAAGGTAGATATAAATATTCAATTGAATGGAAAAGTTAAACAAAAAATGACTGGAAATGCCTGTTTTGACCTTTGACAATAAATTTGGATTTCTCAATATCTCATTAATGACTGGTCATTAAGTCTTCAAAATTGTCCTGTCCATTTAATACTAATTGTGACAATATGGTATATAATTGTGTTAAAACATTGTTGTTTTTTTTAAAAACATATTTAGGAATCCGAAAACAAGACAAGTGGCCCGGGGGGGGGGGGGGGGGGGTGGGGGGGGGGGGGGGTGGGGGGGGGGGGGGTCACTTGTATATAAACCAAACGGGGGGGGGGGGGGGTGCAGCAGCCACTTCAAGACATGAGGCACTTGTGCTACCTGTTTTACTGAAAAATACTACGGACTTGAACTACCATTTACCAAATAAAAATCCAGTGTTCTCTAAAAAGACGGCAGAAACAAGGCCACGCCAGAGAGGGCGCAATATTTGTACTGGTTCCCGGCATGATCTGCGCATGGCCAAAGAGACCGTTCATGGCAAAATCATGAACGTGTTTTCGCTCGTCCGCGGTGCATGACGACGATGATCAAGAGTCAAGAGTGGTCACAGTTGAATGATTTTGTCGTAGGCTATGTTTCGTGTTCTTCTGCTGATGCGAAAACTCTAGGCCTATTCAAAGGTGTTTAGCGATGGGCTTATAGCCGGGCTTATAGCATCCATTATGCTAAAATACCTGCAAAATTTGGCGATAAATCGTGACATTTTGACACGGGTGGGCGGGCCAGGCACTTAAACTACTAATTTCACCCTGTCATTTCCCACACTTGTGCTACCAACTCTCCATAATTTCCCACACTTGTGCTACCAGGCCCTCGAAAATATACCCGTAAATGCGGCACCTCCCCGTATGGAAATATTTAAGAGTGACCCCCCCGGGACAAGTGGCAACAAAACAACCACAAAAACACATTGGTAAAGAAATCAAGAAGTAACAAATAATAGAGCCTTTAGTTAATTATGTAGTTGCTATATTAAATAATAATTCTTTGATGCACGACTCATCAATATAACATAAATAGTCACAAAGGGATGTCAATCATTTTACAAAAATTAAATAATTACATGTTGCTGTAGTTCGCGTCTATAAATTTATATATATTTAAAAATAGCATAAAACGAACAATTAAATATAAAAATAACATTTCAGCAAGTAGTTAGTAACATTTTATCATAAAAACTCTACTGGAGGGTACCGTTCATAGATTTATAATATGACCGCCACAAAAAGTTATTTACATTCCAGGGCCCTACCCCAAAAGAAACCAGAGCCATGATCTTAGAGAAACATTATTGTTTCAGTAAAAACCATGGATTGCTCATTCTTCGAGATATATATATATATATATATGTTGGTAGAACATTACGATTGTTTTCCTGCGTATCCGGACAACTACCCCCTGGACAATTACCCCCTGGGACAACTACCCTCTAGGACAACTACCCCCTTAGGACAACTCCCACCCGGACAACTACCCCCTAGGACAACTACCCCCTAGGACAACTATCCCCTAGGACAACTATCCCCTAGGACAACTATCCCCTAGGACAACTATCCCTTAGGACAACTATCCCCTAGGACAACTATCCCCTAGGACAACTATCCCCTAGGACAACTATCCCCTAGGACAACTACCCCCTAGGACAACTACCCCCTAGGACAACTACGCTCTAGGACAACTATCCCTTAGGACAACTATCCCCTAGGACAACTATCCCCTAGGACAACTATCCCCTAGGACAACTATCCCCTAGGACAACTACCCCCTAGGACAACTACCCCCTAGGACAACTACCCCCTAGGACAACTACGCTCTAGGACAACTACCCTCTAGGACAACTACCCTCCTAGGACAACTACCCTCTAGTCCAACTGCTATGCCCCTAGGACAACAACACCCTCTGAACAACCACACCTATATCATGACACCCCATGACACCTACACCTTAGGTTATAATTACGATCTTGTAAAACTTACTGAACTTTAAAACATAGGGAGAGTGATTGATCTTATATGAAAGCTTTTGATTTTTTTAATATGCGTATCGTCGGCAGTTATTTTACATTAAACGAGAATTGATCAAATTATTAAAACGTATTCTTGAAAAATAAAGGGGTGGCTTATTTTATTCTTGTGTGACATGAAGATGCCGTATATAAATCTAGGAACATAGCCTACAGTTTACCTACAGTAGCTGCACCAGTCAATTAAACAGTCATTCATTTAAGATCAATCTCTCTCCCTATGTTTTGAAGTTCAGTAAGTTTTACAAGATCGTAATTACGTTATATGACCTTATATTGATATCAGTCAATTTTTCACAGTATATTCCTTATGGCCAGGAATCGATGTGGTTATGTTTTCACGGTGTGCAATAAAAAAATACGCAGTCTACGCACGATTTAATGAAATCACGTTTGTAATCATATCTTCACAACCATGAATTAAAATAAAATAAAATTTGGTACTTATAAATTTCATAAATAAAATCATCATATGGCAATACAATTACGTGCGTAGCGCATGTAACGCATGCGTACGTGCGCTTAGAATTTTCAAAATTTATTACGTTTCAGGCAATTTTAAGCGTTTAAAAAATTGCCATTGCCGCGTGCTGCCGCGTGCAGATTTTTGCACGCGCAGTGCAGTGCAGTTTTTGATGCAAAGTTCATGTGTGAATGCTTGATCAATTAAAGGTAATCTGTGATGGCGCTAGTAACACTCTGTTATGCATGGGTAATTTGTGAATGACGAAGTACATAAACAAGCCTAAATAGAGAGATCTGTACATCTGTTCATTGCGAGTAGGGGGGAGTCCAATAATGTGTCATGATAATGTAACAAGCCAGAGATGTTGTAAATAAAATCAAGAATAAATTTAGCTGATTGTCGTTGTTTTGTACTACGTCGTCAGACATCACATAACTATTTCTCATGTTTAGTAGAGCGTTCTTTGATTGAATCTTTTTGTTTGTACTATTAACATAATAAAGATACATTCTAGTCTGATTATTAAGTATCCAGGCAGTGATGAAGCGGATGAGTATTTTTGTAGCATTCCACATAAAATTATTTTTTTTTTACAAAGAAATATTTTGGTTGCGAAAATCGTTCAATTCATTGGCGCCAGCATTCCTTTTACCAACAATTATGGTAACAACAATTATCCAACAATGATAAAATGCTGTGCAAGTAAAATACAGGGCAGAGAGCATAATTAGCTTTTTACGACTATAGGCCTTATAACTGACCCATAAATACCTAGTAGTTACAAATGACATACACAGGTTTTTAGAAATGAAATAAAAATTTGTTTACATCATTTTAAAACATCTTAATTTTCAACATCATCTGGTACGCTATTTCGTTTTGGGTAGACAATACGTTCGCTAATCGTTTCCATGATTTTCTTTCGGTTGCCCAATGGTCATCTTCATTAACATTTTGATTGATGTATTTACCATTTCATGTTTGCTATCCAGGTAGTTTTTAGTATGCCAACTGGTCTTTAAACTTTCCGTAAAAATTCCTGTTAAAGCTAGTTTGACCGGAGTATCCATCGGATATTTGTATGTCCATTTGTATTTCTCTTCCTTATTAGATTTGACCATTTCTGTTTGCGCACTGTAGAGTTCTATTATTTCTAATTGTGTACGCCCAAAAAATACAAAGTGATATCTGAAGAGGAACAGGAAAGAATGTAAAGAAATAAATAAAATGGATTATAAGAAATATGTAGATCTTAGAACCTTCCAACTTTTTTCTCAGATAATGTAAAAGTAATAGGGCCTACATTTTAAGCAGTTCTACTAAACACCACACAATGCCATACGGAATTGTAGCACACACACACACACACCTGTTCTATAAAGGCCAATTTATACAGACGAGCAGTAACAGTAAGCGAAAAAAACCGCGTAGCTTGTCCTATGTAGAATCTGTATCTTTTCCTGAGCGTAAACTGCCTGTTCACTCCGCGTTGTTTGTATGGTCATAAGAATAACAGATTCTATTTGTATTAACGTTACCACTTGTCTGTGTAAATTGGCATTTATATAGCGTTGAACTTGTTGTATATATAATAATTATAATAATTATTATAATTATTATAATCATAATTGAGGTTGGGGAGGATCATGTGTGTCATATTTAAAACATATTTTTCTTTCTCAAAAAATGATTGTCAGATGTATTTCTTTTTCTCATTTCAGAGATCATACACCGCCATTGTTTTATAAACTTAAAATTCTTGATATTTATAAATTACATATATTACATGATATTTATCACAACCGAACACCACATTCTATTACTGATTACTTTCAAACTATTGGTCATTCGTTTAATACCAGAATAATAAAACTGTTCATTTTGCCTTACCCAAACCTCGTACTAATTTAAGTCAAGATAGAATTTCATTTTATGGGCCAAATTATGGAACGAACTCTCTCCTTTAAGAAGAGATATCCTGTTTAGAAAAAAAAATTGTTGAAATTGTTAAAAGAAATTTTTTAAATAAATATATTTAAAGTACTGTTTCGTTATTTACGGTGTATTAAAAGGTTCAGTTTATAGCATTTGTATTATTTGCTATTTATTTATAGTTATTATACTATTTCTTATGCAACTTGGTGTTAAGCTTTGATTAGTTTCTTTTAACTAAATCTTATCACTTTTTGTCAATGTTATGTTATGTTATGTTTATGTTGTTTTTTTAAAAATCAGTTATTACAATCATGTTCTATAATTAAGGTAGTTTGTGCTATATACTGTTTTTATTGTTCTTGTTTTGATTTTCTGATCGTTAACTTTGTACATTTTGATGAGTAAGTTGTTATATATATTTTAATCTTTTGTATTTGAGTCTTTAAGGCATCCTGTAATTGGCGATATCGCTGTTGGATGTATGTGAAATAAAATAACAAAATAAAATAAAATAAATATAATTATTATTATAATTATTATTATTATTATAATAATAATTGTAATTATAATAATGATTAGTCTAAATAAACAAAAACATCTCCTATAAATCCTATTTGTATTTTTTTTTTTTTTTAAGTATTACTATCAGGTTACTATTATTGTTTTTGAAAGCAAGAAAAAAAAAATTAGAATTTGTACATTACAAATGTTCAGAATTTAAATAAAACTGTTAATGTTTTTTTTAAAAATTAATTATATTCATAAATGATTCTCTCTTAATTAAAACAGCCTTTTATTTTGATAGAATTAGACAACTATCACTTTTCAAACAAAATATGCATACCCTATACAATAATGGAACAGACATGATTAAGGATAATTTTGTGTGCAATAAGCTCACTTCCTTCATAAAAAGCAAAGATAAATTTACCTCGAGATAAAATAGAACAATCCTATAAGATTTGTTTTACCTGAATGTGAAAGCATCAGAATACTATTAGTAGTGCATCTATGAATTAACATTGAACTTTAATATCCACTTCTGGTTATATTTTTTTCTGTTAATTATAATTTATATCACATTTATAATTGCCTCTGCTATAGATTTGCAAATGTTTCTTTTTTTTGACTATTTATTTGTTGTCATTCAATACGAATGTGAAATACAACAGGCCCATAGCCAGGATTTTTATGGAGGGGTTCAAATTTCTTTCTTTTTCAGTAGGGTTACCAACCAACCAATTACCATTGTAATAACGTTAAAAAGATAATCGTAAATATAGTAAGGCATGTCTATCAGGGAATGGGGGTTACGGTGATTATGAATTTTGCCACCAACCAAACTAGTCTCCCCACCATGGTTGGGATTGAGATGAGCAAAATTGCACTTTCACAAAACAGTTTTTTTGGAAATGTGCAATGTTATTTTTACCTCTCCAGGTAACAGTAGGAATATGGTGCCCGGTGCTCGGAAGTCACACTCTTTAAAAACCTTTTGGTCTGGATAAAAGTGAAGCCTACATCCACCTCAGACCCACCATAGTTGGCGCTGAGTTAAGAAAAATTTTAGAAATATGGACATATAGATGGCCGGAAATGGCACTCTCATAGAACGTTTTTTGGGAGTGTGCAATGTTATGAAATGATTTTAGGAATATGGAGATCTAGGTGCCCAAATATTACACTACTTTAAAAATGGTATAGGTGTGCCTACTGTTCCAAAAAAAAAATTTAATTGTTTCAAGAAATAAACAGAAATGAATACCCTTCATGTTAGAATGAGGACTCGGCATCCCGATTACTTGGATTGGTTCCGTTTGTTAAAGGAAAAATCATTTTTCATTTTGGTTCATTCATTTTCGGCTGTCAAAGAAACTACCTAAATTTTAGAAATATAATTTGATTTACTTTAGGGTGCAAAAAAGGCAAATTTAGACAAACACTACTGCGCAAGAAAATATACTCGGCCCTCTAGACAAGAAGGTTCTCAATTCTCCCCTCTACTTTATACTCCTCTGTATTTTCTTACATTTTATTTCGATCATACAAAAAATGTATATATTTTTTCAACTTGAGCACCTCTAGCTGCCGGTCTTGACCAATGTTGGGGCTGAGGCAAGATAATTTTTAGAATATTAACAATTTAGATCATCAAAGTTATTATACATGTTGTATTAAATGTTTTAAACAGACCTAATTTTAATTTTAAGCAGAGCTAGTGTACAATTTGTGTACGTTATCGCTGTTTATCAGCAGGCCTATAAAAACTATAAAGCCTAGTAGGCTAGGCCTCGACCATCCACAAGAGGACATTTGACGCAAGCTACATTATTTTTCTCTTTTATCATAATTAACCATAAAAGCTACATTTAAGACAAGAAATGACCTGGTTTATTGCATTATTTTCACAAATCATCAAAAATTGCAGGGAAAGTGTCTTTAATATGGCTTGAATTTATTAATAAAACAAAACAAACAATGAAATATATTCAAAAACAATACAATGATAGATATTCATTTAATTTATACAGTAAGTTCTAAACATTTACAATACAATACACAAATAGTATATAAATTACTTTGTATACTACTACTACTACTACTGATCGTGAGAACGTGGGATTCAAATACAACGCTCATCGCATTACTTGTATCTAGGCAAGACAATTTATTTATGTTTGCCTCTTTCCACCAAGGTTCCACCAAGGTGTACACATGGGTACCTGGTATGATCAAGACACAACTTTGTGCTGATTATTAGCTGTATTGTGGGAGTATGTTTCCATACATACGGGTAATAATATGTACAGTGCTTAGAGGTTTCACAATGTAAGCACTTTATATATATAGGATTTAATTCTTATTATTTACATTAAAGTTTTACATTGTAAATTTTCAGAAATAAAGTTATGAAAGTTAATTGTCAGCTGTACAAAAGTTTTAACGTATCAAACTAATCGATTGTTTCAATCCCATGTAATTACATTACTAATTACATTTTTAATTATGTTTTAACTGAATAATTTTTAAAACTACAATTGAAATGGTATTTTAAAATGAGGACATGCTTAGACCTATCCTGTGCTAGGTTTAGTTTTGTAGGCCTAGCTGGTAAACAGCGGTAACGTACAAATACCATACGCTACAGTAGCTAGGCCTTGCCTTGTTAATAAAAAGTTTGGGAAGACCAGGTATTTTCTCTGAGAAGTTACGGTTCTTGCATTGTTTTCTTATGAAAAAAAACCAGCCCAATTAAATGATTAGAATTGACTTATTTTTCACACTTTTATTTATTTAATGATGAAAAGAATGATCACAACAGGCCCACAGTATTTATTTTTAAATAAAAGGCAGAATTTGTTACTTTAACTTAGACAGAATAAATGTAGGGATGTCTTTAGACGTCTACATAGACGACCAATATGTACTGGTTCATGATTATGTTGTTTTAAAAGATGTTACCATATTAATGTTGTGTTTTAATAATAATAATAATAATAATAATAACAGTAACAATATTAGTAATAATAAATATTGATAACTATGAAAGAAAAATCATAACAATTCTTCTGTGTGAAGAATATTTCTAAATGGCGCCACCTACTGGCAGACCTACCATTGCTGATTAAGATTATAAAAAAACGAAGAGTATTGATGGTTTGAGAGAAAAGAACAAGAATATGAGAAATTTTAAAACAAGAGTATTGTAAAAGAGGGAAGATTATACTGCAAACAACAAGGAGATACCTCTTAATATCCTGGCTTGCGTGTAAAAAAGTGGAAAATCTGGAATTAGGCGATGTATATAATCCTTTGTTATAGCTGACTGATCAGCATGCATAATGAGGTTGCTGCAAATGTTGACAAGCTACTAGCAGCAGATACAGGCTGAACTATCTAATCCAGGTAAGATGTACATAATATCAAATATTACAATATTTATCAAGTAGGGCCTACCATGTCAACATTATAATTTAAAAAAAAAAGAATTAAATAGGTAAAGAAAATAGTTTAAAACAAAATATAGTTGATAAAATTGCATTGAACTTCTAATGTATGTATAGTTTAATTTTCAATATAAATATCAAATTGGATGTATAAATTTATTTTTTAATTTACATAATCTGAACATGGAATAACTAGTGGTCTAATGATAGAATGTTTACATACCAAGCAAAAGATTCCAGGTTCAAATCTCAGTTTGGACTGCTTTTTCTCATTCTCACAGATATCCTCATCTTCACCATTTAAAAATTAACAAATTAACTTTAAAATTACAATATCGCTAAACACTTGTTACTATCACTATCACTATCATTATTATTGATAGTATTTAATGCAGGTTTAACATTTAAATGTTAAATGACTACAAAATATATAAGCCTAAATAATTTTTTAAATGATTTTAAAATTGAGAAGGTCAGTCATGTGATGTTTGATCATCGTATGTGTCATAAACCAGTACAAATAATCTAAATTTTTACATGGACCACATTTGAGGTTTTTTCTCCCAAAATAGGCCTAATAATAAAAAAAAAACCAGTTTAAATGTGTTGGTCTAATCAAAATGTCAAGATGTAATTATAACCACTGCAGTTAAAACATAAATTGTTATATGGGGTGCCATCATGCGATTTATTGGGTTTGTTTAATTATTATTTTGAGAATGCCATATAACTTGTTAATTTAAATTTGTCCTGTTTCTGCAGCCAAGAAAATGGTAATTTATTCATACTATTTAACCGGTCATTTTCGAAAGCAGAAACAGGCTTCAAGCTATAGGTGTTACACTTAAAACTGTTATCATGCTTTTCTAAAATAATTATTAGAGATAACATTTATAATATTCCGTGTATTTCAAACATTTATAATGATGCTAAAGGCGATCACTGGGAACTGTCAAAGAAAGAAATAAAGATAAACAGAAATAATGCAAAGAAGATTCAGAGAAATACATTAGTTAATAACCTACAGATAAAAACCACCCGATTTTCAGTACTAGATTTCTCCAGTATTATAGGAATATTTTGTAATACAGTATTAGTATGTGTTTCACATCTATCTCCTAGTATCATAACCATAACCTAACCTTACATGATACAGGCACCACATGCGAACATATGACATGCTGTATTACAAAAATGTCCAATGATACTGGGCAAATAAAAACAAATTTTAAACATGGACAGGGCCTTAGCCAGGATCTGACAAGGGGAGTTCGGACACCATGTATTTGAGCCACAGACAAGCGTAAACGTACATCTAGAAGCCAGTGCACTTATAGTGTTAAGAAGGAAAATTCAATGCTTTATACAGCTCTTTATTTATTTATATCAATTTGCTGAGGAAATTAAATATATTAATGTAAAGATATTATGGATTTTAATAATAAATTTATACGTATCGGCGGGCGACCTAAAAAAAATGTTAACTACACAGGCCTTCTAGGGAAATAAAAGTAAAACCAAATAAGTTGAAACTTATTAGAATAGTAATTTATAATTATTAAATACTATTATAATAATAATAATTGCTGCTGCTTTGAATCTGGAAACCAGAGAATAGAGAGGATCAATTAAATCATAGAGAATATGAATGATTAAATTAAGCAGCATGTAAGGAGTCATAGAGATGAGGATTGAAAGGTAGGTTTTGGATACATTATTAAATTAAAAATCTAAACATAACAATATCTATTTAATTTCCCTACAATTGTTGATGTTGTGTAAAAATAATGCATATGATAAAAAGAGAAAAAATGCACTACCTATTAGCTCACATCGAATGTCCTCTCGTTGATGGTGTTAGGCCTAGCCTAGCTAGCCTTAGTTTTGTAAGCCTAGCTGGTAAAAAGCGATAACGTACAAACATCGTACGCTAGCTATAGTCCTGGCCTGGCATTTTCTAGTTGTTGTATTAATTTCCTTCATTTTTGCGGTCAAAGCCCGGTATTTTCGCTTTGTTTTACCTTCATGAACGAAAGATGGGAGCATCACAGAAGCAAAACCATAATATCAATCCATGCGCAGTGCATTTATAGCGGGCCGCATAAATTATCAATCAATTATTATTATTATCAATTATTATCAACTTATTTTTCACATTTTTATGTTCTGCTTAAAGGAAATAAAATAAAAAAGCAAAAATAAATATATATTAGAAAAGAAGCTGTAAACAACAAAGTATGAACAAATTATCACAAGCATTAATGTACAATCTTTACAAATAATTTAAATTACTTTTCCATTTACAATACAATAACTATCAGAAAAAAATTGTGGAAACTGATAAATGAAACCTATAACCAGTGAAAAAGAAAAGGCTATCAGTGGTTATGAATATTCATGAACTACCAAGGTCACATAATTTTATAACATATGGCGTATTATTATGTCTCCTGTAGCAAAATGAGTAAACTACGCTTTATTAATATTACCTTCTTGTTGATAGAAAAAAACAGTTATTTGAAAATGCACAACAAAATAATTAAATTAATTTAGCTGCAGATTGCATATATTATTAGGTAAATTTATAATTAAAAAAATTGAACATTACATGGAAACGTTTATTTTTTTAATGAAATGATAATATGAAAACCCTCTATTAGGGCTGATCAATAAATAATTTCAACTATTTTAATCAGCATAAAATATATCAAGTAGAATTTAATAAAAAGAAAAGATAACACATTTTAAAAACTAAAACACAAAATCATCATGTATATATGAGTTTACATAAAAGCAGACCAAAAGTCTGATTATTGTAGTACAATCGATAAGACAAATATTTAAAGACACAGCAAAGAAAATTACTAAATATAATTAACATTTATTAATCTAATAAAATTCCAATTTTTTTAGAAAATTCATAAAGCATAAAATATATATATTATATCATATTTAAAGAAAACAATATTAGTTCAGAAGTTGGGATATTGTCTTTACAAGCTGCATCAAGATAGTACTACTAGTTTGTTTAACTAAGACAAATTTTAAAGACACTTTCCCTGCAATTTTTGATGTTTTGTAAAAAAATGCATATTACTTAAACAAAATTAAACAAGGTCATTTATTGTCTTAAATGTATTATTACAAAAAGAGAAAAACAATGCACTACCTTGAGCTGTCCTGTCATAGATGGTCTTAGGCCTAGCCTAGCTATGCTTAATTTTGTAGGCCTATAGCTGGTAAACAGTGGTAACATACAAACAGTCTAGCCTGGCATTGTCTCGTTTTTTGGCAAAATCCAATAATACAAATTAGGGAAAACTTTGAATTTTCACTGAAAAGTTACAGTTCTTCCATTTTTTTCTGTTTATGATCGATCGATAGTGGATGCATCACATAAGCAAAATGAAAATATAAATTTATAACAATAGAATCGACTTATTTTTCACATTTGTACAAGACGAAAAAAAATGATTGAGCCATATATTATTTATTTTTACATAAAATGCAGTTTGTGACCTTAAATTAGATTGAAAAAACGTGGGGAAAGTGTCTTGATGAGATAAAATACCAATAAAAATAAAATTCTAAAAAATGATGGAAAATTGATAATGTATTTCCATAATATTTACATAACAAAGATTTGTAAAAATTGAAAATATTTTTATTTTGTATATATATCCATATATACTGTACACCAATAAATTAATCATTATGTCTAAATATGCAAATTTAATAAGTGTAATATGCCTATTAATAATCATATGAAACATAAATTTATTTTCTGATGGCCAGAATGCTATTACAATCTTCTACTAGTAAATTTCATTAACTTTACATTTTAGCTTGACATGCATGGATGACATGAACGAAGCAGTACAGTCAAGGTTATTTGCAAGATCAACAGGAAAGTATAGTCAAATACACTGATGAAAATCCAAATTGCGATACTAAGCAAAGGGTGAGCTGTTTACCCTTAGAACAGCAATCAGAAACAATATTCGGTTAACTGCGAAAATAAGCTGAAATACCGATGCAATCTGCAATAGCAGATCAACAGCTTTAAAAATGAAGGCTAAAAATGGTTTGTATATTGTCCAGTTAATCAGTGCAATTTATCCGCTTGCTTTTTTTATACTTACAAATAAGATTAGTAACTGCTTAGGATCTTCAATCGTAACACCACCAAGTTCAAAAACCGCTACTGAAGGTTTCCCTGTCGAACTAAGTTGCGTAGTGACTGGGGTGCCACTTGGCGTTAATGTCTCCTGGATGCAGAACAATCAGGAAATAACTAATCAAAATACAATATCTGAAGCATTTAAAGACCGTTTTGAAATTGATATCAAACACCAACAAGATAGAGGAGCTGCCACTTATACATTAAGCATTAAGAAAGTGATACGTGATGACAATAGCTTTTCTTATTCATGTCAAATCAATGATCATAAAACAATAAAATCTAAACCTGTTAAAATTGAAGTTCGACAAGTTCCTGGTAAAGAATATCCAAGGTGTATTCAGCCAGTAGACACTATTAAAGAGGGTGACACTGTGGAACTTGAATGTCAATCTGAATATGTTAAACCACTACCAGATTTGGAATGGTTATATAATGGAAAAAGGATTTCTTGGGATAAATCAAATAATTCTGATTCCATTAGCATTAAGCATTCTTTTACAGTCACTAAGGATCAAGTTTATAATAACACTTTTTGTTGTGTTTTAAAAACAGTAGTAATTGGATCAGAGCGTACTTGTATGATTGGTCCTCTTCGAATCTTATATAAGCCTGAAGTTGAAATAATAGGTGAAGATGTAGTAGAAGTCAATAAAGAGCATGTATTTATTTGTAACAGTCCAACATATCCATCACCTATGCAGTATGTGTGGGAATTTGAGCCGCCATTAATGCCCTATCAATATAGGACAGAGAGCCAAGCCATGGTCTTAAGAGTATCCCGCCTAACAGGTAGAAATGATGGTACAACTATTACTTGTCGTGTGCAAAACACGGCAGGATGGGGATCTAAAAACAAACAGATTAAAGTAATAGGTGATCCAAATACATTAACTCCAACCATTCCAAGCAACCGACCTATTCCTGAAAAACCAAAATCAGGTAAATCATCGTCGGATAACACATACAGTGATATGACCACTGCCATGATCTTATCCATTGCAGGATGTAGTTTACTTGTTTTATCGCTTCTTGCTGCTACTTTACTTTGCTACTTCTATATGTGTGTGAGAAAGCGTTATCTGCATGGATCTGGTTACAAAATTGCCCAACCTGATGTGTATTCTGAGCCTCGAGATAACCTTCCTGCACCAGTTCATACAATGGAGCGTGTTCCTCCATGGATGCAAAGGACTGTGGGAATACAAGTTCGTGCTGATTTACCTTTAGAGATGGGGGAAATTTACACGGAAATTCCTAAAAGTATTGAGCAAAAAAAGGAAGAATATATAAAACCAGCAAGTAGATCTGTATAACATTAACTTGGACCATATCTGGAGTTGTAGATTTAGAAATTTGATGACCAAAACCATCCATCAATGAATTACAATGAATTTTGGTAAGGGTACAGCATAGTTACAAGTATGAAAGAACAATGCACATACTTTGTGTTGAGAATTTCAGGAACATAGTCTAAACAAATGTCTTGTAATTCAGTGTGAATACTATCAATGATTTTATATGGATATTCATAAGAACAAAATATATTAGTCTTCTAATATATCACTGCCTTATCTACCGTTTTTGTATTGTTACATTACAATAAAAAAAAAGTCACATAAAAGAAGTGCAACTCAACACAGATTTATTTCACAAACATGTTTCACACATTTTGTTTACACATTCATTTTTTTGAATGGTAAGCTATGTCTGGTTCAGTGCCATGTTGCAGCATCTGTCTTGATTTTCAACAAATTACTTCTTTTGACTGTGAAAGTCCGGATACTTGAATGAGTGTCACCACATATTCAAAAACATATAAACAATTATTCTTTTGATTTGAATACTGAAATACTTTATATGTTCATCATCATAAAGTAACAACAGAAAATCCTTTTTGAGGATTAGCAAATATTAGTACAATAACAAACAGTTACACTATGTTGATAATTGTATTGATCTTTCTTTAAAGATCATTTGTTTCATTTTCGGTTCATTATATAAAAGCCAGTTTATACTAGAAACAATAAACATCAATTATAGATAGATAAATACATTTTTTTTTACATAAAACAAAAAACAAGAAAGTTTTCATTCTAGATAGGATAACCATTTATGCTGGTTTTGATAAAAATACTTTTTTAACAGCTGCCCCCCCCCCCCCCCCCAGATGGCCGGAAATGACACTCCATTGAGTTGGCCAGCAAACAACGAAACGATTGTAGTCTATTTTTCCCGCCGGCAGTAAACACACACGACTAACCATAGATAACCTTTTTTTTTGCCTTCAACAATGCGAACGTCAGGGGGAAAGTCCCTGATGACGGTACTTCTGATACGGTTAAATAAACGCTATTATTAATAAGGCCCAAAATGCGCCCTCTGTAGTATCTGAAATGATCTATTTTACTAGTGCCTCAGGCTCACACTGCTCCTGATCGGCTGCCGGAAATTTCTATTTATATATTTGTTTTTGCCGTTATGTATACTAACATACCGGTACACACAAATGTGTCATATGATTAAAATATTGAACCTCTAAAAAAGAGCACCTTTAAAATTTAGGTTGGTCTGGACCCTGTGGACAACCCTTGGATCCGCCCTTGCAGATGAGTGATCACGGTGAAAAGCTTATTAGGAATAAATAAAATAATTGTGAAATTAGAGTGATCAGTGACATTTAACTTTTTGAGATAATTTTTTCACAAAATAGAAATAAGTAATCATAAAAATATATTCATCAAAGGCAGTAAATAGTTATCCTATAATTCTAGGATGAATGAACCCCTTTCAAATTTTTTAATAGTTTTATGTAAGAAAATGTATTTATCATGGTTCATTATCATCTTAGTATAAATAGGCATTTAGTGTAGGCTAACACCTAACAAAATTGTGAAGATGGAAAGCTTAGTTTATAATTCAGTATTATCTTATTTATTTAATCTAATTTCAATGTAAATGTAAATTAAATTCAGATAATTTTGGGAAATAGCAGTTTTGAATGTATTAAACAAACAAATAATATGGAATACTTAGGTTGGTCAATATAAGTTATCTACATACCTTTGTTAACAGCATACAATCATTTTTTACTTAACTTTACATTTTTTCCTCGATCTAGACACTTATACATCTGTACATTTTTTAACATAATTTTTATTCTAATCAAAATATATATTTCAAAACTATAACTTTAGCTTAATATGAAGAGAATAAGTATATTGTTAATTTGAAACTTGCTGATTTTGCCCTGGTTGAACATACAGTAGGTTTATATTCATTTACTTTACATACTACCATAGAACAGTACTTGCTTCCTTACCATTGTCATATTCTAAAAACATAAATTAGCATAATGTAATTCAGCCACAACAAATGGCTTCTCTATTTATGTTATTCTATTAATTTAGTCTATTTGATTTGTAATTCCAAATTGGTTAATACAATATTAAAGACTTTTGAATTCTTATTCAAATCTTATATCTCTAGGAAGAGTAATAATATTTTTATTTGCATCAATCTATTTTCTTTAAAAAAATGCATACTTTTAAAATGATTTACAGTTTTGTATCGTATAAATTTAACTATGTCCTAAATTATTTTACAATAATGGTTAAATGCAATATATTTTGCACTAACAAACTTTATTTATACACCATATAAATATAGTTCTACATAAAAAAAAAATTCATATAATATATTATTGTTAACACCAATAAACAAAAACAACCTTATTTGAATATTTTAATATTATTATTTATTTTATTATATATTTGTTATGGTCATTATGGTATTTTCTCTGAACAAATATTATTTAGATATTTGTCATTAAAATGACAACCCATGCAACCTAAAATTTACTTATAACATTTGAAATAGTGAATGTTATCATTACTGATATCAAAGCCCTCCAAGGTTGAAACCAGGATGAAAAAAATTAAAATATTTAGAAGCGAGCAAAGTAATTAGCGTATCAGTGATGCATTTAAAATCAATATGGTTGAGCCATCAGAGAACCATATTGACCTTTGTCCTCAACACCTTGCTCATAATTTTAGCTTTATAAATCTACTTTGGATGAACAGTGAGTAATAATAATAATAATGAGTAGCTATAACAAACAAACATTTGGAAAAATGTATTATTATTATTATTAAATATTTCACATTGAGATTTAAATTTGACAGTTATAGCTACATATCCATCCACATTTTGTATAAAATATTAAAATAACAGAATATGTAAATTATTTCTACTTCCCAAAAATAAATTTTAAAATCATAACATTCGTTCAACATATATTTTACAGATTATCAACAGAATCTTGCAGTTAAACAATTAGGACTTATAGTACTGTAGTACATTGATTAGATGTGTCATATTTAACCAAAGCAAAAATCACATGATTCCTTGGCAAAGAGATGGTAAAAATAAAGAAAATGGTAGATCAACTCATGTGATCCTAAAATATTAGCTGACAGACCGTGCCATCTTTTTTGAGGAAAGAATAACATCATCTGTAGTGCAACTGCTCCTAATAAACAGAGCATTTATAGAATGTATAAAGTGTAGTACTCTTGAAAATTTTGACTAAAATAACTACAAATACAGGTGCACATATCAACCAATAATTCATCAAGTATTGATCAGAATCTTAGTGTGTATGCATGCTTACTAATATAGGTCTCAAATATTAAAGCAAACTGACCCAGTGTTAAAATTCATCAAAAGCTTTTCATTGCTGGCTACATGGAGAACAAAGGCTTTGTGAAAAAAGTGACAAAATAGAGCAAATGTTTCCGATTTGTGAGGCTAAGCTAGGAGGTCATTTGACTTTTCTCACACAGTTATGTGATAATTGAACAATATATTGTGCGATATGATAATTAGGCATAATTCATGTCTGTATACATCGTTTGGACTGTATGTGAAAATGGGCAGCATTGTTAAGGTTATATTTCTAGTTTTTGTATTTATAGCATATACAGTTATCTCATTCAGAATACAGCATCACAAAAAGATAATTTCAAATTGAATTTATAATTAATATATGCATTATTATTAATTATGTGGTTTACCATAAAATAAATATATAGGTATGGCAATTATCATAACAATTACAATATTTATACAATATTTATAATACTATTTCTTTTCTTACTATTTTTATTTAATATTTTTCATACAATCTTTATAATCTACTGTAACATACATACATCAAACCATTATCCTCCCATCATCAATCAATAAATTTATGTAAACAATATGCATTTTGGAAATAACAAAAACTGTTATATTGAAAAGTAGGCCTATGTGAAAAAAAGTTGTTCAATTAAAAAAAAAAAGAAAAAAAGAATGGTGAAACAGACTAATTTATAAAACATATATAATCTTTTTTATTGATTAGATTATTGTAGTATTTAGATATCGTTAAATAAAAACCAAACTTAATCATAAAAACCTTTGTTTATGACAAAACAATTAAAAGGAAAGTAGATGATGTACCACTATTATATCATTTTGTTATTTTATAACATAAATTAAAATAATATTTTAATAATAATGTTTTAATAAAATAAATGAACATGAAAGTTACACATTAATGAATAAATTAAATTGATTGAACCGGAGCTCCACCCAAACATGCCATAATTAAAGAATTTTAATATTTAAAGACCACAGGGTCCAAAGAAACAATTAATTATTATTACAGGTTTATGATAGTAAAACTACAGGGTCAATGAAATCTAAATAAGAGTCATCTTGATGGCCACAAGCATTGTTTAAAGACCCCTTCCCTGCAATTTTGGACGTTTTTTGGAAAATAATACATATATATCACTTTAAAAACATTAAACCATGTCATTCCTTGTCTTAAATGTACGTTTTATGGTAAATTATGATAAAAAGTGAGAAACAATGCACTACCTAAGTAGCTCGCGGCGATCGACCTCTCGTGGACGGTCTTAGGCCTAGCCTAGCTAGGCTTAGTTTTGTAGGCCTAGCTGGTAAACATCGGTAACGTACGAACATCGTACGCTAGCTATATACCTAGCCTGACGTTGTATAGTTGCTGCATTAATTGTCTTTCTATTTTTGCCAGACTCCGTTGATACAAATTGGGGAAAACCCCGTATTTTCGCTGAAAAGTTAGGAGTCTTCCATTTGTTTTGGCCTCACGATCGATCGAAACGTGGGCGAATTACAGGTGAAAAACAAAAATATAAATCCGCGCGCAATGCATTTTGGGATTTATAGCGGGCCGCTATAATTATTAGAATCGACTTATTTTTCACATTTTTAACCATTTAAAGACAAAAAAAGTTATTGCAATAGGACCATATAGTATTATTTTTACATTAAATATAGTTTGTGATCTTAAATTAGATCTAAAAAACGTAGGGAAGGGGGCTTTAAATATGTGGATAAGCATGTTGTACAAAAAGTCTCACATATTTGGCAAGAGGCTCATGGTTTTTTACCCTAGTTTTCATGACACACAAAACTCAATCTTTATTTTATTAAACTAAAAAAACAAACCAGCGAGACATGCAAAGTGCATCGAAAATGTGTGTGAGGCATCATTTTATCATTTATAAAAGTGCAATCATGCGAGGAATATAGTTTATAATTTAAAAAAAGTGTGAGGCATATCTTAACATGTTATAATATGTTATATAAATCAATTTATATTTTATAATATATCTAAATAGATATTAATAGTTTCCCCACATGGCTATTACAGGGTAACCCCGTTTTAGAAATGCTTAGTTTTAACATAGTATAAATAACATTCTTAGTGGTTTGCTTTATATTTCAAATATGACAGCACAGTAACTGTAATTTATGGAACGCTGTTTACGCAATATTTTGATGATATGAATTTTATGACGCGATATGTGAATGAAATGCATCGATATAAATTGAATGGCGCGATATATGAATGAAATGTTTTGAATTGAATGTTTTGAATGAAATGTTTTGAATGAAATGTTTTGAATTTAATGTTTTGAACAAAATGTTTTGAATAAAATGTGTTTGAATGAAATGTTTTGAATGAAATGTTTGAATTTAATTGAAAAGTCAAACATTCAATTCAAAGCATTTCATTCAAAGCATTTCATTCAAAACATTCAAATCAAAGCTTTCAATTCAAAACATTTCATTCATATATCGCGCCATTCAATTCATATCGATGCATTTCATTCATATATCGTGTCATAAAATTTATATCATCGAAATGTTGCATAAACGGCGTTCCTATTTTTATTTCATACTCAATCCAACAGCGAGTAACCCGCCAATTACAGGATGGATAAACTATTTAATAATTTCACAAGACAAACATATACACAAGATGCTCTACATAAACAAAGACTTATTATTAAGTCTTTGGGAATGGAGTTGTAAATTGTCATGAGAAAAAAACCCTGACATATGACAGGACTTGAACCCAGGACCCTTAGATTGGTAGCCAAGCATCATAACCACCAAGCTGGCTTGGTGGTACTGTGAATATGCTGACAGTCAATGGGAAATGCATATGCCTACATAGTCTGGGCTCCAGACGGAGTTTTTTTCTTAATATTAGTAAAAATATAAACATTTTTGCACATATGGCGTTTCATACGTGTATTACTTGAGTTTTGATACTCCGTCTGGGGAAACACGCAAAAGTCACGTGGTTTGACACCAAGAATTCTTGGTGCATAGATTATCCGGTTGACTAGTTTCAGCTGCATGCGATTGGCTACTCACTCGTACACTGTTTTAATATTCATATTTCAGAATTTCAAAGACTCAACAACTAAGATGGTACGCATGCGCTATGTTACGTGGGTACATTGATGAAAGTTTCTGAAGGCTAGAAATGATTTTATATGCCTAGTAGTAGTCTGGTAAACATTTGATGGGATTTTCCCCAAGAACATGAAAACTTGTCTTGCTTCTGCGCAAATCAAACATTGAATGAATCATTTAATATTACGCGGAGATAATTTGATTTAAATCCCACCTAGACCCTGTCCTGTTCTGTGTAGTGGTGTCGTAGCCCTGTCGGTTGTGTGTGAATCCTGTTGTGTGCCGGTGGTGGTATGTAGGCCTACCTCTTATTGGCGTTTTATTTGGCAGATCATACGTGCGAGGCCTAGGCTAAGGACTAAACAATTAATAAACAAAACAACTTGGCAACACGATTTCATTATTTCAACAGTCTCGATCGTACATTCAGCACTGTACGTACTCGATCTTTTTCATTTTGAAACAAAATGATCATTGGTTGATTTGAAATCCATATTTACATACCGCCCGCCCCATATAGCCAAATACGGTATGATAACCTACGTCATTCTTATCAGTTGTTTGCGGTCTGCAAATCGATTTCTATACGTGTTTCACAAGTCTGTATTTTCAGACAAAAATCGCGGTCGAAATAAAAACAAATAAATTATTAAAAAAAAACAGTACAGACTTGGAGCAAGTCTAATGCCTACAAGACATCTGTATTTTGTATTGTAATTCCATTTCGTGTAATAAATCATTTTATTTATTTTCATGTAATGATTGTTTTTAATTAAAAGTCATATCCTATCAAATTATTTGTGTTCCCTTTTAAAAGTTCCCTAAATTGTTCACAAGTTGTGGATTCACTAGCTTTCATTTTGTATGTGCCTTTTTCTTTTAACTCACCAACAGTCTCTTCTAGCTATGGCCACATCAACATCCAATGACTCAGTGCTTAATTGGTATGAGGTCTTTTATCTTTTTATCATACGGACACATGCTTTTTTTCTCAAACCGCATACTTCTTACGTGCAAAGTGTTGTAAAGTAATCTAATGCATAAACTCTTTTGTTAATTGCTAATCAAATTGCTTATTAAATTAGACTCACAAACTACTGATTTTGATTATTTCATTACTTATAATTTAAACCTTGATATAATTAATAATAATAATTATTAATTAGAATTACAAAACACTAACTTCATATAATCACGCAATGAAGTCATTGGGACCGGTCATCATAGAAAGTTTGTAAATGGAAAAGTTAACTGTATTTTTTTAATCAACTCGGCCTATTTGTGCTGCTCCCAGTTTTTCACAAGTTCAAATGTTTTGATATTTATTTTTCTAAACTTGTAATTATGTTTCAATTACACATGGTGCTAGTCTTAAAAAACAGTGCATGTAACACACTGAGATACAAGATATGGTAAATACCCTCCCAAACCCATACGGTCCTAGTATCCATTGAATAGGGTTGTCTATGGGGGTTCGGCGACAGAGTCAGCCGCATTACAGAGGCCTTGGGTCAGTGGGTGCAAAGATATGTCCCCGAAAAAATTGTACTTATACTTTGAATTAGACGAAATTTGTGTGATGGTTGAAGCTGAGGTAAGAACATTTTGAAAAATAGAGCAGCTGCTAGTTCCTTGGAAATTACACATATACTGGCTAAATGTCTGGCTATATTGGGAAGGAAAATAGGCCTCATTTTAGATACACCGAAATCAACTAGGGTAGTAAACATTGCTGTCGGACTACGTACGCTACTGAGTATTTGCATGTTTTCACTGATAGCTTCCGGGAATTTCCCTTTTAAAATTCCATTGAAAGCGGGACACTTGGAATACTAAATGTATGCAACCGTTGTCATACAGTAGCTAGAAAGTAGTACTATCAATACATACAAGAATTGATAGTACTCTTTTTTTATTTCCTAAATTCTTTGTCCTCTCTTTGTCTTTCCCATGCGCTCTTTTTCTTTTTTCTTCTTTATACCAAGCCTGGTGCGAATTTGCTATTCTCCCTGCCTCCTCGCCTATTACACAACATGGGTGAGGCCTCCGGAAACCGCAGCAATAAACATTAATTTAAGGGTAGTTTTAGTCGCTTAGTAAAATTGAAAATCCTTGATTTGAAACACTCATTAGGGTATTGTTTTATTTTTGTGGGGAATATCATATTTTTCTCCCCGACAAACAGGGTCAACTCTCCCCGCTAGCTTTCCTTAACACCCCCCCCCCCCCTCACCTCCTGGAGTCAAACCTGATATGTCTATCAAAGAACCGCAACAAAGATTACATAATAATATTTATTTGACCTTACACATTTATATTGGCGGCACTCAATGATAATTGGAGCGTTCGTGTAAACAAAACAAAATAATTAATACAATAACATACTTAAAATAAATCTATAAAATATACACACGTAAAAGTGGAAATATTACTCAAAAGAAAGAAAGAAAGAAAGAAAGGGAAAAAAATATTAACAATACAATAAGATAACCAACAATGCTTACAAAACAGTACTAACAATACAAAAATCTATAATTATACTGTAAATAAATATACACTGTACACACATACTTAAGATGTGGGAGAATTAAAAGAACATTAATTACTAAAGTACAATAAAACTATAAATAAAAGTGTACATACAGACAGAATACATAAGAGCATTTACTCAGTACTATTTAAATTATACTAGCAGGTACCCGTCCAATGGATGGGCATTATACTAGCAGGTACCCGTCCAATGGATGGGCATTATACTAGCAGGTACCCGTCCAATGGATGGGCATCATACTAGCAGGTACCCGTCCAATGGATGGGCATCATCATAATGTAATTAGAAGCCTCTCTTAGTCAGACAGTATATCAGCCTAAAAGTTGGCCAAATCTGCCTGTCACACCTGTCCCAAACCATCCCGCATTCAGCTATTGCCTATAGCAGCTTAGAAATAGTAATTTACTAAGAAACATAAACCTAGCCTAGTGTTATCACTGCATTTGGTGTTTGCAAAAATTGTAAAAGGGTGCTCAATGTTTGGCAGCAGGAGCGAGAAACATGATCAAGAATACAGTTTTGTACTTACCGCCCGTTTCATTTCAAATGGCGCACGGCAGCACTTCTGGTATACTATTATAACTGCAGCTGCGCTGATCACATGTTCTGCTGTCACATCTCGATATTACTAATTATCTGAGTGACCTAATTGTGATGTAGGAAAATGGCCGAGAATTACGGAACTCGGAGTTCGGCAGTTGCAAATAAATTGGTCTAAACAACACATTTTTTTGAACAAATTTGCAATTCTAATATAGACTAATTGAGAAAGGGGAATTAATAGGTGGCCCAGCTCGACTGGTGCGAGTATCTGACTTGCAGCTTAGGAGAAGATAGAGGAACAAATTTTGGCTTAGTACTATTATATTATAGATAGATGGATTGAAAATGTGTAATTCCCATTGTGTTTTCCAAGCCCTCTTAGTGCAAGTTTACAAAATCGTTGATGACCCTAAAACATAACATGTTTTTTTTTGTGTATAGATAAACAATTATTGTTTTTAAGCTGTCTTATATCTGTATATGACTGAAGGAATGGCAAGTGTTCTCCAAAGTATATTGGTATCCTACTTTTGTTCCATTCTTCAGGTATTTATTTAAGTTGGATGCATTTATCAAACAGAGCAAGTAAATATAAAATAATGGTATGACCCTCGTTTTTAAATAATTCATTAGTAATTCCATCCAAAGCAGGGGCTTTATTTTTTTTGGCCAAATTAATTGCCTCTTCCACAATATCAAAATCAATCACAATATCATATAAATAGTTTTGTTCAATACCTTCAAGATAAGATTGTTCTTTTGAGAAATCATTTCTAATTTCTTTAACATAATTATTTGTAAGAAAGATATTTAAAATTTAAAATTAATCTCATCTTTATCTGTTATACACCCATCAGAACCTGGTATTTTAATGCAATAAATTTCTTTTTCTTTTTGTTAATACCCATTTGTTTGCAATGTCAACATATTTTTGTACATGCTGTTGTGATATACTTTCTTTAATAAATCTTCGACCATTATTGCAATTTTCCCGGTAAGACCGCCAAAGGACATGACCAATATTATTGCCATTGTTGCCAACATTATTTATGTTAGTACCGACGTCAGATATGTCTTTAGAATCATTCTATCTATTATTATAGTTATTGTTAATATGTCCTACTTGTAAATCATTATTGCCGTATTCAGTTTTTAACCCAATGCCTGTGGTGACACGATGCCTCTTTAATAAAACAGGGTTTTTGTTTTTGCTTTATGGTTTTAACTCATACCCTCCAATACCATCAGTGGCATGCACGAATCACAATAGACTTCCATGTGCTCTACATTAAATCAACATTATTGAAATTATTTGTACTCCAATTTATAAATTTCTCTTGTAGAATTTCCTGGTAGGCAGTATAACCTTGATTATGTTTAATGTCCTATATTTAATTTATGCTTATTTACATTTTGCTTATTCATATTTAAAGAGACAACCATAAAACATTATGGTCACTTCCTAAACCAAATTATCTTTCTTCATCAATGAAGAGTGATTTAATTTGGTTAACAGTAGATTTAGAGCAGAGAAAATAATCTATTTTACTCTGTTGGTTTGCTCTAGACCAAGCTATTTTTTCTTCATAGAAAATTGTGCAAATTATATTAGTTAAATTTGCATTATTTTGAAAATCTAAATGTCTTTCCCCATTTTGAGTTAATAGTGTTGTCCCCATTAGGAATTATATTGCCAATTCTAGCATTAAAATCACCCATAAGTAATTTACATGGATTATCCTTGTTGTTCTCTATTCTTATTATTTTCGATAGTAACTGATTATACAATTCATTTGTTAAGTTTGGATTGACGCCTTCTATTAAAATACAGCTACATATAGATGTTTCTCATTATTTATACTGATTTTAATCCATAACCTTTTATAATTATCAACCATTGAGTTAAGATAGTTATTAGATTATTAACTGAATTTTTTCTGAGATAAAAATTCCAATCCACTGCCCCCATTTTCTGTTCTACTTTTTACCAATGATATTTACTACTGGTTCATTCATTCTTTAAAAAGGTTTCTGAAACTCCAAGCATATCAATTTTGTTATCATATAGTAGTCTTTCAATATCATATTATAATTTAGGTCTTATCCTATTAACATTATTGAAAACAATATTCAGATATAGAATTGCATTGACTTGCCTTTTCCTTTGCTTATCTCCTCACCTGTGACGATTAGTTTTATATTGATTATTGCTTTTTTTCTTTTCGTTACTTATATTTAATTCATGGATAATTTTAAAGTTTGATAGGTTCAGTTCTGTATTACTGGCAGTTTCCTAGTTGCTATGGTTGTATCTACTGGATGCAACAGACATATTTATAACAACGTGTTATTTTACGATTGGCTAATAAAATTCTGGAGCTTCTGTAAAAAAGAATGCCATTTCGGAATATGTTGCGATTACCAATGGTCTGGACACCCGATCGTCCTACAATCGACATGACCAGGCATAAAATCACACTTTAGCAATGTAGAAAATAATTTAATCGCAATTTTGATAATATAATAATTGATGTAATCATACAATATATTCCTGTTTATAGTAGACTTGGTACGATTTTCGTAGTAGTCCAGCTAGACTATATAATTTTCGTTGACTTCTTGTTTCGCACCATTGATGCCTCACATTTTTTGTTGATCGTAAATGATGCCTCGCATACATTTTTGACATTCCTCGTATGTCTCGCATGCCTTTCACTTTGTTATTACCCATCATTGATCCTGGGCCACAGCGAGAAAACTGAGCAAGGAAAGCTGTGGGGATATAATGAATCAGGGACGTTTTGGCCAGAGATGTCACAATTGCTAAATTCCAAGCCAGCAGAAAGCTCAAATTAGACATTATGAAGAAATAAAAAACCTAAAAAATGTGTATTAGATGAAGAAAGAGTGAGACAAATTTTGAATCTTTACATTATTGCCCTTTATCTATTTTTCTTTCTTGTTAAAAACATAGCAACCACTAAGATGCAATATTTATACAAGTTGTAAATGAAGTGGACAACCCTGCATATGGAGTAATTAAAGATTAAGGGCGTAAAAGAACTGCTAATGGGGTGCAAGATAATGATCATGCAATTCAATTTTCTGCAATTTCCTGAGAGCAAAAATTATCAAATTCATAGAATAGCAATTCTCATAAAAAATGACTGTTTATTCAAATATATTTTAATGAACATGAGTTAAATCTTGATTATTCATGCAGGCTTAACAAGAATTTCAGTAATTCATATAAAATTTGATTTGATTGACATTTGAGCCAAAAATTTAATTTCTATTGACTAAACAAGGAAAACTAAGGATAAAAAGATAATTATACAGAACCGCACCCTAATAAGTGTATTGCCTAAATATTAAAATTTGTTCACAAACAAATATATAATACTTCATTCAAATGAGGTACTGGAATCGTTATATAAATAAAAAGTAAATGTACATAGGTCAAAGGTCAAATTGAAAATTTCTTCCTTCTTTGTATGATAATTAGGTAAAGTCAATCAACAGTGATGAGTAAAATAAAGACCAACAGCGTCAAATAATAAAAACAGTATACAATAAGTATGTAAGTATACAAACTAATACTTTATTCTGATGCGATTGTTGTTTATAGAAATTTTATGTGATATTTTGAACATTGAAATCTATATCTACTGTAGATACTTTTGTTCAGTTTATTATTTTACTGTGCATGTACATTATTTGTTGTTCATATTACATTCATTAATAATAGCTTGGATGTTTATTATATTTTATTCTTCAAATATGTATTATAGTGTCAGTATACTAATATTATATTATAACTTAGAATCTTTCTTCAATTACAGTAACATCTAATAAATATATTCAAATCTATTCATTTGTGGTAATTATTACCTAATTACCAATATAATGATTTAATTTTCTTTCAGTTTTTTTTAAAAAGTGAACAATTATCATGGTAAAAAATCTAAATAATAGAAATAATATTCCTACTGTAGGTTTTAACTTAAAAGATTTACAGTAGGTACTAAAGAAATTCAATTTTTGTTAATTTCAATAATTTATAAAACCATTTACGCATCAAAGTTACATTTAATCAAGCCACATACGCATAATAACAAGAGGAAAAATAACAAAGGTTCTTCATATGTAAATCATAATGTTCATAAACAATGATACAATTGAAAAAAAAATGCATTGAGATGTATTCACAACATAACCACAGTCAATTTGTGTTTGCCAATGGAGAATAAATCTGCTTTTTTTTTTTTTATCCATTTGCTATGTACGTACATCAATTCATTCAATAAAAAGCAATTCTGTTGTGGTGACACAATGTAAGATACATTATTATATGAAATAGCTATATTATGTATGCATTACAAATGATATGTAACTTACTACATCCTAGTATTTATTTGTCAATGTTTCACAAATATTTCATTATTTATTTTCATGAGAACATTCAAATTTAGATAAATTTATATAATATATGAAACAAGTTCAGGGGTCTCGAGTGTAAATAAATCCATGAAAAGTCATTCTAGCATAATTTAGCCTAAATAAACAGTCATTTTGTTTTATAAGAATCATGTTCCGAAATACAATCGAATGATAGTACTGTTCAGCCCTAGATAAAGGTAGACCAAAATCTATTACAAATGCGTGGAATAGTAATATGGTCGTTATTATTAGTTATTTTTCTTGCCCAAAAAGAGCTTAAAATGTAGGCCTAGTCATTTAATTAGAATTTGACAGAAGAAAAGACCAACTAATACTGAAGCGGTAAACATAATTATTTGAAGTTTTATCAGTAAAAATGCATTTGATATTTCAAATTGAACAGAATAGAATTAAACCAAATTCAAATAAATAAACTGAACTTTAAAGTTGAAACCAAATCAAACTACAGTAGTAAGTCTGCTGACAATTATGACAATTAATTACTAATGTTAAATGTATCAATACATTCTTGTTTACCGTAAATCTTCTAATTGTAACCCTGGGTTATTATTCTTTGATTGTTTTTTATAGTGGGTTACTATTAGAAGTAGTGGGTTATTATTATTAATCTTAAATTAGGCACCTGAAAATAGTAACCCACCCCCAACTGTTCCAGTCAGCAACTAATAGCAAAATAATAAAACAGTAAGCATAAACAAATTTGGTTGAACTCTAACTTTATTTTATAAACTTAAAAACACTAAATCCTCCCCCACTCTCGAGATCAACATGCATTATCTCCTTATTTTCAAAATATGACTGCATCATAAACGACCAGTCTTCATAATAAAAAGTTTTTGCGAGTGGGTTATTATTATAGATTGAGTTATAAGGTGGGTTACTATTAGAAGGGGGGTTACTATTAGAAGGGGGGTTACTATTAGAAGGGGGCTTACTATTAGAGTGTGGGTTACTATTAGAAGGGGGGTTACTATTAGAAGGGGGATTACTATTAGAGTGTGGGTTACTATTAGAAGGTGGGTTACTATTAGAAGGTGGGTTACTATTAGAAGGGGGGTTACTATTAGAAGGGGGGTTACTATTAGAGTGTGGGTTACTATTAGAAGGGGGGTTACTATTAGAAGGGGGATTACTATTAGAGTGTGGGTTACTATTAGAGTGTGGGTTACTATTAGAGTGTTGGTTACTATTAGAGTGTTGGTTACTATTAGAGTGTGGGTTACTATTAGAGTGTGGGTTACTATTAGAGTGTGGGTTACTATTAGAGTGTGGGTTACTATTAGAGTGTGGGTTACTATTAGAGTGTGGGTTACTATTAGAGTGTGGGTTACTATTAGAGTGTGGGTTACTATTAGAGTGTGGGTTACTATTAGAGTGTGGGTTACTATTAGAGTGGGGGTTACTATTAGAGTGGGGGTTACTATTAGAGTGTGTGTTACTATTAGAGTGTGTGTTACTATTAGAGTGTGTGTTACTATTAGAGTGTGGGTTACTATTAGAGTGTGGGTTACTATTAGAGTGTGGGTTACTATTAGAGTGTGGGTTACTATTAGAGTGTGGGTTACTATTAGAGTGTGGGTTACTATTAGAGTGTGGGTTACTATTAGAGTGTGGGTTACTATTAGAGTGTGGGTTACTATTAGAAGGGGGGTTACTATTAGAGTGTGGGTTACTATTAGAGTGTGGGTTACTATTAGAGTGTGGGTTACTATTAGAGTGTGGGTTACTATTAGAGTGTGGGTTACTATTAGAGTGTGGGTTACTATTAGAGTGTGGGTTACTATTAGAGTGT
The DNA here is from genome assembly GCF_964355755.1 of Antedon mediterranea. Lineage (NCBI taxonomy): Eukaryota > Metazoa > Echinodermata > Crinoidea > Comatulida > Antedonidae > Antedon > Antedon mediterranea. The sequence continues at coordinate 15,100,114 of NC_092672.1, read as the reverse complement.
GGGTTACTATTAGAGTGTGGGTTACTATTAGAGTGTGGGTTACTATTAGAGTGTGGGTTACTATTAGAAGGGGGGTTACTATTAGAGTGTGGGTTACTATTAGAGTGTGGGTTACTATTAGAGTGTGGGTTACTATTAGAGTGTGGGTTACTATTAGAGTGTGGGTTACTATTAGAGTGTGGGTTACTATTAGAGTGTGGGTTACTATTAGAGTGTGGGTTACTATTAGAGTGTGGGTTACTATTAGAGTGTGGGTTACTATTAGAGTGTGGGTTACTATTAGAGTGTGGGTTACTATTAGAGTGTGGGTTACTATTAGAGTGTGGGTTACTATTAGAGTGGGGGTTACTATTAGAGTGGGGGTTACTATTAGAGTGTGGGTTACTATTAGAGTGTGGGTTACTATTAGAGTGTGGGTTACTATTAGAAGATTTACGGTATGCATTATATTTATAATTTTTTCATCTTTATAGGTAGAACCACAGTCCATCCAAAATGTGTAAAAATTTAATACAAAGAACAGTTTTTTAGGCCCTGCGCCCCTTCTTTCAAAATCCTGGATTCACCACTGAAAATAATGACAAATATGAACAAACAAAAGTATGTATCCTTTATCCATCAACATCTAATAAACATTATTGCATATACTGATTGTTATTACTACTTGTGTATAAAGAAATACAAACGCATAGGCCTACAAACAGAACAAGCATACTTCATTTAATTTGCATTAAACCTGAATTCCAAGACAGATTGCATAGATTGCATAGAGTTTGCTAGTTGAACACCTGCAGTAGAACAGAAGTCCCACAAATGTTTGTGTTTGGACTTTTTAAAGTATGAAATGTTTTTGTGATTATTTATAATGAATACGACTACAAATAAAAATGTCGTTCTGCATGCCCACAAAATCGGACCCATTTAGTCTTCTTTTGTAATCTGTAGAAGCTCCCAAAATTCTGTGTTATCAAATTAGTTTTGTCCTGAAATATGAGGTAAAATACAGCAAATTGAACTAATGTCATTAAATAACATCCACTTTCAAAATGTACTTAAGAGAAATTAAAATGTAATTGTGCCATTAAATTATAAATCCTGAATGTTTGTGAAAATGTTAATGTGGTAGGCTATGATGGTGGTGTTGGTTCGAAGATGTATAAATATATGTTTTCAAGATTAAATTTTTTTATCAAATATTTTTCTCTGAATATTATTATGTCAAATAATTGTTCTATTTATTACAAAAATCAATTTTAATATGTAACAATGTAGCATTTTTATCATAAATGAAATATATAAGATAATTTCATATATTACCAATGTAAACATGTATACTTGTAAATATTTGTATAACAATTATTATCTACTAAAGTTTGTATAAAATCACTGCCAGGCACACAAAAAAACTAAAAAACAAAATAAAAAAATAAGATTCAACAAAAAAATGTATTAGACAAACTGTTGACACTGGACAAGAAATGGCAAGTGTTTTATGCATTAAAAAATTACAAAATAATACAAGGAGAATAAATATAGTCATCATTGATGACTACAGTATTATTGTAAAAAACTCAACTATCCCCAGTTGTCAAATATTTGTATGCTCTCATATTCAGTCTTTTGTTCACTTGGTTGGTTGAACCTCAGCAGTATGTTATGAATGCATTTGGATAGCAAAATAACAAATAAAGAGAAAAAACATAAAATTATCCTTAAAATCCTTTTGATTGGACAACACTGCCATTTTTGTTTAAATGCAGCAACAATATTCTCTATTTTGTTATATATTCTCTACATTTTTAATAATACAATTAATATATCATTATAATATATTAATACCCATTAAAATGATAGCAGCACTCTCTTTATCTCCATCAATGATTTCACATTGCTATGAAAAGTATGTTATATGTTGTTTATATTTAAATGTTGTCATCAGATATAACCACAGAATGCCACAGACTGTGTGGATTTATATGGTGTTTATCAGATATAACCACAGAGTGCTATAGACTGTGGGGAAGGGGATTTATATGTTGTTTATCAGATATAACAGCCGAGTGCTATAGACTGTATGGATTGATATGGTGTTTATCAGATATAACCACAGAGTGCTATAGACTGTGTTGATTTATATGGTGTTTATCAGATATAACCACAGAGTGCTATAGACTGTGTGGATTTATATGGTGTTTATCAGATATAACCACAGAATGCCACAGACTGCCACAGACTGTGTGGATTTATATGGTGTTTATCAGATATAACCACAGAGTGCTATAGACTGTGGGGAAGGGGATTTATATGTTGTTTATCAGATATAACAGCCGAGTGCTATAGACTGTATGGATTGATATGGTGTTTATCAGATATAACCACAAAGTGCTATAGACTGTGTTGATTTATATGGTGTTTATCAGATATAACCACAGAGTGCTATAGACTGTGTGGATTTATATGGTGTTTATCAGATATAACCACAGAGGGCTATAGCGTGTTATTTGTGTTTTGAAATATAACTACAAAGTAGGCCTACAGAAATAAATTATGGGGTTTACTGCCATGAGAATGGGCAGTCAGGTACAACCACAGAGTTCAGCAGTATGGGTAGTGTGGATTTATGTTATATTATTTATGTCCACATAAACTATTGTCAATTGTCTCCAGAGACTGTGGATTTACATGATGTTTTTGTATCAATATAAAAACCACATAGTACTACAGAAATGTGTTAATTTCACTGAAAAGCAGAGTTGTATTATACACATGTAGTATAATTTTATAGAGTTTTATAGAAATTCAGATTCATTGCCTGTTTTCCTAATAAAACTTTGAATTGTTAACCAGTGCCTTGGTTATAGCGGGATGGCATACAAAAGTTGAAGACAAATTACAATTAAGTAATAACCAATAAGTAATTTCACTGCCATTGTGACAAAATAGGATTTATATTCTTATTTTTCATATAATTGTCAAAATCTTCCCAAGTTTAATTTAAATAACTGAGGGCGTTGAAACTGAATACTAAAGAACTTGTGTCTTTTTTTTAGATTGTCTTAAGTAAAGTTGTAATGTTTTAATTTAAGATGAACAATTAAACATTATCAACTTCTGCTAGAATGTTATTAATAAAGTAAATTGTTACCGCTGTAAAAAAAATGCTATATGTTATTTATAAATAATGTTATCTGCTGTTAAAAATAAAATGTCAATATTCTTACACAGAAAGAAAAACAAGAAAAAAGTGTTTTTCATATGGTTTATGGTGATTATCTGTAAATGGACTTTGCTATGCAAAAATCCATGGTACATGCTTCAATCTAATGTTTTTTTAAGTAGAAAACAATTGTAATATATATGTAGATATTTTATTATTATTCCAAGCTTATAATATGAAGGCAATGTTATAAGAAATTAATGTGATTTATATATGTTGGTACTTAGGAATCAGCAAACATTTCAGAACACAAATATATGTAAAATTACATTTAAATTGTAATAAACAGTGATGGACCAATTAAAATTGTGTTTTCACAAAACTGTATATGGTATTAGTTAATATAATCATGATCTTGCCAAAACAATAATTTGAAGGAATCTGTCTCTGAAAGTAAAGAAATGTATATCAGATAAAAAAAAATATATTGAAATTTTATTTTAATTTTCTTCTTGGCAATTTGTAAATAAACATATAGAAAGATTTAATAATTGGTTAAGCAGCAAAGTTTAATAAAAGTAAACAATACTGAAAAGCAAGCTGCATAGTACTAAACAAGCTAGCCTATTTCCTGTCAATATACATGCTGCAATATCAGCTGTATGTATTAGATAATTAATTAAGATTAGAAGTACTTGTAAGTGCAAAAACATGTGCAAATTTACAAAAAACCTGAATAGATTTTTTTATAGTAATGATATGCCTAGTAGACACACATCTATAGGCTTTCTTAATTCCGTTTTACATTCTGAAATATACCTGTATATTTACAGTAGGTGAGCAAACGCATGCAAATACATTATTTCAAATGTTTCCACATTAGACAACAAAAAATAGAAATAGGCACAGACAATGTGTGAATGCTATTCTTAATGTAATACAAATTGATATAGAATTGCAAATAAAAATACAACAGATATGCTTTAAAGGGATTAATGCTGCTGTAGTCTAAATGTTTAGAGTTGTCTATAATAAAACTTCAAACAGATCTGTGATTCAAAACTTGGTAGATGTTATACTGCAGTTTATATGTAACAGTTGTAGCCATATTATCGATACAAAGCGCTATACAAGTCTTCCGTAAATGTACGTGAAAAAATGGTCAAGCCTTTTTGTTTAAAAACAAGAAATGAACTACACTATAAAATTATTACACATTTACTGTTTACTGCATCACTGTTGATGAGACCTAATGTAGGTTTTTATTTCCAGAAAATAGATAAAAAGATAGCATCATTTATGTATTGATCAAATGCAGGTATAAGATTGGTCAATTTAAATTTTGCTGTTTTAGTTCAATGATACTACTGGAGCTGTTAATAAAACCTTTTATTGTAATTACAGTACTTGTAGCATCATTTATTTATTTAAAATGCCTTTTAATAAATGTTTACCTACCTAATTAGCAGATCACGCTAAAAAGTGGCATTACACCCTACCCAAAATATAAATGCAGAATCTGGTGTGAAAAATGTCGAGATGATGAATGGTTTAGTTAGTTTGATCTTGCCAAAACCATTGTTTCGAAAGTATGCATTACTAGTGATTGTAGATGTAATGTAAAATCATGGATGGGTGAACTGTGAAGCAACACACGTGTGTGCGTTATAAAGATAAAATCTTGGGCTGAAATTTTTCTTTTATGGCCGGTGGAGCAGCACAATTTTTAACCTTTAAAAAAATAGTAATTTTCAGGGACCTAGAGGTACGTCTTATTGTACTAAAATTGTCTTTTTATATTAGCATTATTTCGTTGATCTAACTGGGTGCTTGATCCTGAGAATTTTAGGCCGCAAAATAAAAAGTTTGTGGAATGTTGTTCTAGGCCTAGGTAGTCTGGTTACCATTTGATGGGATTTCACAAAGGAAAATAAAAACTCTTTACGACTGATTCTCTGCAAACAACAAACAAAAAATAATTTGAATTAATAGCCTGCTAGTGACTGGTTTGTATGTGCCTTTGTTGGCATTTTATTGGCACTTACTTCACTCATATGAGCCTATTACTAGGCTTAGGCCTACTGTAGACTTGATAATGTTCACACAAAAACTCAGGAACAGTCATATGCAACCCTGCCACAAATTATATTTCATTTAGGTCATAGTCATTTAGTTTGGTCGCATTTATTTAAGGGAGTGGTTTATTTTTTGGGTGTAATAAAGTAACATGTACATATTATAATCAATTAAATTCTCCCTAAATAAGATAAAATATAAAAAAGTAAAAAATAAAAATCAGTTTGGTCATTTGTAGATTCTACTATAAATAGAAAATGAACCTAATCTGAATATGTACTTTTATCATGTTGGACATATTGACTATCGTTATGCAACCACATTTTAATTTTATTTTCACTAATTAACAAAGAAATTAAAAATTTGACTGATAGAGGCTGCTACAACATGTGACGTAATCAAAGGTCAACAGTAATGTTTATATGCCACAAGTAGAGTTCTTATTTGAGCCTGAACGAACATTTCTAAGTGATTAAGAGGATAAGAGTGACGATGATAGTAGCTTATTGATAATGAATTTGATTTTTGGATAAGACAGGAGATAATGAATGGTGCAAATGCGGAAACTGCTCCTAATGCCAAGCAACATCGAGTGTGCATGTTGCACTGAAAAAGTCGCGGTGTGTTGAAAGTTAGATGATTTTACAGCTAATTATTAGTATTATATAGTAATAACAATTTTCATTAATTTACTATTTCATGAAAACATCCTAAACACAGTAGGCCTACATCAACAAGGTGTATGTCAGCTTCTCATTTGGCACCATTTTCATTAAAAAATTATATGAGAAAAATATTTCTGTAAAATGTTCTTAAAAAAAGAATGGCCTACATCACTCTATGATTGAACAAATTAGAATGTATTTTCACCGCTTAAAATCTAGCGAAAAAAACCCCATCACATGCCAGTTCCGTAGAATTTCCTTATTTTGTAGTGGCAAAGAATAAAAATGTATCCCCTTTGTATAACCTTTATTAGTGCACCCTTGTGCCATACAGCATTATTAGATACTTAGTCTGGTCTCCAGACGGAGTTTTTTCTTAATATTCGTAAAAATATCAATATTTTTGCACATATGGCGTTTCATACGTGTATTACTTTAGTTTGGATACTCCGTCTGGGGAAACACGCAAAAGTCACGTGGTTTGACACCAAGAATTCTTGGTGCATAGATTATCCGGTTGACTAGTTTCAGCTGCATGCGATTGGCTACTCACTCGTACACCGTTTTAATATTCATATTTCAGAATTTTAAAGACTCAAAAACTGGTATGGTATGCATGCGCTATGTTACGTTTAGACAATGTGTACTACTTGGGTACATTGATGAAAGTTTCTGAAGGCTTGAAATGATTTTATATGCCTAGTAGTAGTCTGGTAAACATTTGATGGGATTTTTCCCAAGAACATGAAAACTCGTCTTGCTTCTCTGCAAATCAAACATTGAATGGATCATTTAATATTAGGCGGAGATAATTCGATTTAATTCCCACCCAGACCCTGTCCTGTGTAGTGGTGTAGTCCTGTCTGTTGTGTGTGAATCCTGTTGTGTGCCGATGGTGGTATGTAGGCCTACCTTATTGGCGTTTTATTTGGCAGGTCATACGTGCGAGTTGAGTAGGACTTACGAAGGAGGCCTAGGCTAAGGACTAAACAATTAATAAACAAAACAACTTGGCAACACGATTTCATATTTCAACAGGCTCGATCGATCGTACATTCAGCACTGTACATACTCGATCTTTTTCATTTTGAAACAAAATGATCATTGGTTGATTCGAAATCCATATTTACATACCGCCCGCCCCATATAGTCAAATACGGTATGATAACCTACGTCATTCTTATCGGATGTTTGCGGTCTGCAAATCGATTTCTATACGTTCACAGGTCTGTATTTTCAGACAAAAATCGCGGTCGAAATAAAAACAAATAAAAAAAACAAAAAACAATACAGACTTGGGGCAAGTCTATTAGATAATGTAAAGCGTTTTACTAACAAGACAATTAAGACAATTTTCTATTTCTTGATTATATGCCAGAATACTGCATCTGTATCGTCGCAATTAAGATTGTGTTGAATTATAAGGACCTTTCGTGTACTTGTCCAATCAGATGTCTTCTTTGCTAATTACCTGATAACTGTTTAATTAATTAATGAAAGCTCATTTTGTAACGAAAACGAGTTGTAATTTTTAATTTACCTCCGCCAAGGAGGTATATGTAGTCGATAGTGTGTCTGTTTGTCTGTCTGTTTTACTTGGCAAGATTTTGCCAAGTATAGTATAGCCCCTACAGTTTTTAAGTTATCATTCTGAATTTGTTGATGTAGATAGGTATATACTTTCAGACCATGCCTATTGAAAATTTAAAAAAATTGTTTATTAATAACTTCACAAATAACAAAAATGATATTTATTATGATAATTATCAGACCTGCTAGTGTTTAAAGATAGGAGAAAATGATCAAAAGCCGGTGATCAGTCATTTAAAACTGCTTAAAATTACCTGTGTACAAGCTCGGCCACTAACCAGCAGGGAAACATTTTGGCTCACAACTCTAAATTGAGATGTCTATCCCCTAACAAAAAAACCTGGTGATGCCTCTGTTTACCAAAGCATTTCTACTGTAGCATACTGACATTTTCTTTGAATGTTTCACATAATGTTTTATTTTTCGATATATCTCACTAGAGTCAAAGACTCTAGGTCTGAGTTTACAAAAGAGTTTGAGGCACATCGGATGCAATAGGCGGCATCATCAATAACTGCTGTTTTGGAGAGAGTACTACCCAGGTACTGAACATCATTTTACAACTTTGAGATGGGTGTTGTCTTGATGACTGGGATTTGGATTTGTTCCTTGGAATAATTTGAAAAAAGATCTTTGAGATGTTCACCATTTTATTTTTGCTTGTAATCGTATAGATAATAGTTTTTCATCCAGCTGATATTGAATGCACACTGGCATTTCTTTCATTGGCATGGTGGTAGAACGCACCAAAGTAAAATGAGAAAAGGGTATATGCTAAAACATAAGCACTGTTCCACTTAATTTGTTATTATAAAAGATTCTGAAATATTTCCATTATGGTAAACGCTGCCTTCTGTGTTTTCCACCATGCTTGTAAATTTCAGAACGGTATTCAAGATTCAAGAAATTTGATTGGTCCACTTTCAAATAGAAATTTGTTTTGCTTGGCATAAAAGACAATAAAACAACAAAGCAAAAATACATCAAATTGCAAATTGCAATGTTAAAATACTATTAAAATGTTAAAATACTGTTAAAAAACTATTAAAAGCGCCATAGGCTCTATTTAAAACTAGAATAAATAAATGGAATAATACCACACAGCCAAATACTGTAGAGTTAGCAAAACAGAGTTGGAGGAGCAGAGTCTTCACATCTGAAGTTGGCTCCTATTCTGAAGAAGAAGAAGTCTTTACGATGAAGAGTTAGGCTATCGCGCAACAAACGCATCGTAACATACAGATGCTATTTATTAGGCTTAGCCTACAGTAAGCTGCACCACAAAGATTGTACAAACAGCATAACATCGATCAAACAGTTGACTGTATTGGCATTGTAAACAGTTTAGTTGATGGTTAGTTTTTGTTTTACATCACCCACGTTTATTTAATTGTTTGAATATGATGACATTTTTAAATTAAAAATAAATTGTGTCTAAAAGTGTCTGAAGGAGAATGTTTTAAGTAGTAACATTATTGAAAATTGAAAGAAAATTGATAATGTTTACGCGATATACGCTCTATTGAATGTGACGAAATGTGCTAAAAGAGATAAAATTCCAATTTTTAAAATTCAGATGGCCATATGATGACGTCATAAACATACTTACGATTCAAATTGGTGATGTTCAGACGCTCCAACATACAGATACTTGAAAATCTGAATATTCCCCCTTAAATGGCCTGTCTATCGGGCCGTCTTTGTGAAAGGATATCTGTTAGTTTACCAAATCTGACGAGTTTCACCTACTCGTAGCGTTATTTTGTGACTAACAGGGTTGGCACGAGAAGCCAGACAGCAGGATTTTATTTTTTTTTTTTTATTTATTTAAAAACATATTTATACAGGATAAAAACATATTAGATATAGATATTGCACCTGATATTGCATATAGTCTTGTTTTTTAAAGCAATAGATTTTTAAAAATTCATAAAAAGACATTAACAAAACAATAAAAGTGTAAAAATCACAATATAAAGACAAGACTATATTATGAATGAGTGATGAAAATAAAATGAATGCAAAAATGGTAAAATTGTGAGGATTTACTTTAAAAAGAATATTTTTTTTATAATTTGATTTGAAATTAAAATTATTTGAAGATTCTTTAATTTCTTGCAGCAGCATAAGCACCAGCACATTTCAGAGAGCTCCTGATTATTTTTACATTTAATATTTCATTACATAGTCTTGATGGTGCAGTGTCATTAAAACATTTGAACATTAAATGATATAGCATATAATTTCTTCTAATTTGAAATATTTTCCATGATAGATGTATGTTGTAACCATGTGTTGTTTTATAATTAAAATTATTTGTAACAATGCGTGCATCTCTTTTTTTATAATTTGTGTTTTTTAATTTGATTCATGCTTGCGTTACACCAAACTGAGATACCATAGTACATACATGGTTGTAATGTTACCGTTAAATTGTATGAAAGCTTTTGATAGTAAATTTAAATTGTTCCAAGATTGCTTGTCGTCAATTTCAAGTCCTAAAGTACATAATGTGTGAAAAATTTTCAATATACTGGTTTCCTAGATGATCTTCAAGTTTACAATATGGGCTATTTTAACATGCTTTTATTTATCTGTATTTATTTTTAGTTTATTCTTTGTGTACCATATTTGAACATCCGCAATTGTCCTTTGAAGGTTATAGTTAATTTTGTCAATTGTTTTTTCTGAAACATATATATAACAACATAACATAAAACGGAGTACTTACTCTGAATATTTCGACCAGACTGCTTGGTGATAAACATGTATCAATGATCACATTGAAGATGTTAAAACAAACTGTGGGGAGTAATGACCGGATCATTTCACTATTACCGATCATGCCATAGCATGCAATCACATACCAAACTGGGAGGTGAACATCCTAACAAAGGAATCAATACTGAAAAGATAGACAGATCATAGAGTCAATAAACATCAGAAGGAAGAAAGATGAAAACATGAACTGTGACAATTAGGTGAACATGAATTCTCCAATTGATAAAATTACATACTTCCATCCTCACCTGGCTTTGTTTCGCACAACATGTAACCAGATGAGGTACACGTCATCATTAATAGCAGATGACCAGGCAGTTGATAAAGATCTCTGTTAGAAATCGAAACGTTTTCAGTAGTTTTATTATACATTAATTTAGCACCCTAGGAATTCCTTCGAAAGAGAAACTGAAATAGAATTAGTGGAAGTACATGGCATGGACTTTATTATACAGCTGTGCTTTGTAAAATATATTTTCCAACTGCAGTAAGTAAAATTATGATGTGTATGTACATAGAGATATTATAGTATCTATAATATCTCTATGGTATGTACAATACTAAATACAAACAGTAACAAAGTACCTAGCCAGGGCCTAGTTCTTATTTTTTTATATTAATGTTTAGGATAAATAAAAGCAACCATTTGTTGTGTTCCAGTCACAGATATTTAATAGCCTAATCAGTCACATTGGTACGTTTAAGCAACTATTTGTTAATACCAACTGCAGTCAGAGATCCTTACAAAAAAAATCTTTCAAACACCCAATATACATTTTTGGATAGAATTTCTGTTCGCATACAGAATATCCTGGGGGAATTGAAGCTTGTTCCATTCATTGCCATCAAGAAATACATTTGAATAAGAAAATCAACTCTTGGTTTGTTGCCAATCACACATTCTTTATTTCTCTTCAAACATACAATACTGTAACTTTTGTAAACTTTACAGTAACATCATATAGGGTATGTTCAGATCTATGGAGTTATGCTTTCGTATCGCAAGCAATGTCATATTATAATTAGCGTTGTAACAGAAAAATGTTCAGATTTGCCTAACTAACGCTTTCGTTTCAAACTAAAGTGTCACCGATTTGGGCGAACATGTGGTATGCAGGAGTAATTTTGATTGGTTAGAGGTAAAAATCGTTGATGCATGACTTTCGTATCGTAATCGGCGTCCACCAATCTTGTACCTTGAGCTGTCGTAACGAACGAAAGATCAGTGTGTGGCTTCCACTAATCTTTTCCTGGTTCAGACCTATGGAGTTGTACGCCGCGTACAATACGAAAGCATAACTCCGTAGGTCTGAACAGGCCCTTAGTAAGTAAAAGAAAATAACCTATAAAAACCAATCCATATTTTTTCAACAACATTGTAACCCAAATCTCTAGCAAGAAACTAACAATTCCAAGAAGTATTAAATAATCAAATCAAGGAAAACTCATACTTTAAATTAAAATGTAGATTTATTCCTTTGACATCAACTTGTCGGAATTTATATAAAAACCAATATTATTTGTTCACAAAAAAGAGTTCATATTATAATCGAGACTTCGGTTCAACAATTCTAACTTAAAAGGTTCCCAAGTAATGTAAATGTTATCAATGAAATGTTTCAACCAATGGTATAATAATAGCAATATTAATGAAATTAGTGTTTCTCATCTAAGAAAAGAGAAAATATATACTAATATAACTACATTGCAACGCAATGGATAATAGCAATAGCTATTCCATCGTGTGTCTATCAACATATTAACCTGACTATTATAAACTCAGGATGGTTAATGCATCAATTCAATTAACTAAATTATAAACTAAAAGGTAATTAAATGTATAAAACTAAATGTCGCATAAAGCGAAAATCAAAAAATAAATGTTTAATACAATAGTCTCAATTATACAATCACACTCCAATTGTCTCTAGGTCAATCAATACCAAGAGTGTACTGCCATCTAGTAAATGACCCACATTTAACAGAATCGTCCTTATACATTCTTAAAATTAAAAGAAATAGCAAAAGAAAGTAAATCACTTTTAGACCTTTTACCTTAAAAAGGGAGAGAACACTGTATGATTGCATCCTTACTTTACAGTAATAATATAATTTATCAAGCGCAATTGCAAATAGTATTACAAAAGTTATAAAACAAAATCAAAATATAACATAACTAATGTAAAGCATCGCGTTAATGCAAACATAATGCATAAACCTAATCTTCAATACGTTTTAAACTCAAATTAAGTTATTATTACCAAATTTGGTATCTATATATAGGGCAAAATTCAGTAAATCGCGCGTTATTTCTAGAATATTAGAAATATTATATGGTATATAAAGTTGGTTCGTACTTTCGGTACTGATTTTAACCACCTGATGTAATTCTGTTTACTGATTAAATTGAGTTTGATAATTAGTTATTGACAATTAAAACGAATTTAGGTTCAACGATTTGCCCCAAATAAGAGGTGTTTACCAATCGTGGTATACACTGTCTAATAGATGTCCATCTTGAAAATCCGCACACAATAATATGAGGATGTTTCGCATTTTCCTATCTCCTCCTACGATAATTGTTTTTAATGACTGAAAACCGGTGGAACAGCTTGAGTACAGCAATTTTCTTTAAAAAATACTATTTTGATAGATTTAATATACGTTTATACAAATGTATTGATTTGCAATGAATGAAACATTCCAAATTAATTGGTTTAACCATGAAGGTATACCTCCATGGTTTAACACAAGTAGGTAAATTTATGGGCCCTCGGAGAATAAACATAAATAGTATTGCAATGCTATACAATACTGTAAATAGATATTAACCACCTTTGATCGCCATTTGAATCGCAAATTTCTTATTGTGAGTGTTGGTACTGTTAGATATAACAAATATACAAATAAACTTTATTACTGTGAGTGTGGGTATAGCCTCTACTTTTAGATTATAAACACATAATATACAAACAAACTTTATTACTGTGAGTGTGGGTATAGCCTCTACTTTTAGATTATAAACACATAATATACAAACAAACTTTATTACTGTAATAATATAATTGATAGTTCTTACTGTACCTAAGAAAAGAGCCAAAATGTGAAAAAAGTGACTTCCTTTAAAGTTGTTAAAAAATGTAAGATGTATAGTTACCAACCTAAGAGATTTGAAATTTGAGATTTGCATGTGGGGCTGTTTTCTAAATTGTTTTAATTATTAATTAATAATAATAATTCATTTGTATTAATTGATTTTAATTGCTAGAATTTATTACATTACCGGAAGTACCTTTGCATTGAACGCAAAAATGTTATCCTATTGTTTGTCGCACGTGCTATTGTGCTATTATAGCCCGATATAGAGTATCATTTCTATTTATCATGAATTTTACGTGCAAGAGTACCATTTCCGGCCATCTAGGGGTGTCATTTAACAAAAATTTGCTTGCCACAGGCCCAAATACTCATTATCTACAGCCCTTTGAGAACTCTTGGGCAACCCTGTTTAATAGGTAAATTTTGATTTTTTCTTATCTAGGCGCCTTAGCACTGCTCAACCTACATGCCGTGGGGAACCAATCTTGGCAGTATTTCTGATATAGCCTATCATTCCTAATTCCCTTAGTTAAATTTTATTAATATAAATTCAGTTTTATGAATATGTTCTGAATTTGATTGAATATTACTTTTGCTGCATGCTGTAATTCCACACTACTTGCTTTATCAGGATTCCAAGATGGCGGCATTCAAATTTTTTTAATTAATAATAATTTGCGAGGTCATCCACTTTGCTGCCCGACTGGGTAAGAGTACAGTATTTACCATTCTGTGCTGGTCAAGAAGCTACACACTATTTAACAAACAATTGGCTATAAATACTGATAGGATACAAAATGAAGTACTGTAAGTTGTATATATTTATTTAAAATTACTATAAAGAATAAGAACACTAATGTATGTTCGGAAATGTACCGGACAGTAATAAAATAAGGATATTTAGAATAAAAATTGTACATATTATTATAAAGTATGTCCCAAATTAAGTTAAATTATGTACGTATACAAAACAATTAAAAAAAAAAACAACTAAAATAGTCATATATAACAAGGCATTTAATAACGATACAAACAGTCTTTGATTTGATTGACCATTTCTCATTTATCAGTACAATAATAAGTAGCCTACAGTCCTTCTTAACAACTGTATGTAAATGTGACAATAGCATAATATTAATAAAGAAAGAAGCACACAAACAACTTAACAATCAAATAGCAAGCATGATACCTTGGTTGAAAGTTTGTTTGTTTAGAGATAGTTTTTCCCATGTGATATAAAGGGCTCCTTAACTTTAACCAAAACAGTGAAGCACTCAGCAATTGGTCTTGAATTGAGATTAAAATTTCACTTATCTGGTTAAAATGAAAATAATTATACAGTATAAACATCATTTTCTGTATTTTGTTTAAAACATTATTTTATGTCGTAGGAACACAAATTTGTTACATGTTTTCAATTAAGACCTATTTCTATTTACAAATAATAATAGATCAAAAATGATTAAAAAATAGCTTAATATTATTTTAATCGAGAAATCTATATATATAAAAGGCAAACACAAAAAGTTTGTCCTCTATGCATGCCGCTGAACAACCTCTGATTGGTGTGAATTTTGCACCCAACATGCAATGGAGATGGTCATGGTCATGGTTCATAAACCAAATATTTATTAAATTATGCCTTATTATTTTAAAAATTACAACTGGATAAAAAGGCTATGAAATGTGGAATTTCCAGAGGGCATAATTAAGACTATAAAAGCAGAAACCCAAAAAAAAAAACCACAGCATTACCGTTCAGAGAGGCGAGGCGAGTAGAGTAGGCACAATTTTTAAGTTAAAAAGAAGCCGCATGGTCGTGGATTACTTCAGTTCACTTCCATTTGTAATAATAAACATTTATAGGATGACTTATGTAGGTTATGTAACTATTATACCCCTTTCACACCAAAACTCCGGAGTGTCTCCGGAGACACCCCGGGGTTTATGATCATTCAAAACGTCGAGAAACTCCGGAGATACCCCTTTCACACCAACCTAGCAACTCCGGAGTTTATAAAATAAAATTGTAAATGTCGCCCTCTATTTTGTTTGTTTACATAGCGACGATCATTAGAATCATTTTAATTAATAATATGTTTAATTTAATAATTACTTTCAAAAGTCTCAGAAGTAATATAATGTTTTATTGATACTACTTATTATTTTTGAACCCGCTATATATGTTGTACAAATATTTAAAGTATTTTGAAATAAAACTAAAGCAATGAGTGATCGTGTGAGGATGACCTTTTGACCCGAAACACTCCGGAGTTTGATGTTGGTACCTTTCACACCAAAACACCGGGGTGTCCCCGCAGTTCGCTCTCCGGAGAATGTTCAGCTGTTCAACCCCGCAGTTTTAAACTCCGGAGTTGCTTGATTTTACCTTTCACACCAAACAGCGGGACGTCAACTCCGGGGTGTCTCCGGAGTGTCTCCGGAGTTTTGCTTTTGGTGTGAAAGGGGTATTATTGTTATAGTTCTGAAATTTGAAGTATAGGCTCTACGTTTATTCGATTTCATTCGTGCAAAATCGTACATCGGCTATGCCACCTGAATTGTAACAATGGGAATGCGAATTATTCGTTTATTAAGGTGATCATTTAATATAACCTTATTCTATGTTATTATTCTAGGCATACTTTAACCCTGACCGTCACAATCGCATGTTATACCTGAGGTTTGAATGTAGTATTCTTCATTATTCTACTAATCCGCCGAATAATTACCTTATCGTTGGTACAGAATCTTAATTATAATTACGGCTACCTTTTAATTTGTTTACTCTGGATTTCCTAAAAAGTATGTAATGCATTTTAATTTTACTTTGCAGTGGTTATATCAGTTACATGAAGGATACTGTACCTACAAGTCTCATTGTATCATCGTATTCGGATTGTCAACATTGGACCACCCAAGTCTGCTTATTTCGAGTTTATTGATCCGTATAGTAGTAATGTAATTGTTAAAACGTTACACGCCTTTTAAATCTTCATGTTGTTTTAAATGTTGTAATTTTGTATTTTATTTTTGGATTATTATGTTTTGCTTTGGATTGAACCCACAAATGTGAAAACGCTCACAAATGTGAAAACGCTCACTAATGTGAAAACGCTCACAAATGTGAAAACGCTCACAAATGTGAAAACGCTTACAAATGTGAAAACGCATCACCCACAAATGTGAAAACGCATCACCCACAAATGTGAAAACGCATCACTCACAAATGTGAAAACAACCACAAATGTGAAAACGCATCACCCACAAATGTGAAAACACATCACCCACAAATGTGAAAACAACCACAAATGTGAAAACGCATCACCCACAAATGTGAAAACACATCACCCACAAATGTGAAAATGCATCACCCACAAATGTAATAAACAGCGCCCACAAATGTGAAAACAACCACAAATGTGAAAACGACCATCGGCCACAAATGTAAAAAAAAAAAATCAAATTAAATTTAGTGCTAGACTCAAACAATTTTGATCATGTTTAATACATTAGATCATGGTTGCATTGAGTTGTTTCAATAATTGTTTATTCACGATACGTATGTTAGGGTCGTCGTTAACGTGTTGAATTATTACCATTTTCTGCTCGTGCGCGCTATATTTGCATGTTAACTCGTTGGTTTAATGTACGTAATAGTTCAAGACGATATTTGTTATTTGCTTTGAGCGTGCACGATACTTCAAGATCAAGGCCATGTTATATCATTGTTGCTTGTAGTGTGTGGTTGTTGGCTTACTATTATTATACGTATAGTTCCAAGTCAATGTTCGATGTTTTTTGCATCTACTTGGAACTATACGTACATAATAGTAAGCCAACGAGTTAACAACTACACACTACAAGCAACAATGATATAACATGGCCTTGACCTTGAAGTATCGTTCATGCGCAAATAACAAATATCGTCTTGAACTATACGTACATTAAACCAATTAGTTAACATGCAAATATTGCGCGCAAAAACATATCGTAAACACATAATTATTGAAACAATACAATACAATGTATATAAATACATTAACTTGATCAAAATTGTTGGATTTTTTTTTACATTTGTGGGCGCTATTTTCACATTTGTGGGTGATGCGTTTTTACATTTGTGGTTGTTTTCACATTTGTGGGTGATACGTTTTCACATTTGTGGTTGTTTTCACATTTGTGGGCGTTTTCACATTTGTGGACGTTTTCACATTTGTGTGTTCAACAGACCCACTTGATAGTTTGATTTAGTTCGCTTTTGGGAATCCTGTCTCTCTCTATTGTTTGTTATTTTTTGTTATACTGTATGTAAGATGAAATAAATAAAATGAAATGAAACAGTTTGTCACCGTATAGCTTATATTAGTTTTCGATTTTTGTCTGTCCAATCCAAGTACACTTTTGTAATTAAAGGCCTACAATTAAATAAGTGTTAGGGTATGTTCAGACCTACGGAGTTATGCTTTCGTATCACAGCCAAGGTCATATTTTAATGAGCGTCGTAAGAGCAAAGTGTTCAGATTCATTGCAACGAAGTTGCGTTACAAACGGATATGATGTCACTCGCTGGCGATTAACCAAACTCTAACGCACGCATAGACCTACCTTCGTTGTTATTAAAAGTAGTAGTGGTTGGTTTAGGAGTTACAGGCCTAGACCGAACACTTGGGCTCGGCATTATCGATTGGTTGTCAGCCATACCAACCAGCCGATCGTTTTGGGGTTTGGGTTTATATTTGGTCTATGACCTAAAATATCATTTATGGCAGAACAATTTTCAAATCCCGTACTTGCACCGGCTCCAGATTTATTTACTCGGTCTTTCGCCGCTTTATACGACAACCCCTTCAATTTCGTTTGGATATTAATAATCCTTCTTTATGAGGATGGCCCATTCTGCTAACGTGTCCGCCATGTCGTTGAACACAGACATCTTGTTGCCGGTGCTTTTACGCCAGTTTTTCACTTCCAACCGATCTCTGAACTCAGGGCTTCCCCACAATGAAATAAGGTATTTTACTTCGGTTTCTCGCCAATGCGCACGCTTCGATGACATTTTAAATTAATTAATATAATATTAATAATACTGTATAGTGTAACAACAAAAGGTATGATTTTTTCGCACGTTCACTGATCACAACAAATGGATCAGCTTGGCTATACGATGAGGAGCACATGTCACGATGTGATGTGGCGAATATTGTAATTTGATTGGCTAGATATCTAACCTAGGTCATATTCATCGATGCGTGACTTTCGTATTGTAAGCGACGTCCACTAAACTCATACCTTGAGCTTTCGTAGCGTACGAAATATCAGTGTCGTACGAGGTGGCTTCCACTAATCTTTTCCTGGTTCAGACCTATGGACTTGTACGCCGCGTACAATACGAAAGCATAACTCCGTAGGTCTGAACAGGCCCTTAATGTATATAAGCCATGGAGTAATTTATAAATTCTTCCATAGCTTCCTTGTACATGTATACAGTAAAGGTAAAGGCGTCAAATTTTATATCTTATTTGTTTTGTGTATTTGCATTGTATTTCAGGAAAAAACGGCTACTACTGTAAGAAAATATTTTTTGTAATGTAAGGTAATCATTAATTTAAATAATATTAATATTTAATTATTTGCATATAAACAGACTGTACCACCATTTTCAAAATTCAAAATGTTATAGCAATATTTTCGAATTTGTAAATAACAGTAGACTTGCCTTTTGAACCATGGATGGTACCCAAAACTTGCAAGAATAAAATATAGTGTAAAATTGTCTGTATTTATTTTGTAAAAACGTCTTTTTTGTGGCGTGAATTAGGTATTTCCAGCCATTTCTAGTAATTTTACCAATTTCTAAACAATTTCGACTTAAAATCACGTCATACAAGCACAATTGGACAATTCGCGCATTTTTTATTTTTTTAAACAGTCATAGTTTCTAAACTAAATGGTAAAGTTTATTTTTATTACATATTCTGGAAGTTGAGGAGTTGTAGATATCGGTTCATGCATCAATATGGCTAACTGGACATTGTGACGTCATTGTATGGCCAAAAATATTGGATTTTTTTCTCTTTTGTCATAGCTCGTCACATTTAATAGAGCGCATCTCCACTTATCCGTATTCCATTTTCCCAAGATTTTGATATTGTCTAGGTCAATCAATTCGCATGAGTTACAATTTTAAACAATTTTGAAAACATCATCATATGCAAAAGTGTGAATAACTTGGGTCACATAATTTCATCATTCCAATAAATTTCAATATGTTATAGCTCCTCAGAATGAAAATTGATACTCATAATTCAACGTTTTCTGGACGCTGTTGAATTGTAGCTACAAATTTTTGCGAATCTGATATTGTGACGTCATCATATGGCCAGTTGAATTTTCATATTTTGCGTCAAAGTTCATGACATTTAAAAGAGCGCGCATCCATATTGTTCGTATACAAATTTCTTCCAACACGTTGATATGTTGTTGCACACTAAGATTTTATTTTCTTCAGGTCACAATGGCATAATTGTTTTCTGTGCGCAATATTCTAACATATGACATGCACGTGGCGTTTGCGAAGCGAATTACCTAACTTGTCCATAGTGTCAAGTTCAAATCTAAAATACTAAAATAAAATAAAAAAAATAAAATATACTTCCTAATATGGAGCAATTTTTTACATGATAAAAATAGCATGCTACGCAAAAAAATATGCGGGTACGCGTACTTGAAATTTCGAAATGCGGAAAATTAATTTCTAATCAATTTCGCAAACATTTCAGGTCATTTTGAGCATTTCAAAATGTTCAAAATTATTTGCGTTTTACGCACAGCTCATACAGAGCGTAGACAAATAGTTTTTGCAATTGATTTTTGTTTTTCATACATTCTGTAATAGATTTTATTTATTTTGATGAACTTTAATTGCGAAATAATGACGCACATGCACGTTAAGCTTTAGAAATCGCTTGCAAAATTGTGCAAAAATATATCTACTGTATATTTAATCAGTTATAGCTCCTCAGGATGGCTAGTAAGTTACCCTCATTTTTTAAAATGCTGATGAGTTGTAGATATCAATTCATGTAAAATGTATACCTACCAGATGAATGGACGTCACCATATGGCCACTCAAATTTTTAAAAGAGATTTTGTTTTCACTTTTGTACTAATTGAATAGAGCGCAGTGCTACGTTTCCGATTTCTCCTAGATTTTAATATGTTCTTCATCAATCAGTTCTCTTTCACATGAGTTACAAACATTTTTATTTTTATTACGTCATATAAAAAAATTTGAATAACATGAGTTACCTAATTTCATCTATACAGTATTATTACATTCATTACTATACAGTTTAATCTGCTCATCGGAATGAAAAGTGATCCACGTGATTAAAATTTATTATAGAAGTTGTTGAATTGTAGATATGAATTCATATACAAATTTTGTCTATCTGATATAATGATGTCATCATATGGCCAGTTAAATTTAAAAAGTCAGATCTTCATCTCTTTCGTAAAAGTTCATCGCGTTTAAAAGAGAGCGCATCTCACTCACATGCTACACTGATAACATATACAGTGTATTCTGTAAATACTGTAATATGCTGTATGATACAAATACGGTAAGCTACAATTCAGCACTGTAAACATATTAAATTCATGTCAATTCATAGGATGGCATAATAATTGTCGACGTTCATATAGTTTAACGTATGTGCATGTTGCATTTCCGTGGATAACCCAAACTCTTCAAATCTAGTTTCAATTCTTTTTTTATCAATGGATTTAAGGCATAGCAAATGAGACTTCAATATATTAAAATTTTGCATACATTTGACAAGTTTTCTCAGTGCTGTTTGAAAAATCTGTTAATCAGAGGGGCTCATACCCATCAAAGATGGGTACTAATGCTAGTTATATAAATCCAAGTAAGTTAAAGCCACTAGACCCACAAATGTTTACGGTTTTTAAAAATAATCCATTGTAGCGAAATTTGATACACCTATGTAAGAATTACACACCCCTTTTTTAGTTAATGGAACAATCCACTTGAGAGACTGCTGATTGGTGTGTAGATATGGTAACATTAGAAGGAAGAAACCAACATGGTAGTCAGTCAGTCAAGCTTCAACATCCAAAGGTTACATACCTACGGTATATTATTATTACTTCACTGAATTAGATAAAACTTGGAAATACATCATCTCTATTGAATTAAAAAGGTAGGCAATTATAAATCGTTATCACTCTGTAGTCTAGTGAAGTTGAAAGGATAATTAAAGATCAGAGAACCATGTAGCAGATCGTAGTGTGTTTAGTACTGCTGGTATGGAGGGGGGATTTAATTAGATTTAGAGATAGCCTAATACTAATATTATAGGGTAGTTTTCCTTAGAGGGTAATTGTCTGGGGGTAGTTGTAGTTGGGATGATTTATTGTGTGGGGGGGGGGGGGGGGGTAGTTGTCCTAGAAGGGTGATTGTTCAGTTGGTTATTGTCCGTGGGATAATTGTCCTAGAAGGGTGATTGTCCAGGGGGTTATTGTCCGGGTGGAAGTTGTACGGGTGGAAGTTGTACGGGTGGTAGTTGTCCAGAGGGTAGTTGTCCTAGACCCATTTTAAAGAAATGTTACTTTCCATTGATTTAAGGGCAAACTGATCATACACATCCACCATCGCATGAAAGTAAAAGCCGACAAAGTCAAAAGAGGCAATCAGTAATGAAAGACCACAGCAGATCTTAATAGCAACACTTCCACACTTCGAAGAAGGTAGGATAGCTGTGTTGCATCCATTTTTAAATAAAGTTATTATTATTATAGCTCTTCCAGAAGTAAATAACATGCAAAGACACATTCGAAGGCAAATGCAGATGAATAACCCAAAGAGCTATCCGTTTTTATTGCATGATTCAGGCATGGCTGGCCTATATCGTTTTCTTTCCATTTAATTTTCATTTCATTTATTTTGTCTCCCATAATTATAACAAAAAATAACAAACAATAGAGAGAGACAGGATTCCCAAAAGCGAACTAAATCAAACTATCAAGTGGGTCTCCAAAGCAAAACATAATCATCCAACAATAAAATAAAAAATTACACGGAAAGAAATCTTCAGGTATAAGCTTTTCCTAAATTCTTTAAAATCATAAATTTATTACACAAACACAACAATCAACAAATGCATAATGCATCTTAAGATTGATTATTTATTGTTGTTTGTATTCATTTATTATTACATATATTATTTTAGATGAAATAAAATTTGTTTTTGTTTGTACATACTGTATAAGTAACTGGGACTATTATCATCGGGAAATATGATATACAGTGTATAAACATTAATTGAGTGTATAGAATATTTTAGGTAGGCCTATGCATGGAGGTTACATAAGAAAAGTTAAATAAATTATAATTTAGTTGTGTCACAAAGTAATGGAATAGTCTAATAACTACAAATGCTTTGAGTAGACATATTTTTTTTTTATACAACGGGGAAAGAGTAAGGAGCATCTAGTTCACCTCACCGTAAAACAATTAAATGAATTAATCTGTGTACAGTAGAACCTTCATTTTACGTACTGTATGGGTCTGAAAGGTGTGTGTAAAACATGGGATTCGTAAAATCCAGGTTGACCTTAAATTGACCCCCATATACGTAGATCGTAGCTAAATAAAGTGTAAAATATCAATGTTCTTGCATTTTCTATCCATAAAAACAGTAGCTGCTGTAGGGGGAATGCACATGAGTTTCTCACACAGCCAAGGCTTTGTGCTTTGTTGTTGTTAAATTGCGCCCTCAATGTAGGAAAATGATGACGTAAGCGGTCATTTTAAGCGTACGTAAAATCAAGAGAACGTAAAATCAGGGTATGTAAAACAAACCATTTGCCGCTCGAGAGTGGAGAAGATCTAAGAAGACTAGACATCATCAGAAATCACCAAAGTAAATGATTACAGAGATGATGAAGTGAAACTACGGTTGTGCTATACATGTGAAAATTACTGTACTGTCAATGTAATACTGGAAACGGAGATAATTCACATATTAAAACTTGTATTATAGATCCCAGATTGGGTGCACCCATACAATTAAAAGATTCTGGATATTTATGATAGTGTTGTACATATATTTTGTTCTTGTCTTAAGTCCACCCACAACATGCCAAACCCACTGGCAACGTTGCCGTGATCGATTTTGATATGGCGACAAAAAATGCTTTTGTGTATATGCCTGGATGCAAATATTAAGGGATGCCGCTTCCTTTTCAAAACCATTTTACACCAAACAGTGCCAACGTAGATAATAATACGATTTGACGTTTACTGTTAGTGCATCTAACTAATAAACAAATATAATGTATAACCCAGTAAAAACAATTTTTTATTAACTTTTCAGGTTAAGCAAGAAGGCCTCAACAATGAGGATCAAGGGGTTCGTGTTCAGCCCAGAATGATAGAGACACTATTGCCTTTGCTCCTGTTGAAGACACCAAGCAGTGCTTACAGGCTCTGGTGAATATGGCGCAACCACAGCTTCTTCCTATCCTCAATTATTTTGAGGAAGATTTTTAAATGTTAACGCGCACACAAACACCTGTGTATGTACAATATCTGATAAGTGATTAAAACAGATGGATGCTGTTTTCGTTTTAGAGAAGATGTAAAGAACATGGATTATAATATAATAATAATACTTGAATCACCCTAGAGTGTTTTTCATCAAAGCCATGCAAGGCCATAAATAAGTACTAAAAATTAATAAAACAAATAAAAGAGAAACATAAACATAAAGGGTAAACTAAACCCCGCCGTAGACCAACTCGGTTTGTTTCAGGATAACAATTAAAATAAGATTTATGTAGTTAAACTTAATTTTTAAATATTTACATTAGAAATACGTTTTTAAGATTACCCGGAAGGTTATTCCAAAGCTTACTGCTATGAAATGACTATTTTTCTACCGTTATAAATTAATTGCTGTAAAACAAAAACAACAAACTTGAGTATGTTGTTTATATGACACTCATTGTGTCATGGATGTTACAGGTATTTGTTTTTAAGGTTTTATATGTATATAGTTCATGTTTAAAAAATCTAAAGTAAGTGCGGTAGGCCTGATGGGTTACCAAGCTTTGCTGGATTCAGAAAAGTACTCGCGTTCCCCGACTGGGGGGCGGGGTGGGGTTTGCGGTGGCTAGGCTCCCCGACGAGGGGGCTAGGCTCCTAAAGAGGTATTTGTCCTAAGGGGGTAGTTATCCTGGTGGTAGTTGTCCTAAGAGGGTAGTTGTCCTAAGAGGGTAGTTGTCCTAAGAGGGTAGTTGTCCTAAGGGGGTAGTTGTCCTATGAGGGTAGTTTTCCCAGTGGTTGTTGTCGGGGGTAGTTGTCCTAGGAGGGCAGTTGTCCAGGGGTAGAATTTTCTCTCGGGGACAGTTTTTAGGCTTGTTTTGTACGAACACGGTGCTGACGTCACGACAGTAGGTGGCGTTGTGTGGTTGCTACCGCAACCAAAAATGCCTGAGTGACTCCAAGATCCCGGCCGTTTACAATACAGATACAGAAAAGTTACGAATCTTCCATTTGTTTTGGCTTTCACGTGGGTAAAACGAAAATATAAATTAGGTCAAAAAACGTAGGTCTAGTAGCTTTAATTATATTTAGTTATTTATTGTTGGAGCCAAAATTGTTTAAAATATTTAACTTTCCGCAGTTCTAACTTTTCTGTATATTTATATATATTTTCTGTACATATATTTTATTTGTACCTAATTATTCTGATGCCCCACCAATTGTTAAACTTTATTGAGTTCATTTGCATATGTTCAGACAGGTGTGGTGGCTGGGCTCGCCTTTTGTTATTTTCTTTTATTGAAACTAGACTATGCTGTGTAGTGACACTTTACTTGCAAATTTTCTTAATGTATTTGTACATATTATGTCAGAGTAGGGAAAAAACATCTGACCAATATTTATCCTTGTAATGCTATTCTCTATGTCAAAAGTTTACTTACAGTAATTTTTTAATAAAATATTGCATTACAAATATGTATGGTCTGAGCAATTTTTTGACCATTTTAAAATTTCTTTGACCACCGTTTTTAAGATACAGTTACAGAAAATAGCATTTCCGGTTGCATCTATATATAAATTTACGTAAGGGCAAAATTCGGTAAATCGCGCCTTACTTCTAGAATTTTTACTCGATGGTATGTAAAGTTGGTTCGTACTTTCGGTACTGATTTTAACCGCCTGATGTAACCCTGTTTACTAATTAAATTGAGTTAGATAATAAGTTATTGACGGTTAAAACGAATTTAGGTTCCAAGATTTGCCCCAAATAGGGGTGTTTTCCGACCGTGGTATACACTGTATAATGGATGTCCGTCTTGAAAAATACCCGCCACAAAAATGCGAGGAGGCTTCGCATTTTCCTATCTCCTCCTACGATAATTGCTTTTAATAGCTGAAAACCGGTTGAACAGCTAGAGTACACCATCATAATGTTGAAGACAGGCCGATTTTCTTTAAAAAATACTATTTTGATAGATTTAATATACGATTATACAAATCTATTGATTTGCGATGAATGGAACATCCCAATCTCTCAGTCTGCCAGAGTTTGGTTTAACACAAGTACTGTAGGTAAATTTATGAGCCCTTGGTTTAACACATACGGTAGGTAAATATATGGGCCCTTAGAGAATAAACTTGCGAGATTGTGGATAGGCTCTACTGTTAGATATATAAACACATTATTATATACAAATAAACTTTATACTGACAGTTCTTTCTCAACGTTTGTATTAATTAATAATTACCAAATATAAACGTCGTAGTGGTGTATCGTGACATGGTACTTTAATATTTCAATCGATTATGACAGTGACAGTTTTAACTAAACTAAATAAAGAATGTTCTCTAATATAATTAGGAATCTCTTGCCATACACGGGGAAAATTAGTGTACAATGAATATTTAAAATAAATAAATAAATAAATAAAATAAAAAAAGTATTAAATCGCAAATGTTTTACTGTATTTAGAGGTATATTATTTATAGGCCTATAAAACATGAAAAAAATATTTCGTTACTGAGTGGATAAAGAATATATTTAAAAATTGTTCCTCTTTGTACCTATCCGCTTTCCCATCCCTCAACCCTAATGTTACATACAAAACACAAATTGGGTTTCTTTAAATGAGTTCAAATCAAAAACTTGGACTAATTTTGTGATAAGTTTCTCCTTCGGAAGTAATTCCCAGGGTGCTAATTTTAGTTGACTACATAAATCATCGTGTCTATTTATTCGTTTCTCTAAACGACAATGTATAGGCCTATAGTCCTGCGGTACGTACATTTGAAATCGCCAGTTTTGTTACGCTGAAATTACTGTGTATTCGAGAACCATCTGTGGGCACGACCTAGATGGTACGCGAGCGAAGCGAGCGTACCATCTAGTTTAGTAAAAATGATCTATACAGCGAATATATATATTCCAAGTATTTTGATACCAACAGGTTGTCATTATAGTCCAAATAAGGGTTATGGATCATTTTGAAATTATTTATTTATTTAATTTAAATGAGGCTGTTACCAGGGTTTTGGGTATTATGAACATTTTTACGTAGAATAATAAAGTAAAATTACGTCAAATCTCACTTTGCGCATTGAAATCCTATAGAACCCCTCTTTTCATACATAAGGAACTACTAGTCCTATATAAACACTTCAGGATTTGTGATCATTCAACATGTCGAGAAACTCCAGAAATACTCCATTCACACCAACCTAGCAACACCAGGGTTTATAAAATAACATTTTATATACCGCCCTCTATTTTGTTTGTTTAAATAGCGACTATCATTAAAGGATGTGAGGATGACCTTTTGACCATAAGACACCGGCGTTTGATGTTGGTACCTTTCACCCGAAAGTTCACCCTTCAGAGAACATTCCTGAGCTTTTCAACCATGGTGTCCTGAACTCCTGAGTTGTTTGATTTTACTTTTCACATCAAAACACTGGAGTGTCTTTGGAGTTTTGGTTTTCACGTGAAAGGGGTCCAACATATGAAGCAGAGACATGGATTATTAATCCATGGTAGAATGATAGACTAATGCTTTAAGCATACAGTATGATTTTATAGTACTAGTAAAATTGTACATTTTTGCAGGCTACTGTATTACCTCTCAATCACAAAGTTGTACAATGGCAACAGGATAATGATTTGGTACCTTGAAAGATAGCCTCATTCTCGATAGTATCGTGATAGAGATCAATAAACCTTAAACAATGCCTACTCTGTATGGAAAATTGAACACTAGACACAGCGATATCTAAAATATGTGCAGCATTCGAACAAGTTGAACCACATTAAACGAAGCGATGGGGGTGACGTTTCAGACTCAACTCATCAACACTCGACAACAGTGTGTTCACAACAAAAACAAACTTATCAAAACACAGCACATGCAAGGCGTTTGAGAAAACCACGCAAGATCTGCATATACTGTGGAGGTGAGTACCCCACAAAAGCAAAAAAACATGCCCAGCCTATGGCAAAAAATGCAACAATTGTGATAAAATGAACCCCTACGCTAAACTATGTAGACAAAAACACAAGGCACATGCTGTTGACGTGATGTCCAATGATGACAATGATTGCACAACAAGTGAAGATGAGTACTCATTCCATATTACAGGTGCTGGGTCTGAAAGACAACCCAAAGTTAACCGGACCATTCAATGTAGTACTGTTAATGCAATCATTGATACCGGCGCAACTATTAAAAATGAGCATGAAGACATATATCCGACTGCAAAACAAACCACGGCTACTAGTAGAGAGGCCAAATACTCAAAAAATGTTGTTGATAGCAGGCAACCATGAATGTATCCTTTGTGGGTTGACAAAAATGATAGGGGTGGATGCCATCCTCAGTTTTGGGTTTTAAGGTCAGTTTATAGGGTCAAACGGTCAAACAAGATAAAAATATAGAGGAATCTAAAAAGACTAAGACCCGGGCCCCTATAACATAATTATTGAGAAGTTGTTTTGTTCAATCTTTGAATGAACTCCTTAGGCCTGTTTTCCTGTCGATCGTTAAGTTGCGTTGAGTTGACAGATTCAACGATTTGACAGGAAAAGGGGGTAAAGATTAACGTTTAAAATCATTGAAATCTTAAATCGTTAAAGTTAAACGAGTTCAACTTTAACGATTTAAGATTTTAACGATTACGATCGTTACGATCGTTTAAACTGACCAGTCAAATGAAAGTAGGTATGCGCTGACATTTATTGAATTTTTACAACGCGACGATATTTTTCACCTTTTTTGTACACTTTTAAGGTATATTTAACAACAAACAAGTGTAAGTCAAATTAAATTATAATAATAAACCAATTAAATTTAATGTTTGTCTTTAGTGTAAGCCTAGATATCAACGAAAGCATGTCCTAAGCTGAGTTAAAGCATCAAAACCTGTAACTTTTTCAATTTTCATACGGACTCGGCTGTGCGTGGCCGGACTTAGTTTTGCAACACTTCACGTCCACGTGTCCCAGCAACGCTCGAGAGAACCAAGAAACGATCCCGTAAAAATGTGTAAATATTAGCGGTCCGACTCGATCATCGTCATTGCTATTTTATTTTCAACTTTAACAATTTTAAACTCAACGCAATTTAACGTCGACAGGAAAACAGGCTTTAAGCAATCAGCACCAAATATTTTAAAACTGAGTGGATGAACCGATCATCAATGATTCAAAATAGAATTATAATTATGGTACAACAAGAAACAGTTCATTCAGTGATAGGTTCTACATGACATGGTACATAAACATAATAATATATCTTTTCAACGGATGATGAGGAAGAGCTCAAATTTAAAGTAACAACTTACTGAAAGAGAAAAAAGAAGAATTTATGAGACACTGAGAAAGCATCGCTCTAAACCTTTGCGGATTTCTATAAGGCAACCATTTTTAATAGTGCATATCAAAACAAAATTTACGAAAAAAAAGCTGACAGAAAATCTGCTAACCAATCATTGAAGTTGGTGAATATCATAAAGTAGAGCATGATCATAGACCAATTTCAATTTCTTCAGCCAAATCTGACTTCATACATATCTTAATGGATGGCATTAACATACTCACAGATGTTCCAAAAGCTAAAAACATGATGGTCATTCACTACCAGTTCAAGGATTCAGTAAACATGGCTGTCAGGCATTTTATTATATGAGTTGGTAACAGTGGGTAGATTTTGAAGATGCAAGGTAAACAAAGAGAAATGATCTGCTATGGCAATCACGAAGAAGCGGGTACCTCTCTCTATCCTACACCAATAGTACAAGTACAAATCCCGGTCATGTTGATATTCAATATTCAATGGTCACTTCCAACCCACAACCCCTCTGTGATGTTTTTAAAATGTAGTTATTAAACATTCCAGTAGCCTTAAATTTCGGTTATTTTGATACTTCATGACCCTGAACTTTCAAGTTTAAAATCTCCCCAGGACAATTCTGGTAATTTCACATCACTACCCATCAGCCCCAGCAGGTTATCCTCGTGAAAATAGTTATTTATTTATATTTATTTAAATTATTAATACTGATAATAGTTAACAGGTCTGTGCTCTATTTAACATTATGACCTTAAAAATTACCTTGTAACTTGTAAGTTTAAAAATGTATAAACATGATCATTTTCTGTAATATGTCAATAATTGATCTAATAATGGTTATATTTGTTTCAATTTGCTTATAAGTTGTTGAAAACAGCTAAAAAACCTGAATTTACCACATTTGACCTTATAACCTTTAAACTTTTAAGTTGATATATTGATGAACTTGATCATCTTCCACATGATGCCAATAATGACCTAATTATTGTTAAATTTGTTTAATTTGATTATAAATTGTTGAAAACACCTTCAGCTTTAACACAGCGAAAGCACTCGACCTCATCCAAGTAACGTATACCCTTATATAATGAACAGATACAAATGCACAAAGGAAAGACTAAATTTATGACCAACTTCTCGACAAGACAATAGACAATCACCAGATTGAGAAAGTTGACAAATACATATACCTGGGGCAGACCTTGAAAATGGTCAACACCACAGAGGAGGAGATATTAACACGTGTAAAAGCAGGTTGGAGAAGGTTCGGGATGCACAAGCATATCCTGACTGACCAAGACATTCCCATGTCACTAGAAAGCAGGGTGTACAATCAATGTGTTCTAACAACTATAGTTTATGGGGCAGAGACATGGGCAACAACGAAAGAGATGGAACAAAAATTGATAACACAAAGGAGCGATGGAAAGAAAAAATATCTATCAATATGAGACAGAGTAAAGCATAGTGAGATATGGAAAAAACAAAAGTCAAAGACATCATGGTAAAGATCAAAGAATTTAAATGGAGATGGGCAGGACACATAGCAAGAAGAGACGACAACAGATGGACGAAGAGATTGAATGGATGGCAGCCGAGGACAGGGAGAAGAAGAAGAAGACCGCAAAAAAGAAGATGGCGTGACGACATAACAACGTACATGGAAACGGCGACATGGGAAAGATCGGCAAGAAACAGAACTAAATGGAAACAGCTGGAGGAGGCCTTCACACAGCAGTGGGTGAAATAGGCTATGAGATGAGATGAGATGAGATGAGAATGAACAGATGGATACAACAGTATTAAATAAAAGCACAATTATTGACACATACAAAGACAGTTTTACTGGAATCGGTAAGCTGAACGACATTATGTGTAATTTACACATAAGCACTAAAATACAACCTGTGGCTCAGTCGCATCGCAAAATACCGTTCCATCTCAGAAAGAAGATTGAAAGCAAACTGAAATGATTACAGGAATTAGATATCATCAAACCAGTTGACAATGAACCTACTCCATGGATTTCACCAATAATCGTTGTAGCAAAGCCAAAGAAACCTGACGAAATACGCATCTGCGTGGACATGAGGGCCACGAACACAGCAATAAGCAGAGAAAGACATGTAACACCTACAATCGACGACATAATTAGCAAACTAAATGATGCCGTAATGTTTTCAAAGATTGATATGAACTGCAGGTTATCATCAGGTAATGCTAGCGCTGAAGTTGCGATATATTACCGTATTTTCCGGAGTATAGGTCGACCCCAAGTATAAGTCGACCCCCAACTTTGACCTAGAATATCGTTGATTTTGGTATGACCTGAATATAAGTCGACCCCCAAAATCGGCTAATAACACAACTTACTTTAAAGTTCAAAGAAGGCTAGAAATGTATGAAATGTGGTTGTTTGTTTATACAATTATTAAAGTGTAGGCCTAATCAATATCGGACGGACGTAATCACAACGGCTTCGCCGCCGTCTTCGCCAGCCTATAATAAATGACAGCGATGTAGCGTTACAGTACTTGCCATCAGCGATGTTTTTTCGCGTCACTCGAATAAATTAAAACGAGTTTTTCGTTAGGAGGCTTATTAATTGTACAGGCGAGTAGTTGTAAATCGCGTTATCTGTAAATGTACACGCGCCGGACTGAGGAGAATTTATTTTATGAATAGACATGCGCAGTAATTGTAATTACGAACAAACAAACAAACTGCGCATGTGTATAGATGAAAATATCGCGCAATAACAAACATGCTGCATGGACATTCCAACATCGTGTAGTTCGTTTTGTGGTGTGTGTTACGATGTTTTCGCGAGTGAATACGAAGCATATGAAACACAAACGAAAACTATTTATTCTTAATTATTTTAATAAAAGCGTAATATAAACATCAAAATTAATCTTTGTTATATATTAATAGTACTTGTACCAGTACTTGTTGGAGTTGTATTATTTTGTACAATGTAGGTATTATTAAATTGAAAACTCCTGTGAGTGATTGATGATAGGCCACTGACCTTGCTAGGCCTTGACAGCTGACGGCTTTTGAACGAATTTTTTCGGCTTGATTTTTTTCAAAAATCGCATGGTCGGAGTATAAGTCGACCCCCCGATTTTGCAATTAAAATTTTCCCACAAAGTCTCGACCTATACTCCGGAAAATACGGTACTGTCTTCTCGACACACGTTGGGCTCTTCAGGTATAAACGATTGCTTTGGAGTTTGCTCAGCAGCAGAAAAATTTCGAAACGTTATTCAATCTGCGCTAGGTGGACTAAAAGGGGTCATACATATAAGCGACATATTAGTGTTTGGTAACACAGAAGCTGAACATGCCAGTAATCTCAAAACGTGAAGTGTGAATTCTTCAAACGCAGCATTGAATTTTTAGTGATACCGAAGTATCACCAGATCCTAAAAAGATTGCCCCACTTCAAGAGGCAGCAGCACCGACCTCTAAAGAACAAATGCGATCACTCCTAGGCATGACAAAATACGTCGCTCTATTAATTCAAAACTACGCTACCATAACAACGCCGCTTAGAAAACTTACCCACAAAAACACACCATGGTCCTGGGGTAAAGAAGAATAAACAGCAATCGACACACTTAAAAAACGCTAATCAGCTTGCGCATCATGGCCTACTTCGATTCAGAAAAAAAATCAACAATCATAACTGACCCAAGCCCAAGCGGAGCTATACTAAGCCAAAGCGGTCAGCCGCTAGCATACGAGAGTCACACACTTTTTTATTTCAACAATATTTAATAAGGGTGATCCATCCAGATCATTACCGACCCTTAAACAATACAAACAGTAAATACAAAATAAACTATAAAAATACAAATTTAACAAATACTGTATATAAAAAATTAATATAAATATACAGTATAGGCCCACTATGTAAGAAGGATAATTAAGAAATAATATCAGAGAGACAGATGTTTTTTCAAAAGAGATTGAAAGGAGAAGAAATTGTAAGAGTTAGGAATGCTTAAAGGTAGAGAATTAAGCATGGATAATCACAAACTTTGATAAGAAACTGGACATTATGATATATAAGCATGGATAATCACAAACTTTGATAAGAAACTGGACATTATGATATATAAGCATGGATAATCACAAACTTCGATCAACTGAAATGACAACTCACAAAGTTAACTCATTTTAACAATTAATTGCAAGCAAGTCGTTTTTAAAGTTGCAACAGATGGAAGTGTTTTTAGTTGTTTACTGAGATGCATACCAGCACACTTCATTGTTAAATTAGCCGTTTAATAGAATACAAACTTTTCAATCTTCCCACCAAGCCATCCCCCGGCATCATCCAACACTTAACTTCAACACAGGCACTACTCTCATTTTATTTGCTCATTTGGCTAGTATAATTCTGGGGAATTATTTTTCCCCCAAATTCCATTATTTACCATGGGTGTCACTTACATCCTTAACTATATACTTTGATTCACTGCCTCCTGTGACAACACACTGGACTTTTAATACAGCGATGTCATTTGAGTGGTAGCCTCCAAAAGATGTAGTTTATTATTAAGCTTTAGTAGTATATAGCATTGCTAAACAGTACAGTAGAAATAAATATTATGTATTTTTAAATATGTATACTCTGAATAAACTGGGGGGAAGCTTAACTTATTTGTGTTGTGTGTAAATGGTATATTTTTAATAAAACATGAACAATATTTTGTTACTGAGTGGATAAAGAACATACAAAACTGAGTTTGTTTAAAGATGTATTGTCCCCCAAAAACATGAAAAATGAAGATTAATTAAATCAGACTTCAAATATTTATTTTGTAGTTTTAATAAAGTTAATCACTTCTATAGAAAAAAAACGAAAACAAATCATGTTTTTACTTATAAAATGACAAAATAAATGGTTAAATTCAACCAAAAATCCACCGTCTGGCAGCCAATTTACCATTTTTTTCTTTAAATTACATTTTTTTCAGGCAAATACATTTCTTTTCGATCCAATTTTTGGTCAAAGTGGATAACTATGTTACATTAAAATGGAATATTTAAAAAAAAATGTTTTAAGAATTATTTTTTCAGAGGTCAATACATCTTTAAATTTAACTTTAAAAATTTGGACTCATTTTGACAAGTTTCTCTTTGGGATGTAATTCTCATAATCTTAATTTCAGTTGACTACATGAATCACCATGTTTATTTATTCGTTCCTGTAAACGACATGTATTATAGTCCTGCGGTACGTACATTTGAAATCGCCAGTTGTTTTTACACTGAAATTATTATGTATTTGAGAACCATCTGTGTTGATGACCTAGATGGTACGATCGCTTCACTCGCGTACCATATTAGTACAAATGAAATTGTTATTATCAACTAATAATTAAAAAAAGTTTAAGATAAAAAATATGAAGCTGTTGGGACTATAAATATATTGAGCAAAACGTTAAATTGTATTATTTTGAAATAAATGCTAAATAAGGCAGTAAAACCATAATTTCCAAAACTCATTTTCTTTTATCCACTATAAATTGTACAACAGTGCTGCTTAAACCACACTACAGAAAAGAAAATATGATCAAAATTTGCATAAAGAAGCAATCATTCTGTTATTTCAAAGTTTTGAACGTCTGTAATTACTACGGAAATTTGGCCCAATATACGTATGTAGGGTAATTAAGATAAATAAGGTACTACGGGAATACCTAAATGACGGGGAATCCACAGCAAAATGCAATAATTATGGACAAATCTACCCATATGACAGGGTTTTCCACGAACACAGTATGTAGTGGTGTTTCGTACTTTCTCATGACGCAAGCAATCCAAACCGTCAGAAATCCATTCTGAGCATGTTCAGAAACATATCTACAAAAAAAAATATGACCGTCGGTAAATTGTGCGCGATATTTTGACTGCTGGTTAATTTTATGTTGCAGTCTGTCAATTTATATATAGACTCCAATCTATATATTATGATAAAATGGGATCTAAATTTTAATTTGGTGGCAGAAAAAACATTTAGTATGAAATTAAGGGTGTTGCCGGGCAACTCTCCTGCGTCTGCCCCTGTAACCTAACCTTTTATACCTTGCTTTGTTTGTTCGTTTGATAGCACGATAGCGCCTACAATTTTCAAGATATATTATACAAAATTTTCTAGTGTAGCAAACTAAAATCGGTTTTAAATAAAATTTCTTTTAGAACCAAAAAATAATATAAGCGAAATTACAGTACGTTTCAAAATCTATCAGGTTTCATTCTCAACTGGCGTTTCATCGTCTAACGTTGTTAATCCCATGACGACGATGAGTGGGTATAGCGCCACCAATAGGTCCAAACGGACGTGCCCCCTTCTCCTTCTTCAATAGTTGATCATATATGTGTGACAATTCGTGGGCTCCTTCATCTCTGTTCATGATTTTTCCATGCTTTCTGATGTTGATCGACTCTTTTATTTTCCTTTTTTGAGTGTTGCATTCTTTCTCAAGGATGGCAGTGTTCCAATCAATGAGGTGATTGTGTTGTAGTGCATGATCTGTTTTTGCAGATTTATGTATGATTGATGATGTAGACGATCTTTGAGCCCTGGTTAAAATCCCAGTAGAGAATGAAACCTGATAGGTTTCGAAACGTACTGTAAGTTCGCTTATATTATTTTTTGGTTTTTCTAATAGAAATTTTATTTAATACCTATTCCACAACCAGATGAAATTCGAATTTTATTAATAACTTCACAAACAACAAAAATGTTTTTTCAGACCTGCTAGTGTTAAAAGATAAGAAAGACAAAGGCCGGCAAGCAGTCTTAAAGTAACAAGTGTCGTATGTTAATGCTTGAGTAATGTAATTTTCTGCAAGAATAATTAGTTTTTGGCTTATATAATCCAAACCTACAGCTTTTTTTTATCTAACCCTATTGAAATATTGTATATTTTATTCTCACAGTTATGTTATGAAGAATTTAATGGCCTACTTGTTACCTGTGTTCATTTACATAATTTCCCGTACGTCTGTTGTTACAATCATGTGCTAGATTTTCTCCAATTAAAACAAAAAATTCATTAAAACTATTTACAATTGAGAATTGGTCAGATACTTTGTAGTTTCAATTTCTAAAGAATTAGGAAATTTCATTTTCTTTTTCCTCTACCAAAGATATCATTGATCGTTTCCCAAGTTTTATTCATGTTACCACTAAACATCTTTAAATTAGTGCTCAGAATAAAAATGTTGTTTAGCTTCTCTTAATGTATTAGTAAAGACATTTATACTTAATTAAAATTTCTGGATTATAATTGCTCTTTATCACTTTTTTCAATATAATTCTGTTTGTGTTTTATTGATTTTGTTATTGTAGAATTAACCCATGGTTTATTTGATTTACCGTAGTTAATTTTTTTGTTAGTAGTAAAGTGGGGCATTATTACATCTAAAAATAAATCAATAAATATGAAGAATATGCATTATTCACTTCATGATTACTATATATATCAGACAAATCAAATCACTGAATATTAAAATGTTTAACATTTCTAAATTTAATTTTATTTGTTTGTTGAAAAACATTAATAATATCTTCAAACATGCAAAATATAGCCAAGTCGTCAGATCTATCTCTATGGATCCTATATATTTGGAATTAACATTTGTGTAATATATGGTCTATTATGGTTTGGATCCACTTGTTATACCTGTAGATACAGTAATAAACCGGGTTAAGTTGAAACTTGATAAGGTGCTGACTAGTCTATTAGCATCAGTCGCATAAATATGATTCAAATTAATGTTAGTATTTTGCGCTTTTTGACATTTTTTTTTGCGTATTTGTCTTTGTTCATAATTATTTACTAATCTTACCCAATAACGGATAACATTGAGTACACATTCGATTGATAAAGAGAATCATCCACATTCTCCTCTAATTGCAACATTTGGAGCAGATTTTCCGACCGCTAAAAACTATCTACAAACATTATTTTGATATCGTCAATTTTTAAAAAAATGTTCCCCTTATTTTACTACCATACAGTATAAATACAAATAATAACATCCAAATATTCACTGGTAAACATCAATATTTCCAATAGTATTTTTGAGTGAGAAAAGTGCTTTATTAGCCTGTGTATTATTTTTGTTCTCTTGCCTTTTCCCAATTTCCTGAACAATCGAAAGTGACTCCAAGATATTTTAGAGATTTTACTATTGGATTTTGATTTCTTTACCTAGATAGTTCAAAGTTTTCCATTTTTAAAAAATAATATTATTTTACTTTTGTCAATGTTAATTGTCAATCCCCATCTATTACAATAATATGCTAACTTGTTCAAAAGATCCTGTAATGCATATACTGTATCACTAATTAGTACAAGATCATTTACATGTGATTAATATTTATGTTTTCAATTCTTATCCTATTATGACTTTCAGCAGAATGTAATATATATATCAGTTATTATCATTAATAAATCTATCCTAGTATCCACTTCGGTTTTAGTATTTTATTAAAATTAACTTGAAAAGTGAAAATAAGAAATCTTATCAATGGCGTAGATACTCTTGACTTGAGTTTACAGTTCTGGCAATGCATAGCTAGCGAAATCGAATCCTTTGTTCTTGGCTGTTTATTTTGTAAAATGGAATAGTCCATACAGGTGAGAGTATGTAACTTCAGGCCATGCATAGTTAGCAAAATAACATCTTTTGTTGTTGGCTGTTTATTTCGTAGAATGGAATATTCCATACAAGTCAGACCAATGTAGCTTTTGGCTGCCGGCCATGCATTGTTAACAATAGTGTCTTTTGTTATTGGCTGTTTTTAAAATGGAATAGTCCTTGCAGGTGAAATTATGTAATTTCAGTTGATTACGTAAAACATAATTTACATACCATTGCCATGACAATGGATTAATTGACAGGATTTACTACAGTAAAAAGATGGAATGCGCTTGGAACAAACATTTTTGTTGTAACAAAAGTTAAAGACCCATTCCCTATAATTTGTGATGTTTTGTGAAAATAATGCATATATTACTTTAAAATATTAAACTAGATCATTACTTGTCTTAAATGTACGTTTTATGGTAAATTATGATAAAAAGAGAGAAACAATGCACTACCAAAGTAGCTCGCGGTGAATGTCTTCTCGTTGGCCGACTTTAGGCGTAGCATAGGCTTAGTTTTGTAGGCCTACCTGGTAAACATTGGTAACGTACGAACATCGTACGCGAGCTATAGGTCTAGCCTGACGTTGTATAGTTGCTGCATTAATTACCTTTCTGTTTTTGCCAGACTCTGTTGATACCAATTGGAGGAAACCCAGCATTTTCGCTGAAAAGTTAGGAGTCTTCCATTTGTTTTGGCCTCACAATCGATCGAAAAGTGGGTGAATTACAGAAGAAAAACAAAAATATTAATCAGCTCGCAATGCATGTTGGGATTTATAGCGGGCCACTAAATATATTAGAATCGCCTCATTTTTAACCATTTAAAGACAACAAAAATTTATCTCAATAGGACCATATAGTATTTATTTTTACTTTAGAATAAAAGTACAGTCTGCGTATCTGAACAGCTTGCAATGAATGGGCCTAGGTTTCTTACCTGGTGCAGTGATGCGGCTGGGTGTCCATTCTGACAAGCTACAACATATTCAAACTTACTGTAAAGATGAAATTAAGTGACCAACGTTATTCAAATATTTTGACATGGTGACATCATCAAAATTAAAATGTTTGTAAAATTTACGAAAAATAATTGATTGAGCAAGCTTAGAAAAAATGTAACATAAAGAAAGGAATTTAGAAGATTATTATCTATATATAAATTTAAGAATTATGAGAATTTTTGGCACATAGAAGCAAGATGCGTGCTCTTTTAAACGCGATGAAGTTTTACAAAAGAGATGAAAATCCGACTTTTAAAATTCAACTGGCCATATGATGACGTCACGACATCCGATAAACAGAAGTTTTACATGAATTACAATTCAACAGCTTCTGAAAAAGTTGTAAACATCAACATTTCATTTCATTCTGAGTAGTTAATAACAGATTCAAATATATGTGTACCGCCAAACCAAAACCAGGCGTTTGTCGGCAGCAAGGGATTTCTGTAAAATGCTTCTGAATGTGTAAAACCTATATCTTGACCATTTTTAGTTTTTTAAATAATCTTACAGAAAATTTACCGTAGATTCCAAAAATCTATGTATTTTAAAGAAATTATAAGTATAAATCAATGAAAATAACATTTTAATGAGACCCCCTTTTTCGTCTTTGGTGAAAAAATCAAGTTATATTCTGTAATTTGTGTCTATTTCTAACCAACTTTTACCTCTTTGATTATGAGAAGACCCCTTAATGTGTGGTATTTTTAGAAAGCTCGTGAAAAAATCTTTCCAAAGATAAAGGTTGTAGGTCATGTAAAATAATAGTATAGCCAATCAAACACATTCTTTAATAACCTTTTGGTATAAGCAAACCAGTCTTGTTGCTACGGAATCCTGAAACAGGCAATTTGATTGGCTAACAGAGTGGCTCAAGTCATTGAAGCGTTAAATTTGCCTTTAACAGCTATTCAAAGTACACTGAGGAAGCGGTAAGGTTTTAACAAAACATTCTTACTGTAAAAAACATTCAATATTAATTTATACTTGCTATTTATGCATCCTAGATAATAATAAAACAACATAGAATAGTTTAATGATTTATATAATATGAAAAGTAGAAATATTGGCTTCGCTAGCGAATCATAAACAACAAGAGGTTAGAAAGTACGAAATGACTTTCTAGCGCGACACACTCAGTTTGGTGAACACAGAAACACTTTTGATCAAAATATTAGGCCTAGCCTAGGCATAAGATAAGAGATGAACTGTATGCCAGCTTAGTACTTCAAGTTAGCCTAGTAAAACCACCTAGCATACCTTGGTCTAGGCCTAGCCCCAAAAAAAAAGATTTTTAAATGTGTTTAAAAAAGTTTAATTTATTTTTTCATTCTGTTTTCAGATCTTGATTGGTAATACTGTAATGTATACCAATAGTTTTGACAGTGGTGGTGATGCTGTTGCTACTTTCTCTTCTCAAACAACTCCAATAATGGTGATACGGTGCTTAATATAACTTTACAAAAATGACTTTGATTCTGATGATACATGACACATGTATTCTATTATG
Organism: Antedon mediterranea; assembly: GCF_964355755.1. Lineage (NCBI taxonomy): Eukaryota > Metazoa > Echinodermata > Crinoidea > Comatulida > Antedonidae > Antedon > Antedon mediterranea. The sequence continues at coordinate 15,059,648 of NC_092672.1, read as the reverse complement.
CAACGTAACCCTGAATAAAACCGTGAAATAATTGTATCGAAAAATATGTATGTATTTAAAAGACCCGGCACAAAAGATGATAATACTGTTGTAACACGCAGCCTGAAATGACCAAAATGTTATAATTTAAAGTGTACCAATTGTAAATAAATTTAAACACATCAAACACAATCAACTGTCTGTGTATCATTAATTTTGGTTCATTTCTATGTGTTGTATTTTTATTGTCACTTTATTAATAGTACTTATTTATAGTTATTACAAGCCTCACACATAACATAAGTTTAGTAAAAAAAAGTTTACTAACGTATGTTGTTATTTGAAGTCTCATTTGACAATGTTAATGTTACTGGATTTCTTTGAAAATTTCAATGATTATAGAAAAATGTATTAGTTACATTTGTGCTAAATTTCAAAGTCATAGGTATACTAGAAGATAGCGTTGTCAAGGTGAACATGTGTCGCTGTCTGCCAGCACATTTAAACTTCCTGTTTGAACTATTGTTGATCTTTGAATGCATTTTTCACTGCTAAATAAAAATGAATTCTTACTTGTATTTCTTTACTTATTGTATCATAACTCTAAAAATACTTGACCAAATTGAATAATTTTTTCAGTATTTTAAAGCAAATTATGTGCTCTGTACAAATATCTTTAAAACTCAAAATTTCACATTTACGACAAATGCCTGGTTTTGATTTGGCTGTACACATATTGTATGATTGTATAGTTGAAATTTAGGTCACCCACATTATTCAAATTTATTTATTGAAACATGTTTCATGGTTATTTTGCAATGAAAATTAATAAAAGTAATGAAATTCAACAGGTATGAAGAACCAAAATCAATTGCAAAAATAGTCTTTCTATGCTGTATACACATGCGTAAATGTGCACGCTACACCAACAAGAAAATTTTGAAATATTCAAAATTACCTGAAACGAAATAAATTTTCCCACATTAGAAATTTTAAACACACGTGTACGCATAATTTTGTGTGCACACACCATTTTTACTCCATAGAAATTTGACCCTTGATATGAATTTTCTTAAAGGACAACTTGACCGAGGACCATATTTTAACAACGTATTAAGGATGTACATATGATTTCAGAACAATAGCGAGATTAAGGAAATCGCCGCCGCGCTCGGCGTACAGTCGTCGCCGGCAATTGCTGTGACGTGAATGGTGCATTGAAAATCTACTTAATGAGTTTTCACTGTTGTTAACATACAAGAGATAGGTACCGTCACTTCAATTGCTAATTTGACCTGTATTAGTCTTAAATTTGCCAAAATGTTTAGTCTGGTATTTTGAAGAAACACTTCAATATCCAGATAGGCAAAAGAAATGAGAACAAAATTGAACATTTATATTTTTGATGATTTATTTACAAAGTATCTTATCTCCAATATTCTTCGCAAACATTTGAATGAAAAGTTTCTTGTTGTCCTCTTTTGTTATTTTCCGTGTCTCACAGCCATAAAGTAACACTGATATAACAAGTGAACTAAAAAGTCTTAGTTCGGATGTCAAGGAATAGATGTTGGAGCTCCATATCTTTTTCAGTTTCATAAATGCCCCCATTGGTTTGTGAAGCCTGTTATTCATATCTTCTCCCCTTCCTCCTTGACAGTAGCACCTAAGTAAGTATATTTGTTCACCTCATTGAGTTGTTTCCCATCTATTGTTATCATGGTGTTCGATCGACTGTTTATCCTCAACACTGTTTTCTTTGTGTTTATCCTTAAACCAGACATTGCTGCATATTTATGTAATTTGGTCATTTTGGTTTGCATTTGATGTACAGTTGATGACAAACAAGCTATGTCATTGGAAAAGTCTAGATCCTCTAAAAAACTTGCTGGTAAGTTTCCATCTTATTCCCGTGTTGTTTCCTTCTGTTACGTGCTTCATGATCCAATCCACAACCATTAGAAAAATAAACCTGACATTACATCTCCTTGCTTAACTTCAGTTTTGACTTTAAACCATCCCAACTCCTCCCCATCATCCAACACTTCACACTCGCTATCTTCATACAAGATCTTTATCATTCTGATTAATTTTTGCAGTATGCCATAATTAGAAAAATGATTTTCCAAAGGCTGTCTCTGTGCACGGAATCAAACGCTTTTTCAAAGTCCACAAACGTGATGTATAAGGTTGACTGCCACACTACCACTTGCTCAATAATATTTCTCAATACAAAAATCTGGTCTACCATACTCCTTCCTTTTCTAAATCCAGCCTGCTCATCCCTCAACTTGATATCAACTCCTTTCCTTATCCTGTCAATAAGCACCCTTCCAAATACCTTGCTTAGGACTGATGTCAGCGTAATTTCTATCCAATTTCCACATTCTGTTAGATCACCTTTCTTTGCTAACTTTACAATAAGCCCCTGTTTCTATGTTTTTGGCACTTCCTCTTGATCCCATATTGTAGTGAAAATATCAGCAAGCCAGTCTGTTGTTGTGTCTATGTCTGTCTTCAACAATTCCGCTGTTATTTCATCCTTTCCTCCTGACTTCAGACTGTGTGAAGGTCTAAATCGACACCTGAACACAGTAGTTATTTAACAACCCTTCACATATTGAAAAACATGAAGTGAGCCCTCAAGAGTTCCATTTTCTAGATTTCTAACCTATCTGGCACTTTATGCACTCTCTGAAGATAGCTTACACTACAATATTCTCACATACCGGATTCTTTTCAACTAAATATCTGCTCTCTGAGTGACATTTCTTACATCTGTAGATGGTACATCAATAGAAATACAGTATTACTATTTGTATATTTACATCTGGTATATCTCTTGTTTTCTAAAACTTAAAGACATTAGACCTGCAATCGTTGACGTTTTATACAAATAATGCATACCTATATACTATTTTTAAAACATTAAACCAGGTCATTAGGGAGGTTTCACAACGCTACGAATACGATAACGAAAACGGACACGTCACGCACACGTATTCGTTTTCGTAAGCCAGTAAAAATCTGTTTCGCATGGCAACGAAATATTGAGGGTGCCGTAAAAAATATGACTGCCGTAAATTTGAGCGAAGCGCAGATACGTGTTGCTTGGTGCTTGGCTGCCTAGGCCTAGCGTAACATAAAAGCGAGTGAGGACTTTAAAAACTGCTATTTATCAAAATTGTCCTGGCATTTTAGTAAATTACTTTAGTAAATTACTTTCAATAAAAGTATAATTATATTATAATCATGAATCATTACTGATTCAAATGCAAAATGTGCAAAATGTGCAAAATAGATCAAAAACTATACTCGTTTTGTAGTTAAAAATATGACTGATGATATTCGTCAACACGAAAACGCTTTACGAATATGAAATGGGGATCAGCTCAAAAGTTTCACAAATGTGTGACGTATACGTTTTCGTTATCATATTCGTAGCGTTGCGAAACCTCCCTATTCTTCATCTTAAAAGTTGGGGGTGGGTTACTATTTTCAGGTGCCTAATTTAAGATAAGTAATAGTAGCCCACTACTCTAATAGTAACCACCCTTCTAATAGTAACCCATCCTAAAAAACAATTAAATCAAAGAATAATAACCCAGGGTTACAATATGAAGATTTACAGTAAATGCTAACCCTCTAATTCAGCATAGTCAATGTGTATTCTTTGCCACACTCAACTTGGCCAATTCCATGTTTGTCAATGTGCTAACAGAGGTCTGTTTGCACCGCAAGACATGCTTTATAACACTCATACTCTAGTAGCTAGATCAACTTTTGTATGTGTAGTATATGCACGCGCACATTGTGTACCCCGCTTGATGCGCGTACTGCGCATATGCTCTTGCTTTAGGTTATCCTACGAACGATCCATACTTGTTGTTTATTACTAATACTAATTTTTTCATTAAACCTATTGTTATATTATACTCTTCTCTACGGGTGTTATGTCACGAACCTACGGTACGACGATACACGACACTGGCGACGAGGATACAGGACACATTTACATAGAGAAACGGAAGTATAATAATATTATAGAACTAGGCCTAGGCTAGCAGTTTTTGATTTTACAGCAACGGCAACCGTAACCAAGGAACCGCACAGGCTAATAACGATTCCGAGCGCCCTGAACGTACAGAGCGAAGCGCGGTAATGGCAGCGGCTAATACCAGAATTCTATTCGAGGAATTTAACATCCGGGATGGAGACATAGATACGTATGTGGACAGGCTGGAACAATATTTTGTGGCATTAGATATCAATGACGGAGGTAAGAAAAGAGAGATATTATTGAGTAGTTTAGGAGAGGCTGGATACACAACGATACGAGATTTGTGTTTTCCTGATAAACCAAGTACAAAATTGTACGATATGGTCACAACCAAGCTCAAAGAGCATTACAAACCTACTCGAATAACGATCTCTGAACGATTTATATTCAGAAATGTAAAACAGACACCGTGACAGACTATTTCTCAATTTGTATCACATCTAAAGAAAAAGGCGAGGCATTGTGGTTTTGAAGGAGAGGCATTGGAAAACACACCGCGTGATCAGTTCGTATGTGGACTAATAAGTCAGAGCATCCAAAAGAAATTATTGACAAAGAACCATACGTTCAAGTAAGCAACAGACATAGTCATAGCCTCGGAGGCAGCAACAGCGAATATGAAAAGTATGTCGCACGATGTTGACAAGCCAATCAACCACGTTACGTCTAACAGCAGGAAGTCTACAAAAACTTATCAAGCGTCAAAACTAACACGAACGCAGAAATGTGACCGCTGTGGTATGAACAATCATACAAGAGATACGTGTAAATACAAAAACGCTACGTGCTTTAAATGCAATAAGCAGGGACACCTAAAATCAGAATGCAGGCAGTCGAGTAAATCAACAAAACAACATAAACCTAAATCCATCAAGCAAGTAGAAGCACCGGATTACGACGAAGGTAATGACGATTTTGTAGATACAATGTTTTGCGTAGGCATTAAGCAGGACATTTCGGTACCACCAATAATGGTACAGATGCGAGTTGATGATATAGATATTGATTTTGAAGTAGATACGGGCGCAGCAGTATCGATAATTAGCTTTGACAATTACGAAAGCAAGCCATCTACCATTAAAGTCAGTAAAACGTACACTTCACGCATACACAGGTACTTATCACGCCGCAAGCAACGAAGCAGCAGAACGAATGGTTCAATCTGTCAAAAGATCGTTAGCGGCAAGCCGAGCGAATGGGAAGGATTTCCAACAATGTTTGGGCAGATTTCTTTTATCGTATCGCACAACAAAACACGCAACTACGGGACAGCGAAGTTATTCATGGGCCGTGAGTTGAGAACGTGAGTATCACTTTTACATCCCAGTACAGAAAACAAGGTACTACAAGCAGAGTGATCAGAAGCTTCATCACGACAAAACGAAAGATCTACGAGAATTTTACCCAGGTGAAATGGTATTAGTGAAAGATTTCCGACAAGAGGGAAAGTGGTGGCCAGGTACCGTGATAGAACGTACCGCTCCAAAATCATACGTAATTAGTGTTGAGGATGGCCGAGTGTGGAAAATACACATTGACCAGTTGAAAGCGACAGACGCGGACGCTTACGCGAGTAAAACCCCTGCTTCACATAGCGAGTTGGAACACAAGATTAAACAGACAGTACCAATAACGATTGCGAGCGAAACGCAATATATATAGAGTCAGGGTCAAGGGTTATATAAACAAATATAAATAGCTACTTGTATCTCGGCAACCACTGGTCGCAGCAAGTCAATGTTGGTCTCAAAATGTTCAGAAGGCATGCATTCATATTCAGTCTATTGGGGCATTTTAGTCAAAAATGATCAGAAATGCCCTTTCTGACCTTTTACCCACATACCAGGGCATCTTTATATCTCTGGTCGTAGAAAATTAAATTTGGTATCAAATTGTACAAAATATACATATTTACATTTATTCTAATAGAAAATTTGGTTAAAAGATGACCAGAAATACTATTAGTTACTAATTTTATTGTTTCTCTACACAACTTATCCTTGGACACAGTAATGTTATGCAATAACTGATGCTTTAAATTGTTTCATTATAGGATTTAAAACAAATCCTTTACTGTTTGTAATTGTATTTTTGCTTATAATAATGCTAGAAAGTATTGTTATTAACCCCCGAGGACGATCAAGCCCAACAGAATTCTTTTCAAAATGCTAAAAGGTTATTTAGGGGAGCATTTATTTTTTTTTTTTTTTGTGCAATATGGTAACATGTATAATCAAATAAATACTACCTACAGCAGATATAAAAAAAATACAGCACAATTTATATCAAAAAGTGATAAAAAATGCTTGGTAAATTGTAGATTATGGTAGTCATTGAAATGTGTTGTGATACTATTAATAGTCACGTGCAACGCAACTCTACAGCTCAATATGTCGGTCGGTTGGTCGTAAACACTAACTCAAATTTGAGAACGCGACTGCAGTCATATTGGCGTTGTTGTGTATATGCATGTGGCGGGTGTTTAAACCGAAGGGAGGGCCGAGCGTTTATTAGAGGAAGGCCTATATTCAAAGCGGGTTATTTGAATAAATACTCTAATTTTAATAATGATATATAATTTGTTTCTCACTGATAAATGATGCATTTTCCTCTTTATGCTTTTGTAACAAAATTTTTTTGTTTTTGTCTTTTAGAATAAAAGTGACACTGTCACAGGCTCCATTTAACGAATCCTCTCCAGGTGCCAGTATAATGATATAAAACAACGTAATTATCGTGTCCCTGTCATTAATCATATAAATTCTCGAGTACGATGATATTGACTGTGTAATTTTCGTGTGGCAATAAATAAACAAAAGTCATCTGTGGGTCTTGAACTCGCGATGAAATTGTCACTCCATCACAAGACAACGCTTCATGCGCTGCGCCACGGAACTTGCTTGAAGAAATTAATCAACTAAACTATTTAAGCTATGCATACATAGCGCCTTCATTTGTTATTAGTCCTCCCTAGATGTGATGAAAGACCGTTTGTGATTGGTTAATACTCACAGTAGTAACCGGTACGCGCGCGACGCACTGAACATCCGGTGATTCGGCTCGAAAGAAGAAGACGAACTGATGATGATAATATTATTATTATTATTAATGTAGGCTTATTGGTGGAAACTCTTCTGTTATTGTTTACATGACCTAGGCTATAATGAATATTTTATTGCCAAGGAATCATTAATTAGTAATTATCTGTATATTATTCTTCGCAAGGTAAGATGTCTAGGCAGGCTTGTTTACAAACAATACAAAAAGGAGGCCTAGCCTAGCTACCCGACCCAGCAGATGTTGGCTATGTAATATAACAGATATTGCCTTTTATATCGGTAAAATATAAGATTTGACATCCATCGGGAATGATATGATGTTCGAGGGGAATTATATATTTCCTCGAACATAATATCATTCCCTCGAGGATGTCAAATCTTATATTTAACCTCAAGCAGGCAATATCTGTATAATAGTACACTGGGAACAGACATGTATCTATATATAAATTTACGGAAGGGCAAAATTCGGTAAATCGCGCGTTACTTCTGGAATGTTTACTCGATGGTATATAAAGTTGGTTCTTACTTTCGGTACGGATTTTAACCACCTGATATAACCCTGTTCAATTAAATTGAGATAGATAATTAGTTATTGACAATTAAAACGAATTTAGGTTCAACAATTTGCCCCAAATAGGGGTGTTTTTCGATCGTGGTATACACTGTCTAATGGATGTCGATCTTAAAAAATACCCACACACAATAATGCGAGGATGCTTCGCATTTTCCTATTTCCTACGATAATTGTTTTTAATGGCTGAAAACCGGTTGAACAGCTCGAGTACAGCATCATCATGTTGAAGACAGGCCAATTTTCTTTAAAAAATACTATTTTGATAGATTTAATATACGTTTACACAAGTGTATTTATTTTCGATGAATGGAACATTCCAAATTATTTAGCTTAACCATGGAGGTAAATTTATGGGCCCTTAGAGAATAAACATAAATAGTATTGCAATGCTATACAGTACAATAATGTAAATATGTAAATATTCCTTATTGTGAGTGTTGGTAGCCGCTACTGTTAGATTATAAACACATAATATACAAATAAACTTTATTACTGACAGTTGCTTCTCAACGTTTGTAACTTTGTATTAATTAATAATTACAACAAATATAAACGTCTTAGTGGTGTATCGTTACATGTACTATTTGAATCGACTATGACAGTGACAGTTTTAACAAAGTATTAAATCGCAAATGTATTACTGTATTTAGTGGTATATTATTTATAGGCCTATAAAACATGGAAACAATATTTTGTTACTGATTGGATAAGGAATATATTAAAAATTGTTCCTCTTTGTACCTATCCTCTTTCCCATCCCCCCACCCTAATGTTACATACAAAACACAAATTGGGTTTGTTAAAATGAGTCCAAATCCAAAATGTTGACACATTTTGTGACAAGTTTCTCTTTCGGAAGTAATTTCCAGGGTGCTAATTTTGGTTGACTACATAAATCATTGTGTCTAGGCCTATTCGTTTCTGTAAACAACAATGTATTAGTATACGGTAGTCATTTGAAATTGGCATGTTTTTTTACGCTGAAATTACTGTGTATTCAAGAACCATCTATTTCTCTCGCGTACCATCTAGTATGTATAATTTGTCTGTGACATTCAATCAACCCGAATGAAGGAGGTTTAATCCAGTTATATTACGATATTAATTGTGTTGTAATTTTTTATATCTAGGCTCTAGGGTGTATTTATTTGATTATGCATGTTACCATATTACACCAAATAAATAATAAATGCCTCCACCAAATAAACACTCCTCCCCCTAAACACCCTTCTGAACAATAAATGCCCGGGGCGTTTATTCGGGCATTTATTCAGATAAATATAGTAAGTTACTTCTAGCATTCTGAAAATAACAGTTGAGTTTGACATTTCTATCAATGTTTGATCATCCTCAACAATATTTTCTAGCATTTATTATAAGCAAAAGTATAATTACAAACAGTAAAGGATTTGTAGTAATTCCTATATATAATGAAACCATTTAAAGCATCAGTTATTGCATAACATTTGTATAAGAATAAGTTGTGTACGGTGTCTAGAAAACTCAGATCTAGAAAACTCAAATATCTGAGTTTTCTAGATCTAGAAAACTCAGATCATCATATGATTGGTTGGTAGTTCAATTGGATCATTCCATTATTAATCAGAAGGTAGGTCATTTGAAATACTAGAGTATTATTAAAACTGATTAGGCCTACTGTGTACGTTTTCTTACTAATATTGTAACATGTGCTGATGTAGAAGCGGCTTAAATCATAACAAAAATACAGTGCATGTTACCATTAAAATGTAGGCTTAAAAATTGGGTATGTACGAGTTGGTGTGGGTACGAGTTGGTTGAGGTACGAGTTAGCCAAGTTGGGAATAGGTACAAGTTATTTTAGGTACGAGTTGACCACTTTTAGACTAGTACCCGGACCAGAGCTACTATTCGCGATACATCGGGATAGCGCCCACACATAGAGCCTTGAATTGAGTTTGCTAGGCTAGGCCTAAATGCTAAGCCTACATTTTAAACGGTGTATACTGTATTTCTTTATGAATTTAACATAGGCCGCTACTACAAGTTACAATAATTATTATTATTAGTAAGAAAACGTATAATACTGTAGTATTTCAAACAAGCTACCCTCTGATAATAATGGAACGATCCATTTGATTCACGAAGTGGGATTGTCACACCAAAATCAGTCCGGGCCAAAATCGGTCCGGCGGACCAGTTTTGGCTGCCAAAATCAGTCCGGGGGACCATTTATGGCTGCCAAAACCTGTCCGGCCGGACCAATTTTGGCCACCAAAACTGGTCCGGCCTGGATAAAATCGGTCCGGGCAGTAGGACTGTTTTTGGCCGCCAAATATGGTCCGGTCTTACAAATATTTGGTGCGCAAAATGAGTCATAATGTATATATCATTAAAAAAAGGCCATGATTAGTCATTATATTGAAAACTACGGGGTTTTATTTGTTATTTTAATATTATAAATTAAGCCTGTTTTTTTATTATCATTATTAGTAGTAACTCATCAATAATTAGTACTAATTGTTAGGCTTTTTGTATACAATATGTATCTCTGCCTGTTTTTAATCCATTTTGTTCTTTTTTAACATCTTCGTTTCCCCATGATGTTAAAAACAATTTAATTTATTAATTATTTATGGTTAATCAATCAATATATCAATTCAATACAATTATTATAAAACAATATCCAATATTGATTAGGCTGAGGAATGAAAAAGGCCTCAATCATAAATAAAATCTAGCTGGCAATATCAGCGTCTCATACCCGTTCATGTGAGTGTGTGGCAGGCCGAAATATGAGTGAACAGCTAAGTCATGTTTTTAGATAAATTACATTTATTTATAGTATTTATCCGACAAGATAACATACTAATATATATCATGGGATATTTTTCTAGCCATAAACAATTTAAAACAGCATCATAGGCCTAGTATTAAGTAATTCAATTAAAATCGACAGAAGAAAAGCCCGGATCGATTTTGGCAGTGGCGGACTGCTTTTGGCCACAATTTTAGAGCCAAAACTGGTCCGGCCGGACCAATTTTGGCCCCGGACCATATTTATCGTGACAGGATATCATATATTTCAGTGTACAAGTCGCACCTGTGTATAAGACATAACGGAGACTGAAATATTAGTATTTTTTATGTAATCGATGTATAAGACGTACGCACTTATATCTAGGCAGAAATTTAAACATTTTACCATCAAAACAATGGCATTTCAGGCCCGTATCCAGGGGGGGGGGTGCGTTGGGTGCAGACGCACCCCCCTCCCCCAAGTCCCAAAAGGTCCCCTATTTCCTCGGTTGGTATTTTTTCTTGTCTTGTTTAACTAAAGACAATATCTTTATATATATATACAAAATTTACATCATCAATGGTATACAAACAAAAATATATTAATATAAAATGAAAAAATACCGGTAATTAAATTACGGAATCTGAACTGACTACAAACTCGATGTAAAACATGCGCAGTCGATCATGCGACGACAAGCAATAGCTTAGCGCTTCATGTACGCGGTACGCGGTAAAGTGTTCGCTGGAAATACAGACACTATCGAATACGGCGCCTAAACATGGGAAGGAAGATCAACTCAGACAGCGTCGTACGACGCTGTCTGAGTTGGCCTTTAAACATCAAGAAAGCGTTAAGTTCTGGTGTCCATCGTTCAAAGCTCAAGCCACAACAAAGAGTCTTAAATCAGTCTTTAGAACGTCAAATAACGCAAATTTTGCCAGGGCCTTCGGCCTCTGGACCCTCACCGGGGGCCCTTGGCGGCCCCCTGGCCCCCAGCCATTGTTGCTCGCTTCGCTCGCACCCCACCATTACAAATGCTGCATACGGGCCTGTATTTTAATAATAAAACAATGAAATTTGAGAAATATTTATTGAATCAAATGATATAATTTTGTTTGATTGCCTTTATATTATTATTACATCCTAATCCGTCTCTACTTCAACTGAAAGTTCAATGAAAAGGGAAATCCCCATATTTTTTCAGTTACGATGCACTGTGTGGTAGGGCTAGCCTATGTCTATTTTAAAGTAACTTTAATTCCATATTATTTAAATATATACCTTCTTATTGTGTGTATGATCATTATATAAAATCAATCCAAATGATGTTCAGTTTTTTGGGCTGATAATGAACCAGGAATATCACATACGGTATATGAAAATGATCTTGCATGCTTTACACATCGGAAGATTGGAGAGGAGAACACTATCCATGTGCTCCTTGCCTGGCCGCGATTTTTTTTTTCGTACATAAGTTGGGGACCCCTCATGAAACCTCACAAAATAAACATGAATAATTCATCAGTTAAATTTGTTGTTCCGTGTGCACCCAAGCGTATAGCAACAAGAAGTGATTACACCGTAACTGCGATACGATTCTTTCAGTAGGCCTAGGATTCTAGGTCAATTCACGTGATTGCCTTCGCGCACTCGTCTTCACACACACGTCCACTATGCAAAATGTGTCGAGGCTAATCGACAGCTAGGCAAGACATTAAACTAAGTAGTAATTGGACATAGCCCAAAGAAAGCTTAGACCCACGTCAAGAATAAAGAATGTGTATAATTTGTGTACTGTAATTTTTTAATTCTGCTATTTTATTATCAAACAATATGCATGTACTCAAAGGAACTTTAAAAATGCGCGTATATGAACACATGAGATGGGAAGATTAGACCCACGAGAATAAAAAATGTATTTTTGTGTAATGTTTATTGTTTAATTTTGCTGACTTATTTTACTTGGACTGTGTCATACCTAACTAACACACACGTCACACACACCAACACAGCTACTACTAGAATAGACATATGGGTTTAGAGCATGGAGTAAAGAATTACTCCATGGTTTAGAGACTAATAATTAGGCCTAATAGTATCAATAGAAACGTAATTCTTTAGTAATAAATTATATTAAAAACACCATAAACTAAAGGCTGATTATTTCGACAATCCACAAAAAACGCCGCTATTCTATTATGAAATCGCACGCGGCAACCACAGCGGAGATAGGCCTAAAATCGTACCGCACTGTGTAAACTGTAATCACTTCTTGTTGCTATACGCTTGGGTGCACACGGAACAAGAAAATTTAACTGATGAATTATTCATGTTTATTTTGTGACGTTTCATGAGGGGGTCCCCAACTTATGTACGAAAAAAGAAATCGCTGCCTGGCCAGCACTGTTGGCCATATACATTATGAGATTAGGGGAAGCTACTTAACACAATAAAAACACACTCTTTTAGATATCGCACTTGACATACAAACTATTGCCTACATGATTATAAAATTATGTTATTGTTGACATAGAGATGTAATAAAATAAACCACCGTGATCAAGGGAAATAGTTATTGTGTAATTAAAATGTGACACCTGTCACGAACTCCTCTCACGTATGTTTCCGAGCGGTTGAAAATACTTTAGGAACTCCCTTGTGACATAAAAAGTATACACACAAAATCCACAAAGTTGTAAAATAACTCAAAAACAAAGCTTTAATTTCAATCAACTTCAACTTTTAACAATCCAGTAAGCACTTTAAACAACAGCTTCACAATGACTTTACAATATAACATCCAACCTCTAATCCAACCTCTAATCCAACAACCTTCTTCAAAATAAATGCTTCAATCAAAATCCTTCTCCCACTTACAATTGTCATACTTCCCCTTATATACAATATGTTCATAACCTTCTAGATCATTCCTTATACTTCTCATTATTACATGATTACAGTTTCTATTAATAGCACTTCTGGAATGTTCTTGATTGTTCTTATTAATTATACATGGTTTCTTAAATCAAAACATCTAATTCTAGAATGTTCATGTAAATACTATGTTACTCTATATGTTAGGGAATGGTAATTTATTACACACCACCGTAATTAATGGACTCTTCCATAAATGTGTTGTGCTGTGATGCTGCATGCTAGAATCCGCGAGTTAAGAGTACTATATGCCTGGTTAGAATATCTCATGCAATTACTGTAAATATTAATTAATACAGTCAAGGAAGACAATTTACCTTAATTAAAAATTCAATAAACTTTTTACCACAATGTGGTGATCAACTTTGATTATACAGGAGTAACTACTAGGCCTACATTGCAGAGTAGTACACTATTCTTAATAGGCTAGGTAGGCTAGGCCTCCTACTAGCTAGTTATTGAGGCTACTGTACAACCGGTTAACTAGCTTTTTAAGGGTGCGTGAGGAAGTTACCTGTGTATAAGACGCACCCAAAATTTATAGGTCAAATTTGCGTGTCAAAAGTGCGTCTTATACACCGAAATATACGGTATTTGAATAATTGTCATCTTAAAAAGTATAACTGATGCCTAAAAACAGAGTTTACGTTAAAATAAATCCATTATGATAAGGTAAGAAAAAAAAGGAATCAATAAAATAATTACATTATTACCATCAAGTCTTTTGATAGTTTTAATAGTTTATCTTTTAAATTATTCGTTCATTTCTTCTGAGTCTTATCATTACTCCATCCATGGTCTTATGTAAATTATGCATAAATTCATTTGTTAATAAATGCTTTAATTCATAACAAAATAATCTCCAAATTATTTTTGATTCCTGATTTTGTTTCTTTTCTTTTCACGATTTATAAATGCAAAAAGTAAATATTGAAGTAAGTTCATTTACTGTTTTTGTTTCCGATCCTTTAACATTTTACGCCATGTTATATCAATCTTTTCTACAAAACAGTTCAAGATCAAAAACTTAAATACAATCCATATGGGTTTAATCTTATTACATGAAAATAACAAATGTTTTTCATTTTCAATTTCACTATAACATCTTTCACATGTCATTTATAGAAAGATTCCACTTTGAATATTGTTATCTTAACCATGGCCACCATGGTAGCTTCTAGCCAGACTCTTGACTCAGCAGATACCCAGATATTGATCGTGAAGTTCTTTCAACAACCTTGTGTGTTTCAAGAATTATAACCTGAAAACCCCACAAGTATGCATCCTTTATATACAGATTTATTTCTACGTAAAAATAGGGTTGTATACCATACCAACCATTTACAATATAATACACCTTGGCTAACAATGGATCCTTAAAGGGTTGCTTTACGAATGTCATGCTGTTATTGGAAACTCATCTACATAATGAAAAATAATTTATATATAACTTTTCATCCTACAGTAGTCTGTTTTACAGGCCCGTAGACAAGATTTTAACAGGGGGGTTCTTTTCTTCTTAAAAGGGGCACTTCGTGATTGCCTTTTTAGCAAATATTAATATTAATCAAGAATTAGACAAACACCACTGTTTTTCGCATCCCCCAACCCCCAAAAGAACATTTTGAAAAATAGAGCGCATACTAAGATGCTTAGAAATTGGTCTTATATGGCCAACATTGAAAACATCAGCCTATGTTTGGTAGAAAATAGGCCTGATTTGCAAGTTTCACTTTTGACTTTTTTAAATCATCAAATACATGTCTTGTTACTTGGCGTTTCCGGTGATATTTTTCAGCAGAACATATGGCTTCAGTCCTATGACCATTATGAAAATATCACTGCTCGTTCAGCTGTGATAGTGTTGCCATGAAAAATTGTTATAACCTTTCCAGGTACTGTAATATTAAAATTGTTCATCTTCTTTTCTGTACTCACTGATTTTGCCTATCTCCAGTGGGTTAATAAACACATGGAGACACAATGGCCAACACACCTTTATTTAACAACAGAGGGCTCTCTCTATTAACGCAACTAAATAATGTTTACTACTAGGTCAAACGTCAAATTTCATTTTTTTTTAAGTTGCAAATTTCCGATAGGAGTTGCTATACAAAATTGCATGCTTCTAACCCTTTTTCACATTGCTGCTTCAGCCAGCTATGTCCCAAGAGGTCTACTCATTCAGAAGCTAATCAAGCAGCAGTTATAGTTCTAGAGGTTTATTAGTACGTACATGGACAACAATAAACAACAAAAATCGTTTGTATATACCTAACCTACTAAAACAGGAATAGTGTATCATTATAAATATTACACTAATTATTATTATATCAAAATTGATTAAATTATGCCTCTAGGTTAGGGCTCTAGGTTAGGGCTCTAGGTTAGGGCTCTAGGTTAGGGCTCTAGGTTAGGCCTCTAGGTTAGGCCTCTAGGTTAGGCCTCTAGGTTAGGCCTCTAGGTTAGGCCTCTAGGTTAGGGCTAAGCATATTAACTATTTGTCGGACGTTAGTCTTTTTTACAAAAACTCTAGAATTCTCTTGAAATTTTTTTCTTTGCGGCATGTTATTTGATCGGCATATCAGTAACCTTTTATTCACCGCCAGATCGAACTTCTGAGAGAAGTCTGTCCATTGCTGATGAAACCATGTGTTATTGAGACCGAATCACCACAAGGCCGAATCCTCTCAGGGCAGAATCGTCCCCCTACTTGCTAACAGTAAAGAGGGAGTTTCCATCTCTCAGGTCTACCGGATCGAGGCGCGGGGTTGTGATAAAATATTATTTTCCCTCTGCTATGTTTGAGAGACATGTTAAATTAATTGGAAAGTGAACACGCTCGAAATGCCAATCAAGCATGCTGTCATTTGATGTGTGTCGCTATATCAATTATTGTTTATCGAAAGTTGTCAACTATCGATTCATTCAGATTTTAAAATATGGCGCATATGGATGAAAACTATAACCACAGACAACTTGTAAACAGTTTTTCTTTTGTAAAAGTAAAAATTTGACACGATATGTCTACTTGAATGAAAAAAGCAATTGTTACATTCGAAACAGGAACAAAGTATAAGTGATGCTGCAAGTGAGGTGTGGCTGTAGATGTGCTTCTGAGGAAGTGTCGGTAAGATGTGTCTTCAAAAAAGTGTCTGTTAAGGTGTGTGTGCTCTAAGAAGTGTCTGTGAGGTGTGTTCGGGCTATTCTCAAACTTGGCCTCTGTTGATTAGCATATTTTATTACATCTTCTGTGAGTTTAATGATTGGTCCTAAGTCTGTCCAGGCATGTTTGGGTGGGAGTGATTGATTTTATCTGGGGGTTACAATGATGGATTGGCCCTGTCGAATCTCTGCTTAAAACTGTCAATATCTAAAATGTGCTCTCATTGTACAATAGATGTTTCCAATAGCCTGCTGGTCATTCACCTATAGATGATAAGTTAAAGTTCCTGTTCTAAGAAATAGATGATATACCAGAACTGTCCCCAGACCACAAAGCAATCCATCATTGCTTTGCTCACTCCTTAAGATAGATAACATTCTTCTATGTGAATCACTCTTCCATATTTATTCCTACTGTGTAGATGTGTACTTTGTATAGTTTATTACAATAAAGTTATTATAGTTCTAGATAGAACATTTTGTATCTGCGTCAAATACTGTTATCGATATGGCTCACAATCCTACAACCTTAACAAATCTATATCATTACATTACACTAAGTGACCGATTTTCACACAACAGACCTGTTTGGAAATGGTATGGATATTATCATCAGTTTACTAGTCTAGTGTACTAGGCTAGGCCTAGGTGCAAAACGATTCTGGACCAACTTCAGGCCGGGTTGACAAGGCCTGGTGTCTTTACTATGTGGATTTTGGCGAAATTTTGACGTAAAATTTATGATTTATAAAATTTAATACATTTTTAGATAGTAACAACTTGTTTATCAATGCCGTGTAAGTAACATTTACTTTGTTTGTTGATCTCACCGGGCGATATTTTCATATTGTATGTCTTGCACAAAACGCAAATATCTCAACTTTTTTGCGCGAAACTACGAAACACTAAAAAAGTGGGTTACTTTTATTTTACTATTACAATTTACATATTTACATTTTATTTGAAAATCGTTCTTGGTACCATTGTAAAGCTAAAATATCTTAGGATTATTTTAGTCTAAATTAAATAGCAATCAGATCACATACATAGTTTCAATCAGCTTTAATAAAAACGTCGAAATTGGCTAAAAATGCTGGCGGTGGCAGTTTCTAACTAGAAAAACCTCTGGCAGCGGAGATATGGGGCTTCAAATAGCAAATGGCTGCCATTTTGAATTTATGCTAATTGACCCACTTCCCTATGTCGGAATTTGGTAAACTTTGGATACGATGTTCATTTGAACAATATTTACCAGACAAAAAACTGTTTCAATTCTTCCAGGTTCACCCTATTTTTGACTGATCTTTACAGGACTATATGCATTAAACCAGGTCATTCCTCGTACATTTTATGTTGATAAAAAAAGAAAAACAATGCACTACCTAAGTAGCTCTTGTCGAATGTCCTCTTGTGGATGGTAGGCCTAATATTCACTAGTTTTATAGACCTAGCTGTAAACAGCGGTAACAACAAATCTGCTGCATTTCCTTTTTTTAACCGAACAACATAGTACAGTCCAGGGGTGGCGCCAGGATCTTCCCGACGCGGGGGCTACATTCCCCGACGAGGGGGCTATGCGAGCGAAGCTAGCATTACTAGGCTGGGGGCCAGAGGGCCGCCAAGGGCCCCCGGTGGGTGTCCAGGGGGCGAAGCCCCCCGGAAGCAACGCGTTCTAGCGTCATTTGAGGTCATTTTAATCAGATTTAGGGTAGCCATTTTTTCCATTTTTTATAATGCATAAATAAAATACTGTGTGCAAAAAAACGATGCGCGATGACTGTTTCAATCCATATTTTTCAATTTAAAAAATAAAAGTTCAAAGAAAATTTAGAAAAATAGAGTTGGAGGTCCCGGAAATTGGACTTATTATACTTCAAAACATGAAACAAAATATATAAGTCCCTATCATGATTGTGACTGAGCTAAGAAATGTTTTAAAAATAGAGATGTTAGGTCCCGGAAAATGCACTTCTCGTACTTCGAAAATGACCAGCTTTATTGTTGGGGCTGAGCTAAGAAACTGTTTAAAACTAGAGCTGCAGGTCTTCAAAAAATTGCATTTTATACTTTGGAAACATCAGGCCTAGAGGCTTAAAAACCGCAAGCGTAGACCTTTTTCAGTCGGGGAAATAAGTTTATTCCTCCCAAGTGTATGCGTGCGTACCATCTGGACTTCCGAGTGGTGAGAAATTCATGACATACAGGACATTGATGTAATAACTTAGCTATAATAAGATGTTGGCTAAGCGAAAATGGCATGTTTTTTTGTTTAGTAATGGATGAAAAATTTATTTTAGGTTCCCCACGGTACAGAAGGTTACTTGTAAATTAAAAAATTGGTGAACATACGAACAATTAACATAATTCGTTTTTGCTGTAAGTGTAGCGTACGTCGACGCAGTACACGACGTAACCGTCAGTAACTTCGCCTGGAAAATAACTACAGTACACATTTTTGGTCCCTGGATGGAACATGATATCACGCGTCTCGACCCAACGTTGAACGATTCGTACAAAGGGATACCGCCAGACAAGTGCGAACCTAGCTATTGTTTAGTAGTAAGTTAGATCGCTGGCAAATAATGGATGCATATAAAGTGCATAATATCACTCTGACGTACTCTCACAGTCAATGTAACGTCGCGGTTTTCTAGGCGCTGAAGCTAGCTACGAAGTGAACGCGAACGCTTTTTACTGTATATTATATTCCCCGACAAAAAGTACCCGTGTTCCCTTCGGTAACCGTCGGTAAACTTCGCCTGGAAAATAACTACATTACACATTTTGGTCCCTGGATGGAACTTGATATTACGCGTCTCGACCCAACGTTTAACGATTCGTACAAAGGGATACCGCCAGACAAGTGCGAACCTAACTATTGTTTAGTAGTAAGTTAGATCGCTGGCAATAATGAATGCATATAAAGTGCATAATATCACTCTGACGTACTCTCACGGTCAATGAAACGTCTTGGTTTTCTAGGCGCTGAATGAAGCTAGCTACGAAGTGAACGCGAACGCTTTTTACTGTATATTATATTCCCCGACAAAAAGTACCCGTGTTCCCCGACGGGGGGGGGCTAGGCTCCCCGACGAGGGGGCTAGAGCCCCCGGAGCCCCCGTAGCCCCCCCCCCCCTCCCCGCTGGCGCCACCACTGGTACAGTCTTATAGAACCAACGCAATTCAACGCAACTACTTACTACAGTACTACTAGTACACTACAGTAACAGCCATCTACTAATCGCTGCAATTCAATGTCAACTGGACAACAGGCTTTAGAGTGTTTTGGAGAATGACAATATGAGATTTTGTACATCGACTTACAATGTTCTGGAATGTCAAACCGAGGGCTCTTGGTGGCCCCTGACCCCCAGCCAAGGTTTGCTCGCTTCTCTAGCAAAAGATATACGCCCCCTTCCCCCCACCTATTTTAAGATGCTTGATCCGCCCCCTGTACTATGGTTACAGTATAAGGTAATATATATGTAGTGGAGCTGTAGCTTGGTGGTTAATATTTCTTACCTTTCAATCCCAAAGTCATGGGTTCAATCTTGACCTAATGCCATGGTTGTAACTCACGACTCTTCCAACTCTACTTCCTAAGCATCAAATGAGTCGTAGTTTATAAGCACGATAAATTATTAAATAGTTTATTTATCTGTAATTGGCAAGTTACTCAATGTTGGATGCATATGAAATAACAAATTAATTAAAATATTCTCACAGATTTCTTCATCTTATCGTTTCAAATTAATTAATTAAAATTTCAGTATTTCACCTGGCGGTTTAGAATTATTGTTCTTTGCCTGATGTGTTTTTATATATGACACTATCTCTTCGGATATCGCGCTTCATCAATGTCCTAACATTTAGACCACTGGGGCTTCCATGGTATAGTTCAAACCCACTGCCTGGTGATATACTGAAATTTAATTAATTAATTTGAAACGATAAGATGAGGAAATCTGTGAGAATGAGAAAAAGTCGCCCAACCGAGATTCGAACCCAGACCTTCTGCTTGATATGAAGTTGTCCATTAGACCACTGGGCTTTCATGGTATAGTTAGGTAAGGCGGAACAGCACTAGTCCCTCAATTGTACGCACACGCACCAGAAATCAATTGATATGCCCTCATCTATCTATATATATTTATATATATTAACAGTATAAATAGCATTTGTTCAATTCTTTAAACTCATGGTATAAAACAAAAATTAATAATTAAAAGCTTTTATTTATGATCAAGCTTTTACCACCATATTTTTTAAGCTAATCCATAGGTTTTGTACTGGTTTGAATCCCATCGCAAATCTTCATGTATTTCAGATAATATGTTAATTATGTTCTGTTTAAGAGACTAATCCTGCTGCGCAGAGTTATTTTTGAACGGTCCTGTATAATAATAGCCTGTGTTTTAATTGAAGAACAGTAGGTGTAAGATCCAATATGAAACGAAAGAAAACAAATTTATCAAACGAAACACAATCAATTGTTTTGGAATTTACAGTTGAATGCATTTGCATATTACAGTATTGGAGTTAATAATTTAGGTTAATACCTAAGAAGCTAATGGAAGAGTCCACTCAGAATATTCACAACTGATTATGTGAAAAGCTAGTAGATTTAGTTGACATAGTACACAACCTAGTATTGACTGTATTCTGTACATGGAAAATGGCAAGGATTACTGAATACATTTTTGAAATTACATCTATGGTATACTGCTTTCTGCTACTGCACATCTTCTCAATATGTTTGATATTTTTCAAAATCAAAATTGTGCACTTCTAACAACATGTATGTGCAAGGCTCATCAACAATTTTTCTGTATTTTCTAGTTTTAATTCATCTAGGAAAATCGATGAAAGTTGGTTTCTTAGGTGGGTTCGTACCAGAGGTTGATGCAAATGAGAATGGAAGAGCTTATATTACGTGTTCCTTTAAGAACCGTGATAAAGTGTTACAGACGCCTGCTTGGCAAAGAGATGGAAAAACAATTGTGCTTGGTAAAAATAATAACGATCGTTTTTATACTGTTTTGCAAGACGGAGTCATTGATTCCTATAATTTAATAATAGAAAATGTGGAACGTACAGATGGTGAATACAAATATACATGCGTCTTGTTAGATAATGAAGGCAACATTATTATCGAATCTCTGCCTACAACATTGAAAATTAAACAATTACCAGGGTTGCAATATCCTGCATTTGAACCTTTGAAAGAAAAATATCAGGCAGGGAGTCAAATTGAAATTACGTGTTTTACAGAAAAAACTGAAAATTCTGTAAGTACATTGACATTATACCAAGATGGAGAAAAGCTCAATGCTTATGATGCAGATGACAGTTACCAAAAAATAAAATACAAATTTATTGCCCAAGTGGAGGACAATTCAAAATCATTTCGTTGTCATTTAAGTAATTCAATACTATCAGAAGGACGAAACAAAACAACAGGTTTATTAAACATTCAATTTAAGCCAAATGTAAGTATTTTTAAGCCTGATGAGGTTTATGAAAATAAAGAAGCTATATTTATATGTCGTCATGTATCAAATCCAAATCGAGTAACATACATTTGGAAATTTTCCCCAAAGCTAAGAAAGGATGAATATAAAGTTGAACCTGATAGTGAGCAGATTTTACGCATCAAGAAACCGAGTAAGGCAAACAATGGATCAAGTTTGACATGTATTGTCACAAATGATGTTGGAAGTGGAAGCAGTACAGCAGTATTAAGAGTATTGAAGCAATCACCACCACCAACCATTCTACCACCTGCAACCGAACACCCTAAATCACCTATAGATGAACTAACACTAGCAATCATTATTGCTGCTGCTGGTGGATGTTCTGTGCTTATCATTCTTATAATTATTCTACCAATGTATTATAGATACTTAAGAAATTGTTTATTTCAACCAAATATAGATATAACTGGAACACAAATAGCACAACCCGATATATATTTTGAGCCAAAAGATAGCATACGTCCGCCTTTACCTACACCGGACCATGTAGAGCAATGGCGTATTTCTGTTGGTATACAGGTATCTCCAGAGTCAAATGAACATAGCTATACTGAGGTTGGTGGAAATAGTAGTAAAGGAAGTGATATTATATATGGTGGAAGTATAAATGATGCAGCGACTGCTACTTATCGCAGTAAATCTGTTTATGTTTAAAGAATAAAAGAAAACATTGTTTATTGTAAGTATTAATAATTTCCCTGCTTTTATGAATATTGAACACTTCAGTCTCTGATAAATTATATTGAAATATAAATAATTATATTAATTCTATGTTTTTATGTGCAATCTATTTATTAAATATTTTTTTTTTAAATTTAAAGTATTGTAATAATAATAAAACCTATCTATACCAACACAGCTGCGAAAAATAACTGATTAATATCTGTGTGAATAAACTGTTAAATAGAAGCGTGAAAATAACAGTCAAAACATAGGGGTTAGAACACCATTTAACAACTAGTATCTGATCTGATTGTATTTTTAATATTTTTAACGTTTTTTGTCAATGACCAACAATTAAACGGTTATTTGGGAGAAGAAATGCAGTCGGTCTAAAATTATATTTTTGAAATAAAAGGTTTATTCAGCGCTATATGCAGAAGAAACCGGTTCTAACATAGTAAGTAATAACCTGAATTTTATTCAAACAAATTCTTAAGCTTTACTTAAGCTATGTATATAAATAAATACATGTGAAATAAATCTATGTGGACCCTAAACTATTTACCTATTATAATTATATGTTAAAAGTCATTGTGTGTAGCATGTGTGTAAAGGAATATTGACATTTAACAGAAACAAACTGTTCAATTTAGGTAGCATTCAGCATGAACCTTTACAATAAAGGGATTTGTTTTATAATGTATAGCTGTTTATAACACACATCCAGAGAACCAATTTTCTATGAGCATAATTTTGTTAATGTTTACTACTAGGGTTGGCATATTTTGTTTGTATGCCAGTATGTTAATACTCTGTAGCTATATGATTATGCATTCCAGCAGTGTTAATTAAGCACTACTGTCTAATGTACATTGACATTTACTTTTGGATAATAATGCACATCTCTACACCAATTTTGATTGGCAGTATGTACTAGTACATGTATAAATGTACTACTACTACTACTACTACTACTACATATATATGTACAAATTATACCTAAATGTATATACTGTAATGTATTTGTATGAGATCGTGTATGATGGCAATTTTTAAATAGACTATAAAGTATAGAATTTAAGATCTTTTTGAAAATCGACCAGTATGTTTTGGATTTGGCAATGAAATTACAACTATTAAATGGACCATTTTTCTAATTATTGTTGAGAGACCATGATTCGTATTTGGAAGGAAAGTATGCATTCAATAGAATATTGACTACATTGTGATTGTTGTGTGATACATACACATATCAAATCTTTAATTTGATCCAACAAAATTGTCCACATCATTATTTTTTCTATAATCTGTAATTACCAAATATAAATATATTTCAAATGTTTAAATGAAATTCACTCATTTTGTAACATTTTTTTTTTTAATTTAAAGCGCTACTTTTTGTATTTTGTATTATTCTATGTTGTTATTTTGTGAACATTCAACATGGTACAAAGATATAGTATATTCAATGTTTATTCAAATAAAATTGATGATTGATGACAAGAGTTGTATGAATTTTATTTTCTATATATATTTTAGTGCAAAAATGAGTATTTGACTAGAACACAAAGATCATAAGTTAATATGACAGAATATAACATTATTTTACTATAAATACATGGAAATCATTAATTAAAGTAAATCTAATTATATGATGATAATAATGTATAATCATTTTTACAGTAATTTTCTTATATTCTCCTTGTGTTCTTAAATTTCTTTTATGCTATAACAGATGTTTTTTATATTATAGTAAAATGATAATGAATCAATTTTCAATAGAAATGATCTTATTACTGCAATATTACAATAATATCAAAGAGTTATAAAACCTTGTAACAATAAGTGAAAAAAACAGTAAAACCAAATATTGAATACTAATATAAATTCTTACAAGGTTCTTGCAGAAAGAAACACAAAGCAATATATTTCAAGAGCTGTAAAGTACAACACTACAGTATACACAAGTAGAATAACATATTTTAAATGATGGATTTCTTGTACAATAGTGAACACAAAAGACAGCGTACAGTTGACAAGAAGCACTTTATTTCCTGTATTCATGTTTTAGGCAAAACAATAAGAGACAAGGTAGTACACTCACATTATAATAAATCGTTACCATAATGTACTTTGAAATTAGTAAACCTTCTCTTTTTTAAATTAAAAATTCAAACATTCTTAATTATATTTAATTTTCCAAATTTATTACAGAGCACCCTATTCATTGAAAATATTATAGATATCATTACATTTAAGTTTTCAAATTTGTTATTTTAAGTAGTCTACGGTATTATTAATGTAATTAAGAAATAAATATATTAGAAATAGGGACAAATTGAGAATTGAATACGAGAAGATAAAATACTCATTTTCCTTGACTATGTCAAGCAGTACAAGTAACAATCATCTTTGCTTATTTTTCCTGTTTCCATGAATTTTACACATAAATTTATCATAGTAATTCAGAATCATAGGTGTAAGTTGTAAATTGAATTTAAATAATTAGAATGTCAGATAAAATTCATATAACAAGGATTATGTACGGTATATAAATATTGTTTTCTGTTTAAAAAATATTGCCATACAGTAAATACAAATGAATACACTCAATACTACTTGCGCTAGAACAAACTAGACTTCATTGTTTGTTGATCATTCAAATTTGTTTTTCATCATCATTTTAAACATTAAAACCTTAGTTATACATCACAGAATGCATTGTCCATCTATAAACTATTGATTTACTACAGTTTAACAAGATAAAAGTGAGCTTTAGAATTGAACTAGTGCTTTAATAACTCTATTGTGCGACATCAATGTACCTTTAAAAAATTGATTTTTAACAACAATGCTTGTTACAAGGAAATCTCAATGGTCTGTCGGAATAATACCAGTGATTCATTAAATACAAAATTGACCTCTTTGTAGTTTGCGCTTTAAAGTTTCAATAATATTTATTTTGATGTAATTTAACAGAATCTGGGATAACCAATGTCTGTGAAGTTGGTTAAACTAGTTCCTAGTTCCTTGTTCCTTATTCAAATTCAATTAAAGGGACAGTCACAAATATTTTTAAAAAAAAACAGATTTTAATATGTAATAACTGTCTAATTGAGTTGTTATTGCATCAAATGTTAGTTAGCCTTGACCTCCTCTACTTCTTCCGAATAAGTAACTAGCTTTTACAAATGTTATAACACTTGACCTACTTAATATTTTTAAAATATTTTGTTACAGATCGATGACCCTTGGCCTACTTTACCATTTGCCACCCCAGTTCCGCAAACTTGTTTGCATCTTCGTCCTCTACGGCGAATAAGTAACTGGCTTTTACTATCGTTATAACACTTGACCTACTTAATTAGTTGTTATTATAATATCTGTCATTAGTGTACATGAATTCTGTAATCTGATTGGTCAATTTATACGAAAGATAATTCTATTACTTGTTCAAACAGATCAGACAGGTAATATTGAACATGTTATTGTATTTTTATCATTCCACGAAATATAAGGCTGTATATTCCTTGGGAACAGTCGCGATAGCTAGACCCAGCAAAAGGGTTTTGCTGGAATATACAAGCAATAAACATCTAGCACATAGAAAAACACAATGAGAAAAATGATGATTCTTCTGATGTGTTCTCTATAACATTTTCACTCAGCTGAAAAACTCAATGAAGCTCTCAAAGGATTCTGGGTAGGTTCTCGGAAGTACACGAAAAACAAACTGTACCAACAATAAATAGATAATGTATAATGAAATTTATACATTATTTCAGTTAATACAGTATATAGTAACAGTCACATTTTGTTCAATTAAATCATCAAAACAAAAGGAAATTTATAATAATAAATAGGCTAAAAAAATAGGTTACAACTTTTCCTTAGTAATTAATATCCCCCTTAATAATCAACTCATACAATACGCATTATTATTATAATCATAGACTATTGATATCAAATCAATTTCTTGTATCCAAATATCTATATAAAAATAATTGTGTGTGAGTTAATATATCAGAGTTCCTCCATGGTTGAATGAATGTATAGATTATAAACAGGCACAAGCTAAAGGCAAACATTAGACTTGATCTTATTTAATAAATGATAATGATGACAATAATAGGCTTATAATGGTACTTGGGCCAAAGAATTACTTACATTAATTGCACAATAATTTATTCAACAGCCATAAGGTATTTAATAAATAGAAAAACATAGAATAGAGGAGGTATTCAGAATTTCCTGGAAATGTATTCATTAATATTTCTGAAAATCGGTTTCATAAATTAATTTCTGGTTAATGAATATTGAAAATGAAAAAGTAAAATCTAAATTTTTAACAGAAAACATGTCTTTTTATTGTTCACAATTGCAAAACAAGACTCTGTATAACTGATAAGATATAGAATTGTGAGGTCGATGACAATGTCAAATGCAGCTGATTGGAGGGAAGAAAATTATCAATTGGATTGCAGCACGTCCAGGCATGCAACACAACGTTGATAGTCAATTTCCTGATAATTTCATTAGTATTTTCGAATATGTCTCCATATTTTGTGAAAATTTACTATACTGTAATTTGCCTCCCATAGGAGTTTGTTAGAATGAACATCTTGTTGCGTTTATTTTTTTCCTCGAATAAATGGCAATGGTAGGTTATGATTATGATAGTCCTTATTAAAATAAAAAAAATACATAACAATAAAAATATATATTGTCATTTATCATTGTTTTGTCATTGCAGATATGTAATCAGATTGCATAAAAGATTACAAGCAAAGTAAGGGCACAAACACAATATAATTTTTATGGAAATTAGAGTCACATTACAGAAAAAACCTAGTTTGCCTTAGATTAGGTAGGGGATGCAAAAACAAAAAAATCAAGGTGTGTGGAAAAAAGGTTAGGAACTAAAAACGGTATCACCGAAATAAACTAAACTTCATGTCTTCAGCTTACAGAATTTAATTAGCAATGCTTATGTCAAAATGTATGCATCTGGTGCTATAATGCATGTGTTGTGCAAGGGATATCCCAGGCTTGATCTTTGAAAACATGTAACTGCTAAAGTTTAGGTGTAGACATTTTTAGGGTACATTGATCACCTGCATAACTTAATTAGCCCTATATTTTTCTTCCCAACAAACAATTACTAAATCATACCTATATTTTAAAGGTATAAATGCAATTAGCAGTCCAAGACCATCTTGGGGCTGGTCTTGGAGACTATCTGTTCTGTACTATGTGTTTGATAGTTTCACATCATTCATATAACATTCCTACCCTCACTTTTTTGAACTTGAGATTTAGATTTGAGATTTTGAACGGGTAGTAACAAAGTGCGAGGCAGCGAGGCACGCGAGGCAGGGAAGGCATGCGAGGCAAGTCAGAAATTTATGCGAGGCATCGTTTTACCATCATCAAAAAATGCGAGGCATCATTTTATCATTTCTCAAAATTGCAAGGCAGGAAATCACCGAAATTGAAGTAGCCTAGGCCTAGGCCCGCTAGGCTAGTTTCCTTTTGCACCTGCCTTGTATTTTAACCAACTTTATCCTGAATACCACAGCTTAGAATTAGTAGGCCTACTTTAATGAAGAAAAATCACATAAAAGTAACAATAAATCCATTAAATTGGTGATTTTACAGATGTTGTTTTTCTCGCATTTCGCACACTCAATGTTCAATATTTTGGTTTCTATGGAACGCCAAAAGAGCAAAATTAATTAGAGGGCTAAAAACTCTGTGGAATCCATTTATATTTAACGCATTATTTGGTGAAAATCAAGTACAATTTCAATAGATTTTGTCACTGTCAGTAAGGAAAAATGTTACTGTTCACCGGTGTACTGTTGATAATGTACACGGTTTCGGTAACCTTCTAAAGAATAAAATAGAAAAATTTATCATTATATCCTTAGTAGGATGTCCTAGGTCTAGACTAGGTAGTGATGTTGATTTAGGATCGATTATTATTCTTTGAAAACAGAACAGTATCAGCAGTAACATATTACAGCATTTTT
The DNA here is from genome assembly GCF_964355755.1 of Antedon mediterranea. NCBI lineage: Eukaryota > Metazoa > Echinodermata > Crinoidea > Comatulida > Antedonidae > Antedon > Antedon mediterranea. The sequence continues at coordinate 15,030,863 of NC_092672.1, read as the reverse complement.
ATTGACAAATTAACAAATATATTGAAATAAAACGTGTTTTTCACCAATAAATGCATGAGAAATTGACGCATTCCACTGAGTTTTAGTCCTCTATTATCGTTGCTCTTTTGGCGCTCCATAGAAACAAAAATATTGAACATTGAATAAGTGAAATTCGCGAACAGTGTGCGAGAAACACGCCTGTAAAATCATTAATTTAAGGATTTATTTGTTACTTTTTATGTGATTCTTTCATTAAAGTACTCATGAGGTATACTTCTAAGGTGTGGTATTCACACGATAAAGTTAGTTATTATCAAATTTGGAGTAAAAATACAAGCGAAGGAAACTAGCGCCAGGTTTATTAGTACGTACATGGACAACAATAAATAAAAATCGTTCGTAATATACCTAGCTTACTAAAACAGGAATAGTGTATCATTATTAAATATTACACCAATTATTATTATATCAAAATTGATTAAATTATTTTCTACATAGGCCTCTTATCTAGGTTAGGGCTAAGCATATTAGGCCATGTTCAGACCCATGGCGTTAGACCGTTTTAGCGTACAACGTTACTATCAAGGTCACGTTACAAACCGCAGAGAAAAAAACAAAGTGTTCAGACCCATAGCGTACGATTATCGTTACAACGGAAGTACGTCATCCAGGTTGTTTCTAGTTGCATATTCATGTGCTCTTACCCACGTGTTTTCATCATTATTTCTACTGTATATAGGCCTAGATCTCAGCCCTACAATTATGACAAAATTTGCCGTAAATAAAACATACCTCAACATTTATTTAAGAAAAATATAGTAAAGCCAAATTTCTGTTTCTATTGTTTTTATTTTGTAGTAAAAAACATTTTCCCCAGGCTCTTGTGTTACGAAAATAAAGCAGGCCTCGTAATGATGAAGAAAAAAATGATTGTGATTAGTCTATCCAGTCCAGTCAAAGATATATATTCTTTGGTCCAGTCGGTTGAAAATAACCCTTAACTTGCTAATAAAAGGGACACAGCTCCCCTTGTTTGTTTACTGATTTTTTTAGGAGTTAGGGGGTTTTCAGCATTAAACTTGTCCAGTCTAGTCTACCTTGTATGAATGAGTGACTTGATGTCCCACGCTAGTTTTTAGCTTGAATGAAATGCGTGAATTGCTCTAGGAGGCCTAGCTAGGCCTAAAAGCGGATGGGATCGTAGTCCCTATGTTTAAATACAAGGTGCATGTATTTATGTCATTTGTTAGAAAATATAATGGTAATCAGTTGATAATAGTTTGTAGCCTTTGTAACAGTTGTATTTGTAGTGTAGTTAGGCCTTATTTATTCTGGCCTTTTTGTTATTGAAATCCATCTCACACATTGACGATACAAGATGTCAGCCTAGGTCAAACCTTGTTTGGCGTCATAACAGGAAACGTTCTGATTGGATACAACGTTGACTTACAGTAGCGTCGTACGCTAAAACGGTACTATCAACCGTTTTCCACTACAACGCTACAACCGTTGTACGACGCGTTGTACGCTAATCCCCAACTGTTCAGACACACATTCTTTTAGCTAAAACGGTCTAACGCCATGGGTCTGAACAGGGCCTTAGCTAAAGTTTAATTTTAGGCCTAGTATTACAATTGTCGGACGTAAGACTTTTTTCACACGCGCTCCACGCTCAATTTTTTTCTTTGCGGCATGTTATTGGATCGCCATATCAGTTACCTTTTATTCACCGCCAGTTATTGAACTTGTCCTGGCAATCGCTGTTCACCTTATTTGCGAAAGAGGTACACGTGTTGTTCCTAGAGAATGGAATGTCAAAAATGTCTTTGGCACGCCGCTCAGAGAGAAGTCTGTGCGTTGCTGCTGAAACCACGTGCTATAGGAGGGGAATGCACCACAATCCTCTGAGCTGAGGGCTGAATCATTCCGCTACCTGCTAAATAGTAAAGAGGGATTTTCCATCTCTTGGGTCTACCGGATCTAGGCGCAGGGGTGTGACAAAATATTATTTTTACTCTGCTATGTTCGAGAGACATGTGAGTGAACACGCTCGAAATGCCAACAAACATTGCAGTCATTTGATGTGTGTCGCTATAACAATTATTGTTTATCGAAAGTTGAAGACTGTCGTTCAGATTTTTTAACTGTAGTTTGGGCACTTTTGTAAAAGTAACATTTGACACGATATGACTTGATTGAAAAAACAATCGTTACCTAAAAATAAACAACATGATGAGTGTATACACGAATCTATTTAGATACGCTTGTATCGATTGATTATTAGGCCTATAATATAGCATAATAGCATGTTAAGATATGCCTCGCACCTTTTTGAAATTGTAAACTATATGCCTCGCACTTTTGGAAATGATAAAATGATGCCTCGCACAAATATTTGGCATGCCTCGCATGCCTCGCTGCCTCGCACTTTGTCAACACTCATTTTGAACTTGAGATTTCACAGGATCATATGAATGATGGGAACAAGAGAAATACGGGGAAATTTCCCAGTCGTTATCTCACAATATATAACATTTACGATCCTCAAAATGGTCATGTGATGTGTGAAGTATCAAGCGGACATACCAATTTGCTTATTGTTCCGAAGTGTAGAGGATACTACTTTGGATACTCTCTTACAACCAATTTATGAGCACTTAGATAAGACAAAGTGTTATGTAAGATCATTGTTTATTGACTACAGTTCCGCTTTCAATACTATTTGGCCAAGTGTACTATTGAGGAAGCTGATGACATTAATGAATGTAAATCCTTATTTATGTTCATGGATAAGCAATTTTGTTACTGTAGAAGTTATCCCCACTTTTATTTTCAATATATGTTAGTGAAAGTGGTGGCGCCAGTGGGGGGGCTACGGGGGCTTTAGGCCTACTGTAGGCCTACATTACTAAAAACATGCCATTTTCGTTTAGCCAACATCTTATTATAGCTAAGTTATTACATTTCCAATGTCCTGTATGTCATGAACTTCTCATCGTACATCGAAGTCCAGATAGTACGCACGCATTTTATACATCTTGGAAATAAACTGATTTCCCCAACGGAAAATGGTCTACGCTTGTGGTCGCATTCCCCTCCAAATAAAAGGCAAAAAGGGCCACTTTTTTAGGCCTCTTTAGGCGACTGTATTCCTTATAGAAGTTGAAACAATATAATATAGGCCGTGATTCTTTATTTCTTTTTTATCAAAGTGTTATTCAATCTGTTTTAAGCTTTTGCTGTGTTAACTTGAGTAAATGGTCTAACAAAAAATTTGAGTAATTGTTAAACAAAATAGTTAGGAATGCAAGCAAAATTACTGGTGTCGAAATTAAAGGTATCACATTAATGTGTAATGATGGAATGATATCTAAATTAAATAGTATTTAAGCTGATGAATCTCATATTCTCAACAATATCAGTTGTTGTTGTTGTTAGTTCCAAGTTGAATGTAAATATTATGTGTGTATTGTTTTGCTTGTGTTTTTCTGCCAAGAAAACAATTATCATTAAACTATGTATGAAATGACTTAATAAATCGAATCTGAATCTGAATTTCAAACAATTACATTCACATATTTACTGTAATAAAGAGGTGGATTCAGGATCCCTATGACCCTTTTCCTTCGAAACTAAAGAATGTATGAAAGTATCATAGGGCCTGTTTCTGCTGAGTAGAAATAATCGGTTATTAGCCGATTATTTTTGCGCAGCAAAAACTGCAGAAAATGACTGAACAGATTAAAAAATAACCGATTAAAACAGTCAATTGATTGCATGTTTTAACGCCAAATAACCGATTATCGCGGAGCAGTTTTTAGCTACAACACAAATAGCAATTACTATGACAACATTTTGAGCTTGGTCAACTCGTGAGAATATGAGCAACCCTCAAAGCATGTTGTTTATTTGCGTGATCGATCAGCTGGGGGGGGGGGGGGGGAAGTGGGCCCAGATAAGATATATTTATTATAAGTGCCAAAAAGCCCGGTTTTCTCTCGATATGAGGCCTTTATTATTCAAATTTTTTAAAGAAAAAGCACACATACCATAACAAATATCCATGTATTTCATTTTTGGAACAGAATATTCCGTGAGGCTCAACTACAAAACCACCATTTTGTGATATGATGTCATCGTAAGCCAATCAAAGCTGAGCTTTCCCGTGATTTGGATTCTGGCTGATTTGATTGGTCGATGCGAATCACTCACAGCGGAATGTTTTCTCTCATACGTGTACAATAAATTCACATGGTCTCTCTGATCGTTACTACACAAAGTTATAGCAATGAACATGTTTTATTAATATTTCCAATGGTGATAAATAAAATAAATTACTAAAAAAATAAAAAACGTAATTATATGTAATTATTTTAAACCAAAAATGGCATAGTTAATAGAATTGTCGACTGTGACCGCAAATTGTTTTACTTCTTTCGTGGCTAAAAACAATCATTTTCGGCGATGTTTTAGACCCTATATTTAGAAAACTACAAGTCAGATTTTCGTAATTCTTTCTTTATTGTAATATTAATGCAACATACTAACAGATAATGTTTAATTTGGTTTTAATTTTGCATCGTTATCCCTATAAGACAACATGACTATGCAATCCTAGAACATATATTGATCAGGTGTAGGCCTAGGCCTATGTACAGGTAATGACATTAATTTTGTCGGCAAATTGGCAATTTCCGGCCTCCCTAACTTCAAAATCCTGGATACGCCACTGACCCAACCTACCCATTTATGTGATTTACCCAAAACGTGGCCAACAAAATATATATATTTTTGTTTGGCCTACTGTTAAGCTCTAAATATCTCCACCATTTTATAATCGCGTCGAGCATATCTCACTGGCGAAAGCTCCGTATTTTTAGTTGTATGAAAAAAATGTCTCTGGCGGGATTCGAACTGACGACCTCTCGCTTATAGGGCGAGTACCATACAACTAGACCACAGAGCCATACATATATGGTATTGGATCACAGATTTTCACCCAACATATACATTCTCTCAATTTTCGCCAATGAGCTATGCTCGACGCTATCAAGAGATCATGTTCCGAGTATGAGCAATGTTTCTATAATTTTACAGTATGATTTATATATAATTTACAGGTGGCTTGAATTGTTTAAAGTATTGCCTGTATATTGGCATCATGCATATTGTGTTATTATGATCCAAAGCACCTAAAGCAGCACCGGATTTTACATTATATTCACATTAACAAAGCATTGTCCAGAACAAGATATATGCTTCCAGCCTATCTTAGTAAAAGATTATATTGTATATCCACTTACTCACTTCCTTACAAATAGCTCAGCCCCAACCATAGAGCTGCTCATGGGTACTTATAAATTTCATTTCATATTTCAAAGTCCCGGGGGGGTCACTCTTAAATATTTCCATACGGGGAGGTGCCGCATTTACGGGTATATTTTCGAGGGCCTGGTAGCACAAGTGTGGGAAAATATGAAGAGTTGGTAGCACAAGTGTGGGAAATGACAGGGTGAAATTAGTAGTTTAAGTCCATAGCCTGCCCACCCGTGTCAAAATGTCACGATTTATTGCCAAATTTTGCAGGTATTTTAGCATACTGGATGCTATAAGCCCATCGCGGGGCCTATCGCTAAATACCTTTGAATAGGCCTAGAGTTTTCACATCAGCAGAAGAACATGAAACATCCAGCCTAGGACAAAATCATTCAACTGTATGCACCCCGCGGCCGATGCGCGATAAACTTTCAAAACACGTTTGTGATTTTTCCATGAACGGTCTCTTTGGCCATGCGCAGATCATGCTGTGGGAACCAGTACAAATATTGCGCCCTCTCTGGCGTGGCCTTGTTTCTGCCGTCTTTTTAGAGAACACTGGATTTTGGTAATAAATAAATGGTAGTTCAAGTCCGTAGTATTTTTCAGTAAAACAGGTAGCGCAAGTGCCTCATGTCTTGAAGTGGCTGCTGCCACCCCCCGTTTGGTTTATATACAAGTGACCCCCCCCCCCCCCGGGTTCAAAGTACAATAAGTGCATTTTCCGGGGACCTAGCAGGTCTATTTTTCAAAAATGTTCAGTCAAAAGCGCGCATTTACAATTTTTGCAGCCCCAGACACCAGCCTACGCCTCTGCGACTAACAATGTTTTTTTTTTTTTTTTTTCAAAAACTTTTATTTTCTCCTTTTATCAAAAACATTACACTCAACAGAACGAAACAAAAAGACTAACAATGTACTTCTTGGCCCGTGGGTACGTTTTACGTTCGCATATATTTTCTATGCTACAATTTACCCGATAAATATATAGGCCTAGGCATATTTTGAACTTTAAAGGTTACTCCATTTTTAAAATTGAAAGAATTGAATTGACACAGTCATCGCATCAGACATAGTGCAATGTGTTTTTCATGCAGTATTTTAATTTTCTATTATAAAAAATGGAAAAAGTTGCTACCCTAAATCTGATTAAAATGGCCTCAAATGACGCTAGAACGCGTTGCTTCCGGGGGTTTCAATTCGAGGAATTTAGCCCCCGCTGAGCACTAGTCCCTCAATTATATGCACACGCACCAGAGATCATATTTTCTTTTTCCTTCTTTCTGTTTTTAATTACTTAATCATTTTTGTAATTTGTTGTAGATTGGTTTAACCTGTATATAGTATGTTAAAATTTAGATTAAATTATAAAACAAGTGTTTATCACTCATATCATATCATTATTCATGTTTGAAATTCCAATTTTATTGATGATATTCCGTGATTAAATAAAGTTTTATTATTAGTATTAATATTATGACGTGGTGTTCAATGGATTGTTATTGAATATCATGTGACTCACAATCCTCCAATCAAATGACAAGAATCTATTTTGTAATAATACTGACTATTTGTATGCATTTATGCATGGGATATAGTGAGTATCTGAATGTGATAAATCTGTATTGGTAATGAATGTATGCATATGATTGATTATAACACACCTCAGGTACAGGTGCCATTCAAATTATAAACATTCAAAATTTCAACATTATTTAGTTTGAATTTGTTTAATATGTGTATGGGATAATTAAGGTCTACAAATAATGCCATGCCAAACAGTGGTGCACTCTACACTTTGGTTTGTGGTGTCACATTGTTTATATGAGATTTTTGCAATGAATTCAACCTATTGAATAGAACATCTTTTATGAGATTAATCAATCAAATGGCAAGTACTGTAATACCAAGATCAAGATGCTAATGGCGCAGATACTTGGGGGGGGGGGAGTGGTTGCTGAGGACAAGAGGGACATATCCCCTGCCTAGTCTATCTTTTTTTTAGGGCGGATGGTCCACTCACTTTTTTAACGGAAAACTCCAGAATTTGTTATATGTATATTTGTTGCCATCGAGGTGTAATTTTCTAAAATTTTCTTATTGTATCTAAACGTAGATTTGATAACATTAATTCTCGCTATGACGATATTGTTCCATTTTTGTGCTGATGCTGTTTTCATGATATATACAAATGTTGAAAGCACTGCTCACTGTCACCCACTATGTCACGTCAGTTGATAAACTATGCTTTTGGTCTCTTGGTACAGTCACTTTTAGAAACTGTTTCAGTGATTGATGACCTCATATTGATGGTTTCCTTGGGTCTGTTTCTGCTGCATAACGCAATTTAACCGGTTATTTTAAAATAGATTAAAAATAGATAACAATAACAAGACCGCGTTTCTGCTCAATTTGTGCTCCGAAATAACCGGTTAAATCTATGGGTGGTCGTCGAGCAAAACGTCATCATTACCCAAAATGCAATACACTCAGACGGAAGTAGTAAGTTGGCTGTTTGTTTACATCGACGTCGGTCGTCAATACACACGTGTGTATATCGCCGAACATCTCAAACATGTTAAAATAATAAAATGTTGTCTACAGGTCTACAAGTTTTGTTTTTTGTAAAGCCTACTTACTGATCGCTAATAAAATTAATTCTCATGGCGCCTTCAATAACATGGGGAGGGTCGTGCAGCGCCCGATCGCCTAGGATAATTTTTATCTAGCCTAAAATTCCTCAACAAAGGCGATGATGATACGGCCCTTCCCACGTGAACGACTGTTGTCTTGCGAGCGCGGTCCTACAAAAAACCAAACGGAAACAAAAACGAGACTTAGAATACCTACCAAACGAGAGTAGATAATTGTTAATTAATTATGAAACCCTAACTTTTATAGCAAAAATCGTCCGAATTTATGTTAAAAACAACGAGTTTAGCCACAAAAACTTAAATCAAACGAGTATCCAAGTCATAGAATATCGCACGCACATAGTGCCTTTAATAGAATAATGAGTATTAAACATTGTTTCGTATATTTATGTACTAACATAAATAATAACACATTTCTATGCTTAATAAAATCATATTTAATATATTATCAAAGGCTCTCATAACCTTTGTTTTCGGTCGATGTGATGTTTTTCTAAAAAAATTATATAAAACGATCAAATTAAGATTGTTCATTGTTCTCCTATTAAAGGCACTAAGGGCGTGCCATAAATACGCTCGTTTGGATTAAGTTTTTGTTGCTAAATTCATCGTTTATAACATAAATTCGGATGATTTTTGCTATAAAATTTGGGTTTTCATAATTAATTAACCATTATCTACTATCGTTTGGTAGGTATTTGCAACATTCTGAGTCCCTTTTGTTTCCGTTTTGGTTTTAATATAGGACCATCCATACCCTTCGCGAGCGTGTACTAACGCCTCAAATTGCTTAGCTTGGGTAGTCCCCGGAACTCCACCCCAAATTCCTCTTTTACTTTCGCAAAAATGCTCTTATTTATTATCTGTGATTCTTTTCTATTGCCTGCCATCCTTCCCCGTACTTTCTCTCCCCCCACAACTGAATAACATATCTTGTGATTTCATTCATCCACATACATGTTCACTTCTTCGTTCGACTGTCAAAACCACGAGGAAAACACGCACCGTATGCGACGGTATCTGACCCGGGGTCACAACTGTCAATCAAATAACCGTTATTTCGTGTTGCAGCTAAGAATTGCTCAGCGATAACCGGTTAAACGGCGTTCTAACACCGATTTAAATTGGTGTTTTTAACCGGTTATTTTGCGCTGCCTTTTAACCGGTTACCACAAATGTGTCCTGTTTCTGCTGCCAAGAAAATGGAGTTAATTTATTCACACCGATTTTAATTTATTCACACCGATTTTAACCGGTTATTTTGTATGCAGCAGAAACAGGCCCCTTGTGTGTGTAACACGGGGTGTAACATTTATATATCTATATTTATGTACTGTATACTGTATATAGGATTCATGTATAGTACTGTTCTTTAACAATTATATTACTTGCATCTTAAGTTCTTATGATTAGTACCAATTGTTGTAAACTGTTTACATCATTATAGGAGTAACTAAAGGTATATACATTTCGTTTACAAATTATCAATTCTATTGAGTATCTTTTTTCTTATGACCACCAATTTCTGTCAAGTGTCCATACTCTGACTGGGGAAATTATCATAATTGGCATATATTTCACATCTTACCAGACTTATTTTGAGTACAGTGTACAGTACACTGTCTGCTATAAGAACAAGAAAAAGATCGTCATCAGATCAGATTCTGACCTCAACCATCTTTGAGTTTCCGCCCAAATCAAGAATGATCAACAAACAGCTAAGTACTCCTTACTTAACACAAACTCATAACTGAAAACAACATTCATAAAAGACGCTCTTCTTTTTCCTTCATATTATTCATCATATTAATTTCATTTATCAATCATTATTTTGATAATCATAATTATTACTTCTATTTTCATCATTAACTTTTGTTTGACAATGTTTTTATTATTAAACTGGTGAGAGTGGCTGGATCACGAATGAGAGGCATGAAGAAGATGAAGTGGACAGAAGAGAAGAGGAAGTGGACAGAAGAGAAGAGGAAGTGGTCAGCCAGGGAAACAATGCCAAGCATCAAGATAACTTATATACTTTTTGAATGGAAAATAATAACAATTTTTTTGTTGTTTTCATTCATCATATCATATTTTTTATCAATATCAGTTGACTTAATTTTAACCAAATGTTAAATTGCAATTTTGATTCTTTTTTTTTCTCTCTTTTTTAAGTACGTTAAGTCGATCCTGATAATTACTAACTAATTACAACTAATATTGATCCTGATACACATTTTTTCTCTAACGACCAAAACTTATCTCAATACTAGGGAAAACCTCGCTCTACTTGGCAAAGAGTTATTTTCATTCCTCTGAAAAACGGCCTAAAATTAGTCCGAGAGTAGGAACTCACTTGAGCCAGCCTTGCGGTCCCCTGAGCTCTGCCAAGAAGACTGTGATTTCCTTTATTATGTACACAGTATATAGTGTGTAAACTAAAATGGTTTTTTTGTTTGTCACTCTCAACATTTGAATCGGATCTGCGCCGTTGCAACAGTAGTTAAAAGTGTACAAAGTAAGGTAAATTTGCAGTATGCCATGTTTTTCAAAGAAGGAAATATAGTTTTTGTAAAGATACATTAAAGCATAATGTGCAAAATTGTATTTTTTGATAGATTTTGTAAACTTTATGCTAAGAGAGCTTGGAAAAAAAGTTTAGAAATTAAACATATTCAATCTTTATATTAGATTAAGATCTGTATACTAAACATAAGTTAATATTTGTTTTTTCCCTTGTAATTTAAGTTTGAAATTGTTATTTTGTTGGAGCCATACATTTTACAAAGAGCAATCTGCTCTATAATTTCAGTGATTTTTAATTGTATTTAAGAGTTCATGTGTGTTAATGCATATTTTTCTTGTTTTACATATTTGTTTAGTTAAGTTTGTGAGTTTGTAACTTTTTATTTACGAACGCAACGATTGTCAGTTCAAATATATAAATAGTCAACTGTAACACATTATTTAATAGCTTCCATAATAAGTAAAAATATAAGTAGATTGTATTTTATTGTGATGATCTGAATTAAAAGTTGGCATAATTTTACACAAATTTGCATTACTTTGTTAAACATGTACAGTGTGTCATCATTTAACATTCAGAGATCATGAAAATGAATGATAATCATATTGAGAATAAAAGTCAGTGGAAAATAACAAAAAACAAATGGACAAATACGCAATTGGCTGTACTGAAGCCATACTACAACATATTTTGTGATGATGCCATGTATGAAAAATCAAAAGCTTTCAACAATAACCTTAAAAAGAAAAAAAAAATCAAACATTCATCATGTGACCATGAGACCTCTTGATTGACCTCTTGATTAAGTTGCCAGTTGACGAAATGGAATTGTTTACTTTAAAAATAACTACATGCTAAATGAAAACTTCATTTACCATTGCATCAATGATTCAAGTTTGATTTCATCATGTGTAGTAAAACTGCATTTTCGTCAATATCAATAAATCAATGGTTCTCTTTCTACTTTCATAAACTTAAAACATTGTTAAATTTACCATTACGACAGCCAACCATGTCTGATATGCCATCACAACAAACACTTCATGAGCATGCAGAGCTAGCATCCTTTTTTCAATACAATTAATACATGTATACTATTGTTTAAAAGTTTTTTTCCCGATTTTTAGGTGGTGTAGAACTTTTAGATATTATTACTGTTATTATTACCTATATTATGCTATTATTACCGTTTTAGCGTACAATGTTACTAGCAAGGTCACATTACAATCCGCAGAGAAAAATATGAGTTCAGACCCATAGATAATAAATATGATTATTGTTACAACGAAAATGCGTTGTTCAGGTTGTTTCTCGTTGCATATTCATGTGCTCTTACCCACGTGTTTTCATAACTATTTCCGATCTCAACCCTACAAAATTATGACAAAATTTGCTGTAAATAAAACATACCTCAGCATTCATTTTTTTTTAAATATAGTATAGCCAAATTCTGTTTCTATTGTTTTTATTTTGTAGTAAAAAACATTTTCCCCAGAGCCTGAGCCCTTGTGTTGTTACGAAAATAAAGCAGACCTCCTGATGGAGATGATTATTGAGTGTTGTATTGTATAGATAGGATGTTGAAAATAACCCTAACTTGCTAACTTGTTAACACCCTTAATTTCATACTAAATGTTTTTTTTCTGCCACTAAATTAAAATTTAGATCCCATTTCATCTTATATATTAACCATTAACGTTATAGTCCACGGTTGGAAGAGTCTATACTGTATGCAAATTGACTGACTGCAGCGTAAAATGAACCGCGCACAATATTTAACGGCGGCGGTTAGCGTATTTTAAAAATTGTTTATACATGTTTCTGAACATGCCCAGAATAAATTTCTGACTGTTTAGATTGCTTGTGTGCGTCATGAGAAGGTACGTGGAAACCCTGTCATATGGGTTGTTGATTTGTCCGTACTATATTGCATGTTGCCGTGGATTCCCCATCATTTAAGTATTTCCGTAGTACCATATATTTATCTTCATTTCCCTACGTCCATAATATTGGGCAGAATTTCCGCAGACGTTTTGAACTTTGAAATAACAGTGTTTAATTGCTTCTTTCTGCAAATTTCGATCATATTTTCTTTTCTGGAGTGTGGTTTAAGCAACACTGTTGTAGAGTATAGTGGATAAATGAAAATGAATTTTGGAAAGTGTGGTTTAATTACCGACGTATTTAGCACTTATTTCAAAATAATACAATTTATAGCAGCAGCTTCACATTTTTTGTCTAACTTTTTAAAAGTATCAATTGATAATAGGCCTAGTAATTAATTTGTACTAATTGATTATAGCCTAATTGCTAGAATAATATTAGCTTTAATATTGAAAGTACCTTCGTTGGGGACTTCCTCTGACGTTCGCATTGAAAGAAAATGTTATTCTTAGTTACCGGCGGAAAAAATAGGCGGGATAAATACTGCTGTTTACTACTGTAGGCAGATAGATATAGAGTGTCATTTCCAGGTGCCATTTATCATAAATTTTACGTGCGAGAGTACTAATTAATTAATTTAATTAGTAAATTATGTAATGAAACAAATTGCAAAGAATTTTTCATTATTTTTTTTTCTCTATGGGATGCTAGTGTTTATAGAGTAGTCCTAGTGTAGACATTTGGCTGCATATACGTCATATGGTAATTTAAATATGCTAAGTTGGAAGTTTAATTTTCTTACATTTGTATCTACTCGTAATGCACTTCACCAAGAATGGGGTGTGTTGGGAAGGGGAAGGGTGGAGATAATAGAAATACAAACATAATTGGAATTGTACTGGGAAAAGTTACTACATTTAAACTGCCTATGGAGGAGTTAAGGTTTGGTGATTGTAGTGGGATGGGGAGAGGAGAAAGAATATAGACTGGGGAAGAGGTAATTCAGATTATCCAAATTAGATATTTTATTCATCAGCCAATATGACACCTATTCATTTACACAGTTTGCAAAGTACTTAAACCATGCCTATGGTTGGTATGGTGAGTATAGGGAGATACTGGCATCGGACTGCGGGTTTGTTCGTTATACACATTTTTTTTACTGCACATAACCTCACATAGGGGTTGTATATCAAAACTAGAAAGCCACTCCGAGAGGGCATACCTCCGCCTACTGTAAAATTCTCCTACATAAAATTTCTCTGGTAAAAAAAATATATATATTTGTGTGTGTCTTAATGCTGTTTGTGATTTAGGCTAATTTCATTACAAGCATGTGTATGCGAGTTTGGTGTAATGGTTATGTAACAAGCCTTTCAATTAACAATAGCTTCAGTTGACTAACAATAGAACAGCAACGCGAAAATCAAACGAGTGAATTTGAAAAGAAATAGGTTTTTTAAACTACTCGCATCAAAAAACGTGCACATTAAATCAAATTATGTTTTAAAATTACAAATCACAAATTATAACGCTTTCCTCTTGTTCAAAAATGAAGTTTTTTGGAAAAGTAGTTCTCGAGAAAATGCAATTTCAGTTTACTTGTTACTTTAAGACTGCTCGCCGGCTTTTGAAAAATTCTGTCCTATCTTTTAACAGTAGCAGGTCTAAACAAGTATACTAAAAAGTGGTCCAGAATTGGGACTGTGGTCCCAAATGGTCCCAAAATTTAATGGAACGGTCCTTGTCTATTCATTTTGGTAAAGATCTTGTAATTACTTTTTGAGTAATCCTGCTAACAAACAAACAAACAAACAAACAAACAAACAAACAAACAAACAAACAAACACACGCTACCGATTACATATACCTCCTTGGCGGAGGTAAATGACCACAATTGTACCGATAAAGTTCTAAACTATATTTGAACATCATCTGCCTGGGTGTGAGAGCTGGATAGTGAGGATTTTGCTTAGGCTAGGGGTAAATTGATCAGAATTGTTGTTTAATTATCCCTTGGAAGGGGCTGGGAATTTGGGGTGGGGATGCAGGCCTATCACCATGACCGAAACTGTACTGGGAATGTATTAAACTACATTTGAAAACTGCCACTGAGGAATTATGGGTTGGAAGTGATGGCTAACATAATTTGTACTGGAACTGTGTTTAACACATCACCCAGTATCTGGGGTGTGTTGGGAGGGAGAAGGAGGAGCGGAAATACTGGCGTAATGAAGTACAGTATGTGAATTGTACTAGGAAAAGTTACAAAATTTGAACTGTCCAGGGGATGAGTTAAGGTTAGTTAATTGTGGATGGGATGGTGAGAGGAGTATCAAAATTACATATTTTAATTATCAGCCAATATGACACCTATGTATTTTACACAGTTTACAATGTACTTTTATTTTCACCTTAATGAAAAACAAAAATTTAATTTCAAAAATACTACCAGGCCTAACATTGAATTTGTCCTGGGAAGAATTTGTTTTTAAAAAAGAGTGTGGGGTGTTATTGAAGAGGGGTGGGGGTTAGTGACTATAGGGAGATACTGGCATTGGGTATTATGTACTGAGAAGGCTTTTCAAAACTAATTTTGAAAGCTGCCCTGGGGCGGGTAAATTGCTAGTTATCCAAATATGTGAAGGTGCAAATAATGATAACCAATTTTGTTATTGAAAGAAAACACATAATTTTTATTTAAAAAACACATTGTATAGTTATAACATATTGTAATATAAAACATTTCTACAAGAATCTAAAATATCATCTAAACATGCACAAAAGAATGGAAAAAAACAAGAGAATAGAATCAGTTGAAAATGTGCAAAATGCTTGATATTGCTACATACAATATACTCTTTCTTAATACATCTGATTCTTAACCTTACCATAAAATACAATAATTAAATAGCTAAAAAATTAGTATAGCAATACACTACTCTATAATATTATGGTAAATAATAAGAAAGCTCATTTAAATTCCAAGGCAATTGGAGTATTCTGTTGAATACTGACTGTATTGATTATGCATTTGTAAGCAAGGTTAACTGTTTACACACGTACCTTGCATCGCACTGGCTTCTAACATAAACACAACATTTCATACATTACTCTATTTCTAAACAAATACGGAAATTCATAGATATCCTACAGAAATATTAGACTGGCTGGGTGTTCTGGTATACAGACTTACTAATATGATAAGGCAATTAATTTAATTTACAAATACAAGGAATTCAATATCATGTGTTTTACAGCAAATATAATACAAAATCTAATTTGTAATAAATTAATACAACGTCATTAGTAGTATACTTACAGTATAGTGACAATCCTTGAGTGGTTATTACGTATAGACAAAAAAATGTTATAATTTTTAAAAGGAGTAAATGTAGACATGATTTCATGATTTGCAAAGCCTTGTATTTAGCAGGGGGCGGATTTAGGGGGGGGGGGGAAGCCAGGCCGGCCCCCCCCCCCCCTTTTGTAATATATATATTATGCACCCATTTACATACGATTTTATCAACGATTTTACAGGAAAAGGGGCTACAAATCAACATTAAAAATCGTTAAAATCTTCAATTTTTTTAAAAGTTGAACAGAGTTCAATTTCAACGTTACGATCGGTAAAACTGACTGACCAATCAAATAGTTCATAAATTACGTCATCATTGTTTGTGACAATTCTTGATTTTTTACAACGCGACAATGTTTTTTTTACTCTTTTAAAGTCTGATATTTCAAAATAACAAGTGTAAAACTAAATTTTAATATAAAAACAATTAAATTTAATGTTTTGTCTTTAGTGTACAAACTAGATTAAGATATCAGCGAAAACATGTCCTAGGCCGGCTGGGTTAAAGCATCAAAACTCATAACATTTTCAATTTTCACACGAGCCCGTCTGCGCGTGACCGGCCTTGGCTTTGCAAAACTTCACATCCATGTGTCCCAGAAACGTCGAAAGAACCAAGAAACCATTAACGATCGCGTAAAAAATGTGTAAAAATTCGTGACGGGAAAACAGGCTTAGGCGAAAAATAAAAACAGTTCCGTATAGGCTATTAAATATGGTCTATAAAACCCACTATATTCAGATAATTATATGACAAGAATCGACTGGCAAAAACGCCTCAGATGCTATCTCCGGGTGTCTAGAAAAAAAATTTTCCGGACCTCCCCAGACGATTGTTTTTCTCATATTGGCTCCCTCTTTATCAAAATCCTAGATCCGCCCCTGTTAAGTATGCTACAAAATGATTGATTAGTTGAGTTACTTCATTATTAAAAACCCATTCCCTACAATTTGTGACGTTTTGTAAAAATAATGTATATATATCAAAACATTAAACCTGGTCATGCCTGCTCTTAAATGTACGTTTTATGGTAAATTATGATAAAAAGAGAGAAACAATGCACTACCTAAAGTAGCCAGTGGCAGATCTAGGGGGTGAATAGAGTGACTAGCCAACCCACTTAATTCTAAAAACAAAAGAGATTCAACATACCCGCGACCGTCGCTAGACGTGGATTCGACGCACCTGTTTTTTTAATTAAGAAGAGTAGGCCTAGAGCTAGGGTTAGCATTATAGTTGTGTATGCCTACATAGTGAAAGAGCTAAGAGTTTAATTACTATTTATGAATTCAAGAGTTTAAAAGAAAACGCGATTTAAAATCTTGGGAAAATACCCACAAATATCAATTTTTTCCCAAAACACACACACTCCTCCTACTAACAGCATCACATTGTCTAGCTCACTCCTTGTGTGAATGCTGACATAATCACTGTCCAATAATATACCCTTTTCCATTTCAGTTAATTACCACCCTGGTCCATGTGTGCAAGCGTTAGCAGGGTATATTTACATCCCTGAGTGGAGTGTAATATCGTGAACTTTTTTTTTTGCCGTATGAATGTTTATTATAATGGTATGCAGTATAAACGAGAAACATGGTGTTCTTTTATTATTTCACAGGTATTAAATAAACATGAAATGTCTTGTATGTACAAGGCCGAAATTTGGCGTATTTGACGTTATATTGATTTGTGTTATAGACACGGCGATTACTGCAATCATTGTATACTAAATTACATTGAGTTATAGGGTATCTAGAGGTTAGCAGACCACCAAAACACAGTACACAACACATGCACTATCGAGGCATTTTCGGAGTACCGCATTACCAAATGTTCATTTCGTTTTTCGATCAAAGTTTACTATTAGTTACTTAGTTAGTCGAAAAAGATCCATACAGATTTATTTAAATTTACATTATGTAACATTTGTTATTAAATGTGATGGAAACAGTTGCTCTAGCCTATTAAACAGTGTGTAACCATCCCTTTTTTTGAAAAATTGTCTGAGGCTAAGGAGGGGGACATTTAGATTTAGCTGTATCTAACAAAAAAAGTGATAACTAATGGTGCTCTAATGCACGTTCAGCCAGTGGTGGCGCCAGTATTCTCGCGAAATGCGAAACAAACAGTCTTTGGTTGGGGCCAACAAAGGGTATGAGGGCAAAGCCCCTGCAAATTTTGACAGTTTAGACATTTAAGGATAATTTTATTTTACTTTTAAAATCAGTATAGTGGCTCAACCGTGAGATTTGAGAATGTACGTCGATGCGTAGTTGCAAATGACTTTCCGATCTTCGCCTGGAATCTGGAAAATACACATTTTGGTCTGAGGATGTACTATGATATAGCCCAGATATGTCGACGCGTATACCACAGTGAGCCGAACGTGGGCCATGAATGATTCGTACAAAGAGACACCGGCAGACAAATGCGTACCACATACTGTTTACTTCGCTGTCAATCAGCATGCATAACATAGCTTTCCCCGACGAGGGTGCCCTGCCCTCACCATGCACAAATTTGCATTAAATTACCTAGTTTTTAGCACATGATTATTAAAGTTTAAAGGGGGAGTTCCAGGTTTAAAATGAATATATGCTACTACTGTTATTATTACACTTTAGGCCTAGCTTAGAAAATCTACAAAAAATGTATTTCACAATGATCGGGTAGTCGTCGTTTGACAGGAGAGAGAGATGTAAATTAGTTGACAAACACAACGTATATGACGTCGCGAGTTTGAAATCCACTGATGACATAATTTTGTGAATATCTCATGAATATTAATAAGCTTCCCTAAGCTGCTGAAAAACAGACTTTCCATGAATTTACCCTAAAATGTATATGGAATTTAATTTTTTTAATTTCTCGTTATTACTTCTTCATTCTGACATGTCTATATTGTTATATAGTATTTTTTATTTAATAAATAAACAATATTTAAAACAATTTTAAACCCAGAATCCCCCTTACATGCACATGCGTCGTTAATTTGCAATCAAAGTTTATCAAAATAAATGAAATCTACTACAGATCGTATGAAAAACCAAAATTGAACATTTTTTTACAATAACGGCAAAAATTTTAAAATGCTCAAAATGGCCTGATTTGAAATTAATTTTGAAAATGCATACTCTCATAATTTCTTGCATAGCATACCAATTTTATCATGTCAAAAGTTGCTCCATATTATGAAATACATTTTCCTAAAGTTTGATTGAAAAATACATTTTTGTTCAGAGTTTCTGAGCAACCAACAAATTTCATAAAATCGCGCATAAGTTACGCCACATTACTCTAACGTCATATAATGAAGTTTCTTGCACATCTACAGTTACAGTTTCATCTTCTTGCACATCTACAGTTACAGTTCCATCTTCTTGCACATCTACAGTTACAGTTCCATCTTCTTGCACATCTACAGTTACAGTTCCATCTTCTTGCACATCTACAGTTACAGTTCCATCTTCTTGCACATCTACAGTTACAGTTCCATCTTCTTGCACATCTACAGTTACAGTTCCATCTTCTTGCACATCTACAGTTACAGTTCCATCTTCTTGCACATCTACAGTTACAGTTCCATCTTCTTGCACATCTACAGTTACAGTTCCATCTTCTTGCACATCTACAGTTACAGTTCCATCTTCTTGCACATCTACAGTTACAGTTCCATCTTCTTGCACATCTACAGTTACAGTTCCATCTTCTTGCACATCTACAGTTACAGTTCCATCTTCTTGCACATCTACAGTTACAGTTCCATCTTCTGACAAAGTTATACATTTTTATGAACAAAATTTATAGAAAGAAAGAAGAATAAGATAAGAAAAAAATACTGACAATATTACAAGGGGTTATCCGCCAAGTGCGGATAACCAATGAAAGAAAATTAAACTGAAAAGCTTTTATAAATAGTAATATATATTAAAATGATGATGAAGGGCTAGTGTTGCCCGAAAGCTCTGCTAACCTTTCTGGCTGTTTTACTTCTCGTTTTGATTTAGCTTTTCGCTTTTATTTTGTATCTCCATTGAGATCCAGCCACTGATACCCACAGCATTGTCATTTTTTCAGTAATTTGCCTTTGGATTTATATATATATATATATATATATAAACAAATCAGGCAAAGAACATTAATTCTAAACCGCCCGGTGAAATTTAATTAATTAATTTGAAACGATAAAGATGAGGAAATCTGGGAGAATGAGAAAAAGTCGCCCCAACCGAGACTCGAACTCGGACCGTCTGCTTGATATGCAGTTGCCCTAACCATTAGACCACTGGGGCTTTCATGGTATTGTTCTTTTAACTCGATATATATATATACTGTATTTGAATTTGTTAGATTAGATTTTCTCATCTTTATCGTATTTAAATTAATTAATTAATATTCTGTATCAATAGGCAGTTTAGAATTTATTCTCTGCCTAATTTATAATATAAAAGTATCTCTGTTGCATGTGCCCAATTGATAATTAGTGCTGTTCCGTTGCATATCAAGTAGTAGGTTCTGGGTTGAAAACCTTGGTTGGGCTGCTTTTGCTCATCTGAGTTTTCCATCTTTATCATTTCAAATAATTTTATTGATATTTAGTATATCACCAGAGATTTAGAACTTATTCTATGTCTATTGATTTATATATAAATAAAACAGTAAAATTAAACTTGTGACTAGTGTAATGTCAAACTGTATTTGGTTTGAGGGCAGTCTACAAATTAGATATCTTAATGGCTGTCTTTGGTTTGAGGGCAGTCTACAAATTAGATATCTTAATGGCTGTCTACTGAAAACGTCATGGCTTGTGTGTTTAGCATTTATACAGCACAAGCTTCTTTTATGGAGATGAAATAGGAAGTGTTCTGTTTTTTAGGATAAATGTACTTATACAAATAAATGAATTAATTGAAGAGAAAAACTGTATTGTCAACATACTGCTTCTAAATATAGTTTTAGAATCCACTACATGCAAAAGAAATGAATACAGATGTGTATGATTCTCTATGATGTGTGTAATTGTACTCTACAGTCTATTTCTACTATATATATATATATATAAATATGTAAGAAGATTTTCAAGTAGAAATTCCGAAGTTTATGATTACATGCAATTATATGCACAATCAAACTAATTTTAGAAGATGATTGTTGTTTAGTTTATCATACATAATGAGTGAAAAGCTGTTATAGAGTTAGCAATATCATTTTATTGCCTACAATAAAAGAAGAATCCTCCTTTAGGGAATATGTTTGCGTTGATGTGATTGCTTTAAAAAATAATGATGTCAATATGCTGTTTAAATTCTTGCATACAAAAATATTCAATGAACCAAATTGGAGAATGTATTTCGCCTTGTGATGAACGTCAAACAACAATTGAATAGCATCAAGTAAAATTACAGAATACGCGATTGTAAATTTAGGGATGTAAATAAATAAATGTTTTGGCTACACAGTGGGTGAGGCACGTGTTTAATAGGCTCTTAGATAATGAACACACTCATAATGAACACACTCATAATGAACACACTCATAATGAACACACTCATAATGAACACACTCATAATGAACACACTCATAATGAACACACTCATAATGAACACACTCATAATGAACACACTCATAATGAACACACTCATAATGAACACACTCATAATGAACACACTCATAATGAACACACTCATAATGAACACACTCATAATGAACACACTCATAATGAACACACTCATAATGAACACACTCATAATGAACACACTCATAATGAACACACTCATAATGAACACACTCATAATGAACACACTCATAATGAACACACTCATAATGAACACACTCATAATGAACACACTCATAATGAACACACTCATAATGAACACACTCATAATGAACACACTCATAATGAACACACTCATAATGAACACACTCATAATGAACACACTCATAATGAACACACTCATAATGAACACACTCATAATGAACACACTCATAATGAACACACTCATAATTAACACACTCATAATTAACACACTCATAATTAACACACTCATAATTAACACACTCATAATTAACACACTCATAATTAACACACTCATAATTAACACACTCATAATTAACACACTCATAATTAATGTACCATACTATACCAAATTATTGTTGTTTCTCAAAACAACGCATGATTTTTTAACCAAGATCATTTAACCTGTCAAAATTGTAAGGAGGTATTCTGTTGTGAATTGTTTACACAAACACACACAACAAAAACAGCAGGGTCCTAAACACAAATCTGCTTTATTAGGACTGCTATACACTTTACAATAGTACAGTTTCTAGGTGGCCTTGTACCACTGGACACCAGTAATTAGGAAGTCATAAATCATCAGAATTGGTGATTAAGAGCTTTTTCTACACCCAAGTGAGGCTCTCCTCATCAGGGTATGACTGAAAATTGATCTAAGGGGCTTGTGGTGGTGTGGAGAGCATGGCGATGGTATTTTTGCGGTTTGCTTACACACCACAAGAGGCTACGCACGTAGAATAATTATACTTTATGGACACATTACAACTTGCAACATAAATTATATGATTTATTTTATTTATTTATTTATTTTATTCAGTTGTCAACCAACAGCGATGAAACCGCCACTAACACTAACAGGTTGAATAAATGGACAAAGGATTCGTCAAGCAAGTACACTATACATTTCATAAAAAAATTACTAAAGAAAAGCCAATTGAAACATTATTTTAGCGATCATTCCTCCACAGACGCCACGCATGTCGGTGAGGAGGAATTTAATTATTGCTTTAAGCGAGGCAGCGCAGGCTGAGTAGGGCCGGCCTAGCTATTCATTTCATATTTCAGTAAATTTCAATATGTTATAGCCCCTCAGAATAAAAAGTGATACTCATAATTAAAACATTTTCTGGAAGCTGTTGAATTGTAGATACGAATTCATGTACAAATTTTGCGTATCAGATGTTGTGATGTCATCATATGGCCAGTTGAATTATAAAAGTCGTATTTTCGTATTTTGTGTCATAGTTAATGACATTTAAAAGTGTGCGCATCCATATTCTACATATCCAACATTCTTAAATATGTTAATATGTTGTTGCT
The DNA here is from genome assembly GCF_964355755.1 of Antedon mediterranea. NCBI lineage: Eukaryota > Metazoa > Echinodermata > Crinoidea > Comatulida > Antedonidae > Antedon > Antedon mediterranea. Next base: position 15,008,021 of record NC_092672.1, on the reverse strand, counting down.
CATATAATTCCCTTCCAAAATTGCTATCAACGCGTTTTATTATGATGACGTTATCATGTTAAAAATTGAAATAATTGAGCGGGTTCTGTTATTTCCACCTATTCTGCACTGCATGTAGTATGTATACAGCATATAGTGTATACTGAATATACTTAGACACAAAATAGAGGGCACACTAACATTTTATTTCTTCAGGTCACAATGGCATAATCGTTTTTCTATGCGCAATATTCTAACGTATGACAGGCACGTGGCGTTTGCTAATTGTGACGAGTTAAATCTAGTGCTTATTTCCTTCTTTCATTTTTGTGCGTTGCGTTCCTCTAAAACATGTAAACAGAACATATCGTAACTTCGCTGAACACGGCACCCCAGATGAAATTGTTAGTGACAACGGTCCGAAATTTAACTCTGACTAGTTCGAGCAATTCACAGAAAATTGGTGTATCACTCTTTTCAAAAGACCTAAAGGAAGGGGAAAGTTTTAGGATAATCAAGAACAAGGGGAATCAATGATAATGAGAACCTGGAGCAGTGAGCCAAGATCATAATGACATCGAAATGTCCGATGAATTGATCCTACGAAGAAGTAGTTGTCATATTAGGAAGCCCACAAGATTCGCAAATGACTGATAATCGTAAACAAATTTGAACGTTACATTTGTTCTACAAATAGTTTTTATTCAATTTCCTTATATTCATATAAGTTATCCAGTGCGTAATGAATTTAATATAACCATGCCTCAGCAAAGCACACTTTGATATGTTTTTCCATTTTTTTAATAAAGGGGATGTAATGATATGTAATGCTAAACCTGAGCATAGCTATAATGCGTATAGCGCCCCCATTGTTTAGGCAATGTTAGATAGTATTGAGAACCAGACCGCGCACAGTTCATGCACATGATTCTGTTAGCCATCTTGAGTTTTGAGTATTTTCATTAAAGTTTGAAGTTTACGCAGTTGTCGTTCATTCTATTATTAAAGTCATTCTCCACACGTATAACCATTATTACATGATATGATGTGCATGTGGTTTGTCAACATATCAACATTTACGTGACAGTTGTGCACCTCCTATTTTTGAAAAACGTCAAGAGTTGTGCAACGTGACTTACGCATGATTATATGAATTTCAATGATTGATCATAGATTAAAACCAAAAGTCATATTTGTATTTGGTGAAAATTAATTCATATCAAGTGTCAACTTTTTGTGGATTAAAAATGGCACAGTTATGTGCGCATGCACATTTAAAATTTAAAAATACACAAAACTAATTTCTACTCAACTTTCTATGCGAAACATGGCATTTTGCGCATCTAAAAAATTCCCACTTGCGTGTACTTAAAATAAATTAGACCATTTTTAACTTGATGCTTGAAGTTAAATTATTATTACAGCTGACAACGGTCATAACTTCGCTATTAAGTATATTCAGAAACTTCAAAACTAAATACAAAGTTTGAAACTAATCCCAATTGATATGTTTAAAGCTTCTTTTGATTTTAATTAGTAAGTTGTCCAGTATTTATTTAGTGAATGTGCACTGGTATTTAAATTCCTAATTATCCTTACTGACAGCAGAAAAAACTTTTGTATAGGTCCAAGCTTTAACATTCAAAAACTTCAAAACTAAATACAAGCATGATGAATTGTTTTCTTTTCTCAATATCGATGTGCAAAGCTTCTTTAATTCAATTTGTAGTGTAGGAGTGTATTTGCAAACTTCAGATTTAGGCCATCGGGTAAAAATCCTATCATTCAATCGTTCCGATGTTTGGGAAATAAAAGAACATCTTCTAGTAATTATTATAATAATTTTTTTTAAAGTAATAACAACAAGTTTGAAATAAAAGCGTATCATATAAAGAAAAAAATACATTTAAACGTCCGTAGTTAATCAATATAAAAAATAAAATAATTAATAAAAAGCAAAATATTGAATAAAATAGTTTTAGTGCGACGTATATATTTACGATTTGATGGAAAGCCTGTACACAATAACAACATGGCGTCGATTACGGAACACACGTTTCTGTCTCTGAAGGTCCAATAAAATATTGTTTCCACAGTGATTAGGACGCTAATGATATAGCAAAGATATTAAGACGTAAATAAAATGACAGACTCCATAAATTCTGATTTCATCTCAATTGGTATAATTTTTATACACCATATCACTGTAAACAGTAAAGGTTGTTTGAGATTACAGACGTAAATAACTATTACTATATATAAATAACTATTACTATACTGTACCAAATATGGTACATTTATTACTATACTGTATAGTAATAAATTACTGTACCAAATATGGTACATTTATGGTAACATAAATACTGTAAATGTCAAATGGCTATAGTCTTTATTTATACCAAATGGTAACTAATGTATTTAACCCTTTCACTGCGGAGCATTATTCCCACCTCTGTGCGTAATATATATTTAGGAAAAACATATGATATTTTAATTAATTGTAAGAAAATACTAATTGAGATAATTGTGTAATTATTTTTGTGGTGTGTGATCGGCAAAGTGTTAGTCTACAGTTAGGTATAAAAAAAAAATTAATTTGCCTTTGATGACGTCATGTGACATCATTACAGGTATTTTGGATTTCGTGTTTTTTATTGAATCAATTATAAAAACTATATTTTCTATAAGAAGTTCTTATGGAATACATTTTTCCAACTGGATATTGATGAAGATACGTATAATAAATAAAAATATTTAAAAAAATTGAATTATTTTTATTGTTTTATAAAATTATGCACAAATCAAAGTCTAACTATTGTTTCAGAATTTTTTTTTTGCGTGTTGTGATAAACACCATATTGCCCTATTGGGGCTTGTAAATTTGTGTTACTTTCAAAATGGCCGCCATTACGCTACTCAAAACAACTTTCCAAGATAGAAATACTATTATATATACTACAGTATACTATATATAATATAACTATAGAGGGCGCATTATTTTCAAGACGATAATACAACTATAGAGGGCCGTTGTTTTTCCTGGGAAAAAATTTTAATGACTTGCAAAAATATTCAAGTTCATCGAAAAAATACAGAGGGTGCTATATATTATAGGCAAATACGATTAAATCATTGTTTTGCCCATACCCGGTATTACCGGGTATACGTATTTCAACAACGTCTGTTTATACCCGGTAGTACCGGGTATACGCAGTGAAAGGGTTAAGTTGGGCAATGAAAGAAAAAATGAAAAGTTTCAAAACATAAATATTTTTTTATGTTTAATGCTGTTTCCTTTAATTTAACATCTACCGTACTGACGCGGGTATAAGCCCACCTCCCTCGAACATGAAATCACGTCAAGTTTGGGGGGTGGGCTTATACCCGAGGATCCAAAAATGCAGATCGTCAAAAACAGCACATGTACACTGTGTATTTCCACCATGCGAGCGAGCGCCCTCACGTGTAAGACGTTGCCTCTAAATACACGAGGTGTAGAGTGTCGGAAAATTAAGCTTATAGCCTAGTTCGTGTAATTTATCGTAGAATATCTTATTTTAAACATCAACTGAACAAGAATTTATCAAGCAGAAAAGCAAGTATACAATGTTCGTTAAATAGAAATGTACCAAAGAAATTTAATAAGCTTGTTTATGGCAGCCGATACCAAATAGTGGTTTTCCGTTTTGGCGACTTGTATGTAGCGTCGTGTGTGAAGCGATCTTTGACCGCGATGGAGTGTAAACAAAACAGGACCGCTAGGCCTCATATGGCCTAGCGTATATTAGCCTAGCTTGGTTATGATCAAAGGTAGGTGTATTCGGTGTATGGACGTCGCCAAATACAAAAATATGTATTACGACACACACTGTAGATCTTCGAATTAATGGGTGGGCTTATACCCGAGTGCCTCATTTTTCATGAAAATTAGTCAAAAGTCGGGGGTGGGCTTATACCCGAGTATGGGCTTATACCCGCGTCAGTACGGTAATATTACCTATTATTTAGTATTATCAATTTATTAGCATTTATTTCTTTTTAAACTGTAATCCAATATATTTTGTTTTTTTATTACATTGGGCCTGTTAATCGATTATTAACCGTTTATTTTTTTAATCGATTATTTTTGGGCAGCAGAAACGGCGCAAAATAAAATAACTGATTAAAAATAACCGATTAAAAACACTCAATCCATTGCGTGTTTTAATCGATTATTTCTTGTTTTAACCGATTATTGCGGAGCAGTTTTGAGCTGCAACACAAATAGCGATTATTGACCTCACTTTGACCTCTAGAGTATGACAAACTTCGTCACAAAGCATGCTGTTTATTGCGCGATATCGACGACGATCAGCAAAACCACGATCGCGATGTAGACCGAATATTAAACAATCAAATGTTAAACATTTGATTTTTATTATTTTGTGGGGAAGAATTATACCGAGAGACTCCAGGATTCTGTGTTACAATACACCCGTTACATACCACCAGTCCAGGCTAACGATGTTTTACATGTCATTTTTTAGGCCTGTTTGTTGACTTGTTTCGGTAGAAATATATAGCATAGCCTAGGCCTAGCAGGCCGAAGGTAGAACCAACGAACAGCGAAACGAACTTTTTTCGCCGACGTGTCCTTATTAATATAACATCATTATTCTGTTGTATGTGGTACGGTAGTAGGCCTAGATGTTTATTTAAAAAATAATATAGCTTTACGTAAGAGTAATTTTTAATCCTACATGTGAGAGTTTTAGGCAGCGATAGGGTATAAACAAACCAACTCTCATCGGCCTTTCATAACTTGAACTGCGCTGTGGGAGAATGATGACGTGATTTTAAAAACCGATTCCTGAATAACCGATTAAAGTCGTAGCAATTTTCAATTGCAACGCGATTATTTTTGTGGTTTGCGGTGACTGGAAAAAATCGATTATTTTCATTTTTTCAGCAGAAACAGACCCATTGATTGTGACATTCAATGAATAAAAAACATCATGTATCAAGATAAGTAATATCAACTATTTAGTATTATGTATACTAGTGTACTGTATATTTATATATAAAAATAATAAAGTCTATCCTAACATTTTAGTTGAATTATTGTGTCAAATTATTAATTGTGATCTTCGCATGGTTTATACTATAATATTCATTTAATCATATAAATAATCCAGATATGTTTATAATAAATAAATATCTGACATAAATACTGAGTAGTTTTCGTCTGATGGTAAAAGAGAATCATTAAACGAATAGCAAGTTGACGCAATTTTACTTAAAATGATGCAATTTAACTTGTACTGACGCGATTTGATTTAATACCAGTGCAAGTTCACTAAATAAGTACTGGACAAGATACTACATTACTTGAATCAAAAGAAGCTTTAAACATCAATTGGGAAATATATTAATATCATTTTGGTATTTAGTTTTGAAGTTTTGAATATGTTTATAGCAAAGTTACGCCCGTTGTCAGTATGTAATAATGATTACAAATATTGCATCACTGAATTTAGGTACTGGTGCAAGGTCGTTATAAATAAATGCATCTAATTAGAAAACATCACAGTGAAGATGGAAAACAATGTACGATTTGTATAAGAAATAAACATGAGAGTACTTTTCTACTACTAGACTACAGTAATAAACATGAGAGTACTATTCTACTACTAGACAATAAACATGAGAGTACTATTCTACTACTAGACAATAAACATGAGAGTACTATTCTACTACTAGACAATAAACATGAGAGAACTATTCTACTACTAGACAATAAACATGAGAGTACTATTCTACTACTAGACAATAAACATGAGAGAACTATTCTACTACTAGACAATAAACATGAGAGTACTATTCTACTACTAGACAATAAACATGAGAGTACTATTCTACTACTAGACAATAAACATGAGAGTACTATTCTACTACTAGACAATAAACATGAGAGAACTATTCTACTACTAGACAATAAACATGAGAGTACTATTCTACTACTAGACAATAAACATGAGAGTACTATTCTACTACTAGACAATAAACATGAGAGTACTATTCTACTACTAGACAATAAACATGAGAGTACTATTCTACTACTAGACAATAAACATGAGAGTACTATTCTACTACTAGACAATAAACACGAGAGTACTATTCTACTACTAGACAATAAACACGAGAGTACTATTCTACTACTAGACAATAAACACGAGAGTACTATTCTACTACTAGACAATAAACATGAGAGAACTATTCTACTACTAGACAATAAACATGAGAGTACTATTCTACTACTAGACAATAAACATGAGAGTACTATTCTACTACTAGACAATAAACATGAGAGTACTATTCTACTACTAGACAATAAACATGAGAGTACTATTCTACTAATAGACAATAAACATGAGAGTACTATTCTACTACTAGATGAGAGTACTATTCTACTACTAGACAATAAACATGAGAGTACTATTCTACTACTAGACAATAAACATGAGAGTACTATTCTACTACTAGACAATAAACATGAGAGTACTATTCTACTACTAGACAATAAACATGAGAGTACTATTCTACTACTAGACAATAAACATGAGAGTAATATTCTACTACTACTAGACAATAAACATGAGAGTACTATTCTACTACTAGACAATAAACATGAGAGTACTATTCTACTACTAGACAATAAACATGAGAGTACTATTCTACTACTAGACAATAAACATGAGAGTACTATTCTACTACTAGACTACAGTAAATGTTTTCTATGACAACAACCTTCATTACAATGAATATTAACATTGTCAGTCACTAGCTTTCATTTAATGTATGATTTGGCATTTTTAAGTAGTTTTAAATTTTAACCAAAATTCGTATTTATAATGCGCCAAATTTTTTCCAAAAAGATAAGTTCTAAGGCACAACGCCAGAACCGCTAGCACTTGTAAATTTGTTGGAATAAATATGATTTCAGATGCCTTTTAAAAAAGATTGTAGATTTTGATTTCCTGATGTTTAATCGGAAGAGTGTTCCATATATGGAAGGAGCGCAGACACTAAACGCACGATCACCGTATGTATTAGGCGTGATCTAGGCACATGTAATCTTAGGTTATCATTAGATGATTGTAAATACAATTGCGGTGTTGGTAGCTTAGCAATTCGCTAATGTACTCCGGTGCCAGACCATTAAGGCATTTATATGTCAGTAGGAGAATTTTGTACTCTATGCGTTTCTTTATTTGTAACCAGTGCAGTTTGATGGAGTAACATGGTCATACTTCCTGCGCATATTATATATGTGATGCTTAATCTTGAACCAGTTGTAACTTTCAGACTTTTAGTCTCAGGCTGGCCATAAAGAAGCCCATTACAGTAATCTAGCCTCGATAACACCAATGATATTACTGCCTGCATGCCGAAACTTTCCCTCTTACCACTCTACCCGTCAAATGATGCTTTAGACGGGTACTGAAACCAGGTTTTGCCTGAGTCTAATCGATCTAATCGCATTACACATCAAAAGACTAGGCCGCGCGACCTTACGAAGTGTCAATAAATCACTGGGAAAATGTGTCCGATCAAATTACTCTCTCATGGTCAAATGAAGTGACTGAATGTTTGAAAATGTGTTTTTCTATAAAATAATAGTAATATCATTTGTTTAACCATGAATAAAAAGAAAAAGTGATATATCAGCAATTTCAAATCGTAAAAATTGATTAATTCTACGCGAAGTTAGAATTCGTTGAAAAATCACGATTTCCAGGCTGTGGAGAAAATCGAGCCGGCCAGAGAGACGACACACGAGGTCTTGGCGTATGAATATTTTACAAGCGTGGTACAGTGATTTGTTTTTGAATTATCATGTATTAATATTAATAATAAAATGTCTTTAAAAACAATACTGTATGTAGTTTTTAATACCTTTGCCTTTATTTAAGATGTATTAAAATATAAAATCGAACAATTAATTTTGTTTACAGTATATACATTACTACTTTATTGTAGCGTAGGTACAAAAAACAAAAACAAAACAATTGTCGCGACAAAACACGTGTGATGTGGGCTTTCCATCAAACATGTGTACAGTATTTTGAAAATAATGCCGAAGAAAGCCAAGATGAGGCGAAGCATTCATATAAAAAAAATGAATATTTTAGGCCGGGCCTAGGCCTAGTAGTGGTATTATGTCATGGAAGTCACTCGCTCGAGTATGTAAATAAAACCTTATTTAACACATTTTGTTACAGTTAATCCGATATTTAGCCTAGGAGTTCCACGTATGGACTGCCATGTATCTTCGTTAGATTTTCGTAGGCTACGATATGATGGATTGAGTACTTAATTACAATCGACCTTAGCCTAGCAATAAGGCCGGCCAAGCCTATACCGATCGTGAGAAGTCGTTTCGTCCTATATATATATATTATAAATATGTTGTTATATAAATGAATAAATATTTGGATTTTGTTACTTTATATTCGTTTCAGTTCTATTTTGTTGAGTGTTTTGGTTGCTGCCTTTTTTTTAATGTTCAGTAAAAAAGTTCACAGGAAATACCTAGATAGCTTACATGCTTTAATCCATTTAGCATTTAATGGGGTCACATGCTGAGTAAAGTCATTAAGGCTGTCACTATCAAGGTCAGGCAAAACCTGGTTCAAAAGTTGGAAATTTGGTAAGAGGGAAAGTTTCCTCATGTTTCGTCACTTTGACAGTAAGAAACGGTCTGATTTTTGCTATATTTTGAGATGAAACATTGACATTTTTACGATATTAGACACTTGAGGTTTCATCGATATGTTACGATAAAAAATAACCCCAAGATTTTTAACCGGGAGGTTTGTAATCACTATCTCCAATACGAATGGATTGAATATTGATTTTGGACAAAGAGATATCGGATCCGATGATTACAATTTCGGTCTTGTCAGAATTACGTTTGAACTTATTTCGAGACATCCAAATAGATATGTCACTCAGACATGCCTATTTTCTAAAGTTATGATAACTTATGGTAGGTTTATGACAAAAACCTCCATTACAATTAATATAAAGATTATCATTGGCTTTCATTTAGTGTATGATTTAGCATTCTATGGCAAGTAGTTCACGAGATAGCATTTGTTGCAATTTTTAACCAAAAACAAATGAAAATCAGTATTTTCTAAATTTATGACTTATGATAGGTTTATGACAAAAACTATTACTATTACAATGAACACACACATTATCATTATGATTTATCATTCTACTATAAGTAGTTTACGAGATAACATTTTTTTTTAATTTTTACCCAAAAATAAGTAAAATCAGTATTTTACATATACAAGCTCTAATTGCAATGCAAATTTAAAATGTCTTTTTGATATTCACTTCCATATAGTTAGGCCTTTTTTAAAAAGTTGTTTGAAAAAAATTCAAGCATACGTTACAAAAAAATACTTGTTATTTATTAAATAAAAAAAAGAAATTTGACCCATATATTTTGTAAAATATGACTCAAAGAGAATAGATTCATTTTGATCAAATACTGTGCCATAAATAAAGATATTGGTAAAATTGTGTGAAAAAAAAAAGGTCATTGACCTCTGACCTGAAAGTTCATCACCAAAATCATGTACCAAGTATTTTTACCTTTCGGATGTTGTGACGTCATCGTATGGCCACATAAATGTAAAATATAGGATTTTTGCCTCTTTCGTCATAGATCATAACATTTGATAGAGCGCATTTCCGCTTATACGTACCTCAATTTCCTCAAGATTTTAATATCTTTTAGCTCAATCACTTATCTTTCGCATGAGTTACAAATAATTTAATTTTGATGACATCATCATGTTTAAAAATTTGAATAACCTGGGTCATTTATTTTCATCCTTACAGTAAATTTCAATATGTCATAGTTTGTCAAAATGAAAAGTGACCCTCCTGGTTAAAATGTATTATCGAAGCTGTTTAATTGAAGATATGGATCCTTGTAACATTTTTGCTTATTGGATGTTGTGAGGTCATCATATGGCCAATTAAACTGAAAAAGTCTGATTTTCATCTTTACATCATAGTTCACCACATGAAGATCTGTATTATTCTTCTTTCTTATTTTTGTGCATCGCATTTCTCTAAAACATAACAGTTCCTAACCAGGGAGTTGTAATTTAACTTTGTCAACATATCAACATTTACGTGAACTTGTGCACCTCCTATTTGTGACTTGCAAGTGATTTTATGAATTTCAATGTTTGATCAAAGATTTAAAAAAAAAGTCATTTTGACCTAGTTTAATGTTTTTAAAATTATATATATGCATTATCAAAAATCGCAGGTCTAGTGTCTTTAATAAGGATTTACAATATGTCAAATTCTACGGACTTATTAACAACAAAATATATAAAAATAAAGTCATAAGGGGTGGAATTGTTTTATAATGTTTCTGTCCTACTATGCGCAGTAGCTTTAATTAAAAATGATACAATTACTGTAAAAAAAATTGAGAACAATTATTTTATCTTGGTAAAAATCATAGTGATTAAGTGATGTTTCAATTCTGTTGATCCATTAATACAAATATTCTTATAGTATTCATATTGAATATTGAACACAAGTCTGTCTTTTCAACTTATTAAAACAAGTTCTTACTGAGGATAAACTTTCACTACCAAATAAGAAATGATCAATTGTGTCTATTGAGTTAGTGTTACAAATGGCCTGTGTGGGAATCTGGTCATTTTCTGCCTTCTGAATCTAAGTAATTGGTTCTTGCATTTTAATTTTTATGTTTGCCCCTTTAAGATTATATCTAATAGATAATATTATATACATGGTACAGTATATTTTTATATTTAAATATGTATTGTCCCTTTGAGTAATTCCCCAAACAAATGGGTTATTTTGAAGTATCATGATAGTTGATTAACTTTCACCAAAAATTAGTTGAAAAAAAAAAAATTTTGACTTTCAGTCAAAGTTTTCAATCAAAACATATTCATAATGCAACGCGCTTGTTTGGCTACTCTGTATGCATAATCATAAAACTTCCTCGCGATCTGTGTGAAAACACCTTCTCAACCGCGACGAGTTGTAAACAATCCAAATTAGCATCATGCATAATGCATACTCGTGGTTTGAAATCTTTGTTTACTTTCGCTCCTGACGATTTTCCAGATGAAATGTAATCAAATTAATTTACCTGTTAATTACGTAAACTTGTTGTTTTTGCCTCAAATTTTCGACTTAAAGTGAATAACTTTAATATTACTTTGATATGGCCAATTTAAATTTAGAATTTTTTTTTTTTCATTTTTTGTGTTTTAAGGGACAATACATCTTTAACATAGTCGTTTAATGTTACATTTTTGAACATTTTAAAATCCTTTCATATCCATTTAAGGCATCCTTTAACTGGTCATTTTAGATCAAATAAACTAAAAATAGCTTATTCAAAAATACTTTTCATTAAACTATATATTGAATTTGCATTACTAAAAACACAAAATATAAATAAAATCACATAGCAGTGCACATTATATCATCTAAATTAATGTGATTCAATGACCAATAAGGAAGCAAGCTGAAGGCACAATCTCATCAAATTAGCATTACAATGCGTTATACAGTAACATTCCCATAACTGTTAATATCCTGATGTATGAAAATAAATGTCTCTAACACACCACAATGTATTCTTACAATCAGATTTATAATTAAATTATATTTTTAATTGTTCCGGGTAAAAGTTCTATTTTAAGGTTCTAAAATGGTTCACACATTCAGATTTTTGAGAATTGCACAGGCTAGCCTTCGACATTGATTTAAAATAGAAGCAGCCGAATAATTGAATTCTAAATAGGACAGTCAATCTCTGGTCAACTCATAAAATATTCTCCCAATTCAAATTTCTGCAATAATGAATGTTTTCGCGCCGCGGCTCTAGCCGGCTATTTCCCTAGAGGACATAATCAATAGGAAGACGTTTCATCGCGATAGCTATACAGTAGTTCTAAGGCTGACAGAATGCAACTTTGGAAACTCGACTATAATTTATAGATTACAGCTGCTTAACCCAAAAAAATGTCTGGGAAAAGAGTCTATGGTCTCACGGTTGAACGATTTTGGATTCTCGCCCTTTGATTGGTTTGCAGTTTATCACCGTCCATTTTTTGAGATCATCTAAAAGTATGATGCTTTTTGATTGGAGTTTCCGTGACAACCTGAGGTGATTGACAATTAGATTGGTTTCAAAAGTGAAATGCAAGGGTAGCTTGTCAACAATAACAAACAACGATGTCTAGAACAGAATTGATGAACTTTCAAAAATTGTCTTCGTTTTTTCGGTAGGTTGATGCAATATTTTAAATCAAAGACACAAATAATATGAAATATAATGTTTGAAGTACCTATTATTGAAATATTAAAATGATTGGTTGAGAACGGAAAAAGAAAATAGTAGGCACATGTTTTTATAATAATAAATACTTGGTATTATTTATAAATAAAAATTGGTGATTTTACAGACGTGTTTCTCGCACACTCTTACGAATACTCAACTTTCAATATTTTCATTTCTATGGAGGGCCAAAAGAACAACAATAATAGATGGCTAAAAACTCGATGGAATACGTCTATATTTAATGCATTCATTAGTGAAATGCACGTTTAATTTCAATATGTTTTGTTAATAAAAATGCTGTAATATATTACTGCTGATACTTTTCTATTTTCAAAGAATATTAATAGATCTTGAAATCAGCATCACTACTTACCCTAGGCCTAGTCATAAGGGCGACCTATAAGTGTAGGCTGGTATGTCGTTTATATGAATATCGTGTATATTTTTTGTTAAAAGCAAACTTTGACTTTATTTCATATCTTGATAATATAAGGAATGAAAAAAAATATGTTGCCATTTTTTCAAAAGACATTTAAAGAACCAAATTCAAGATGGCCGCCAACATTCAAATAACCCTATTAAAAATCAGAATATCACCAATAATACAAATTATGAATGGAACAAGTCCGTTTTGATGGTATTACTGTACCCATTATACAATCCTAACTATGTAAATCGATAATCTGTCGGCCATCTTGGATTTCAAAATGGCCGCCACTCAAAATTAAATTCTTTAAATATTTTTTTTAAATATGTGTACATAAATTGTTGTTTAAATACACAATGTTCTAAAATTGTCACTTCTCACAGGATTGTAAATTGTAAATATAAGGCTATCTAAATTTGTCAATGTCCTCTATATAACAGATATATAATACCCCACTATGACTATTAAATTAAATAATCGTTCAAAGTTGGAGTTGCAAAAGTATGGAACAACTTAACAATTTATATCAAATATTCAACAACAATTACATCTAACTAGAGGGTTAGGTTTCTAGTTCGCTCGCTTAAGGCCTTAAGGATAAACCTTGCCATTTGTAATTGTAATCTTTCAATTCTTTCACAATAACTTTTGCTACCAACCCAAAGTACCAAACTACCATAATTTATTGATGGAAGTGCAATTGTTCGCCATAGGGTAATTACCAATTATGGCTTTTATATAGCCCGAGTTGGTTACATTTTTGTATAACATCTTCTACATGGCTGGTCATTTGCACCTCTTGATATCATTACACCTAGATATATTTATATGTTTCACACTCAGTTAATATCGACTGGTCTCCTAATTTCCAAATTTGTGTTTAACTATTTTATTTATTTAATCTTTTTTTTATTCTGAAATACACTTTCAATACAATGGGCCTGTTTCTGTTGCATAAAAAATAACCGGTTAAAACCGGTGTGAATAAATTAAAATTGGTGTGAATAAATTGACTCAATTTTCTTGGCAGCAGAAACAGGACAAATTTGGTAAAAATGGTAACCGGTTAAAAGGCAGCGCAAAATCACCAGTTAAAAACACCAATTTAAATCGGTGTTAGAACGCCGTTTAACCGGTTATCGTTGAGCAATTCTTAGCTGCAACACGAAATAATGGTTATTTGATTGACAGTTGTGACCCCGGGTCAGATACCGTCGCGTACGATGTGTGTTTTCCTCGTGGTTTTGACAGTCGAACAAGTTATGTTATTCAGTTGTGGGGGAAGAGAAAGTACGGGGAAGGATGGCAGGCAAAGGAGAATAGATAATGGTTAACTAGATTTGAACTCGTCACTACGTACGAGTTAGGTTATCCGCAGCGCAAAAGCCACGCGCACGATATAAGTTATAAAATTGGCCGCAGAAAAACGATTATGCTATTGAAAAAATGTTAGTGTGCCCTCTATTTTGTGTCACGTCTAAGTATATTATACGGTATACACTATATACTGTATACGTACTACATACAGTGCAGAATAGGTGAAAATAAGTGACCAAAGTTATTGACGCTTTTGAACATGATGACGTCATAACAATTTTTAAAATGGTGAATCATGCGAAAGATAATTGATTGACCTAGACAACATAAAAAAATGGGGGGAAATGGAATACAAATAAGTGGAGATACGCTATATTAAATGTGACGAGCTACGAGGAAAGAGACAAAAATCCTATATTTTATATTCGAGTGGCCATACGATGACGTCACAATGTCCAGTTAGCCATATTGATGCATGATTTGACATCTGCAACTCATCTACTACCAGAATATGTAATTATAAAAAAGTTCACCACGTAGTTTAGAATCTATGACTGTTTAAAAAAAGGCATAATTTTGACAAATTTTTGAACTTTTTCATCAAAAATGCGCGTAAATTGTTTAATTCTACGTGCTCGTATGACGTGATTTTAAGTTGAAATTGTTTGAAAGTTGGTAAATTTACTAAAAAAGACAGGAAAAACAAAAATCAAGCAAAAAAATTATGTTTTTGCGCTACGTGGGCATGCGCGCGTAAAAAAATTGCGCACGCGTGGGAATTTTTGAAATGCTCAAAATGATATGAAACGCGTAGAAAGTTGATTAGAAATTGATTTTTCGCATTTTGAAATTTCAAATGCGCGTATGCGCGTAACTTTTTGTGAATCATGCCATTTTTAATCCATAGAAAATTTGCGCATTATATGACTTAAATGTTCACCAAGTTTCAATACAAAACGACTTTTAGTTTTTATTCTATGATCAATCATTGAAATTCACAAAATCGCGCGTAACTTACGCTGCGCGACTCGAAATTTGAAAAAAAAAGTTTCTTGCACATCTACAGCTACAGGGCAATCTTTTGACAAAGTTATACAATCATTTGTTAGCCAGAATTAGAGATATGCTTTCAACAAAATTCATGGAAAGAAAGAAGAATATCGAAAAAAAAAAAAAAAAAAAGATCCTGACAATAACAAGGGGTTATCCGCCAAGTGCGGATAATCAATTAATGATGAAAACCCAAATCGGATAGCAAAAATCATCCGAATTTATGTTATAAGCAATGAATTTAGCAACAAAAACTGAATCCAAACGAGCGTATTTATGGCCCGCCCTTAGTGCCTTTAATAGGAGAACAATGAACAATCTTACTTTGATCGTTTTACATAATATCATTTTTTAGAAAAACATCACATCGACCGAAAACAAAGGTTATCAGAGCCTTTGATAATATATTAAATATGATTTTATTAAGCATAGAAATGTGTTATTATTTATGTTAGTACATAAATTCACGAAATATGTTCAATACTCATTATTCTATTAAAGGCACTATGTACGTGCGATATTCTATGACTTGGATACTCTCATTTGATTTAAGTTTTTGTGGCTAAACTCGTCGTTTTTAACATAAATTCGGAGGATTTTTGCTATAAAAGTTGGGTTTTCATAATTAATTAACAATTATCTACTCTCGTTTGGTAGGTATTGCAACATTCTGAGTCTCGTTTTTGTTTCCGGTTGGTGTTTTGTAGGACCGCGCTCGCGAAAGACAACAGTCGTTCACATGGGAAGGGCCGTATGTCATCGCATTTGTTGAGGAATTAGGCTAGATACAAATTATCCTAGGCGATTGGGCGCTGCACAACCCTCCCCATGTTATTGAAGGCGCCATGAGAATTAATTTTATTAGCGATGGTAAGTAAGCTTTACAAAAAATAAAACTTGTAGAAATGGAGACAACATTTTATTATTTTAACATTTTTGAGCTGTTCGGCGATATACACATGTGTGTACTGACGACGTCGATGTAAACAAACAGCCAACTTACTACTTCCGTCTGAGTGTATTGCATTTTGGGTAATGATGACGTTTTGCTGGACGACCACCCATAGATTTAACCGGTTATTTCGGAGCACAAATTGAGCAGAAACGCGGTCTGGTTATTGTTATCTATTTTAAAATAACCGGTTAAATTGCGTTATGCAGCAGAAACAGACCCAATGTAATTTTCTTATCTGCAACAAGTACATTTGATTTTGTTGCTCATTTTCAGATAATAGCACAATATCATTTGCCCAGAAAAGGTCTCCTAAGTGCCATATATTATTAATATGTACTCCTATATCATTTCATAAAACAGAATAGGAGATAACAGACATCCTTTTCCAACTCCTTGTTCAATTGAAAATTCATCAGTTACATTATCACCAAATGTTACTTTCCCTTTGACATTTGCATACTGTACATGTTATCAATAATTCTCCACAAATGCCTTCTCATTCCTCCATATGGCTTTCAGGAGCCTATCTCTCTAAATGGAATCAAATCCCTTTTGGAAGTCCAGGAAAGCCATGTAGGTGTTTTTTTTCCTCCTTTTTTTTAAAGTAGTTATACTTTTGATTACTAAAAACATGGTCTTCACACCTACAGTATGACCCTTCCTGAAACCACCCTAGACTTCAGTCAGTGCAGTATCACTCTGTAGTTTGATACATTCATTGCAATTAAACACAAGATGTAAGAGAGATTCCACGGTAATTGTTCAAATCTGTTTAAAGCGTAGCACCGAGCGGTGGTGGGATTGTGTGTCCCCTCCCGAGCCTCAGAAAATGTTTGAAAAAATAGATGCTTACATACTGTTTAACAGGCTAGAGCATCACATCACATTTAATAACAAATGTTACATAATATAAATTTAAATAAATCCTTCCTAAATACTGTACAAATCTTTTTCGACTAACTAATAATAAACTTTGATCGAAAAACACTTCAAACAAAATGAACATTTGGTATTGCGGTACTCCGGAAATGACTCGATAGTGTTGTGTTGTGTACTGTGATTTGTTGGTGGTCTGTTAACCTTAGATATACCCTACAGCCAGGTTAATAACTCAATGTAATTTAGTATACAATGATTACAGTAATAACTGTGTCTATAACACAAATCAATAAAACGCCAAATACACTTTTTTTCGGCTGTGCACATACAAGACATTTCATGTTTATTTTATGCTTATAAAATAATAAAAGAACACCATGTTTCTCATTTATTTTTAATGTTTATACTGCATACCATTATTATATAAAAAACCTTCATAAGCAAGAAAAAAGTTCAAGTATAATGCACTTTTTATACTGGAGAAACTTAAATAAGCCCAGAGGGCTTTAAGGCTAAAGTTCCACCAGAAAAAAATAAAGTTTCAAAAGTATTCAATAAATAACTAAATAAAAAAATAAAAAATAATATTAGTAAATAAATAAATAACGAGAAAGAAAGAAAAATTTAAGCTACACTTAAGCACAACAAGACACAAAAACATGTGACAAAACGTTTTTATTTATATGTTACCTTCAAAATATACTTGTTTTTACTACTTGCAGAATTGCATTCTAATTCAAAATAATTTCAAACATAATTAGCACACAATTATCTGATTAATACAGTATTGTATTTAATTTTTGAAAATATCATATCGCTGACGCGAACTGTACTTTAAAATTGAAAACCTGATAGTTTGACGTTCAGCTATCTCGCTGTACAGGTATGCATGCTAACCGTGTTCGTTATTAAACAAACAAGTTCTTCTTTCCTACCTGGGTGGGTTGTATCATGTCGCACTGGTCGCACATACGAGCAAAAATGCAGATCATATTTAATGATTAATTGTGTCATCATATCACATGCTCAAGAAATTTGCAAAAACCATTTTGTTCGAACATCCACAATACTAACCCACATAATTTTGTTTAGATTCAGATTCAGATTTGATTCATATTCAAATTCTAAATATGTTTAGTTTAAGTAATAAACTAACTGAACCAACTAGGATATGCCCTACAGTTGCTTCATGCCTCGATCATATATTATGTAATAATGAGAATAAGATAAGCCAATCGGGTACAATTGCAACAGGTCTAAGCGATCACTTAATGACATTTTGTACACGGAAAACTATTAAACTTAAGTTCAATGGACATAAAAATGTATATATCAGATCACTAAACTATCAATTTAGTTGATCAATTTAGAAACATACTAATAGATATCGATTGGTCAGTAGTTACCTCTATCGGAGATGTAAATGAAGCTCTGTATAAATTTAATGCATTACTTTTGGCTGCTATTGATTCCATTGCCCCCCTTAAAAACATTAGGATGAAACAAAGAACGGAACCATGGATAACTAGAGAAATATTACAAGACATTGAAACCAGAGATAAATTATTAAATATGTATAATAAAAACAAGAATAATACCGACTTATTAATACAATTTCGCAAACTAAGAAATAAAATACAGCGTGATATAAATAAAGCTAAATCAAATCATTTGTTAAACAAGGCTGAAGAAAATAAAAATAACCCTAAAAAATTATTAGGCTATAGTAATAAATCTAAGGATAGTGCTAAAACGGTTATTGACCTGCCCAAAGGTACTAAATGTTTCGACCCAGCCAAAATTGCTTCTTGCTTCAACGAATATTTACTACTATTGCAGCCAATTTGGTCAGTAAACTTCCATCCCCTAAGAATGTGTATGACTGTACGTCGTCCAAACTTAAGGATAGATATAGAACCGTTAGTGGCAATAACTTTATGCTCAACTCAGTGGACGAAGACTTTATATATAGTGAATTAAACAAACTTAATGCGTCAAAAGGCACGGGTGTTGATAAGATACCTCCCCGCTTCATAAAAGATGGGGGTGAAATTCTAAAAGTTCCCATTACCTACATAATTAATTTATCAATTAGTACCAGTACTGTCCCAGAAGACATGAAAAAGGCCAAGGTCATACCTCTTTATAAAAAAGGTAGAACCCTATAAGCCCTATAAGTATACTCAGTACAATGTCTACAATTTTAGAGAAGGCTGTTTTTATTCAAATCGAAAAATACCTTACTGAAAACAATGTATTGTATAAATATCAATCTGGATTTTGAGCTGCCTTCTCTACTGACACATGTTTGATAGACTTGGTTGATTCCCTCAAAACCCAAACTTCTAAGGGAAATTTCTTGGGTATGGTGTTGGTCGATTTAAAGAAGGCTTTTGACACTGTGGATCATGACATTTTATGTAATAAGCTTAAATTAATGGGTATTGGATCTATTGAATGGTTCAAATCTTACTTTTCAATAAGAAAACAAATAGTAACTGTTGATGATCATTGCTCTCAATCGTGTACTGTTACATGCGGGGTTCCTCAAGGAAGTATCCTTGGACCCCTTTTGTTCTTATGTTTTGTTAATGACATGGTAACATTTGTATTGTATTGATCCTGATTGTAAACTCCTTCTATACGCTGATGACAGTGCAATTGTTTATTCACACAAAAATCTAGATATTATTTCTAAGAAGCTAGGGTCAACACTAGACTCCTTGTGTGATTGGCTTGTAGACAATAAATTAACAATTAACCTGGATAAAACTGAATGTATACTATTTGGTTCTTAATCTAAGAGAAAAACTAAAAATGTTAAAAATTTTAATGTCTCAACAAACGGTAACAATATCAACACTAGTAATTGTGTCAAGTATCTGGGTATTGAAATAGATCAAAATTTAACGTGTTCTGAATATGCATGTAAAACCATTAAGAAAATAAATAATAGGCTTAAGTTTATGTACCGCCAACGTAAGGTACTAAGTTGTAAGAATCGTAAACTATTATGCTCTGCTCTCATCCAATGTGATTTTGATTATGCTGCATCTTCTTGGTTCTGTGGAACCAGTAAAGCTATCCAAAGAAAACTACAAATTGCTCAAAACGAAATGGTTAGACTCATAAAAGGAGTTGAACCCAGAAGACATATAGGTCAATTAGACGATTATGGATTGTTAAATGTAAAATATCGAGTAAAGTTCTTGCAAATTAGCCAAGTTCATAAGATATTTATGGGCAGAAGTGCTTCATACCTAAATGAAAACTTTCGTAGAGTTAATAACTTACATGGTCACTTCACTCGTGGTAGTAAACTCAATTTCGTTGTACCTAAAGTCCAAGGCATAGAATGCAATACATTCTATTTTAATGCAATCAGAGAATGGAATAACCTTCCTGACTATATTAAACAAATTTCCAACACATCTAAATTTAAAACTGAATTGAAACAATATTTCAAAATTAAACATAGATAAATTATTATTGTGCCATTATATCAGATGTTTTGCTTATATATTTATGAACCCCGTCTCATAATGTTTGTTTTGTTAAAATTATAATTACTATCTTTTTAGGGACCACATTGGAATTAAGTTGTTTTACTTTAAACGACTTTATGTGTTTTCCCGTGCATCGTCAGACTTCATTAATCCCGCCATTTTTATTTGCTTTTTTGATGTATTTTAATATTTAAGGTGATAATTTATATTATTGATGTATTTTTAATGTTATGTATTGAGATGCCAAATAAATGAAAGAAAGAAAGAAAGATTTATTTAATCATTCATACAAAGTACAATGGCAGAAAAACACAAGCAATAACAAATACACACATAATATTTACATTCGTGATCAACATGGAACTAACAAGTGATCAAGCAAATATAAAATAGTAGTCTAATAGGTAGGACTGGTGTCATTTTCCAACCCGCAACTCGCATTTTCCAACCCAAAACTCGGATTTTCCGACTTGCAACTCACATTTTCCAACTCACACTTTGCGACCCGTAACTCTCATTTTCCGACTTGCAACTCGCATTTTCCGACCCGTAACTTGCATTTTCCAACCCGTAACTCGCGTTTTCCGACTCGCAACTCGCACTTTCCAACTCACACTTTGCGACCCGTAACTCTCATTTTCCGACTTGCAACTCGCATTTTCCGACCCGTAACTTGCATTTTCCAACCCGTAACTCGCATTTTCCGACTCGCAACTCGCACTTTCCAAATGGCAACTCGCACTTTTTCGACTCGCATTTTCTGACTCGCAATTCACACATTCCGACTCGCAACTCTCACTTTCCAACTCGCAACTCTCACTTTCCGACTCGCAAGTCTCACTTTCCGACTCGCACACTTTTAGATAGTGATACCATTGTAAAGCTAATTATTTTAGTCTAAATTGCATGTCAATCAGATCACAAATGTAGTTTCAATCAGCTTTTGAGTGATATATATTAAGCCTATGGCTTATTTAAATTTTTAAAAATATACCGTACACAGTCTAGTTGTCTGTCAATACTTTATTATTGGGTTCAATGAGAACCATTACACAAATTACCATTAAAAATTAGGCTTTGTTTTACTAGCTAAGCAAACTCAATTCAAGGTTCAGCGTGTGGGCTGTGATCATGTATAGCGAAATAGACCTACTACTAGCCGTAGCCGTAGCAAGGCTTGTGTAGGCCAAGGCAATCTAACAACAGGACGCTAAGATCACGAAACCTAAGCCCCAAGAACTTAGATTGCCAATAGTTCCCTTTCGCACCTGTCTTGTATTTTAACTCTAAACGTGTTAATCAATTTATCCTGAATACCACACATTAGAATTATTACTTTTATGAAGAATAATACAAAAATAACAAATAATAAATAAATAAGATTTTACAGAAGTTTTTTTATGTTTGACAATATTTGCATTTCTATGGAACGCCAAAAGAGCAACATTATTAGAGGGCTAAAAACTATGTGGAATCCATCTATTTAAAATCATGAAAATCATGTTCAATTTCAATATATTTTGTCACTGTCAATACAAATAAAATGTTACTGTTGATACTTTACATGGTTTCGCTATATTTAAGAATAATATCGACAAATTCATCATATCCCCATTAGGTCGCACTTAGTGATGTGTCTGATTTGTTTTACGAAATATGAAGTTTAAATAGGCATCTAACATTTTTAATTGATTTGTTCAAAGTAGACACAATATTTCAGATTTCAGAACAGTTATTTTAAACTTTTACTTTTTCCTGTGAATTAAAATTTTGCTAGGTACCGTTAACCTTCATTTTGACAATGTTGACATTAAAATACATAAAATCATGATGTTTAAATACTCACTTTATTGTAATGTTTACCTAAAAAAGTGCCTTTTATACATAATTGTATAACATTAATTTATATTGAAAATGGGAAGGGTTTTTTGATTAAAGCATGCTATCAATAAGTGTACGAATTATGAAAATGGTACCATTTTGGTACTGGTCCACTGGTGTCTGTTACTAAACATTTTGAGGAAGGAAGTGGCCAAGCGTTTAAGGGCAGAGACTAATCGTTTTGAAAAAAAAAGTAAACTCTCTGGCCGAGCTCAGCGTCCTGATGTTAGATTGCCTAAGCCTAGTAGTCAAAGTTCAGATTTGACTGTATTATATGTTTAAAGCGCCTTTGCTCAACAAGTAGACTAGGCCTACAATGATCCAATGGAATATTTGATTGGCTGATAGTCTTCACACCTTGATCAAAAGTGTAAATAGCGGCCTAACTGTCTAAATGTACAATTTTACTTTTTTGCAAAATATGTTTTATCATAAATTAGGATATTTTTTTTTAAATAAAAAATTGGGAGAAATTGAACTGAGATGATAATAAATTATATTTCAATTTTACCATTCTGATTAGTAACCTAAATAAAACATTGATCCATGGAGGTGTCACGACAAATATGGTATGGTTTTTTAAAATGCTATATACATTATGACTCATTTTGCGCACCATATATTTGTAAGACCAGACCATATTTGGCGGCCAAAAACAGTCCTACAGTACTGCCCAGACCGAGTTTTGGCGGCCAAAATTGGTCCGGCCGGACAGGTTTTGGCAGCCATAAATGGTCCCCCGGACTGATTTTGGCAGCCAAAACTGGTCTGTCGGACCGATTTTGGCCCGGACTGATTTTGGTGTGACAGACAGAGCCTCAGGGGTATTACTATTAAATTGGATGTAATTTTATACCTCCATGATTGATCAGTATCAAAGTAAACAAAGTAATAAAGTTAACACAAAATATCAAGAAACTCCCACGTTCGTTTATCAAGAAATTGGGAGGTCTTGTAATCTGTCAGACAAGAAATAATACCAGGCATTTATTCAGAAACCAAGACCCTCATTATCAAATTTGACAGTAGAGGTCTCCCGTGCATGGTGTGCATACCTGGATCTACCTGGTTTCTAACTAAAATACTGTACTAGAGTTGAAAGTGGGAACTTTAAATTACAACATAATTCAATCTACTTAAGCCTACACTGAAAATGGTTAGTTTACCTTATTTTGCGATATACAATCCTTTCTTGATGAATTTTTCGAAAAGTGTATGTTATCACAGTTTGATAGTAGAAAAGTAAAACAACAAACTATTAATGTTGTAGAAACTTCCATTTTATCAAACAAAAATACTGCATTAAGAACAAGGAAAATGAGGGCAGTAGACAACAAATCACGCTAACACCAGGCATATTCAACACGCCTACGAAATTTTAATTGCGAAAAAAGTACTTGGCGGAATCCTAATTGGTGGATTCCCTGTTGCTGTTGGCGTGTTGGAAATGTCCCTAGGGTATTTTTTGACCTCCCGTTAAATATCTGTGCTGTTAAAATTTGGGCCAAATTGAGTATGTGCCTTTTTTATATATTTTAACCGATTTAGAACCCTAAATGAAATGTTGACATAATTTGGCTAAAGTTAACATAGTTTTTATTAGTTATCAGTAGGCAACACAACTTGGAATTATTATTATCTATTATATGTTATATTAAAAATTAAAAAAAAAAATTCAAAATATGATAAAACTATGCTTCATTTTGCCAAATGTCAATATTTAATTAGCGTTAATGTTATTGTTAAACGCTAAATCGGTTAAAATATGCAAACAAAATCACAATATACTAGATTAACGAGAGGTCAAAGCCCTGGGGACACGTCCAACATTTTAGGGTTCAGTCAAGTAGCCTTTTTCGCAATTAAAATCTCATTACATAGACGTGTTGAATATATTCATGTTAACTTATTTTGCTGATGAACAACTCTAAAATGTATATAGGAAATGTTTTTTTATTTTGCATCTATTAGGCTATGTTGTGTTTATTGTTTTATGTTTTTTATGTAAAAGGGTCCTGCGAAAACAGAAGTGTAAACTTCTCTATGCAGGATCCTTGCCATCATTTATGCTATAAAACTGTATTAAGGATGAGTAAATAAATGTGAATTGAATAGCGTCGGTCGCGTTTGAAATCAGTCACGTTTTATTGCAGTCGTGCTATTTTGTATGGACTCAGCGGCATGTATGCGAGCGGGATATACATTTTCTTCGTTTTTTTATGGATTAAATTTATGTTTTTGGGAACTAGATTATTTAATTTATGTGGATATTTTTTATTTGGGTAATAAATATTTATTATCAATAATTGAATTGTTTATTTTTATCTTAAAAGTCTCGGAGAAGGATATGTTTCTTTCAAATATGTCATTTCGAAACACGTTTAAATATTATTTAGGCATATAATATGTTAACCTTATGTGTACTGTGTAATTAATATTGAGAACATTACGCCTGTATCTTGTATTATGCAAACAATTACCGTAGGCCTAAATCTTATAATAGTAACCCCCCTTATAGGCCTAAGTCAATCTATAATAATAACTAATAGTAACCCATGGGGGTTACTATTAAAGTCACAAAAACTGGTCGTTTATGACAGTCGTATTTTGAAAATAAGGAGATAATGTCTCGGGAGTGGGGGAGGATTGAGTGTTATTGAGTTCAAACTAATTTGTTTATTCGATCGTACGGTCGTACTGTTTTATTATTTTGCTATGAGTTGCTGACCGGAAAAGTTGGTGTGGATTACTATTTCCAGGTGCCTAATTTAAGATTAGTAATAGTAATCTACTACTCTAATAGCAACATTCCTCCCCTTTTAATAGTAACCCACCCTAAAAAACAATCAAAGAATAATAACACAGGGTTACAATTAGAAGATTTACGTACGTTCAAGAGAACAATTTATGTAATATCCGTAATATAACAATAATGTTTACAATGTAGGCCTATAGCCCGTAAAGCCAGCGTATTCATTTATAATGTTTACAATGTAGGCCTATAGCCCGTAAAGCCAGCGTATTCATTTATAATGTTTACAATGTAGGCCTATAGCCCGTAAAGCCAGCGTATTCATTTATAATGTTTACAATGTAGGCCTATAGCCCGTAAAGCCAGCGTATTCATTTATAATGTTTACAATGTAGGCCTATAGCCCGTAAAGCCAGCGTATTCATTTATAATGTTTACAATGTAGGCCTATAGCCCGTAAAGCCAGCGTATTCATTTATAATGTTTACAATGTATAGGCCTATAGCCCGTAAAGCCAGCGTATTCATTTTTATCACCGATACTGTGGCAGATAGGCCTATAACCATGTCGTTAACAACATATTATTCGATCACCTTATTTTTATTTCTATATGTCTGTTAGGTGTATAATAATTATTGTTGAGGCAAATAACGCGATTTTTTTTTAATGTCTATATTGTTTAAACTAGTTTTTAGTAAAATGATCATATTATGCGGATGGTTAAAAGGCGAGTTACTGAAATAAACCATCGGCGTTGCGTACTCAAGTAGTATACGTATCAAACGCCATGTGCCAAAATATTTATCTTTTTACTAATAGGGCCTATTAACACAAAGCTCCGCCTGGAACCCAAACTAGAGTTGCTGTAGTATAAAGTTTGAATAGCCTTAGTTTTACAGCCGTCTAATAAACTTCACGTGATAATCGATTTTGTCGAAAGGTACGCAATTTGACGATTGGTGTGTACTGCATGATGTTTGGTGTGCACTGCGCCTTCTATGACCGTGCAGCAGTTTCCTCTAACAGTACGTTTTTCTGACGGAGATTACCCTGTTTAAGAAACACGCAAGTGTTATGTGTGTCAATAAAACGGACAAAACACATACGATCGTTGTCCATGGCCAGGAAAGCAGACGTATATTAAGTAATAACCATCTTTTCTGAAACGTCTATAGGCCTCTTACACGTGTTTTTGTGAACTCGAGTTTCCCCCATTTACACTACACCGATCACCCCGGTGCGGTCAATCAAATCACTATTGCAAGCGCACACATGGAACTTAACTCTCTATGGTTTAAAACGTTTAAACACTGGAACATATCGACAAATCTCATATAAAAACATAATAATCCGAATTTACACACAATTGATTTAATTTTGAATGTAGTCCAGTGTTATATTTTCTTTGTGGCTATTAAGATTATCATTTATTATTTTAAAAATTAGGGCCTAACAATTATTGTTCTTTTTAAAATGACTGCATTTCCGCCTTGTACACTGTACGTACGGTACATTAAATCATGGAATAAAGAATAGAAGGATATGCATCGACGGTGACATCAAACGATTTTACAACGCGCTTGCCTATACTAAAGCACTGCTGCCAATCAAACAAACACGTTCATTGAACTCCGTGTCTCTAACCGCGGCCCTCTGTAAAACGCTGCGAATCAACTGTTACATTTTTTGAGACCAAAACGTAACCATGTAGAAATCGTATGCGCAGTCTGAATGTTCTATTGACATGTCTGCGTCGATGATTAATTGATAACAAACATATATTGCTGAATAATTCTGTTTTAGTTTCATCACAATCGGACTACGAAAAGTTCACTTTCTTACGACTGGTAATTTTAGGTAGTTGGTAATATTAATAAAATATGCCATTTTTATATTTGAATTATCATTATTTGCCTGCCATCTTCTGTCATTAAAAATTGCGTTAATCTATAGAATATTAAATTATGCATTTGACCATGTATGTTGTTAGCGTGGCCGGTGTTCAGACATACAACAATCGTGTTTTTTAATATATGGCTAAGCAGTGGTTTCTTCATAAATCTCCTTAATTATCGATGTGATTATATTTAAACTGTAGTGCCTGGTGATTGGCTAGTGGTTATGTCATCCACATCACATCCAATCACCGGGCCTAATTGAATGAAAACAGCGATCCCTGATCCGGGATTGGCTGGCTATGTATAGTTGCGATTCGTTACCTAGCGGTCGTTTTGAAAAGTACACGCAGGGCAAACTTGATCACGAACAAACGAAGTAGGCCTACCTATTATTATTATTCACACAAGAAGTAAGACAACGGTGAGTATTTAAGATTAGCCTAGGCCTACCTAGGCAGTATCAATGTCGGCAAATCATAGGGTTTACTAGCCCAGTTTAGCCTAGTTAGTACAAGGCCTGGGCCTAGCTAGGCTAGCATTCTTGCTGATTTTGTAATTTTACAACAAATGAGACAACTAATAGTTATTGTCTCAGATGTAGGGCTACTACAGGTCATAAAATGCTACTTTAATCATCATAAAAAAATCATTAGCGTAGATCAATCGCGGCAGAAACCAACATAGTCAATAGTTGACCATCTACAAACATCATGCCACCAAAGAACGCGCGAAAGAAGCGTAGTAGCCAACAAGGTTAAATGTCGTTGCACATGTGCAGTAAACAATATATTAGGCACGCGACCGTTTCGTTGTTACCATGCGGTTAATTAAACTGTAACATTGTGGGCGGTCCGCGGTCTGTCGGCGAGAGTCAAGGAACCCTTGATCTCACGTCGATGCATATCCTTCTATTCTTTAATCCATGATTAAATAGGCCTTAAATTGTTAGGTTGGCGTAAAAATAGGGTAGGTACGGTAAGTATTTAAAATATAAAATTTATTTGTTAATTAGCATAACAATGTATCAATGAAGGAAAATTATTATATGGTACTTTTTCAGTTCCTAAAAAAGATATCATTTTCATCCATTGAGACGTCAGTATTATATATATTTTTCCCTTTTTCAATAATTAGGCCTACACAGAATCGGCCAGGGTAGAGTTACACAAATATTACATTATTTTAGGCTTTCTGGTAATGCACACGAACAATTTAAATATTTTCAGCAGAAAAGAAAAATCACAAATTTGTTTTTGCCTTTAAATATAAATAAATAATATAATAAAATAACGAACAGCACAATATATCGTACAATTATTATTTTAAGCAAAAAAGGTGTATTTTAAGCAAAAAAACATATTTTGTTTGCATAATATTATTGTATTTCTGTGACAAAATGTTAGGGGGTAGGGGGTAGGCCTACTATATATCATGTTGAATAGACAGATAGGCAACGTATCTCGATCGTTTATATTTCTGAAGATTCTTAAATTGTATTGGTCCACAAAAACAATACTTAAAACTATAAATGCAATGTAAGATCATTATTTGTTGCATAAGCCTGGTTACAACCGCAATGTAGAACAAGCATATAACTTTTAAACGAAAATGCAATACTTTGATTAAAACAGGTATTTTTTTACAATTACATTTTACTCTCTGAGAAAACTATATTTTTTAGGAAATGAATATGTTTAAGAAATTAATATTAATTAATTAATTAAATATGTTAAGATATGAATGTGTTAAAATATGAATATAAAAAGTATATGTTAAGATATGAATACGTTAAAAATATGAAGGTGTTAAGATATGAATACTTTAAGATATGAATGTGAAATGAACATGTTTAAATATGAATGTGAAATGAATACGTTAAGATATGAATGTGAAATGAATGTTAAGATATGAATGTGAAATGAATGTTAAGATATGAATGTGAAATGAATGTTAAGATATGAATACATTAAGATACGAATGTGAAATGAATGTTAAGATATGAATACATTAAGATACGAATGTGAAATGAATGTTAAGATATGAATAAGTTAAAATATGAATGTGAAATAAATATGTTAAAATGTGAATGCCCATGTGCCCTTTCTTCATATTTCTATTTATATATTATATATACTGTTTTGTAACAGGGGGTTTTTACTTATTAGCTGTGCTTCTGGATTCCCTCTTTCCATTCTTTCATTTTTGTAATGATTATTTATGTATGTTTATGTTTTTTTGTTGTGAATGGAAATAAAGAAATAAACAATCCACCGCTAATGTAGTAAAACCTCCAGCTAATGTAGTAAATAAAAATCAACACCAGCTAATATAGAACGGTCAACAGATAATGTACTGTAGTAACGAAAATTGCCTCCCAGCTTATGTAGTTACTATCGCCAGCTAATGTAGAAAATATTTTATTTTACAAAGTACCTATGTCTAAATCATTTGCAAATGCATCTCTTTTCTTGAGACGCAATGCAAGGACGTAACGCGACGCAACGTAAGTGAGTTGACCAATCACAAGCTATGGATTATAAACTGTCGCTTGTCATTGGTCAACACGCTTGCGTTAAGTTTACGTTCTTACGGTGCGTCGTAGTGGGAAACAAATTTAGCTATCTCATAAACGATCGACTTTCAAAACGCGGCCTTCTCGTAAGCGACCATACATCGTGAGCAACCGCCCTCGTTAGAGACCACCTCTATTGAACGACCACCATCTCTATTAAAGGACCGCTTCTCATAATCGAGCACCTTTCTTAACGACCACCTCTATTAACGACCACACCTCTCATCGGGGAGAGAGAGAGAGGTTGTTGTCCCTTAAAAGAGGTGGTCACTTACGAGATGTCCCCTTTTTGATAGTCGATCGCTTACGAGAGGTGAATAGACTGATAGTAGCTAATTAAAGAGATGCATTTGCACATGATTTAGACAAATATATAATATTTTCTACATCAGCTGGCGATAGTAACTACATAAGCTGGGAGGCAATTTTCGTTACTACATTAGCTGGTGTTGATTTTTTATTTACTATAACATAAGCTGTTGGTGTTTCTACATTAGCTAGAGGTTTTACTACATTAGCGGTGGATTGTTCTACATTAGCGTTTGTTTCGACATTAGCTATTACAGCCTTAAACATAATGTAGACACTTTTTTGTAATGTTTTTTTTTTTAATTCGTTTTGTGTCCGTTGGATATTTTGCTCTGCCAACAGAGCAAACATAATTTCTATTTTTTTTTTCTTAAAACAAATGATAATAAATGATACTTGACTTGACTTGACTTGAGCTGGCGTTTTCTACATTAGCGGTTGTAACAGGCCTATCTTACATTATTTTTGTTTTAAGTGGACCAATGCAATTATCTTCAGATAAACCCTTAGTTGATTGCCGAAGCTCAGCATCATGTTGTTAGATTGCTTCGTTATATGAGCATGGATTCATGTTATGAGCTAACTAAATTGCAGTGTGTGCGTTATAGAGAAAACTGCATCTTCTTTTTTTGTCATTAAATTGTATACAATCCTCTTAGTTAAACAATGAGTGAGTTTTATATACTGTATTCAATTATTTTATTTATATTGTACTCAAATATAGAATGTAAAATCTGTAAATATATTTATTGAAAAAACTATGAACAATCAGCCGATTGTTATGAAATACGATTACAATAAAACAATATATATAGAATACTAGAAGTTTTATTATCGGTAGTTTTTGTCTGAATAAATGATGGTATACCATAATTTTTCACTTCTGATTGTCAGAGTGAATAGTGTATAGGCATATATATATATATTTAAAAGAAATGTTATTGTTCGATTGAATTTACTGAATGTAATCAAATCTTCCACATTAAGTCTACATTCGCCCTCTAACATTACATAACAGTCGCATACGGTGATTCAAATCCCAAATTCTCGTAAATTGGAACGTTTATTTCCACTGATTCTGTGTTATCTTGGCACACGATCGGTTTCTGGTGTGAAACAAGCATTCGTAAACAATAGATAGTCCACATACTGGCTTGAGAAATCACAACAGCAATTAACAAACATAACACTGAAATAATGGCCGTGAGAAAATCTTCATCATAGTCTGTGAGATCATAAATATAATGTTCACCATGTTCATTAGTTCCACCAGTCAACCAGTAAACAACATTGAAAAATACGTATAAAAGTCCAAACCACCACGTGTAATGAAAGTGTACAAAGTGCACAGGCGTTGCAAAAAGTACTAGTTCGATCAAAGAAAGAACCGATGGAATAACGGTTATGTGGATAATGTCGACAAAGTCAAATGAAGTATTTGGTTTATCATACAAGTTCAAAACATACACTGACGTCCAATAAACTGTAGAAATTATAAACGATGTGTTACATGAAATATTAAAAAGAAGCCATTGTGTTTTTTTGTTTGTTGACATTTTGTACTGTATACGGCGTTTTACGACCATCCGTTGAAATGCGTTTGACTGATTGAATATTCCTGGAAAACAAATATAGGCCTACATTTTCATACATATAAAAAAAATGCCTATAGAATAGAACTCAAAACTGTGTTTACTATCTATATTTGACGAGGAGTAGTATACGTTGGGGTTGTGATATTGAGACGAATTTGTTATCAATTTAATATAATATAATATGTCATGTCAAGTATAAAACAAACTTTGTATTGTATTGTATAAACATAAAATTATTAGATCTTGGAAAATTTGGACTGCTGTTAGGTTTATAGATAGATAATTGAATGAACAACTTACTCTCATTCACCTGTCGACCAATAGTACCTGGTCCGTTAGAACTTATAGCTCTATCCCTCGTCATAGCGTTTTCCTTTGAACTATCTTCCTCTTCTGTGTTAGATCTTGTAAAAATGATACTATTTAACATAGCGATGACGTTGTATATGGAAAATACAATTACCGACCAACTAGTTACGTATATAAATAGACGGAAGCCAATTTCTTGCATAAATCTTACTAGATACAATATCAAGAAGACAATGTAAGAGAAAGCAACAACTATGCGATAAATGACGTATGTCAATCGATTGCAACAAAAAGGGCACTGAAAAGATAAAATAATGAATAAAGTGAATTTCTTTAAGTTAAAATAAAACTACTCGGCCTATGAATAAAATACATTATTGATTAAAACCGAAGCAATGTACAGTACTACTGCAAGTCTATTAGGCCAGGGAAGAGTATTCCTTGATTAGGCTATACTTCTGTACGCTTTGAACGTTGAATTATAGTTAGTATTTTGTTTGTCAACGTTCAATTGTTAAGCTTACCTTTGTTAGACATATGGAAATTGATTTGACAATTATTCTCATCTATATAATTTGTTGATTTTTTTTAACCTTTTGTAGTTTTTTCTTTGTTTTAAAATTTTACATTACCTTTCTTTCTTTGTTTTCATTCACATAATCATAAATAATCATATCACAAAACAAATGAATGGAAAGGGAGAACTGTACTTTCGATATATTTCGAAAGTACAGTATACGAAATAAAACATATACCTAAATAGTTTGGGCGTTTGATGACAATTCCGTAAAACACCGTACGCCGACACAGAGAGAGTATCTTCCCACTGGTTTCGCGTTATCTCTTTGTACTCACACAATTCGATCCTCAATAAAAAATGGAGGATTTAAATATGGGATTTCTGTGAGTTTTTGCTATTGGATGAAGAAGGGTGGAATCCAGGTGATGAGAGTTTCTTGTTCTTCTACTACTCTTTTTTCCTATTTTACCGACTAAGGTTTACTGTATTTATTCCATGGATTTAAACGAACGTATGATACCGATTAAGTTTTGTTATACAGTAGTTATGCCTAACAGGTAGGCCTAGTAGTAGTACGACCATTAGGCCTAGAATAGAATTACCTGCCCTTTTGTAAACGTGTCATTCTCCTTTGTAGATAAGCCCAGATCTTCGCAAGAAACATGGCAACAACTCATGTTCTAAACTTGTGTGTGATATAATATTAATAATAATTATTATTGTTATAAAGCCGAAAAATTCTTGATTTAGTTTTTCACGTCGTCGTCCACACATCGACTATTTCAAGACAAAGACTGCCGTTCCTACAATCGTGAAATAACAATACACCTTATTCTTTTGTTCGTTCTTCAACCGTGATAAGTTTTCCCTTTATGCGAAGTAAAGGAATGATTCACTATTCTTTCTACCATTATTATTAAATAACCAGTGAATATAGGCCTACTTATAAATAAATTGTGTACAATGGCGGATATAAAGGAGCATGCCCAACTCCCACACTTTTAATTTCTATATTAATATCCATAAACTGATTTTCGATATCATAATTTATGTAAAAAATGGCTTTCACTCAGGTGGATTCTGGCTTGAAACTGAACCTTAATAAATAAAAAACAACATTATTCTATTTTTATTACTAATATACATAATACGTAACCGCTAATATTACATAGCCTATGCAAATACGTGAACGTGATTGGTTGAAACTGCATTTCTCATGACAACTCTGCGATGATCGTAAATCGTATATTGTTATTCGTGCTCTCTAAAGATGTGATGAGACCGTTGGTGATTGGTCAATGCTCACGGTAGTAACCTGGTACGCGCGGCGCGCTCAACATCCAGTGATTCGGTTAAAGAAGACGAATTATTATTTATTCGGCATACCTGATATTATTATTATTATTAATGTAGGCTTATTGATGAAAATTCTTCTGTTTATTTAAACGACCTAGGTCTAAGTGAATATATTATTGCCAAAGAATCATTAATTAGTAATTATCTGTATATTATTCTTCGCAAGGTAAGGTGAATGCAACGCTTTAACTAGGCCTAGGCAGGCTTATTACTACAAAGAAGGCTTAGCCTAGCCTATACCACCTACACCCGACCCAGCAGTAGATATTCAACTTGTTGTTGGCTATGTAATATAACAGATATCGCCTTTTATCGGTAAAAATATAAGATTTCTCAAGAAATATATTTCCCTCAGCAAGCGCTTCGGGAAATATATATTCCCTCGAACAAAATATCATTCCCTCGGTGATGTCAAAACTTATATTTAACCTCTAAGCAGTCAATATCTGTATAATTTATGCAGAGACGAAATTCAACCAATCAGCCCTTGGTTATTTACTGCGTCATCGGCTACCCGTCCCATCCCCAACCTTAGTCACCATTGTTGTTTTGATTTCGTTGACCACCAGCTTCAACAAGTTTTTGTTTTGATAGTTAAATTGCTTAAGTTTAAACCCACTTGTTTCGGACATCACACATCAAGTTAATTAGACGATTAAAGAATAAAATATCGAAATCAGGAGAACGAACCAGAAATTAATGTGAAATAGCCAGGACTACTTCGAAAGCTGGACCGTCCAACCCACTCGATCCACCACAAAGGCATGCACGACCTTACAAAAAGGCCGACACTGCTATTTACACGCACGCCGCAACGTTCCTTTACATTAAAGTTCCCTTTTTAGTCGCGTGGACGCGACTCTATAGTTCACTATGTCGGTCGGTCTGGCTGTCTGCGCGTTAAATTTTATTGCGCACTCTTTTTGCCCGATTTCTGTTTTCTTGACTTACTTTTCAACTCGAAATTACGTTATACGACCACGTCAAAAGTGACAGGCTACGCACGTGTAAATTAAAAAAATATAACTGTTTTTAAACATGTTTAGTAATTTCGGTCAGTTGGTAGGTTGGTCGGTCGGTAAACATTAATGAGCACGCGACTGCAGCCATCTATATGACCTTGTTTTATTCAACTGTTCATTTTGTGTTAGACGGACATGCATCAGATAAGCATATTCAAAACAAGTCATGGGGGGTAAAAATGGGGATTTTTGTCTAAATCTGCACGTATTACGTTTCGATCAATATGCTTTATCGTCCTCACGTGTGGCGTACCACAAACTTTATATCAACATTTGATTTTGCCATGCAAACCTTCAAACAATAAACATGGGACATAACATAATTGTAAACATAATAACCCTATATTCAGTAGGTCAAATGTCAATAACTTACTTCCGGTCATTTCACATTACATTTAGTCAAATGTTCTATTACAATACAATATATAAAAGAGATGAAACCGTACAACTTTAGCATGAGGGCGGTTTTTTTTAATGGCTGCTAAAACATAACATTTTGGATATTTAGTGACGAGAGTAAATCATTAAGGACATTGAATAGTTAATGTGGTAACATATATGAGAGCGCCTTTCAAAATCACCGCCAATATTAAAAAACAGTTCAACAGCCTTATAGTCAAATAAAATTTGTTTAAAGCTGGTGGCTTATTAGAATATATATATAACTTTGCCTGATGTGTTTATAATATATATTTTGTATATGTTTGCATTATGTGAATAAATTTGAACTTGAACATAAAATTGTGTATTTTTTTTTGTTATAAGGACTGCAAAAAAATGCACCCTAGATATTTGACGTCACAGGTGCATTTTTATATTTAACCGAAAATAACCCCCGAAAAAACTAAAAACATTGAAATATTAATTTATTCACTACATACATTTTATTTAGGCGTACACAATCTTTAGTGAATATTTTTTAATCTGCCACCGACTTAATTATTTTAATTTTGTTCCACCAATTTGTTCAAATGTTCAGATGATGGCATTTTAACTTCATTCTAAACTTGTTTTAAATATTTTAAAATTATTAGTTTTTTTTACTGATTTTGATCAAATAAATGATTACAAAATAGAGTTGATGATTGTGGATCTGGCAGACATGAATGATAATGGAAAGCAGACGCGAATTAACAATTCTTGTAGCTTTTACAATTGGATGAAACAATTTCAGTCAATACAGACATTTTAATCCTTTGGAGCTCTATAGTGGAAAAACAAAGAGCGTTGTTTTGTTGATTATGATGATTTTGGATTTGACATAGAAACAGAATGACATTAGGAAGCTACTACATAAAACAAAAGAAACACAGGATACTGCGAGAGTGACCATTACAATAGTTGAAAAAGTTTTAGTTAATACAGCATGTCATTTTTAATAACAGTACTTAGTAATACTAGGGCCAGACTTGCACGCTGAATCAAACCTAACCCCAAATGTTCATATTGCAAATGTTGAATGAAATAAACCTTTTGCAGAGTATACTTCATATTCAAAATATTAATCTCAATGTTATAAATACTGGATGTGGTATTTCAATCTCTCAATGTCAAAGATAAAGCACAAACTAATTTTATTAACATCTACTAAGATTTATTTAACTTTTTTTTTAAATCACAACTCTAAACTGCAACAAATATCAATTGAACATGTGAAGAAGTTCAGGCATGATCAGACATTTTTTTTATAGATTAACATTAAAAAAGGCTTACATACTAATTTTTCACATTATGACGAGTCATACACAATAGTAAAATTGTTTGCAACAATAGCATCAAGTACCACAACTTATTTTACAAAAAAAGTAACCGCAAGATTAATAGGGGCGATCTCGTCGCTCTCTTCTGTGATCATCACGCCCACCACCCATTTTGAATCCACCACCCCCTTGGCCCCCTCGGAATCCTCCACGACCACCTCCGCGTCCACCTCCACGACTAAATCCACCACGACCACCACCACGGAAATCTCGTCCTCCTACAAGAAAAACATTTTTAACATTATTTGTATGCAGCTTACATTGGGTTTTATAACACAGCTACATATATGTTATTTGTTATGTACACACTACAAAATAAATAAATAAAAATCAAAAACATGTAAACAATAATCAATTCAGGACAAATATATATTATAACTGTTAGTTCCATCAATCTAACTCAAACATTCTTTGTATATTATACCGTATCAAATTTGTATGCGTGGCTATAATTACTGAATTTCCAAGTACTTGATAGATTTGCAGTACTAAAACGACATAATTATTAAATTAAATTATTATTATAATTATTTATTTGTTGTTATAGTTTTTACATATTCTTACCATCTCCTCTTCCTCCACCCCCACCTCCACCTCCTGGTCTTGCTGTCTTACACCTATTACAGGTATCCCTCCATGCAAAGTTGTTGTTACCGCAAGTGCTAAAATGAAATGAAAATTGTTTAGTGTTCAATACAGTTGCAATTCTAATTTAAATCCAATTAAGACTGACCAATTGTTAATAATAATATAAAAATAATGAATGTTTAATGGAATAGTACAAATGATGGCATGAGGCAAAACCGACAACTTTGACATACTACTGTATTTTCGATGTTGATGCTTTATTTGTATTTATAGTAATATGTTTCGAGGACCCCTATGGAAACAAGCTTTCGAGCTTATAGGGTCATCCTCCTGCTCTCGTATTTTTTTGTAACTATTATACATTTTTGAAATAGTGAGCTAATAATTAAAAAAAAAAACAAATATAAACAAACAGTAAGATTCTGTGTTTTGCAATGTATGTTGAATAGTGTATTGTAGATGGAGAAGAATTCTATACAGTATAAGCTTACAGTTTGCACATTTGTTTTTGGTTGGGATGAAATATTTCCGAAACAAAAAAAAATTGAATTGAATACCTTTCTGGACATGTCCAATCACCATCTCTTGAAGGTCCACCACCTTGACCACCACCACCACCACCTCCTCCACCACCA
This sequence comes from Antedon mediterranea, assembly GCF_964355755.1. Lineage (NCBI taxonomy): Eukaryota > Metazoa > Echinodermata > Crinoidea > Comatulida > Antedonidae > Antedon > Antedon mediterranea. The sequence goes on along the minus strand of NC_092672.1, from coordinate 14,970,311 downwards.
CCACCGCGTCCTCGTCCACCACGGAATCCACCTCCTCTTCCTCCTCTATCTCCACCACGTCCAAATCCTCCTCCTCCACCACCACCGCCTCTACCACCTCCTCTACCTACATTATGAAGAAAAAACTGGTTAGTATTAACGAGAAACTAATTATTATTTTTTATTAATGTTCAGAAAGCATATTTGCATCAGATATATATCGTGAATAGAATCATTTCATTACATCATACAAGAGGTGTCCGAGTATCATCATATACAAAAGCTAATTAACATCGCTTACATCACAACCAGAAGGCAACACAATTCATTTCCATTCTGGTTATTGCCATGACAGTATGTATTTGAATACAAACTTACCATAGTTTGACGTTGCTGGACGTTTTGCTAGTTCTACTTTCATGATGTTTCCATGGAAATCTTTACCTGAAATGACAATATTACCTAATTTAGCACGGTTGAAGAATTATTTAATAAAATCAAGAAACATCCTGCAAATACAATAGTACAGCACAAACATGCCTTCAAAAGCATAACGCAACAGAAGTACAGTTGTATGCAAATTAAGAAGCTCTAGATTAATTTACAGATTTTTAGAATTCCTAACACAAAAACAAACAAAAAACCAAAAAACATTTGCAAAAATGACTTACCATTGAACCAATCGATGGCTGCTTTGGCTGTTGGAGGGTCATCATACGTTACAGTCACTTCTCCTTTAGGTACATTCTGATTGTGCTTATCTCTGTACACCCAAACTTTGGGTTTATTAGTTCGTTTGTCCATCTAAATTAAAAATAATAGTAAAGTATTTAATAAATGGGTTTCTTCAAAATTCCCTTATTTAAAGACCCATTCCGTACAGTTTGTAACGATTTGTAAAAATAATGCACATATATTACTTTAAAAACATTAACATTGTCTTAAATGTACATTTTATGGTAAATTATGATAAACAGAAAGAAACAACTACCTAAGTAGCTCACGGTAAATGTCCTTAACGGACGGTATTTAGGACTAGCCTAGTTAGTTATGCTCACGCTAACCATTTTTTTTCGCAAATGGCGATTGGAGTGGTCAATTTGCGAAAAATTGATATCATTTGCAAAACTTGCGAAAATAATTTTTCTTTAAAATCTCAAACGACTTCGATACCGTTGCCAGCCTATAACTATAAGCGATAGCAATGTAGAGATATTGCATTACTTGCCTATCAACAACGTTTTTTTCCGCGTTACTCGAGTATGTTAATTAAAACAAGATTTCCGTTCAGAGGTCTACTTAATTGTTCAGGCGAGTAGTTGGAAATCGTGTTATCTGTAAATAAATGTACACGCGCCCGACTAAGCTGCTGATCCGTCGTGCGTCGTAAATATCACGCAACATGCTGCATGAAAATGTTCGTTTATGGCGTGTGTTAAGATGTTTTTGTGACGGAGAAAATCAAAACATTCAACATGTGGGTGAATAAGAAGCAAATAAAACACAAACATTATTATTATTTCATATTGTTTGTGTTGATAAAGGCCTGACGCCGACCATACATTACATGACTTGGCCGTGGCGACTGGTATCGCGTCAGGCCAGTGAGGCTGCAGTAGATAGGCCTAACATTTTTGCATGCGGTCATGTTTTTATTTGTATTTTCAATCACAAACTTGAATGAATAAAATATAAAAACAATACAAGACAACAACTAACACATTTATTTGATATCCATTTGATGTATCTACCCTGGGCTCGCACTGGCCGATCGCCAAGTCGCCATGGGCGAAACGTTTCCAGATTGGCGAAAAATAAAACGGCTACATTAGCCATTTTGGCGATGACATATGATAAAATAGATAAACAAATAATCATTTTGGCGAAAGCATAAAGTCCAACTAAAAGGTCCATTTGTCGATCTTCAAGCATTTATTTTGTTCGTTATAATGTTGTTTACTTCAAGCTCCATTTTCGTAAACTTGTTTCGTTGTACCAGGCGTCTCTTTGTTATTTCAATATGATTGAGGTATACTGCACAGAGAGAGACAGACATTACACGACACATGGATGATGGAGTCTACCCAAACTATCACATGTTGCGCTGCACAAACGATCGACGACAGCCCCGTCGGTCGGCTATTTACCGGGATTGTCTATTTTTCGATAGGGGTGTACTTTTCAGATTCAAAAGAAACATAGTATCTTCAATGAATGATCTTATCGAAATCAATATTTATGCGTTATGCATTTTAGGCTCCAATAATGTAGTTTCATATTTTACCCTTAATAAAGTTTCCTCGTGCGTGCAGTGCGTCAGTAGAGTAAACAAAATAACATTCGGGAAATGGTAAAGTCTAACAGGCGTGCATTTTTTTGCGGACTATATAAACAGCAAGGCCGGCCGCCAACTTTTGTGTTGTTGGTTAATAAATAATCGGGCCGGGGTGGTATAAATTTCTCCCCCAAAAGAAACGCTTTTTCCCTGTGCTTTGGCCTATTATCTGCACATTCAACAACGATATGAGTGTTCGTTTGCTAGAAATATTTTTTTAATTTTGGCTGATGACCGATTCATTTGGCTAAATAAAAAAATTGGACTTTAGCCATTTTGGCTATAGATAAACTGATTTGACTAAAAAAAATATTTTGACTTTCGCCAAATGGCTAAACAAAATGAAATGTTAGTGCTACCCCAGCCACCGACAAATTTAGTCATTTTTGTGGTTTTTAAAATTTGCTAAAGAATTGACGATTTTGCGAGAAAAAAAAAAATCGGCGACCTTTCGCAAATTTTGCGAAAGCAGATTTGACCTTAGCGTGGTGTATTCTTAGTTTTGTAGGCCTGGCTGGTAAACACTGGTAACGTACGAACACCATACGCTAGCTATAGACTTGGCCTGACATATAGTTGCTCTATTAATTGTCTTTCTGTTTTTGCCAGACTCTGTTATACAAATTGGGGGAAACTCTGTATTTTTGCTGAAATGTTCGATTTGTTTTGGCCTTGTGAACGAAAAGTGGGTAAATTACACAATAAAAAATAAAATATCAATCTGCGCGCAATGCATGTTGGGATTATAGCGGGCCGCTAAAATTATTAGAATCGTCTTATTCACATTTTAACAAAAAAAAGGACCTCAATATGACCATACAGTATTTATTTTTACATTATATGTAGTTTGTTACCTTAAATTAGATCTAAAACATAAGGAATCGGAATAATGGTAGTCTTATATAGTGCCTAATACAATGATTTTAAGCACTGAAAAATGATCCATAAAATATCCAAAATAGAAGAAAAGCAGAGAAACCATTTACACCACTCCGTTACCTTAATAACACCAATGTTGCCAAAAAACTCGGCAACTGCTTCTTCTGTTACATTAGTACCAAGGCCACTGACAAATATTGTATCATGCATCTCGATCATTTCTGTATCTGTAACAGAAAATGCAAACACTTCAAATAATTCATACTACGAATAACGACATTGTACAACATATTAATTACCGTAATCCTTGAGCACTTTAGTGGATATGTGCATTGTATAAATCTTATTATTATTATTAATTGTTAGCATCATTGACTTACCTCCACCATATCGGCCTGAATTTCCTCCACCACCTCCACCAGTACCGGCTCCTGGTCCACTTCCCCTGCTGCTTCCACCTATGAAAGTAATTTTCATAAATTAACAAACTTGAACTTTTTCACCTATGTTTTAAATAATAAAAAAAAATTACCCTCCTTTAACCCTTCATTGCCAAAGTGACATTAGACCTACAATATTTCCCTGTTTAGCAGTAGTAGTTTAATTACTACCCAACAAATTTGAATTAAAAAGTATAAAATTATAGGTATATTTACACTATCTTTGTATTGTAACATTTATTGGAACAGCACCATCTTTCTACCCTTTTTAATTTTACAACCATTATCAGCGAGCCTAATCCATTCAACTTGATACCAGACTTAATACCTCATTTGTGTTTTAAAACAATTATTTGACCTTTTCGGAAATATATACACTGTATTATATATATTTTAGACCAAGACCATTTGATATTAATGAATTTTATTTGTTCAGAAAATGTGTCACCATTAAAAATGTAGTTGATTAGATTCACTGTTTACATTTAGAGTACCCATTCTTTCCCGGAAGATTTATTTAGCGTTAATGCAGACCTGTATACAGTTGGATCACAAATGATTCTATTCACACAATATTCTAATTAAATAATGAAAATAAAACAACTTTATACTGTATAAAATAAATAAAAAACCAGGAGTTGGATATTGTCAGTATACAACAGTACACTCTTGATACATGAAACTTAATTTTAGTAACACGCTGCATTAAAATCTGTATGAAAGGTTTAAAAAAACTCTTTATTGATATATTTGTGAATTGTTATAGGAGCAGATTTATTAGCTTGTTATACACAAGGCCCACTAAATTTCATAAGATGAACTCTGAATTGAGTATTTTGACCACAGTACGAGATCATAATTATTCTCAAACTGCTTGTCAAAACAATGTAAAACTAGCTGTTCAGTGATGACAAGAAAAGGTTTTAAAACTTTTAGTAGCGGACGCTTGCCAAATATTGACTAACTTACCGTCCCTATTGAAGCCGCCACCGCGTCCCCCACGGCTACGATCACTGTAATTAAGAGAGGAATGCTTAGGTGACGGGATAAGAAAGCGTAGTTTGATACCTCCAAAGTTTGGGGTCGTCAAACTATACACCCTTAATTCCCAATCACACAATAAGCTCCTCATTTTCTTTTTTTTTTCTCAGTCCGCTGTTTATGAAGAAATTCTTGGAGGCTGAAAATTGGCATGTACAATCTATACAATTTACCTATCTAAACTACCAATATACAATATGTAACACAACTTATATACTTTCAACATACTAAACTTCTTAAATAGATAACTAGAAGTTAATCTTGGTATGGTTTCTTTTGAAAGCCAACATTCTGTAAGCTAAGGGTAAATTTATGTTACTGTACTTCTGAAACCCAAAAATGTCGAATGTGAAACATGAAATGGAAGATATGTATTAGTGTTTATTTGTTTAAAAGTAACGATTATGTTTTCCCTACTCTGATGTAATTGTACTTTATACTAAGTATATATTGAAAACATAACATTGTAATAATTTCATTTCATGTTACTTGAATCTCTTGTTACCATCCAGCATAGAGTTATTATGTAATAATTTCATTTCATGTTACTTGAATCTCTTGTTACCATCCAGCATAGAGTTATTTGTATATTCCCAGAACCTACTCACAACAACCTAATGATTTTGATGTTTGCAATATTATTGTGATCGGTCTAGCAAAGTATTTTTGCCTGAAACAATCTACTGTTTTTTAAAAATAAGAAACTTTTCCATAAATGACACAAATCTAAAATTACTTAAGCTACTAAATTTATACACTATAATAAAATATTATCAAGTTCAATTCATTGTACATAGTTTAAATTTAGAACCTAACAAAATAATGCAAGTAATATAATTTTCACAAATTTTTATAAATCATAAAATATAAAAGTATTTATACCAGTTATGAAGCCAATATATCAGAAAATATTCTAATTAAAAAAAGATAAAATCCCAATATACAATAATTTATACTTAATTTGGTTATTACCTAGGAACAAAGCTGTTTCGACTTATGTTAACACATGTAGAAAAACAGAGTACTTGCGTACATTATATATTATAATAACCAAAACAAGCTGTACCAACTTCTTGGAAAATCTCTCATTGTAAAAACAAGGCAAATCCGCCACAAGCCACAAATCGATTAGTTGTAAACCCACTAGATATACAAATTATTGCAGTTTCAACATTTTTAGTAGCCATTTATTTCGCATTGGAGATGTATTGGTATAGCAAAATGTAATTTTAAAACCATATTTTTAACATCTCTTGTTACCGAAAATGGGTGTTACAAGTTAGACAAATTGTTATGGTTATTGATCTTTTTGTGACAAGTGGCTGCCTCTTGTTTTCATAAATAACTGGAAGATTTATAATATTGCATTTCATTGATAAATTTCCAACAAACTGAATTTTAATTTTGTTTAAAGGGCACAAACACTGAAATGTTATTCTACTTTATTATTATTATTATTCTATTATTTCTTGATTATATTTGTGCTCTGTCTACCTGTGGACTAGAAAAAAACTTGGGAAGAAAACATTGGCAATAAAGGCATTGTGGTTTCCACGACTTCAACCATTCACTTCCATTATATATTTACAATGTATATAACAATAATTTAAATAATTGTATATTCTAACCAGCTTTTAAAAAGTGTCCCATATTTACTTGCCCTTTACTAAAACTATACTTACCTTACGCATTTTAAAATTTGTACATACCTTTATTATTTTTTATGTAAAATATTTTTAATTTGAGGCACAAAATATAACCACAATCTGGTATGTAAACTCTTTTACTAATTTAAACCCTTTTAGGCCCACTTTAAAATAGAGAGCCTACATTTTTACAATATCACTGTATGTCAAAATTGGTTATCTGCTATAATTTCAGTCATAATTTTACCAAAACTTGGAATGAAAATAGGAGGAGTTTTCGGCCACACTTATTAGCAAATAACAATATCAATGACAGCATTTTTAGTTATGTAATCCTTCTTGGATATTTATCAATTAAACAGGGAAAAACTTACCCAAAACCTCGGCCGCCTCCACGATCTGATCCTCTTCCCCTTCCATAACCTAAAAATTAAATATTGTCCTATATATTTGCTTTCAAGTTGGACGCAATCTTAATTAATTTGAATGTTATTCTTTTGCCTTGTTTGTTTCAACAAGTACTTGAATGAAAAAATGAATGTTACCTCCTCCATCGTTACCATAACTACTTCCACCATAACCACCGCCTTGACCACCACCATAGTTGGTTGATCCACCTTAAAAAAACAAAAATAGGGACACAAAATAAACTACAGCATTTAAACTTTCTCTACAAGTAACTGAAAGGAAAAAAAAAAAAAAGGAAAAAGCAGAGAAAAAGATTCAGTTTTATGTTAAAAGTTTGGTACCCCATAATACATTTTAATTTCATTAATTCTTTTTAATTTTTTATACAAATTGCATCAATATTTTGTTTTTGCCTAACTCAATAAGTATAAATTAGTACGACCAATGTGCAAAAGAAAAATGGCCCCAATAAACCCTTACGTGTCCACCTTTTTAATGATTACTGACCAAGCGAAAGATACTGTGGGAATAGAAAGCAGTTAAGAAACCTGTTTTGGAACTATAGGCAAATTGACAAAATCGTGGGAAGTTTTTCATTAATAATACATAATTTGTAAGTTTATTCTACATTTTTTTAAATTTCAAAGCCCATTATTTGAAAGTCACAGTACAGGTATTGACGATACTTTTTTGGCATCACCTAAGGCAATCAAAGGGAGGAGATTAGAAGTCACATTAGTGCATATAAGCTGTTTTAATAAGATATACGAAGAATATTGTGATTGTATTGGTTTACTATGTTTTATGGTTTGTGAATGAATTGCTTTACCATCAAAAGTGTTTCCAGCTCCACTACTACCACCCCCAGATGATCCAACATAGCCAGACCCAGATGATGGGGGTGGATTAGGTTGTGGGTAATTAGGTGCTCCACCACTATAACTTGATGATCCATAATTTGACTGACCTCCAGTTGAGCTTTGTCCGTAACTTGATGGCTGACTACTATAGCCAGACGGTTGAGCATAACCACTGCTACTTGTATTGCTTGCAGTTGGTGGTTGCTGCTGGGACTGTTGGCCGTAAGAACTTGGAGGTTGACCGCCATAACTACTTTGTTGGCCTGTAATGTAAAAGTGAACTAGACATCAATCAACTATAGGATAACAAGATAAGACATTTTATTGGTCTACTACAAAGTGACACAACTTACCAGATTGACCATAACTTTGTGGTTGAGTTGAGCCTCCATAACTTGGCGTTCCATAAGATGAGCCTACCGAGCTGGCAGCCGGTTGTTGGCTGTATTGTGAATAGTTAGATTGTGCTGCAGGTTGTTGATAAGATTGCTGTGGTGGTGGAACTTGTCCTGGTTGATCATAGCCACTAGATGCTGCTCCTGGTTGACTACCATAACCCTGCTGTAAAAACATTTCATTCAATTTAACATTTAAACAAAACTCTTGTGGGCTATGAATGAACCTTCAACGAGGATATAGTTTAAATGGTAACAAAAAGAACAGGCAACATAATGCCAAATTCGTAATCTACAACAATGAAACATGTTCAAAACACCCGATTTATTTACCTGGTACGAAGGCTGTTGGCCATATGATTGTGTAGAACCTTGTTGAGGATAACCACCATAACTACAAAAATAAAAATAACTAGATTTGAATTCGTCACTTTGACAGAAAGAAAATACTGCAACTTTTCCTACGAAGTAGCTTCGTAAACGTAGGCTCCCTTCGTAGGTTCCATTGTTTGGCTTCATAAACTCAATAAACAACTTTCAATGAGCTACGTTCTGAACTTCGTAGGGAGTTCAGAACCTTAATAAACAACCCTACAATGTTCTTAGCGAAGTAACAAGGTGTGAAAATTAATGCGTTAATTTTGACTGGCGGAGGACCAAGTATTGTAAATTACTAGGAAATATATAATATCATAATCGTTTCCTTCGTGGATGTTTTACTCAACGGCGAATATAAATATTAATTTCCCACGATGTAAACATAGAGACTTGATCAAACACAATGAGCTAAGCCAACTAATAAAAATAATATAGCGAACGTCCAGTCAATCCAGAAACGATGCCGACTAAAAGATCGTACAAAATTCATTCTAAATATAGTATCAGAACGTTCAGTCGGTCGCTCAAAAGGATACAGAACTAGTTTTTGATGTTTTACCCCAAAAATAAGTAGTTAACAGTAGAAATTTAATGTTTTTTTTACATGGATATACCCAGTGGGTCATACACTACACAATTCAATTACTTTTATGTTGGTTTGGTAGGCTTTCATTCTAAATATAGTATCAGAACGTTCAATTAACTAATACAGAACTAGTTTTTGATGATGTTTTACCCCAAAAATACAGTACAGGACAGAATTATTGCAAAAATCCCAACGCATTCAACACGTTGTCGTTGCGTTGTGTTTGCGTTGCGTTGAACGGCTTTCAACGTTTAGTTGTTTATTCAACGAAAGTCATTATCAGCATGTCAAGTAAACAATTAGTTATTTCAACGCTAGCTGCTGCAGCACTAGACTGGCCGATTGCACGCCTGAACGATCAGTAACAACAACAGGCAAAATACCCATCGGCAGTCACTACCAGATATTTTAATATAAATAAAATATATTTGAAGCTTAGATATATTTTTAAGTAATAGTATTGAACGGACAGTTACCAAATAAAACACACAGTGATATTTCCCAGTGTTTAGTGAAGGAAAACATCGAATAATAAGGTCGATGCCAAGTCTAACAGTTAATACTGTACTGTAGGCCTTCCGGGGGAAAACACGATCTCACGTCGTAAAATCAAACAACGTGGAAATTACTGACATCAACACACGAGGCCGCCACCCTGGTTTCCTCGAGAAAAACACCACGTGTGTTATGACGTATTTAACGATCGTTAATGACGACGAAGTAATTAATTTTATTTAGGCCTACATTTTTTAGCTGTTCGAGATTCAAGAGATAAAGTTAAAATATTGTTTCTCTATTTTGGTTTTTATTTTATAATTGTCCCATTGTTTGTTGTAATGTAATTTGAAAGAACTAAAAAATTTGACGTGTCCGACACCCATCCATGAACCAATTTAAATCTTTATAAATCGAACAACATTACATTTTTAAGTACAACAAGCGTTTTGAATACGTTAACAATAGAGCGTGTTGAATGTGTTGAACCCGTTGACCGTTCATTGACGACGTTAAACAATTGAATCCCATAGCGTTGAACGCGTTGAAAACGTTGCGCGTTTTGAAAAGCATCACACTGTAAACTGATTAAAATGTTGGCTGTTCGCTCGCATATTCTCGCAACTCCCATCCCATTCATACAGTTTCAGGAGGAGGCCAATATAATTATATTAAGAAACAATAGTATGTTAAAGAGAAAACGCCTAAACCTCGCGCCTGTAATAATATATTGTCTTGCATCAGAATAAAGTGGTTCTTTATTCTGAATTGTTTGGTTATTCAAATATTTGTGGGTTACACCTTGGCGTGAATAATATGGTATGGCACAGGTTTTGATTTTAAAGAAAACGCCTAACATTGCCTATTGTCATCAAATTGGTCATTCCTATTTCTTGGTTATTATATTTAACGCTTTTCTCTGCATGGGGTTACGTTAGGCACCACAATAATTAATTTATAATATAATACATGATAATGATATATTTATGGATAATAATAAAACTAAACGATTTTTTCCCTTTTAATTATTACGCGTAATATTTCATAATGAATGAACTCTTCACCTTTCGATCAGTTCGTCCCTCACGTCACGAAAAGCATGCGTGAAAAGGACGACGTCCGACGACCATGCTGGATCGTTATGTTGGTGGTGTATTGTTGCCTTCCATGGCGGCGGGTGTAGGCTACGTTGTTTTTATAAATAAAAATGTAGTACAGTACTGCGAAGTTTTTAGTTTGGAAATAATTAATTACGATGTGACCTAGCCTCCAAGATTCACCGCCGCCTTAACTTTGGTATTTAATACTCCAGTTAATATAGGCACACAGTAATTGAGGACATGACCACTACTTTTAACTGCGATGGCAGACGCGGCTCATATACACACGGGGCCTACTCGTTAGTAGTAGGCCTAGCCTAGTGTAATATATTAAGCTAGGTTTCCGCGGAAAAATACACATTATGTTTGTTTTCTTAAATATTTGTAATACTGTATTTTATACTATTACTACTACTACTAATACACACTGGCAATCTGTAAATACCATACGAATCCGATTGTTCGTTATTTCAACGCAAACTCAACGCAACACATTGTGTTGGTTGAATAAACAGTTCAACGAACTCAACACTTTCAACGCCAACGGACAACGCAGTTTCAACGCGTTGTCAACACTTTAACAATGCGTTGAATGCGTTCAAAATCTGCAATAATTCTGTCCGGTACTGTAAGTAGTTAACAGTAGAAATTTAATGTTTTTTTTACATGGATATACCCAGTGGGTCATACACTACACAATTTAATTACTTTTATGTTGGTTTGGTAGGCTTTGCTATGTTTTTGTTTAGGTTTGCGGGGGTTTATCAATACCCCAAAAAACATGTATTATTCATTACTTACCTCTGCTGCTGGGCTTGTGCATTGTAACCACCATACTCTAAAAATTGGAAAATAAACCAAACGTTCATAGTATAGCTTGTGCTTGTTGCTTTTGTGTTTCATAACAATACAATCATATAATTCAATGCTTAAACTATTACAGATTTAGTTTAGCATTTTGTATTGCTAGTAGGTTCTTGATAATTGCTAGTTAAAAATTTCAAAACTAGCAAATGTTTTCTAGTGTAATTTTTGAAAAAAATACATACTTTTTAGCTTAACTACGCCAGCTGCCGATCGCTATGTCGACAACGGCTAATAGGAACCAATTTGGTGAAAACAATTGTTTCATTTACACGCCGCCGATTTACGTCGGGAAACACGAATAGCAGCACCGTGAATCATGTGGTAGCATAGTTGTTAACAATGTGCATTATAAACAGCAAGCTTTTTCCTAACACATTAAAGCATGTGTATTTTGTTCGTCGCTGAGGATTACATCTTCAGTCACGTGATTACAGAATACGCGATTATCAATTTAGGAATTTAACAAAATAAATATTTTGCCTACACAGTGGTCGAAGCGCGTGCTGAATAGGTTCGTAAATAGTAAACACCCCCCATACTTAATGGACTCTACCCATTTTGTTACGACGATCTCACGCTTGAGGAAGAACGTCTCCTCGGCACACCACAAGGTCCTGTTGTGCGATGGGTTTTCTTATGCTTATTGTTTTTATCTGTGGAATTAAATTACACACACTTTTCGCATCACAACTTTAATTACTGGCAAGGGATTCATCAATGAAGAATAGGTTGAATAAAAATTCACTTAAAAAATGCCATAAGTTGTTTTTAAACTATTAATCAGCCCACTATTATTGAGACCAACATCATGCTTCTCGCAATAGGGAATTTCCTGGATAGATGAGTCGAGCGAGAGACGGCGGACCATGGCCGATGAGTTAGACGGGCGTAAATTTGGACGGATTAGTTAGGGACTATAATTTCGCTCGGTGTCAATTAAATTTACGCCGTGGTTAGGATTCCGGCACCGGAACTCAACTGCCCACCGTTAGGGAATCCGACACGCTATTGCGCATGCCCAGAGCGAAGTAATTATAGCTTGCTGCACTAGTGCCACAGACCGCACACCACACCGAGAGTCGGAGTGTTAACTGGGGATTTACTGTAGCCTAGTTAGTCGTCGAGCGAGCGATGGATAAAACTTGGCGGCCTAGGCCATATATGAATTAATAATTAAAATACGACTACGCCACGCGTTAAAATAATTATTATGATATTTATAAGAATCAGTATTTATCTAAGAATCGTAATGCTGTAATTTTATTAGACAGAGAAAGTATGAAGTTCGGAACCGGAGAAAAACACAGGCCTGCCCTAGTGTCATAACGTTTGCGTATTTTAAGAAATGTACTAAAGTGGAATAGCGTAGCGTTGCGACCCCGACTTCCTGAAAAACAGTTCTTTTTTTTTTTTCACATCTGCGCGGCGGCTGCTGTCTTCAACAAATAAATCAACTTGTATACGATTGCATGTTATGTACAGTATAATGTGTTATATGAAATCTTTATTTTGTACTTGAAAAATCATAAAACTAGTCATGTAATTACTGTATATTTATTCATAATTATATAAAACACTTTTTTTCATTACAAAATTAATAGGCCCACTGGTCGCATCTAGCTGGTAGACTTACTAGTATTATTTAGTAGCAAAGAGTGATATATATTCTTTGTTAGTAGTAGACATCTAGGCTAGTTCGCCGCGTGGCGCAATGATCCATCGCTGTTAGTATGGAGTCGCCGATTACCTCGCTCTGGGTATGCGCAATAGTGTGTCGGATTCCCTAACGCTGGGCAGTTGAGTTCCGGTGCCGGAATATAAAACTCAGTTTTGTCATCGGCAATACTATTTACACTAGTACAGAAAGAAAATACTGCAACTTTACCTACGAAGTAGCTTCGTAGATAGAACGTCTATTAAATACAAGGAGCTAAATTATGGAATTCAATCCATGTAGATATTAAAAATGCATCTACAACTTCTAAATTTAAATTAGGATACAAGAACTATTTACTTTTAAGATATGATGAATGTTAAATATATATAATATTATTATTATAAGACAAGTTAAGAAAAGATAATATGGTTTAACTTTAAATAGAAATTGTAGCTTTGTTTTCTTTTATTTTTTATTAGTTTACGTTTTTTTTTTCTTTTTCGTATATAATGTTATCTTGGTGTGGGTCAAACTCAAAGTCTTATAATTATATGACTCTCCCCTCCACCCCCACATAATCAATTTATTGCATTTATTATGTATTTTATTATATTGTGGAAATAAATTGAAATGAACACTGAAAGATAAATAAAAAAATATTCCTGACTTGGTAGCTACAATTATCAAAAACTAATAATTGGATGATCTTTAATAAAAAAAACATCTAGTCCTAGGCCCACCGGCGTGGCGGTAAACAGTCCAACCAAGCGGTAAACGCCCAACAAACATGCGAGTCGCACTGGAAAATTTAAGATTACAATCACTTTAAATCTTTTCAATCCTATAATATTATTTAAGATATTTCAGAAAAATAAAAACCAATTAACATAAGAAGAAGTTTACGTGAAATACTATGACTAGTTTTGGTGGGTTTGCCATTATGGTAGCTTAGACGGATGGCTTTGCTTAGACATACTACTACTAGGCTAGGCCTAGGCTAGAGGATCCAGCTAGAGCTGCTACGCTAGCATAATATCCTTCTCAAAATAAAATTAACATTTACACATAATAATTTATAATTTTTTTTTTATTACAAAACATAGTAAACTTACGAGAGTCGGTAGCCATTTTCACAATTCAGCTTCTTACACTGATAATTACAGCAGTTTATAACAAGAATAAGTTAGCAGGACGCAAATTAATTTCTGAACGGCCAACAAATACGCTATCTTCTTTGGTGGATTTGGGACAACCGACCGACGCACGCACTAAATCAACAGCAGCATCACGTGATTAGGTATTATATTATTATTTGAGGGCGCCCTATCACACTTTGCTGCAGCATGCAGAGAGCCAAAAAAGAGTTGCGACTTTGAAAGTTTGAATGGATTAGAAGCCATGTTTGTGTCCAACTATATTAATGTAGGGTATGGAGTTGAGTCCTTTGTTTTAAAAATGTAAAACATTCAAAAGGCTTTAACTATCGAATTTAATATCAAAACAATCGGATCAATACAAAGCCCCATTAGGGACATCCGTTAAAAAAATTGCCGCCTAACTTGTACGTACGACTTAAACTTGTACGTACGACTTATTATCTCGTACGCACGACTTATTATATTGTTAGGTACGTGTTACGACAAACTAAGTTTCTAAAACGACCATCCATCCACATGATGTCAATTCCAAAAGATTTAAGTGACGTTCACATCGAACTATGCATGGCTAGTTAATTAACTTTATCATTTATCTATATCATCTCGCCATAATTTGGATAATTTTTCTGGAAAATTATTGCTGCTTGGATTTAGAAGTAAATCCAAGGATAGCCAGTTATTTTATGAGGGTAATCCAATTAACAACCCAGCAGGTGGCCTTCAGCCTCATTTGCACCAATGAGATTGAAGAATTTTGGAACCCAATTGACAATTATTATGGTCCTTTTAATATTTAACATTTAAATTGCAAAGAATATGCTTATTCTTCTTTATTGTGTACCCCATAAAATGACCTAAAAATTAAATGAACTATATCTGATGAGGACAGAGGGCTAATAGAAGAGAAGAATAGAGTAGAATACAAAAAAAAGACCAATTATTAGTAATCACAAGTTAAAAGTAAACAACATACATGATAAATTTAAAAAAAAATGATTTTATACATAAAATAGTATTTAAAATCTCCAATACTAGGGTTTTTATGAAATTGAATTAACTAGACATAATTGTACCAAAGAACGGGATTTGTCAAGGTTAGTCCAGTTAGTAGAAAATTGTTAAATCCACTTCTTCTAGACATAGTTCCATGTGAACCCCACTTTAAAACAATTACAGACAGGCATCAGTATATTAATGCAGCTAAGATTTTATAGTTATAGTGAAAAATAAAAGCATATACATATAAGATGGTTCTGATTTATATGTGTGAAAAAACATTTGACTGTATTCATCTTGACATGTAAGCTAAACTAAACATAATTGATTTTGAATTGTCAAGAAGAGTAGTGGTTGAAATAAATGGGGGTAACATCACAATCATGAAAGAGATCTTCTTGGGATTTATTTATAAATTATTTTATATCTATCTATTATGTCTAATTGTTTTTCGCATCTTTTGTATGTATTATTTGAATAATGTTTACAAATCTAAATGTATATTGTAACGGAACTAGATTGGGTGCGATTCGCAGTAATAACCGTATACCATACTACTACTTTTTTTGTATAGTGACAACAACAAAATTATAACTTAACTTTAGTTTATAGCCGGTCCACCAGATAGTCTGATGACTTTCGCGCCTCGGCTACTTTGCTTTTATCTCGGATTGCTTTCCTCCAGTCCTGTCTGTTTTTTTCTCCGAATCGTTTCTATATCTTTAATGCTTTTGTAGGAGGGGGCCCTAGTGCAGTTGATGATTGTTTATGCTTGGTTCCCACTAGAACGTAACGCAAGGACGTAAACGCAACGCAAGCGTTTTAACCAATGACAAGCGAAGTTATAGACAGTTAGCAATCACAAGCGAATAAGCCATCGCTTGTGATTGGTCAATTCACTTGCGTCCTTGCGTTGCGTCGCTAGTGGGAACCACGCTTTATGAAGGGTGATCACGTCGTTCGATAGAGTAACCGGTAGTGTGGATCGTGGTCGTCCTCTATACTTTTGTTGCTTACAGTTTTCAAAATAATACTTAGCCTAATTATAGCTTATTGCTTTATTGGCTGGGACTTTCTTTTGCAATCTGATGATGTGTCCGAATAGCCGCCATCTCGATTCTAAAATGTCCAAAATTATATGGTTCACATTAATATCAAAATTTGAAAAACAATTATTACGATGATGAATGACTTATAATATAATAGAAAATAATAACAAAACAACATAAAACCCGGTGAATTTCTGTAAATCATATCTGTATGCCGATATTTTTGTATAGGACAATTACTTTCTCTCATTCTAATCAAACGTTAAACAAAAACTTCAAAATAATCTTATAACCTGTAGCAATAAAATGCTACCATTACTTAATACTGTAATAGGCATACATTGATCAAGATATAGTATGCAGGTATTAAACCACTGGTGCCGTGATGTTAAAGGTTGGACAGAATACGTTGTGCCTTTAAAGATTAAAGAACACCATTTCATAACAGAGGTTTTAATTAATAGAAAAAGTGTCAAAGATGTTATCACTATTCGTTTTGATTTCCAAAGTTGTGAAGATATCAGTATGTGTAAGTGTCAAAATTCAGTAAATCAAAAATAAGTTTTATAATGATTTTGTTTTATTTGAAAAATCCTAAATTGACACTCCTTAATATTATTTACAATGTCCTAATTTTTGCCTCAAACGATGGTAGATATTTAGTGTCTACTTTTATTTTAAACCGTATACTGTAGCTTACCGTATATTTCACTACATACTTTAAAATCACTTTAATCAGGGAAGAGTGAAATTGAAATTGTATGTATATGGTCTTGTTTCTTAATTGGTTAACCTAACTTTAAAACAACACAAAAAACATAAAACAAAAACACTGTGTCTTCATAAACTCTTTAGCCTACAGGGCCATCTTTTGGAGCAAGGGGAGAAGTTTCAGAAGATGTCCAGCAGGTGGTCGATTCTGTGGATAGCTCAAAACAGCTTGTGATGAATGTAAAGGTGAATGTTCCCCCAACACTGGAGGAGTTTGTTTATCCTCATGCAGTTCTTGATAAATGGCAAGGATCATCGTCCTGTTCTTGTGATTCCAATGATCTCTTTGAGAAAACCACTCGATGAACGTGATGCCGAGAGACCAGATGTCAGAAGATGACGTATTTTTTTCAATGTTTAGTGACATTTCTAGGCACATGTATTCTGGGGTACAAAGCAACATGGATCCCACAATAGTTGTTGACGCAGCCCCACATGACTTCATCCTAGCACAACCGAGGTCACACAGTTTTGGTCTAAAAGAATGTTGGCGGGCTGTTAGACCGGCAGCCCAGAGACATTTGGTTAGATGAGCTAGGTACCAACATCTGACTATTTGAGTGTGTTGGGGGTCACTTGAAGTGAATGAAAATGGAAGTCTGCCGGGTACCCCCTGCTGCGTCTAGACCGGGGGGACCCCGAAACGTGCTAAAAAATCGGCACAGGTTAGATGAGAGAGATACCACCTAATTTTACCACCATGGGATGCCCATTTATTTTATTTTTTATTTTATTTAATTTTCAGGCAAACATACATGACAACACAGCGGTGCAGCACCCTGAGGATTGCCATGAGTGCAAAGCACTATCGAGATGGCTCTCCATATACTGCACTAGAACATATAAGACAAACATATACACAAGATGCTCTACATAGACAAAGACTTATTATTAAGTCTTTGGGAGTGGAGTTGTAAATTGTCATGAGAAAAAAACCCTGACATATGACAGGACTTGAACCCAGGACCCTTAGATTGGTAGCCAAGCATCATAACCACCAAGCCACAGCTCCACTCCTTATAACAGTATCACAAACGACAGACTTTTTCTCTGCTGCAAAAGGCCCGCCAGACCCCCCGAGGGAGGGCCTAAAATGGGGTTAGCATAGATGAGTGAGGTACCACTCAAAATCAATTCCAAACGAACAAGTTGTGTTCATACAATACAAAATGGATAACAACAGACTAATTGTCTGCTGCACCGCCAGTGCCAGACACCCTAAAGTTAGACTAGAGGCCCCCCTTCCCCCAACTAACCCAGCTTAGATATTGTAGATACCACCAGCAACCAATGTTATATGATTTAGCACATTGTAAGCAATACCAAATGACCTATTACAGACTATCTGAACACTGCCCTGGCCCTGGCAGACCCCTCTAAAGTTAGACTAGAGACCCCTATTTCCCCAACTAGCCCAGCTTAGATATTGTAGATACCACCAGCAACCAATGTTATATGATTTAGCACATTGTAAGCAATCACCAAATGACCTATTACAAACTATCTGTACACTGCCTTGGCCCTGGCAGACCCCTCTAAAGTTCGACTAGAGACTCCATTCCCCCAACTGGCCTAGCTTAGATATTGTAGATACCACCAGCAACCAATGTTATAATTATGATTTAGCACATTTGTAAGCAATACCAAATGACCTATAACAGACTATCTGTACACTGCCTTGGCACTGGCAGACCCCTCTAAAGTTCCCCCATTTACCCCAAGTATATAGCCTACCTTAGATATTGTAGATACCACCAGCAGCAAAAAAAAACACCCAAAACAACATGTTTAATTGAATAAAGTTTAACTTTAATCGAACTAACACAAAACAATTGAAAATATATCACATCAATGACGATAAAATGACCATTACCATTCTAAAGGGAAAAATAGTTTAAGAGTTTCAATTAAAACTTATATATTATAAGCCAAATATATATAACAAGTATGGATTCGGGTAAATTTAGCATTCCTTGCCTTTGGATGTCAAAGATACAGTGGTTAACGCCACAAAAGAGAAAAAAAAAAAGATACATCCGTCTGTAACTTTTGGACATAGCTTAGTAATCACCCTAATCAAATTCAGGATTGTAGTAACTTAATCTAAAGTGATTTGATTAATTAATAGTGGGTAATTTTAAATGCTGTATATTATAATCTTAATCCTGTATTCATATATATATATATATATATATATATATTTATAAATCCAAAGGCAAATTACTGAAAAAATGACAATGCTGTGGGTATCAGTGGCTGGATCTCAATGGAGATACAAAAAAAAAAAGCGAAAAGCTAAATCAAAACGATAAAGTAAACAGCCAGAAAAGTTAGCAGAGCTTTCGGGCAACACTAGCCCTTCATCAGTGCAAGTCTTATATAGATGCGTTGAGGCTGCAAACGTGCTCAATTGGAATCAAGAGCGAATATATATTTTTATAAAGTAGATGGAACACGGACGTCTATTACACGGTGTTTCACGTTAAACGATCTTCAGATAGACTGAACAATACCGTATCTCGATCGAAAAAAATATTTAAAAAAAAAATTATAAATATATATAATTTTTTTTTATGTACTTTATTTATGTAGATATGTAGTACTGTATCTATTAAAAAAGGTATTTGAACAAAATTAGAGATCTCAATGAGATCCAAATTGACAATTGCCGCAAAATCCTCACTGAGTTTGACGTTGAAATTCACTCTAGAACTAAGAAGTTGAAAAGAGAACTTCCTGCATCCTAGTTTCAAAACAAACTCAGGATTATCGCCAATGACTGCCGTAAACAATCAACGGTAATGGCCCGAAGGGAACATCACAAATTTGGTCTACCTGCAGACTTGGTCATTTCAACACAAATGACTCTACCTTCGGATGACTTCAGGGCTTTTAGGAAACCCTGCAGAAGGTTCGTTGGGACATATAACAAGAATCAGAGCAACACCTCTGATTCAGTTGTTGAAATTAATTGTCGACTTTCCGAAGGAGAGAAAAAACTTCTTTCCCGAGGACTTAAATTCTGCCCAAAACCAAGGCAGGTCGGCGCACAACAACTATCTTTGGATATAGAGTCTTTTTCTAGAAGATTACGATTACATGAATATTTTGCTGATTCAGACAGCAGCACCACGCAAAACGAAGGCAACGTTAACAAATTTAAACCAAAAAGTTCCTAGAATCCACCTAAAATTCGTTGTCCAGCTTTAGAAACATTTATCCAGGCTATTGAGGAGGATGTACAAAACTACGTCCCGAGTCCAGATAAACGTGACAATCTCAAAACAAGAGAGGCAGGCCATTGCCAAATTGCGTCAGAGTAATGATATCATCATTAAACCCGCTGATAAAGGTTCTGCCACTGTTGCTATGGACATCAAATTTTATTAAGAGGAATCCTTAAGACAGCTTCATTATATATCGTAAACTCACAACGGAACCCACCCCGGAAATTGCGGATAAGGTGGCAAAATCTGTTTCTGTGATGGTAAAAAAAAACACTCCATCGATCCTAAGATTTACAGTTACCAAATCCACTAGTTACGTTGATTTTGTGGACACTATAGTGACCATAGAAAATGGTACTCTCAAAAACTGACTTATTCCGTAAACCCACTGATAAAAATATGTACCTGCTCCTTAGCAGTTGTCATCCCCAACACTGTACTAAAAACATACCGAACAGTAAAGCATTACCTATCAGACGTATCTGTTCTTCAGATTTAGATTTTCAGAATCGTACCGAAGAACTAACCGGACATCTCCGGAATAGAAATTACAAACCTATCACCCTAGGTTGCCTCCATTACGGGGCTATTAATTTATTGAGAAACATATGCCCATTCTACAGTCCACAGAACGTCTCAGGACTGTTTTTCCGGAACCACCCATTATTGCATTTCGTAGACCTCCCAACATTCGTGATATATTAGTCAGATCCAAATGTAAGAGTGAAATTAACTCTCATGATGACAGTCAAAATTTGGGCAGTCACCTTTGCGGCAAATCTTGCAAAACTTGTTCATTGGTTGATTTTACTGAAAAATTTAAGAGTAACTAAACTGGCCGCATTTTTCGGATAAGACAATCAATTAATTGTCTAACCAAAAACGTCATTTATCTCATATACTGTAATATTTGTGGCAAACAGTACGTCGGAGAAACAAAAAAACACTCTCCGTATGAGAATGACACAATACAGATCAGCTATCAACACATTAAAGCTTGTTCAACCTGTAGCCGAACATTTTAATTCAGCTGGTCACTCGATAACAAATTTCAGAGTTATTGCAATATTCCATGTGTCAAATGGAGCGACAAAACTCGCAAAGACAAGGAAAACCACTGGGAATTACAACTTAAAACCACAAAACCTTTTGTACTTAACATTAGAAACATACTCCCAGGTTGGTAAAATTATTCCATTGTCTACCAAAATTTAAGTTTTAATATTAACCACCATTTAAGCTGTTTTTAGTTTTATTCTAAAGCTTTATCTATGTTAAGTACGTCCTTAAAACAGCTTCCACTTAGATAGTTATTTTTAGTACCTATCCTTTCCTGGCGCGACTCTATAGTTCACTATGTCGGTCGGTCTGTCGGTCGGTCCGGTATCTCTATGCGTTTTAGCACGCGACTTATGGCTGTTGGCCTTGTTTAGTTTCATTCCAAAATTGTTTATACTGTATCTCTACCAAGCTACCTTCTTTTTTTTCTACTCTTTTTCAGACTCCACCCTGTCTTCGTTTGTTGTATTTCTTTTATTCCTGTCCACCCAGGCAGCACTTGCCAGCTCTTATCCTTCACTTGCAATGATGAAGGGCTAGTGTTGCCCGAAAGCTCTGCTAACGTTTCTGGCTGTTTTACTTTATCCTTTTGATTTAGCTTTTCACTTTTTTTTTTGTATCTCCATTGAGATTCAGCCAGATACCCACAGCATTGTCATTTTTTCAGTTATTTGCCTTTGGATTTATATATATAAATATATATAGAGGATTAAGATTATAATATACAGCATTTAAAATTACCAACTATAATAAAATCACTTTTGATGAAGTTACTACAATCCTGAATTTGATTAAGGTGATTACTAAGCTTTCTCTTAAAATAGGTTGCAAGAGTTACAGACGAATGTATCTTTGACATTCAAAGGCAAGGAATTCCAGATCCTCACAATTCTAGCAGGAATGCTAAATTTACTCGAATCCGTACTTGTTTATATTTGGCTTATATAAGTTTGAAGTGAAACTCTTAAACTATTTTTCCCTTTAAAATGGTAATGGTCATTTTATCGTCATTGATGTGATATATTTTCAATTGTTTTGTGTTAGTTCGATTAAAGTTAAAATGTATTGGTATCTACAATATCTAAGGTACATGTAGGCTATATACTTGGGGTAAATGGGGGAACTTTAGAGGGGTCTGCCAGTGCCAAGGCAGTGTACAGATAGTCTGTTATAGGTCATTTGGTATTGCTTACAATGTGCTAAATCATAATTATAACATTGGTTGCTGGTGGTATCTACAATATCTAAGCTAGGCCAGTTGGGGGAATGGAGTCTCTAGTCGAACTTTAGAGGGGTCTGCCAGGGCCAAGGCAGTGTACAGATAGTTTGTAATAGGTCATTTGGTGATTGCTTACAATGTGCTAAATCATATAACATTGGTTGCTGGTGGTATCTACAATATCTAAGCTGGGCTAGTTGGGGAAAGAGGGGTCTCTAGTCTAACTTTAGAGGGGTCTGCCAGGGCCAGGGCAGTGTTCAGATAGTCTGTAATAGGTCATTTGGTATTGCTTACAATGTGCTAAATCATATAACATTGGTTGCTGGTGGTATCTACAATATCTAAGCTGGGTTAGTTGGGGGAAGGGGGCCTCTAGTCTAACTTCAGGGTGTCTGGCACTTGCGGTGCAGCAGACAATTAGTCTGTTGTTATCCATTTAGTATTGTATGAACACAACTTGATCGTTTGGAATTGATTTTGAGTGGTACCTCACTCATCTATGCTAACCCCATTTTAGGCCCTCCCTCGGGGGGTCTGGCGGGCCTTTTGCAGCAGAGAAAAAGTCTGTCGTTTGTGATACTGTTATAAGGATGCCAATGGGCATCCCATGGTGGTAAAATTAGGTGGTATCTCTCTCATCTAACCTGTGCCGATCTTTTAGCACGTTTCGGGGTCCCCCCGGTCTAGACGCAGCAGGGGGTACCCGGCAGACTCCCATTTTCATTCACTTCAAGTGACCCCCAACACACTCAAATAGTCAGATATTGGTACCTAGCTCATCTAACCAAATGTCTCTGGGCTGCCGGTCTATGTATATCATGGTGGATTATCTGAGGACTGTGCTTGTGTAAATACAACTCTCCTACAACACCAGTTGCAACTGCCACTTTCCTGTCCCAGTCTATAAAGTGTTGATCCTCCGTATTGTAGATTTCGTTTCCTTCATGTTTTGCCCATAGATGAATTCAGTAATGATAGACATAAATATGCTCCAGGCAAATGCCGATGAACTTTACAATATTCTTGTGTGCGGGTTGTTGGTGTATTGGAGCCTCCCTTATAATCTGCTTCTCCGGACGCTTTCCCTTTCTCGACTTCAACTCACTTTATTTACGGCAACATGATATTGGTACATTCCCTTGAACACTTCTCCAAATGAGCCCTGTGCAATAGTCTTAAATCACAATCAAGCTCAGATGACTTTATGGTTAGGGTGAAGCATTCTAGGTTGTTTTTAACGGGAACTGTTGTAATTAATTTAACAAACTTGCACCTGGTTTAAAATCTCTATAACTTTTCTCACTTCACATTCGCTGTCAGCTTACAGTGGTAAAAGCCAGGTTTGCCAACCACATAAATTATATACATCCTCCTGAATACACAGACTGGCCATCTCATTTGATAGATAGAGTGAGTAGTAGGCTACTATAGACTATAGAGCCAGTCTAGCTCATCAGGTTGTCAACAAGCAGGCCACATGTAAATGTGCGCACACGTGGTTCATGGTTCAATTACATACAAGATACGTGTTATACGTGCCGTACGTGTTACGTACGTGTTATTATCTCGTACGTACGAGATAAAAACACGTACGTACGAGAAAATAACACGTACGTACGAGATAATAAGTTGTACGTACGAGATAATAAGTCGTACGTACGTGATAATAACGCGTACAGTACAGCGTGGTTCCCACTAGCGACGCAACACAAGGACGTAACGCAACGCAAGTGAATTGACCAATCACAAGCGATGGCTTATTCGCTTGTGATTGCTAACTGTCTATAACTTCGCTTGTCATTGGTTGAAACGCTTGCGTTGCGTTTACGTCCTTGCGTTACGTTCTAGTGGGAACCAAGCTTAAGAGATATCGAAATTGTACGTACGAGTTGTGGAGGCTTTGTATTGAATATAGGACTATTCCATTATTTTGTTATAGGGTCTTAGCCAATGTGTTGGGTTGGGTGTACTGTACCAGGCTTGTTGAGGCTTCTATTGTTCGCGTTATTGTGCCAATTGTTTTGTATTTCACTGTGTGTGAGAAACAAACAACTGCTGCTGTAGTTTTATTATGTGTCTGTAAATTATATTATATTATTTTACATTATCATGTTTTATTTTACATTTTATGTAATATTATTATATGTTTTTTTTTCTCGACAGCTGAATCAAGTTTATATAGCCTCTACAAATAACAAGAAAATTGTGTAACGTATTTTAATGTAGGCCAACATGTTTTACTTCATCGAACCAGATTTTTTGTTAGTAGTGTCATGTTTGGTTTAACTTATTTCAATGAGTTAGCAATATTGTTCGTGAGGTTTTCCCTCCTGCTGATACTGACACAAACTAAAACAGCCAGAAATAAAATTGCAGAGCTTTGTCTCACGCAACACACGCTAACTCTTCCTCAGTACAAGATATATAAAAGGGCCTACTACTCTATATAATTAATAAGACAACAAATATATTCACGAATTTTGAATATGCTTTTGAATGACATTCAGTATCCCTCCCGTTACTTACTTTATTTATTTATTTGGAATTACACCTTTAGATCGGTGGCACACTTAGCACAAAGGTGCATCCTTCACAATATAAAATATAACAATTAACAGAAAAGTAAAAAAAGGCAAAAGCAACTATCAACCCCTATCCTCCCCTCCCCCCCCCCAATTTACATCGATACATACAGTAGATCATTACTTTACACAATGAATACAAAACAAGATATAGTAAAAGTGTATAAAATAAAATCAACTGATAAACACAGCTTATTACAAACCCCCCCCCCCCTCCTCCTCCCCCCCCCCCACTTTTTTTTTCAATTTACTTAATGTAGCAATGTAGATAACATAGTTATTGAGTCATGGAATTCAGTGAATCATTTCGAAATTTCCATGCTTGTTTTAGGTATCTTTTACAAAAACTATCCAAAATATTTTCACACTCTTCATCAATTAAATTATCTGAGTATCCCAAAATATATTTGAGTTTGTCATTTTCATGAGAAGTATAAAAAGTATCACTTATTACCTCTAATTTGATGCCAGTATGATTGTTCATACAACTAAAAAATACGGAACTTTCGCCGATGAGCTATGCTCGACGCGATTATAAGATCATGTTCCGAATATGAGCACTGTTTCAATGGTTCAATAAATTGATGATTTATATATAGTTTAACTTAACCACAGTACTGTATATTATAAATTATAAATTTCTTTTAAATACAAAATTATGATGTGCAGCTATTGTACTGTAATAATGATTATGTGATGTTTGACTCTGGTAGTTGCAAATCTGTGTAGACTTTTTTTATGTTAGAAATAAGACTGCCTTCATAATTATCTCTCCAGATTAACACCTCTGTTAACAAGTGGTGCACATTAATTAATGTGTGGTGGGTAAATATTGTCTATGAAGAAAAAGGCCATGTTGATGCTTTTTCACCATTTTCTGCCTTTAACCAACTTTAGAGCCATGTCAGACACAGTTCAAAAAAGTAAAAGGTCTATTATTTCTTTTAGGCAACCACAAGTGCCTCAACAACAATACATAATAATTATGTACAATATAGGCTAAAGCTTTTCTGATTGTTATTAATTACCCTTTAAGGGGTCTAAAACTGAAGATTAATTATTAGGTTGGTAAAAATTCGGTATAAATTGACATTTTCATGGGTTTTCAGTATCAATTAAATAGAAAAGTATATGACATACACTTATTTTGGCGTCAGCTTTGGATTATTTGGTGAAATTTTATTCTCGGGCATCTAGGGGATAGTTGCAATATGCTTACTGTAGGGGTTACGCCACAACGAAATGACCTATAGATTAAAATGGCAAAAATGTCAGAATTTCAAAATGCTGTCACACACCATGAAGGAGATGATTCTTCATAACAGAATTTTGTCCAGAGGTACACCAGATAAGTGGTAATAATTTCATGTGGGTGAATATGTTGCCTATAAGTTCAGTGTAAATATCAACGTTTTTTGCCAATTTTCAGTTTGTAACCAACTTTAAAGCCATGCCAGACACAGTTGAAAAGAGTAAATGGTCTAATATTTAATTGATAGGCAACCATTGTGCCTCATCAATACATTTGTTTGTGATTGTAATAAATTGGGGGTTTCAGTAGTAATAGAAAAGATACACTTATTTTGAGGCCAGATTTGTATTAGATACCAATTTACAGATATTTTTGCTATATGTCAACGACATGGAATCGGCCGTTGGTTGTGAGTTGTTGTTATATGCAGACGATGCAGCTCTTTTGGTCACGAATAAAGACCTAGATTATATTGAAAACAGACTAAGTAATGAATTGCCAGCGTTGAATCTTTGGCTTACTGACAATAGATTATCCCTTCATTTAGGTAAGACGGAGTCAATTTTATTTGGTTCAAAAATCATGTGTAGAAAACAGTCAGAAATGAAAATTATCTGTAATAATAAAAACATAACTGCTAAATCTTCAATCACATACCTTGGAATTGATCTTGACCAGAATCTGACTGGTACAGCTACAGGTATGAAAGTAATCAATAAAATTCATTGTATACTTAAATTTCTTAATAGAAATAAAAAATATATTACTAAATATGCTCTTAAATTAATTGCCTCTTTTCTGACACAATGTCATTATGACTATAAGTGCTGTGTATGGTACTCATGTGCAAATAATTATACTAAAAATAGGCTACAGACGTCTCAAAATTATAAGGTGCATTTTGAACCTAGGACCACGTACGATCTCATATACATATATATATACATGAGTTTGTCAACCTAAATTGGTTGCCAGTTGACCTAAGAGTGCAAGAGAGGAAACTATGTATTATGTATAAAATAATTAATACAAGTGCTCCAACTTACGTGGATATAATTACCCTGACGAGACACATCGACACAATCACAATACCAGATTTGCCAGAGACAGCATTTCGATCAAAATTCCAGTCATTGGAACTCACAACAGGTTCAGTTATGGAATTCACTCCCCTATACTATTTTGTTCAAAGCTCCTCTTCAATACAATTATTTAAACAGAGATCTAAAGGCTACTTTAGTGAAATTCTTAGATTGAGCATAGAGAGCATAATATCTCTATGGATTGAGAGAAATTTAATTTGCTATATGTATGTTTATCATGTTTAATTAAGTGTGGTTTTCTTGTTTATTCTGTAATATTTGTTTAGGACCACAATAGAAATAAGTTTGCCGTATCGGTACTTTATTGTGTTTTATCCTATGATTTTATGTCAGAATAAAGAAATAAAAATAAAAATCTTAATTTTAAAGTGTCATAAATCACATTACAAAACGCAAAATATTCAATTACTCAAATTATGTGAATTCTGACGATCATAGTACCCCGTCTTCAATAGGCCATATTTTCAAAAAGATTTGGAGTTAAGCGCTAAAACTTTGCATGTGTTCATTATATATAGAGGTAGGCCTACCCTAAAACAAATTTCAGCCAAATCCGTGACGTGACCTGTACCAATTTTCAGAATATTCGTTGATTCGACACGGAATGAAAGTAATTTAAAAATGCATGTTCCTTGTGCATGCCTCAAGCCTATATTACATAATGTTAAAGTTCTTGTGCCTTATAATAAAGTTTTAAGAATGTCTCTTTTTCTCGATCTTTTCTTGTTATTTGTAGAGGCTATTTGATTCAACTGTTGAGAAAACATGGATGTAGTTATATAAATTAAAACATAAATTAAATAACATAAAAATGTATATGAATCTTTTCTTGTTATTTGTAGAGGATACATGATTCAAAAACTGTTGAGAAGTTATATAATGTAAAAAACGATATAATTAACAGACACATAATAAAAGCTATAGGCTAACTACAGCAGCATTTTTTTTTCTCAAACACAGTGAAATACAAAACAATTGGCACAATGAATGACGCGAACAATAGAAGCCTCAACAAGCCTGGTACACCCAACCCAACACATTCGCTAACACCCTATAAAATAATGGAATAGTCCTATATTCAATACATGTCGAAAAGCGCTTAGTTTGTAAAACGCATTGTTTTTACATTTTGTTGTTTAAAATCATGTTCGCAGTAACTTTATAATTTCGTTATTATCTTAACAAAAACCTTTAAACAAATTGCTGGTTTTGATATTAAATTCGATATTTAAAGCCATTGGAACGTTATACATTTTTAATGCAAAGCCTAAAGGAATTACTGTAGGCCTACATAGGCCTACTATAGGCCACTCAGGCGCAGGATTGGTTAAAGCAAAAAATAGCATAATATAGCAAATGATTAGCTATATTTGAAAATGCTTGAATAGCATTAATAAAAAGCATCAAATAAGCATACAATAGCATGTACACTTGCTTTAGCTCATGATTCAGCTACATGTGCTATTTCCGCTTAGGCATTTCATCAGCTATTGGCAAGAAGCACTGCATACTATAGCAATTCGAAGGAATACATCGAAACTGCTATAAAATAAAGCAAAAGATGTCAAACACTGACGTACAAACCACGTCAGCCAATGACCAGAGTGCCATTGGTCACAATTACCTATCACCCTAGTTTGCCTCCATTACGGGCTATTAATTTATTGAGAAACATATGCCCATTTCTACAGTCCACAGAACGACTCAGGACTGTTTTTCCGGAACCGTACCCATTATTACATTTCGTTTTGCGGCAAATCTTGCAAAACTTGTTCATTGGTTGATTCTACTGAAAAATTTAAGACTAAGAGTAACCAAACTGGCCGCATTTTCCGGATAAGACAATTGTCTAACCAAAAACATCATTTATCTCATATACTATAATATTTGTGGCAAACAGTACGTCGGGGACCCGGTCGGGGAAACAAAAAACACTCTCCGTATGAGAATGACACAACACAGATCAGCTATCAAAACATTAAAGGCCAGGTGCGGGCAAAAACATTCTATTGATCATACATTCCAATAATTATCGATCTATAGTTTCCCCTATCTTTCATAATTTTTTAGATTTTATTTGTGTTACAGGAGCTTGTTGAAAATAAGCACTTTCTTATTAGTGAGGGGATAGTTCAAATTACACAGTAAAATATCTATTCTTTTGTACACACATTTTGTAAATAGAGAGGCATTTTAAAAATCTATGAAAAATAAACGGTGTGGTAAAAAATGTTATCAGATGAATGAATAGGCCTATAGGTAATATAACTTGAATATTACATTTCTGATATTTTTATTCAACTTCAGATTTTTATTTTCATGCTATAGCAAAAATTATCCACCGTATATCCACCCTCTTTTTTCACCATCTAGGGAGTCACCAAACATGTTATTACATTAGGTTAACTACCTAACTACTGAAAAAAGTCTTCCTGGTTTTTATAAAATTTTGCCATATTAAGGGAAATTCATGTTTTTTCGTCTTGATTTCTGTTACAAATATTTGATTTATGTACAACTAACCAAATATTATATTTAAAATTCATGCCTGTACCTGAGCTTAGCTTGGTCAACATGTAGCCGAACATAATTCAGCTGGTCACTCAATTGCAAATTTCAGAGTTATTTTGCAATAGACCACGATGTCAAATGGAGCAACAAAACTCGCAAAGACAAAGAAAACCACTGACAACTTAAAACAACAAAACCTTTTGGACTTAACATTAGGAACATACTCTCAGATACTGTAGGTAAAATTATTCCATTTACTACCAAAATTTAAGTTTCAATATTAACCACTATTTAAGCTTTTTTTATTTCCATTCCAAAATTGTTTATATCTCTACCAATTGTAGCTATCTTCTCTGTTTTCTACTCTTATTCAGTCTCCATCCACCATTCACCACCCTGTCTCCTTGGTTGTATTTCTTTTATTCCTGTCCACCCATGCAGCACTTTACTTTATCAAAATTTCTTCACTTGCACTGATGAAAGGCTACAGTAATGTTATATTGCCCGAAAGCTCTGCTAACTTTTCTGGCTGTTTTACTTTATCGTTTTGATATAGCTTTTTTTTGTATCTCATATTGAGATCCAGCCACTGATACCCACAGCATTGTCCTTTTTTCAGTAATTTGCCTTTGGATTTATATATACATAATAATATATATTAATTAAATTAATAAATAAATAAATAAATTATTCAATCAAATTTCAGTGTATCACCGGGCGGTTTAGAATTTATTTTGTGCCTGTGATGTTTATACAGTATATATAAAAGTATGTCTTCTGAGATCCTGCCTCGTGAATAAAATACTGAAAGATGAGGGCGTATCAATTTGATCTCTGGTGCACGTGCGTACAATTGAGGGACTAGTGCTGTTCCGCCGTACCACGCCGAGAATGTTAAAGAGTCGCTATCCAATCAGGTTTGAACAATAACATGAAAGCCCCAGTTGTCTAATGGTTAGGACATCTGCCTATCAAGCAGAATGTTCCGGGTTCGAATCTCGGTTGGGGTAATTGTCCTCATTCTCACAGATTTCCTTAACTTTATCGTTTCAAATTAATTAATTAAATTTCAGTATATCACCGGGCGGTTTAATTTATTCTGTGCCTGTGATGTTTATATTACGCATACAACCTTCCTTTATCGTTTTGATTTTGCCTTTTTTTGTATCTCCATTGAGATCTAGCCACTGATACCCACAGCATTGTCATTTTTTCGGTATTTTGCCTTTGGATTAATATATACAAAACGAAACACTATAATTACAAGGGCTTATCCGCTTGAGGTGAATAACCAATAAATAAAGATTCTGACAAAATCAATAAGGTCATATCCATGATAATAAAGGATTCAGAGCCATTATTATATTGAAAGCAAAGATAGTATAGCACCGTGTAAATGTTATTAGGTTATATACATTATCATGCATATAACCTTATTGATTTTGTCAGAATCTTTATTTAATTTTTTTATTTGTTACCCGCCTCAAGCGGATAAGCCCTTGTAATTGTAGTGTTTCTTTTACTTATTGGTTATCCACCTCAAGCGGATAAGCCCTGTTTCTTTTTATTATTAGTTATCCGCCTCATTTTATGTTTACTGCCTAATATGGTTAATAACAGATAAAAATTCCATGCAGTATCAAATCCATTGCTTTTTTCTACAATAAATAACATCTAATTTATCAAAACTGTTGTTTTTGCTCATTTTAAGTGAAATTTCATGGTTTCTCCCAGTTTCTATGGTTACAAGACTATTAAAATTTACCAAATATAAAATTATTAATGCGTAGCCTGTCACTTTTAACATGCTCGTATAACATGCAAAATTCTGCGCACTCATGTACTCTAATTTCAGTTAAAAAAAAAATGTTATGATTTAAAAAATTGTAAGCGCGCGTATGCATTCCATGCGCTAGGTACATATTTGTATTGTTATATAATATTAATAACATATGACTTGAAATCTATGAGTACCAAATTTATTATAATACAAACATGAATTTGATAAATCGCGTGTACACTGCATACATTTTGATTGCTCACCATGAAAAGATAACCACATCGATTCCTGGCCATAAGGAATATACTCTGAAAAATTTACGTAGCTAGATGAAATTGATCTCAAGATAATTGACGGACAAAATAGTGCTAAGGAAAGAATAAATAAAGAAAGATTCTGACAGAACCAATTAGGTTATACGAATGATAATGCATATAAAACCTAATTTATGCTTGCATGCTGATCCCAGGTTGGAAACTCTTTTGGGTTAAAATAGTCAGATATCAAAATTTTTGCTCAGTGTAGTTTTTATGTAGAATTTTTTTTTTAATAAGCGCAACT
This sequence comes from Antedon mediterranea, assembly GCF_964355755.1. Lineage (NCBI taxonomy): Eukaryota > Metazoa > Echinodermata > Crinoidea > Comatulida > Antedonidae > Antedon > Antedon mediterranea. The sequence continues at coordinate 14,937,978 of NC_092672.1, read as the reverse complement.
TTTCAAACTTTTAAAATGTTATGTTTTCTGAATGATTATATAATTTTTTTTAATGCAGTTTGTGATATATTTTTTACTATGGGCAATGAATAGTATATCATCAGTATTTAACATGTTTTAATTAAATTATGTTTAAATGATTTGTTTACTTGTTTTGGCTAGTACACGTGGATGGTATGTTCTTGTTTTTAAGTAATCTGTAAACTTCCAAGTAAATTTTTTTTTTTCAGAGGGACAATATTTAAAAGATGCAAGACTAAATATATTTAAATATTTTATTGAAATTATGTACAAAAACTTTTTAAAACTATCTTAGAATTAGGAAATGTTAAAAAAATATGTATGTATTAAAAAACACATATTTACAGTTAAATTTCTTGAAATACCTTGAGATTGGAGAACACTGTCTTTGGTAGCAGGACTAATTACTTATTCTATGGAACATAATATTTCAATTTTTAAAAAAAGTATCAATGTTTCAGGATCATCAAAATCAAAATAATTTTTAATTGAAAATGGATCCATGGTGGTCCTGAAATGTTGATTCTTTTTGTCATAATATGTATGTATTAAAAAACACATATTTACAGTTAAATTTCTTGAAATACCTTGAGATTGGAGAACACTGTCTTTGGTAGCAGGACTAATTACTTATTCTATGGAACATAATATTTCAATTTAAAAAAAAAGTATCAATGTTTCAGGATCATCAAAATTAAAATAATTTTTAATTGAAAATGGATCCATGGTGGTCCTGAAATGTTGATTCTTTTTGTCATTAAATTTGATCTACAATGCTGTTTCACAATCAACTTTGTAGATCAAACCAAATTATAAATATGCCTTGCTACCAAAAGTAGAATTACTACTCAAACACACAATATCATTTTAGCTAAATGTACAATTAAAACAGAATGCTTTCTCGCATAGACCAGGACCTAAGCAAGAAAATGAAGCTGATAAATTCTTAGAAGAAATGTTTGAAGAATTTCCCTGTTTTATGGATTTTGAATTCCCCTGGGAGCTCTTCTTCTCTTTGCTAGTTTCGGAAATAGATGTAATTGAATTTAAATTAGATTTGCTGTTGGGTATTTTCTTTGCGATATGAAACGACTTTGGTTTTGATTTCCTTGGGGTTGATGTCCGAACACTTGGTAAAGTTGATGTCTTGAGAGTGGAATTGGAAGGAGTCTGTTTTCTTGGAGATGTTCTTGATGGGATACGAATTGATTTTGGTGATTGAAGTACATCATTCTTATAAGAAACTGGGTCAACTGATAAACTTTGACATCGTTCAGGACTGATTTTATGAATGACAGACAGCATACTTACATTACTGACATCAATGCTGGATTCATCTGGGTGCTTGTTTACGAACCATGAATATGTGTTGTTTGCATAAATATCTTCTGTCTTAATGTTATTACTGGTAGTACTTCTGGCAGCCGTTTTAATCACCCTGGTTTCTTCCATTGGCAAAGAAGGTTTCTTCACCCACCAAACATCCTTCTCATTTGAATTATTATTTAGCTGATTGCTTTTGACACTAGTACTGCCATCATTATGTTCTTTTGTTTCTACAATTATCTTTTGAGTGGCCTGGTGGTGAACATGTTTAGGCTTATGTGTGGTTAAAATTGTATTTTTCTGTGCACTAATGCTAAAAGCTTTAGCATCTGAACTGTCATCATCTGATATAACAATTGAATTTATTCGATCATCTGAATCCTTAAACTTCCTTTCAATCATATTCTTACATGTTGCTTTAAAATCTTTACTGTTATCAATCTTTCTCTTACAATTTCTTGGTGACTTCACAATTAAATTGTTACAAGGTGAGATAAGTAATCTTGGAGACCGTTTAGCACATTGATTACGAGGAAGTCGATTTGGTGTTTTAATACCAACTTCCTGGTCTTCGATTGAAGAAACAAGAGTGGCAAAAGCTGTTTCTACATCTACTGATTCAGTATCCAGAGATTCAGCTGTTGCAGGTTCTGGGGAAAAAGAGAAGTGCTTTCTAGAAGACTTTTCAAGAGCAGCTCTTGCATTATTCTGTTCCATAAGAACTTCAAGTGGTGAGTTCATAAACTGTATAATCTCTTCAGTAGTGCAACCTGGGGTTGCTGGAGCTGTTAGCTGTAAATTTAGGTGAATTTTACTTTTTGGCGTTAAAAGGGAATTCGGCATATCTTTTAATCTTTCAGGTTTGGAAACATTTATGGATGATTTCCCACACTTTGTAGAATCATGCTTCCCAAAATATTGAAATGGTTTAGTTTGTTGTTTTTGAACAATTTCACTATTTTTAAAGGCTACATCTAATTTAAAATCAGGCTTTGGAAACATATTTTTTAATTTGTTTTCATGGCAAAAGTCAGGTTTACTTAAAATAGATTTATTTACGGGTCTCTGAGGAACATTAGGAAATTGATTTGATACTTTGGAAATTGATCCACATTCCATACCAGTATAACTGGATGTTTTACTTTGCATAAACTTTGGTTGATTAAAAACAGAGTTACATTTCATATCTGAGCCATCAACTGTGTATGTTGTGTTCATTATACTTTGTTTGGAGACTCCTGTACCAGAATGGCTTCCACAGATTTCAGATGCTAATGGAAAATTTAGACTACCGAGTCTGAAAGTACTGCACTCAATGACATCATCATTAATAAGCTCCATTTCTTCCTCATCTGAAGAAAAAGATGAGTGTGGACCTTCCAAAATGAAGGATTGAACAGTTTCAACAAATTGCCTTGTTTCTACACGAATCGATGGTATTTTTCTAGACAGTGTATCGCTATCTTTAAAAGCTTCTCCCTTATTGAAATGCCTGCTATAAACATATTTGTCTTCAGACTCATTAGTATAATACTGGACATCTTCTAATGAGTCACTTCCGACATGCAGTGTTGTTTCATGTGGGTGTATGAGATTACTTTTATCGTTTTGACTTTTCTTTTTCCAGTATCTCTTTCTTTTTGGCGTCTGATGTGCTGGGCCACTACCATCAGAATCTTTACCAGAACTACTATTTTCTAATGAATAGTTTTCATCAGAAGTATTCTAAAAAAGAAAACATTTTATTTTTTAAAAATGAGATGAATTTCATTATGTAATAACGTATTTTACATTACGATTAATTCTCTATCGGAATAAGGTATAAAATTCCCCTCTGTCAATAAATTCAAGACTGAAATCTGGGACAATTTGGGAGATGATTCGACCCGGACCAAACTTTGTGGGCCGAAACATTTCACTTTAGTTCAACTAGCCACACTAGCTAGTGAGATTTCTATTATACGTCACATGGCATTTATGCAAATCAACCCAAGTGAGCATATGTTCAACAATGATTACGTAATCATTAGCTCAGTTACTGAACGCATATTGCCGTTTCATTTTTCACAAAGTTATGTAATAATATATTTATATAATGGGTGTGGCTTAAGTAATGGCATCATTATATTGTTCAAATTATATTTCATATAGTTCCGTGGCTTTAATTTAATACCAAACATGCCATATTAATTTAATTTCTTAAATTTTCCCACAAAGTTATGTAATATATAATGGGTGTGGCTTTGATAACGTCATTATATTGTAAATTATATTTTTCTCATGTTAGTGATATTGTACAGAAGCTATGATTTAAAACCAAACTTGACATATTTATGTAATTTATATTTTTAAAATATTTTTACATAGCTAATAAGATATTAAAAATTGGCATGGTCAAAATGACATCATTAAATTGTTCGAATTTTTGGGCACCCCTTCTAGAATTGTTAGTTAGGTCCTAAAGAAGGTTTCTGCCAAGTTTGGTGCTTTTGTCACAAAATACACAAAAAAAGTGATAAGCGACCTGACTAAGTAGTACTACCCCGTAGTCCCTCTGAAAGAAATTTGGGAAAAAAAAAAGCTTATTTATGCTTATAAAATGTATATCATTCTCTCACTATCCTTAACTTATGATAAAAGAACTTTAATTTTCATTAATGGAGTATATTTTTTATTTACCTCCGCCAATTTACCTCGATTTTGATAACTATAATGGTCTTGATAACGTGCAATTTTTCTCATTACTTGTTTGCTTTCTTTTTTAATTTTTCTGTTTTACTGGGCTTTATTTTTATGTATATTTATATATTTATAGTTTTATAAATGTTGTATTTTCTCTTGTTTGTTATGTGCAATTTGGACCCCATTGGAAATGGGCTGGTTTTTCCGGCCTAATGGGTGTTCCTGATGCTCGTTATTTTGTCTTTTGTCTGTTCGTTATTTTAATGTTGAGCATCAAATAAATTCAATCAATCAATCAAAGGAGGTATGAAATCGATTGCATGTGTCTGTTTGTTTGTCTATTTGTTAGCAGGATTACTCAAAAAGTTATTGCAAGATCTTTACCAATACAAAATGAAAATACACAGTTATGTGGTCGAGGACCACTCCATTAAATGTTGGAGGCAATCCGGACCAGGGTCCCAATTCTGGACCACTTTTTAGTATTATTTTCAGACATGCTAAAAGACATGTTAAAAGATAGGAGACAATTTTCAAAATTCGGCGAGCAGGCTGTATTTCTGTTTCTACATGTCCATTTTTGTACAAGAGGCAAGAGTTATAATGTGTGATTTGTAATTTTAAAACATAATTTGATTAACAGGTTTTTCGATACCTATTTCTTTTCAAATTCACCCGTTTGTTTTTGACGTTGCTGTTCTATTGTAAGTCAACTGAAACTATTGTATACATAACCATTACACCAAATTTGCATATACGTGGTTGTAGTGAAATTAGCCTAATCACACACAGCATTAACGCCCGAATTCTTAAAACGGACTTTAGTCGTAGTTCGAGCTAAAACTAAAAAAATGACGTCATTTTAATTCATAAACCGAACTTCAACTAAATCACCGACTAAATCAGGCCAACCTCGACCAAATCGAGACGGATTTTGATCGATTTTTTAGTCCTGGAGGGGGCAGGCTAAATGGTCGACTAAATGGTTTTTAAACGATGTTTATCAAAAACGTAACAGTCATTGAGTTGTTATATTGGCCAGATATTGAAGAATGAAATATCTATATTTATATTAGCTTAATTAAATATACATTGGTATAAGTTATAATAATGAAAATCATCTTTATTTACAACTGTATACAAATTACATTATTTTCTTCACGCAAGTCCGACTTCAGCTACGTCACGCCATAGCGACAATGGGAGATGCAGCAATTCACCACGCGATGGAATGTTTAGGGGGCCTAGCGCTTTCTTGTCACGCTATGAAGTGCTTGGTTCGTCGCGATTATACTTTGTTGGGGGCCTAGAAAATATAAAAGTTACCGTACCGCCATGGTTCCTAAATATATTTTGAAGATTTTATTTGTTGTTAATCAAATATACTTCACTGTTAAATTAATACTGATATTGTTCTAATAATTAACGATTAAAATTATTTTTCATGTATATAGTCCTGATGCGTAAAAAGTGTTGTAAGAAATGGAAAGTGATATCAATGCGCAAAATTTCCTCTGCTCCTCAAATACTCTCTTGTCATTGGCCAAATGTATAGCTTTTGTTACCCAGACGTGTGCAACTCGACTAAAAGCTCGACTTCATTAAGTCGAACTGCAAACTTTGACTACTTCGCTTTTGAATCGAATTTGAAGTAATAGCTCGAACTACGACTTTTTCAAGTCGAACTTCGAACTACGACTAAAGTCCGGTTTAAGAATACGGGCGTAAGACACAAATTTAATATGTATATTTTTTCCTCTGTGAAATCTTACAATTTTACAGTAGGCGGAGGTATGCACTCTCGGAGTGTCATTCTTATTAAAAATATATTTCAGATAGCAGTCTGAGTTTTATTGTCGCAGATTTCTAAACTACAGCAATAACTTGATAATAATGACAGTCTTACATCATTGTTGTCCGAGTAGTTTGTACTACCAAGAGCCGAGTCTGTACTTTCTTTTGTAGAATCACAACCTGGAAGAATTAAGATTGTTGTATGTTAATCTGTCAACTTTATGTTCAATAATTTAAATTGTGAGTACCGTTATTAAAGCATGGTTCCTACTAGTAACAAAATGGACGTAGACCCAACAAAAGTAAAATAGTAAAAGGTAATTATCTTAGTCCTCCTCAAGCTTAACTGGAAACTGAGGAGATTCAGATAGGCCCTCTACGGACCCACGGCAGCCAGCAGTGCAGCGTCTATCAGATCAGCACACCGTGAGTGAGTGAGCAACGACAAGCAACAGTTAACAATAGAGTTCTGCGGTGCGACGTCACAACGATAGAGGGCACTGCATGGTTGCTAGCCAACCAAAAAATGCGTTCAACGCTACTATGTTGATAAACTGTATAGATCTGTATTTCTATCAAATTATGTATCTTGGCTTGATTTTTGTTAACTTAAACTATAGTTGAAGAATCAATAGATCATTAAAAACAAATATTTAGTGATCTTTTGAAATTTTAGTTTGTTTTTTTAAAAAATTATTAAGTTTTAAAATGACTACTTCAATAAGCCTATTCCAAACTATTGGTGACAAGAGTCAGGTTGAACGCATTTCTTGGTTGGCTAGCAACCATGCAGCGCCACCTACCGTCATGACTTCAGCACCGCAAAACTCTATAACAATCCATTATGATTGGTTACCTATGTTGCGCTTATGTCCTTGTGTTGCATCCTAGTTAGAACCAAGTTTTAGTGATTTACATAATATCAAAAACATCAATACTAATAGTAGTAATTTACTATAAAAGGTTGAATACCTGATTGAAAAGTAAAAGATCCAAAGCCCATATTTATTTGTATTTTCGCCAGATGACCTGTGTTATAAACAAATGTAATTCCATCATACAGTAAAACATAAATAAACAGTGCGATTACAAATAATAGGGAGTTTTATGATGCTGTATGTTGTATTATTATATTGCAGATTCTGTCATGTCCTCAACCCAACAGAAATAGCGATATTTTTTGCATTAAAATGTTCTTACAAAACTAGTTTAGATCAATGTATGACTGAGGAGATGGTTGCGTTTCATATCGAAGATGTCGTCTCCCATCCTTATTAAAGTTGTATATAAGGCCTGCCCTAGGTTAAGTTAACCCCAGTCAGGGCCTAGCCCTAACAACAGCAGCCAGCTGCTGACGTTTTATTATATGCATTATTACAGCAATTAGTATGTTATTTTTGCTAGTATAGTAGGTCAAGATTAGCTTGTTGCAAAGATTTTCAAATCATTATTCATTGTCTAGTCGTGCTATCTTTGTGTTGCATGCTTTTGATTCTGTGAGCTTTGTTATACCAAATGATCACAAACAAATCATCATTCCTATTGGATAGCCATGATATGATGTAATGCCATTTACCGTACCTTTAGCAGCCAGAAGGTAAGATACAGTACCGTATCTCTAGGATATCAATTATAATTATTCATTTAACTAAAACTTTGACCTAAAAAAATTTTTTTTAGTGTAATATGGTAATGTTTAATGTAATGTGTAATGTTTAATTTAATACGGCTTTACCACGTTGAAACACCGGTTCTCGTCAGATCACCGAAGTTAAGCAACGTTGGGCCTGGTTAGAGCTTGGATGGGAGACCATCTGGGAATAGCGGGTGCTGTATACGGAGCTGGGGTCCCGTTAGGCATTTGAAATCAGCACTGCTGACTCTTATGGCAGCCCCTGCATCTAGTATCTGCCTCAGACCTCTGGTCAAGGTGGGCACTGGACGAGAGAAGCCCTTGATCAATGTCAGGACCAATCAAGGTGCTTTAAACTCTCCTGGCTTTGTTTGTATCAAACCTGTTAGTGGCGGTAATTATCGCTGTTGGTTTCGATTGAATAAAATAAAAATAAAAAAATAAAATAAAAATAAAAATGTTATAATAATTACTCCCTAGTAGATGTGAACAAATATAACATAATTAGATTGTAGATCATGTCAATCAATGGATTCTAAAATAGAAATGATGAAGGATGATAAATAGAAATGGTGAATGATGAAAGGTTATATAATATAACCTTTCATCATTCACTAAGTGCCATTATTTGTACCATTACACGAATACAAAACATTCATTATTTATTTTATATAACATCTAAATAAATTCCTGTCATTTAAATCAAATAAGGTAGCCCTAGCCAAGGCCTACATTTCATTCACATTGATTAAAAACATTTCGTTTTTAATAATTTTATATTAAATGTTATATTTATATGGATTTTATAAACACTACTAGTACTACACTACTTTTGTGTTAATTATGTCAACAAACGACCAACCTAGTAATAGCCTAGTACTAGCTTGGCTGAAAGGCAAAACTTCGACAGACAATTGGAACTTATCTAGGCTAATTATGGTTTTTCCAACAATTCCACGTCTTGTAGGGATGTCCCCATTAATTAACCAAAATCCTAAAAACAATCTAAAGCTGCCCGCGGTACAAGATACCAGACGACAGGTGGCGCTGTTGTATTTCACAGCACAGAGCCATTACAGCTGCAGTATATCTAACATTTAATTTGTATATAGTACTAGATTTTTTTTCATCTGCGAAACGTTTTTTTTTTTCGTACACAAAATAAAAATGTTTAAAAGAGAAAGGAAATTGAGGCCACCAGGCGACAGGTGCCGTTGTTGTATTTCACAGTACAGAGCCATATTACAGTACTGTATATCTAAAATTTAGGTAATTATTCTCATCCACGAAACTTTTTTTTTTTTTCGTACACAAAAATGTTTCAAAAAGTACTATTGCACGCCATGTGACCCTCAATCGTCCAATCAAATGACAGCAATTTATTTAGGTGTTATATAAAATACAATATTGTGTATACTATGCATGTGGCAGGGCGTTTATTTGATGAAAGTGTTTATTCGAATAAATATGGTAAATTAGTTAGCACTCACCTTTGTTACCTACCGTAACATCGAGTGTATTCAGGTCAATTTCATCATCATCTGGGAATGGCTGATTATACTTTAAAAAACAATTAAAAGCATATGAATGTAGTTAATTTATTTTATTCTGGTATAAACACAAAACGTAGCCAAAGGCTAAAATTATTGCATTTACAAAAATATAGAAGTTGTATTGCATACATATTTAAACTTTACTCTACTGATAGTGATACTTTTTCAGCCGTTTTTTTAGCCGTGGCTAAAGATATGGTAGTGTATCCTAACTTCCGTTTGCAAAAGGTACGGTAAAATTGCATTACTTCATAATCGGCCAATGAGGTGCTGGTACGTGTTTGACGTCATTGTATAAGGACTTTGGATTGGTTTTTATCGCGAATCAGTGATCAACCGCTTAACATTTTCTTTATGCTTTATTTATCGCTACTTCGTGTTTGACAAAAACTAAATGTAGCCTACGTCTGCTATTATTGAAAAGCCAAATACAGAAAACCGTTTCAAAAGAGGCCTACTACGCACTACATATAACCTATAGCCTCATTATATGAGTTTGTTTGTGTAGGGAAAGCGGTGCTAGGCTGTGGCCAGCTGCATGTGTGCACTGATTTCTGTGACCCAGCCCTGGGGCTAAATCATAGTATTTAATATATTTAATGTCCGCATTTGCTTGTTGTTTATGGTCACCATCTGTAAACAAAGTTTAATAAAAAAAAATATAGGCCTAAATAGGCCATTTGGAATAAAAATAAAACTCCTTATTAATAGTAACTATGGACAAATGAACTAGACGCAACACAATTTTCAACATTGAATTATAATTTCTTTGTAGTTTTTCTAATTTGGCTATCAACATATCGGATTTAATTATAATACTACTACTATATGATGTATAATGAATGAAATAATATTTGAGATTGAGTGCATGTTTTGTAACGTCCACCAACCACATGAACTTGCTTTATTAAGTCTACAGAATCAATGTTGTCTCCCGTTATCAAACTTCTGGATTGAAGTCACAGAATCAGCTCACACATCACAACCTGGCGCTGCTGATAGGCATTCTCTACAGACGAGATATGAAAAAAGTCCTTATCGATGACAACACACGTACCAGCACCCCATTGGCTGATTATGACGTAATACAATTTTACCATACCTTTAGCAGACGGAAGTTAGGATACGGTACCGAATTTAGCCACCCACGGCGGTAATTTAACTCTTCCCTGGTACAACGTCAACTATAAGCCAAATAATTAGGTACGACTTTGCATTACATGCGGGTTAGCATGTGTACGGGTTGGTTTAGGGGCGCTAATGCAGTTTAGCATGTGTACGGGTTAGCATGTGTACGGGTTGGTTTAGGGGCGCTAATGCAGTTTAGCATGTGTACGGGTTAGCATGTGTACGGGTTGGTTTAGGGGCGCTAATGCAGTTTAGCATGTGTACGGGTTAGCATGTGTACGGGTTGGTTTAGGGGCGCTAATGCAGTTTAGCATGTGTACGGGTTAGCATGTGTACGACTTTGCATTACATGCGGGTTAGCATGTGTACGGGTTGGTTTAGGGGCGCTAATGCAGTTTAGCATGTGTACGGGTTAGCATGTGTACGACTTTGCATTACATGCGGGTTAGCATGTGTACGGGTTGGTTTAGGGGCGCTAATGCAGTTTAGCATGTGTACGGGTTAGCATGTGTACGGGTTGGTTTAGGGGCGCTAATGCAGTTTAGCATGTGTACGGGTTAGCATGTGTACGACTTTGCATTACATGCGGGTTAGCATGTGTACGGGTTGGTTTAGGGGCGCTAATGCAGTTTAGCTTGTGTACGGGTTAGCATGTGTACGACTTTGCATTACATGCGGGTTAGCATGTGTACGGGTTGGTTTAGGGGCGCTAATGCAGTTTAGCATGTGTACGGGTTAGCATGTGTACGACTTTGCATTACATGCGGGTTAGCATGTGTACGGGTTGGTTTAGGGGCGCTAATGCAGTTTAGCATGTGTACGGGTTAGCATGTGTACGACTTTGCATTACATGCGGGTTAGCATGTGTACGGGTTGGTTTAGGGGGGCTAATGCAGTTTCGTACCCACCCCTTAAAATTACTCAAAATCTTCATCCAACCTACTCACGAGTTGTCTACAACATCCTGCAATCATAAAATTGTAAAAAATCGATATTTTTTAAAATTTATAATTAATTCTAATCAATTAATATTGAGCACCCTACAGAAATACATCGCCAGCTTAGATTCACGAAAATCATCGCTAGGCCTGCCGATAAAGTATGGAGGCCTCATAGGGCATTAACTCTTGATAGAGTAAACTGTTGCGTTCAATAAAAGGCGTAGAACTTAATGTTTAAAGCACGTACTAAATAATAATTTGCATTCCGACATGAGTTTTGTATTTTTAATAAAGAAATAATATACAATTGCTGTATTCATCATTGTGGGTATCACCATATGTTATGTTTTTAATTTGTTCTTGTTCTTCTTTCATTTTAATAGTAGAATTTCACACAGAAAAGAAGATAAATATAGAACTGCTGACTCTTGAAGACTGATATAAGTACTGACCAATTTTTCTCTGTTTCAGTTTATTTTACATTATGGTTTGTAGGTCAAATAAATAAATGAAATTAAAAGAATGGCAGTACTTCCTTCAGTCATAAGCTACAATGTTATAACACAATAAACAAGCTTATGACAAATTAATTGTTTTAGTAATGTTAAAACGCCAATGGTTTCCCTGATTTTATAGAAGTATATATTAACATTTTTTATTCACCCATGGAAATAAGAAATGCAACAAAACAGAAAGATATGATTTATTGAAATGTAATGTACAGTAATACAATGATAATTATAATAAAAATGTTTTCCATCAATTACTAGAATTTATTTTACTTCTGCTGACACTGAATACATCATTTCATGTCTTTCATTTCTTCTTTTTTATCTTCTTTCCATAAAAATATAACATTAAATAATGAATCAACTATTCATTATTTATTTTTAACAATATTTTACGACTCGAGGATGATCCGTCCAGCGAAGCTGATCATTAGGGACCCTCACAAAAATATAATTTGACAAGACAATAACACACAACACTTAAAATATATAATATATTAAATTGTTTGCAGACGATACCAAGCTATATAGAGTAGTAAGTAATGAGTTGGATAGAGATACTCTTTAGCAGAATGTAGATATTTTATACAAGTGGTCACTGGATTGACAATTACCCTTTAATTTATCTAAATGCAAAATAATGCATTTCGGTCGAGGGAATAATATGTTTAAATATTATATAGGAGGAGTTGAAATTGCAGAGGTTAATGTAGAATCGGACCTTGGTATTTAGTTTGATCGGAAACTGGATTTCTCAGCTCATTCTGTTAAAGTTGCGAGAGCAGCTAAAATAGAAGATTGAGTCTGATTAAAAGATCATTTAAAAATCTTGATAGTGCAGGATATACGTTTATCTAAGTCTATGATTCGACCGGTTAATGGAATATGGTAGCTGTGTTTGGAACCGGCCCTAGATATAAGACTCAGATTACTAGAGAAAGTTCAGCAGAGAAGGACTAAAATAAATTGATTAAGGATTTGAAAGATAAAGATTATGTAGATACTAGGCTGAGGACTTTAAATTTACTCACATTATTATTCAGGAAAAAAAGAGCAGATGTTATTCAGATTCTATAAGATTTTTCATGGTATTATTCTTTGGATCCTGATAGATTATTTACAGTAAGAGATCTGAATATTCTAGGACTAGAGGCCTTCCATTCAAAGTATATAAATCTAAAACAAATTTGATTGTAAGGAAGAAGTCCTTTGCTTCTCGCGTCGTGAATGATTGGAACTCCCTTCTTTCAATAAGTTCATAGCGGGTATTGGGAAGTTCTGGTCTGGCCACCATTTAAAGTTCTGCCCGCATAAGTTGGAAGAGGATGCTGTAATGTTTGAGGGACAAATAAGCACAGTTCTCTAAGTCTCGAAGATTCAAGGTAAATTCAAGGTAAAATAAAAAGAATTTCTAAAAATTAACAGCGTAATTAAACACAAAATATTTCTTTATGAAAAGACTTAAAATTCGTTTCATGAGGAACATGTAAAAAATATTTGTTATACCTAACAGCGTCCTCTATAGATCGATGCCCTATGATACCTCCATACTTTTTCGGCATGCCTGGCGATGATTTTCGCGAAGCTAAGCTGCCGATGGATTTCTGAAGGGTGCTCAATTATTAATTGATTAAAAATATTTATAAATAAAAAATTATCGATATTTTACAATTTTATGCTTGCAGAATGTTGTAGACAACTCGTGAGTAGCCTAGCCTAACTGGTTTACGATGAAACCGGTAGCGTCTGAAATCGGTCGTGATAAAATCAACTTCCGGTATTTTGTATGGCGCGCCGCTAGAGCTATACGTTTGATGATATCTGTCGCGTTTGAAATCGGTCGCGTTTGAAATCGCGCTATTTTGTATGGAGCGAGATGCATGCTAGCGGGATATACATTTTCTTCGTTTAAATAGATTTAATTGATATTTTTTAGGAACTAGAATATTTATGTGGATATTTTTTATTTGGTTAATAAATATTTATTATCAATCATTATTTTTTTTCATTTCACAGGTCTCGGAGGATCTGTATCTTTTCAAAATGGCATTTCTAAACACGTTCAGAATAATATGCATATAATAATTTTATTATGTATTGTAATTAATATATTATATAGAGAATATATGTCTGTGTCTTTTATTATGAAAACAATTTCGTAGGCGAGTTACTGAAATAAACCCCCAAATAAGCCATATCAGATGCGCCTTCTATTATCGTGCAGCCGTTAACTGTACGTTATTTCGCTGACGGGATTCCCCTTTAAAAAAAACATGCACTAGTGTTTCAAATCATGGACAAAACACGTACGATTGTTTCCCATGGCTAGGTAAAATGACGTATAGCCCTATTACTAAAAACCATACATTTGAAACATCTATGGGCCTCCTACACGTGATTTTGTGAAACATAGTTCCATGGTTAAAATGGACCTGAAATGGATTTTCGATTTTTTTCATTTTAGAATGATGTTTTGGGGGCTATTAGGTGTTGCTAGAATGTATATTGTTACAAAATATAAATTGGCCCTTTTGGGGAAAGCCCCATTTGAAAATCAAAAAAATTTGCGGGTGACGTCACTTTGCGAATATATTCCTATCCCTCCAATGGACAATTTGCAGTTTTTTGGCTATAACTCTTGAAATCTATGAAGTATTTTCTAAAAAATGCTTGTGCATTTGCAGAAACGTATTTAGAATTTTTTTAGATAAAATTATTACCGTATAAACGGTTATTCAGCGAGTAAATGACGATTTAATATCTTAAAATCAACGTTTTTTTTCTGGCAATACCGAAGTTGGCCTGGCAACATTGTCCGGGATACAGCTCCGTGCGCAATGATGCGTATCCATATTTTCCGTTCGTGTATTTTGTATATCGTTCGTAATTTATACTGCTAAAATGTGTTACCATACATACCCTTACAAATTAGCGCGACCAAAATAAAACACGACCGATATCAAACGTAACTATATGATAAAAAGCATATCTAATGGCACTCCATACAATATACCGGATGTTGATTTTATCGCGACCGATTTCAAGCGCAACCGATTTCATCTGACATTGCCTAACTAGGTTAAGGCCCTAGGCCTAGATGAAGTATTGAAAACATTTCGAGTAATTTTAAGGGGTGGGTACGAAGGGCGCAGGTCAACTCGGCCCTAAACCGTCTCGGCCAAAGTCAAGTCGGCCCCAAGTCAAGTCGGCCTCAAGTCAACTCGGCCTCACGTCAACTCGGCCTCACGTCAACTCGGCCTCAAGTCAACTCGGCCAAAAACTAATCCGTCAACTCGGCCTCTAAAAAGTATGGAACACAAAAAGTGCTAAAATATAGTAGTAATAGTAGGCCTACATAATAGACGAAATAAAACGGAAATTTCAATGTAAATTATAACCCACTGGGCCTGATCGTTTTTTAGTATTTATTTATATTGTTGGTTGGTTAGTCTCAGTAAGAACCCTCAGTAATGTGTTTGTTAGATCTATTTTTTGATACAAGGATGTTCCCATCGAAATATTTTTAGAAGGCTAGGCCTATACAGTAGAACCTGTGTTTTACGTACCCTGATTTTACGTTCCCTCGATTTTACGTACGCTTAAAATAACCGATGACGTCATCATTTTCTTACATTGAGGGCGCAATTTAACAACAACAAAGCACACAAAGCCACAATCATGGCTGTGTGAGGAATTCTGCTGTGTGTGGGACAAGCTACGCACGTGCATTCCCCCTAAAGCAGCGACTGTTTTTAATATTGATAGAAAACAATTATATTTTACACTTTATTTTAAACATCGCACAGCCTGTATACTGTACTTTTCTAGTTAGGCCTCACATCTTGCTAGGCCTGCTAGCTTGGCCTGAATAGTCTAGGCAAGGCCTAGCTAGTGACCACCTGCATACTGTACAGAAGTAGGCAAACACGGCTAGCTACGATCTCTACGTATTTGGGGTCAATTTAAGGTCAACCTTGATTTTACGAATCCCTTGTTTTACGTACGTCTTTCGGTCCCGTACCGTACGTAAAATGGAGGTTCTACTGTATATTATATAGATATTATTAGATTAATAATACAGTAAAATAAAAATGGGGTTTTTTTTGTATATATTTTCTCTCAAATTATTAGCAATATGTTACGGTCAAAGTGAATAACTATATAATTGTGACATTAAAACGGTATATTACAGTAACAATATCTTTCACACATTTATTTTTTCGGGGGTACAATGACAATGTCAATCAAACTACCGAAGAGATTATGGAAACAAATTCGGAATGTTCTGTCATGTTAATGTTCTATTGCAATTGTGCGCTATTCAAATTGTTTTTATTACTTTTGTGATTTGATTATAAAATAATGGAGAATCCAATGAATACCCCTTTTACACTATCACCGTAACAGCGGTGTAACCCCGCAGTTGTTAGTACACCGGGCCGTTAAACTCCGGTGTTGTGGTTTTTATTGACTGGTGTAAATGGGAAAATCCAACCACCCCGGTGTGCTCTTCCCGGGGTGAAATGAAGCTGAATGTTTTCCGGTGTACCTTCTCAGAGACACGAAGTTTTTGTGGTTCAACACCGAGCTGTTAAAGGTCATTGACGTGAAAATTTAACATGTTGTCACAGAAATACAATATATTATGCAAACAAAATAGTTTTTTTTGCTTAAAACAATTGTACGATATGTTGTGCTGTTCGTTATTTTCTTTTAAAGGCACAAACAAATTTATGACTCATTCTTTTCTGCTGAAAATATTGAAATGTTCGTGTGCATTCTACCTTACCAGAAAGCCTAAAATAATGTAATATTGGTGTAACTCTACCCTGGCCGATTCTATGTAGGCCTAATTATTGAAAAAGGGAAAAATATATATAATACTGACGTCTCAATGGATGAAAATGATATCTTTTTTAGGAACTGAAAAAGTACCATATAATAATTTTCCTTCATTGATACATTGTTATGCTAATTAACTAACAAATACATTTTTTATTTTAAATACTTACCGTACCTACCCTATTTTTACGGCAACCTAACAATTTAGGGCCTATTTAATGTACGTACAGTCTACAAGGCGGAAATGCAGTCATTTTAAAAAGAAAAATATTTTTGGCTAGTGTAAATGGAAATTGCCTCCGAGTTCAACTCGTGTTCCTCTCTCCGTCGATAGTGTAAAAAGGGTAGAATACATGTATGGGAAATTAATCTAAAACACACTGAAGAAATCATCATGAAAAAATGGCGTATTTTTATTTTGTCAAGCAAAAACTAAAACATATATTGTTTGAGTCCAAAACAACGGAATTCCTAAACAACATAATATTGCCTAAGTAGCATTCTTATCTGTTTTTTTTAACACCCACCGCGCCCTGATATTGTTCAATGAAAGTGATCACCTAAAGGGGCATTCCCACCGTACTTGTTCCGTTTCGCGGAACGGAAGACGGCGCCGTTTTTTTCAACGCGACACGCGCCCGTTCACCGTTCCGTTTTAAGCATTCACACTCATTCGATCAGATGTCTCTCCAATTCCCGCCGCACTTTTTTAACTTCATGACCCTTGACATAATAAACTACGAAACGAGTTATGATTGGTCAAATTAGACCGTGTTTCGTTTCCGTTCCGTTTCTATCAAGTTATGAGCGATCTGTCCGTTCCGTTGTTTTTCACCGGCCGTTCATTTTTCACGGAACAGATTTGGTGTAAACGCTGCTATTGTTTTAACGCTTTTCGAACAAAACGGTGCCGTTTTACGTTCCGTGAAACGGAACAGATGTGAATGCCCCTTTAGTCATGAGAATATACAGTAGCCAAATAACAGTTATATACAAACGTCAGTCATCATGTGATACTTTGTTTGAAAAAGAACAATACCTTAAAATTAAGAGAAATAACAACATGGACTGTCATGGAAGCAAATTTCTTTCTTCCCATGGTGTACTGTATTAATTATGAATAATTATGAAGTAGAAACGAAATGAAAATAACAATTTCATACAAAAAAAACGGTAAGGCCTATTTGAAAATAATGCACATTCATATCTGGGTGTGTGTGCATGTAACCTATCCCCATAATGCTTATGCAATTTGTATTCTTGCCTATTGATTTGTTATGATTTTAATGTTATTTTATTCTTTTTATATTGAGGTATATAGAGTTGTAGACAGTTGTCTTCTTCGACAGTTATTCCTGTATACAAAATGTGAAGAAATATTTATTTATTTCAAACAATATAAATAAATAGCCTACTACTTATCAAAACAAAAAACGATCAGGACCAGTGTGTTACAATTTATATTGAATTTTCCGTTTTATTTCGTCTATTATGTAGGCCTAACCGTACTATATCCTGCCATTATAATATTAACTACTAATTAGCCAAGGCTGAGACACAAAATTGGCTTAGTGATAGATTTCAAAGGGTTGTTGTGAATGGTAGGAAATCTGAGTGGGCCCCTGTTCATAGTGGTGTGCCTCAGGGTTCGGTCCTCGGACCGGTGCTTTTTCTCATTTTTATTGATGACATAGATTTTTCCATTGATTCTTCATTGTTGAAATTTGCTGATGACATTAAATTGTTTGGAAGTGTGCATTCCGAGGTCGATCCTGGAGTACTACAAAATGATATTGACAAGTTATCACTTTGGTGTCGTGAATCCCTAATGAGCTTTAATAGTAGTAAATGCAATGTCATGCACCTAGGATTTAATAATCCGAATCATTCTTATGAACTTGATGGGGTTATCCTAGATGAAGTAACAGAACAAAAAGACTTGGGAGTGATTATTGATAAATCTCTTAAGACTAGTAAACAATGTGTAGCAGCAGCCAAAACAGCAAATCGAGTTTTAGGTACTATTAAAAGATCCATTAAATATAAATCAGTTGATATGATTAAATCGCTTTATATTGGATTAGTCAGGCCTCATCTCGAATTTTCAGTCCAGGCATGGTCTCCTCAACTAAGGAAAGACATTCATTATTAGAAAAAGTTCAGAGGAGAGCAACTAGGCTACCACCTAGTTTGCATGGCATGCCCTATGCAGATAGGTTAAAAGTTTTTAATTTAACAACCTTAGAAGAAAGACGACATAGAGGGGACATGATTCAAACATACAATTTTCTTTCTAACAAAGAGGCTATTGATAGTGATTTACTTTTTAAAAAGTCTGAATATACCACCACTAGGGGTCATAAACATAAATTGAAAAAGAATAATGCTAGATTAAATTGCCGTAGTCATTTTTTTACCCGAGTCGTAAATTCATGGAATGCTCTCCCTGCCAGTACAGTAGAAGTTGAAACAACCATACTATTTAAAAGACAATTTCAGAAGACGAGGGAGGCTAATATAGAGGGCCACGACTGGCTCACCAGCCTCTTGCACCACTCATTTAGAGTGGTGTACGGTGAGTTACTATATTAGCACTTTTTGCGTTCCATAGTTTTTAGAGGCCGAGTTGACGGATTAGTTTTTGGCCGAGTTGACGTGAGGCCCAGTTGACTTGAGGCCGAGTTGACTTGAGCCGAGTTGACGTGGGGCCGACTTGACTTGGGGCCGACTTGACGTGGGGTCGACTTGACTTTGGCCGAGATGGTTTAGGGCCGAGTTGGATCGAATTCGGTACGAAACTGCATTTCATTAGCGCCGTTTGGGTATGGGTTCTAGCACCCGTTCGTTCCCCCACCACACTACACTGATGACAGGAGAGTCACAACGTACAACAGCCTGACCCAGGCCGGCCTATATTAGTAATAATAATAATACTTAAGCCTAGCCTAGCCTAGGCTAGTTAGGCCCTAGGACTCAGGAGGCTACTATTAGAGGCCTAGGCCTTAGAGAATAGCCTAGCCGGCGTGTGACCGAAACGGCCGCCGACTGAAACGGCCTTTACTTCGTAAGTAGTCAAATCGTATTTAAACATGTTACATAATATTATGTTGTGAGTGTGAAAAAGGAAAGTTTAGGTGAGGTGTGGTGCGAAACTGCAGTAATAGCGCCTAGGGCCTATATCTTATATAATTTAATATTGTCTAAATTCATTTCAATCTGAAAAAAAGTAAAACAATAGACACGTTTCGCGCTCGCGACCAATCAGAAATAGTGGGTATAGATTTGTAAACAAACCGAACACAGCTATATTGCGTGTTGAAGCATAGCGAAATGGCGACTGCCGAGTGCTTTTGTTACAAGGTGCATCATAAATGTTGTATATGTTGGATAAATCGTGAATTTAACTACACAAAATCACTGAATAATATTCCTGTAATTAATTTTCAAACACTTGCTGAGTGGTTTGCGTCGGCTCCGAAGTATAGTGGCGCAAAATCTTGGAAATTTTTCAAGGAAAGGTACGTCCACGATGTGCCCGCCCGGTGGCGTTGCCTGATGATGCGGTACTTGGTCTACTAGGCCTAGGAGGCTTGGGTGTCTGTTTAAGCGCCGAAGAACATCACATAATACATGGAAGATGCAATAGGAACATGAAGAAGAATGAAAGATAATAATTAATATATTTACGCAACATTTGTAAATAAAATCAACAGTTAACATGTAATGCACCGTAATTATATATGTCAAACCAAAAATGACAATACATAAATAAAGTCGATGATTCCGAACCAAATGCCCAAATAATTCTACAGTGAATATAAAACATAAGTTTAGAAAATAAATAACATCCTTACCATGCCATTCCATCAAAAGGCTAGTTTTGACGATTGCTTTTTAAGATGATCATCTCTCAGTTCTCCCCACGTACGTTCCCGAATGAAATTGGTTCTGCGCATGTGCGACCACGCACCGTTTAAAAGCCACACGCGCAGTTGTTTATTTTCGCGTAACGGTCGATTACATTTTGATCAACAAATGACCTGGCATTTTACATAACCTTTCTATAAAGTTATGACCTTCAAACAAGTTATTTTATTTTCCTTTAAACTTTATTATTCAATATATCTAAAAATACAATAAAAATATAAAACACAGTATAGCTATTATTTATGTTAACTTTCACTCAAATTTCACTCAAATTTTACGCCAAAAATCATGTAATTTTCAAACATCTATAAAAAAAATTCAAAAGTTTTTTGAGAGGTCAGATATTCTCATACATATTCATGAGAGATTGACCTTGTTATGTATTTTGAAAGCATTATGGAGGTAATTGATGGGGCGACGAGATAAAGGTGGAGAAAGTGATAAAAAATCACTATTTTCCCCCTAAAATACGGTTGTTTTGAATATGCTAGTGATCAACCAAACACACTAAAGTTGGTTAAATGCTATTTAAGGTAATGTGAATTACATTATCTTATTTTAAATTAGTTTATATCGAGTTGAGGCTAGCTACCACGTGTAATATTTTGGAAAAACATGTACGTAGGCCTAGTCTAGGCTAGGCCTCTCTTTGTCTGATTAACACTTTTCGTTATTGAATATACTTGGATTCTTCACTAGCTTTAGAAATTTTAAAGAACTAATGTTTCGCAATAATTTTAACGTTAATATTAGTATTTTTATATTGTTATTAATTAATTATACAATAATACGATTTTAGCTCCTTAAAATCATTACAGTGACCTACCCGTCTTTGATAATAGTATAATCTGTATTTTGTTATACAACATTAGGTTTGGGTTATTCCATTATAGTTAGAGGTAACACATATTTTATTCTATTCTTTTTGTTTGCATACAATTAAAATACAATGGAAAATTTATAACTAATGAGTAACAAACAACAATTCTTTTATTGTTTAAGGATATTTCTAGAGTTAACAGAAATGCAATAAGTACTATTGGATGAAGTACTTTTCCTGGTGAATATGATAAAAAAAATGACCGGCCTGGATATGATCGTCAACTAGTTTTTATGCTGCCAGATACTCCTCATACATACATCAAATTGATGATCAGATGGTTACTTTGGAATGGATTTGGAATCTGAGACAACTTTGACTTGTTGATAGAAAATTATGCTCATTTACTGTCTTTTTAATCACAATTATGTTCTACATAGTGTGAATCACATACAGTACTTGTGTTTTGCTAGTATATTTATCCATTCTGAAATAATAACTACTAGGCCTAATAAATATAAAAGTTAAAATAATGACTTTTAAACATACTACTGTACTGTAATTTAATTTTACCAAAATGTTTTTATAATAAAAAAAAATGTGATTATAAATAATAAATATAAGGCCTGTTGTGTCAATTTATTATAATCATGAAATACCTAGGCCTCGTATTGTACTACACAGTATTCATATACTGTATTTAAAATAAATGCAAAAATGAAAATAATAGAAAGTAACAATATATACAATGCCCGTCTGGCATAATTTCATAAAGTCATACAGCTTTATGTCTTTAAATTACAAATAAAAGTATGTAAAGCCTACAAAATTAGGTATATTCAAGCCTCTATAAATAGCCTTAAGACGCGCCACGCGCGACGCGCCTATGCTTTAACATAGGCACGTCTATTCTGATGTGTCAAAATAGCCGAAATTCAGTTAAATGATGCTCTAATATAGTAATTACCTCCTAATAATTTTAATTGGAATTAAATTAAATGATATCTAAATAAAATGATATGACACACTGCATATCTGGGAAAACTTCAGATTAATTACAATTTAACATTTTAAACGACTCGTTTTACTTCCGAAATTCTCGTAGCGTTGTTGTGTTATTGTTGTCATTTGCATTGATATGTTTGAAGTTTGATAGTATTTTAAATATTGTATCAATATTTTTAAAATCTTCACATTTCTAAAGAATATAATTTCAAAAATGAAAAAAGCTAAATGCTTAATATCATAGAGCAGTTTGTGTACATATTTTAGGTCTTTTAAATGTATGAATGATCGTCAAGTTACCGCGCGTCGTCCAAAAAGTTTCGTGCGAAAATTTTCTAATTACACGCTTGGTTGCTTCGACGCCCTCTATAGTTTTACCTTCTCAGCAATTACCTATAATTTGCATTGCGGCGAACATACGTGTCCCATGCTTTAACATACCTCTCGCTGTGTTTGTTTACCATTGTATACCCACTAAAAGGTCAAACTGACGTTGACCTCGCGAGCGCGAAACGTGTCTATTGTTTTAAACCATACGTCGTTTTGATTACATGTTGTATGACAAACGGCACACGCGGCGTTTCATACATTCAATTGTGTTTTAATTGGCGGCCGTTTCAGTCGGCGGCCGTTTCGGCTGTATGTAAACCGCCTAGCCTAGGCCAGGTTGAAGAATTCGTCACTGTTTTACGGTTAATATGATTAGTCTATATGCCTAGACGGGCGCCTAGAATACCTAAAACATTAAATCATACCTTGGCAAAAATACTTTTAAATTTTGACTCTAAGTTGTAAAGTGAGGAATTCATTATTTTTTGCACTTCCACACACACTATTATAGGCCTATGTCGACTCCTAATAAAACCAAATAACTTATAACACAAGAATCTCCTGTTCTTCAATTTGCATTCAAAACACAGTATCGGAAGTACAGGGTTAAAAGGTCAAACTGGGCGACGCCATGCATTTCACAGCAGAGCCATTATATATATAAAGAGTTACGACATTGGATTATAGTCACGTGATATGCAGATCAAAATGTGTCAAACTTGTCTGCATTAATGCATGTAAAGTATAGGAGCAACAAAATACTTTCAATTTTTTCTTGTATTAAAAAAAATGTAATTGCACATTTTACGATGAAATATCGATGTGCACAGCGTACAGAAGTACTTGCGCCAAAGAATATTGCGCGCGCGTGCGCTAGTACATTATAACGTTCGATTGATTGATTTTGGAACAAAACATCCCATAACTACGTCCTATTAATAACAATTATGTAATATTTTCAATTCATAATGCATGCTTTGATGACTAAATAAAATAATAAAGTGTCGTGGATATATTTGTTAATATATTGAATAGGGTATGAACAATATTAAAATAATAAAGGCAAATTATTACAAATGAAATGATGAACGAGTCTCTGAAAGCTTGTGTCAAAAACACATAGAGAGCCATATACTGTATAAAAAGAGGGGTGAATTTGTGTGTTTTTTGTATTGGTTCATGCTTTGATGTATCCTGATTTGCATGTAGGCCCTAGCATTTATTCTTTTGTTATTATAGACACAATATATATATATGTTACCAAATTAATACCATTAATAACTTTATTTACTAAAATAAAAACGGAATCTAAGCGTTATTTCATTGACAACAAAATCTAAAAATAATGCATGGAACTACAGGAAAACGCTATACAAAAGAGACGCGCGCGCCCTCAGCGTGCGAATTCTTTGACACAAAAATGGCTTCTAATTTTCAATGTCGTAACTCTTTATATATATGGCTCTGTTTCACAGCATGGAGCAGCGCCCCCTCCAAACTAGGAAGTCAATTACTCTACCCCCTAGAGAGTATTAGCAGAACCCCTCTATGATTTTGACTTTCTAATTTGATGCGGGCGCCCTACTCCTCAGTCAATTACTCTATCCCCCCTAGAGCATTTGCAGATCCCCTCTATGATTTTGACTTTCTAATTTGATGCGGGCGCCCTACTCCTCAGTCAATTACTCTATCCCCCTAGAGCATTAGCAGATCCCCTCTATGATTTTGACTTTCTAATTTGATGCGGGCGCCCTACTCCATGGCTCACAATGGCTCCACCCATAGCTTTATTCTATCCCACAATGCCTTTCGAAATTGTTACGCGCTTCGGACGAACAGGAGATTCTTGTGTGTTGTAAGTTCTTTGATAAAACCAAATACTGATATAGCTCGCCTAGTAGTGTATGGAACGCCATCGCTGCCTCCGGCAGCAAACTTTAATTCTATTTGGCTCTTTTACCATACGTTCGGCTCTTTTAGCATTCGGCGCATTTCTATTCGGCCCATTTACCATTACGTTCGGCTCTTTCAGCATTCGGCGCATTTCTATTTGGCCCATTTACCATTATTTTATTTTTATTTTATTTTATTCATTTCGGCAATAAACATAAAATAATAATTACAAAAAAAAAACATAAAAATATATATATATATATAGAAGACAAGGAAAAGAAATATCATCTGGTTCAACCCGCCTTACAGTGCCAACGTGAAAACCAAAATAGGGCACGAGTTCTTAAAGACTGTAGATGAATGTTTTCCACATAACCATGAGCTAAGAAAAATATTTAATAGAAACACCATTAAAATCAGCTATAGTTGTATGCCTAATATAGGGTCTGTAATATCGGCCCACAACAAAAATGTATTACGTAATGATATGCCCTGTGATAACATCAAGCAATGCAACTGTCGAAATGAATGCCCATTAGATGGGAAATGCCTAACCAGTGGTGTTGTTTATCAGGCTACAGTAACAACAAATGATGATGATAAAGTTGAAACATATGTCTGACTAACCGAAAACACATTTAAATGCAGATATAACGCACACAATAGTTCATTCCGTAATGTTAAATACAAAAACAGCACAACGCTTAGCCAGTACATCTGGAAGCTAAAAGATGATAACATAAAGTATAACATTAAATGGCGAATAATAAAGAAGTGTAAACCATATTCCAATGTTAACAAACGGTGTAATCTATGCTTACAAGAGAAGTATTATATTATATGCAAGCCTGAAACCAGCTCACTTAACCATAGGAACGAATTAGTCAGTGCATGTAGACATAGGAGAAAGTTTCTACTAAAGTATCAGTAATTTAGATAATAAGAATTTGGTTAACAATAGACTGTCCAGGAAATAGAGATGTGGTGTACTTGCTAATTAGCATACTATTGTTCACATAAACAGTTTGCCTTAAGACTTCATTATAGCTTTTTGTATTCACTTGTGACTATCATTCAGAGCCAAGCACCTGAAGATTGAGTTCATACTCATGAAACAGCCTGTAGTGCAATAATGTTCAGTTGGTAATTTACTAGCGTCTTTCATTTATTTATATATATATATATATATGAAAAACAAGACACGAGGCCGAGGAAAGACAAAAGCATTAAACAAACGCTGTCACCGGTAAGGTGTGTCTCTCCAACACATAAATAACAAATAACAAGAATATATACCAATATAGTAGACATATCATTTCATTTAAAAATTTAATTACATTAATTAATTACATTACGTTCGGCTCTTTCAGCATCCGGCTCTTTTTTATTCGGTCCATTTACCATTACGTTCGGCTCTTTCAGCATTCGACTCTTTTTTATTCGGCCCATTTACCATTACGTTCGGCTCTTTTTGATTCGACCCTTTTTGATTCGGCTCTTTCTGCATTACGTTGGGCTCTTTTTAAATCGGCATTTTTTTATATCGCGCAATTAAAATGTAACCTTTGACATGGGGTCAAATGGAAGAAAATCAACGACTGGAAATGAGTAGATGTCATGGCGCCAACCATGAGTAGCCAACCGATTAAAGATGTGTTGAATAACCTAAAATTAATTCATCTTTTAACAAATTTTGAGAGAGAAAGGGTAAATTATTATTATTAAATGTTAGGCTGACACTAGGCCTAGCTAGCCTAGGCCATAAATCAAACCATTTCTCTCTCAAAATGGTCAATAAGGTGGGACAATTGCAAGTTCTCTAACACATTAATCATGTCAATAAAATGATTACTCCTATTGAAATAGCCTTCAAATTCATTTAATTCAACCAACCAAACACTCTACATGCTGCATCTA
Source organism: Antedon mediterranea (assembly GCF_964355755.1). Classification (NCBI taxonomy): domain Eukaryota; kingdom Metazoa; phylum Echinodermata; class Crinoidea; order Comatulida; family Antedonidae; genus Antedon; species Antedon mediterranea. The sequence goes on along the minus strand of NC_092672.1, from coordinate 14,911,657 downwards.
TATGTTTTGTAAACATTTCATAGACTCATTTCCAGCCGTTGATTTTCTTCCATTTGACCTCATGTAAAAGGTTAGAATTTAATTGCGCTGTATAAAAAAGGGCCAAATCAAAAAGAGCCGAACGTAATGCAGAAAGAGCCGAATAAAAAAGGGCCGAATTAAAAAGAGCCGAACGTAATGCTAAATGGGCCGAATAAAAAAGAGCCGAATGCTGAAAGAGCCGAATAGAATTAAAGTTTGCTGCCGGAGGCAGCGATAGCGTTCCATGGCTGCCTTCGGCTCTTTCATCATTCGGCGCTTTTTTATTCGGCTCTTTCTCTATTACGTTCGGCCCTTTTTTATACGTCGCAATTAAATTCTAACCTTCAATTCAATTCAATTCAATTCAATTCAATTCAATTCAACGTAAACATTTATTTTCTTTCTTTCAATCAATAATAAAACAAATGAATAAGGTATTAAAACAAAATTTTATTTCAAATAGAAATGTCTGGAAATGATTATGATACTTGGTGACTAGATCTGCTCCCAAGAATTTAGAATACGGAGTTCCACAGGGTTCTATCCTTGCTTTTTTCTCTGTATCTTCCCCTCTTAGGCCTACTGAAATTATTTTACAGGACTATTTTAAAAGGGTTGTCCAAGAGTCCTCAGAGGGCCGTATAGATACTATACTGAGTATTTGCGCCACAGCACCCTACAACCCCCCTCCCCCGTATCACGCCAGGTTTTTCTGCCGGTAAAACACAAGCGACAAACAATAGGATAACATTTTTTGCGTTCAATGCGAATGTCAGAGGAGGTGCCCGACGAAGGTACTTCCGTAATGTAATAATTTCTAGCAATTAAAATCAATTAATACAAATTATTTAGGCCTATTATCAATTAATAATTAAAACAATTTTGTAACAAAATGTGAAGCTGCTGCTATAAATATATTGAGCATGCAAACGTTATATTGTATTATATTGAAATAAATGCTAAATAAAACCCCAATATCCAAAATTCATTTTTTCATTTATCCACTATAAACTGTACAACCACAGTTTGAGAAAGCCAACTGTGGGCGAAACGTCAGGTAAATAATCGTTATTTACTATTATAACCTACTGTTGAGATATAATTAACTATTACATTTTATTTTGTTTGTACAACCACACTCGAGAAAAGAAAATATGACCAAAATTTTCAGAAAAATGCAATTAAACACTGTTTTTTTTTTTAGCGTCCGTCGTAATTATTACGGAAATTCGCCCAAATATTACGGACGTAGGGAAATGAAGATATTTGGTACTATGGAAATACTTAAATGATGGAGAATCCCTGGCAAAATGCAATGATTAATGGAGAATTGAACGACCCATATGACGGGATTTACCACGAACATATAGACAAAAGCAATCCAAACAGTCAACAAACAACAAAAACGCTGACCCCCGGTAAATTATGCACGGTATTGTTGACTGCTGGTTAATTTTACGCTTCAGTCTGTTAATTTACATAGGCCTATAGTCATTTCTAAACCTGGACTTCTATAACGTTAATAGTTAATTATATAATATGATTAAATGGGATCTAAATTTTAATTAGTGGCAGAAAAAAACATTTAGTATGAAATTTAGGGTGCTGCCCGGACAACTGGGTCAACAACACCCCTGCGTCCGCCCCTGTCCTTATATATGCTAATGACTTACAGCTATATATCGATTTTGATCCTTCTGAATCTCATGATATAACTAAACGACTTGAAAGCTGTCTCTCTAAAATATCATCCTGGCTATCATCCAACATGCTCTTGCTTATCCAGTACTAAAACCGAATTTATCATTTTTTCCACCAAACACAACGTTCTAAATTCGATTTCTTTCAATTCCTGTACAATTTTGCCATCACCTTTTGTTAACAATCTTGGGGTTTATTTTGATGAATTATTATCCTTTAACAACCATAAAGTAATGTTACGAAAACTACTAACTTTCATCTACGTAACATTGCTTGCAGCGCATTCGAAAGTATCGGTCAAAGCGTACTACCGCTACATTAATAAATGCCCCTAATCTTCTTCCCTCATACATCCCTCTTGCTTGTCTTGTCTTCGTTCGGCTGATTAAAACCTCCTGGTTGTTCCTAGAATAAACACCAAATCCTATGCATGGACAATAGTCTTTTATGTTCTCTGCTGCTTCTCTTTGGAATTATCTGTCTTGATATATTACTGAATCAATAATCTATTGCTATTTTTTTTAAAGAACTTAAAACGCATCTTTTAAACATCTAATACAAGCGCCTTTGATTTTTACTTTGGTTTAGTTGATACTGGCGCTATACAAATACCTAAATTATCATTATTATTTGTAGGCCGAAACGTCTCACTTTAGGCCAAATTCATATACATTTTTTTGGTATTTATCAAGGTGTTTAACAATCCTTATTTTATTGATATTGGCAATGTTGATATAAATTATATAATAATTTATTTGGAAGCTACACTTTTGAAACAGGGGCACACTTCTTAAATGCGTATTAAAGTTGGAATTTATTCTGACTTGTTAAGTCTCTACTGATTGTAAGGGCGAGAAAATGTATCTGGTGGGTGAAAATCTGTGAAAATACCATATATGGATCTGTGGTCTAGTGGTTTGATACTCGCCCTATAAGCAAGAGGTTGCAGGTTCGAATCCCGCCAGAGACATTTTTTCATACAACTAAAAAATACGGAACTTTCGCCAATGAGCTATGCTCGACGCGATAATGAGATCATGTACCGAATATGAGCACTGTTTCTATAATTTACAGATGATGTATATATATATATATATGTGTATATACATATAAATCCAAAGGTAAATTACTGAAAAATTACAATGCTGTGGGTATTAGTAGCTGGATCTCAATGCAGATACAAAAAAAAAACCGAAAAGCTAAATCAACACGATAAGTAAAACAGTCAGAAAAGTAAGCAGAGCTTTCGGGCAAAACTAGCCCTTCATCAGTGCAAGTCAAAGGAATTTGGATAACGTCATTGTATAAGAGCTGGCAAGTGCTGCCTGGGTGGACAGGAGTAAAAGAAATACAACAAAAGGAGGCAGGATGGAGTCTGAATAAGAGTAGAAAACAAAGAAGGTAGCTTGGTAGAGATATAAACAGTTTTGGAATGAAACTATAAAACAGCTTAAATGGTGGTTAATATTGAAACTTAGATTTTGGTAGTCAATGGAATAATTTTACCGATCTGGGAGTATGTTCCTAATGTTAAGTCCAAAAGGTTTTGTGGTTTTAAGTTGTTATTAAAATTAATTGCTCCTTTTTGTAGTTCTGACTTTTTGTTTTGTTTTATTTTTCATTGTTTTTATGTAAGGGCTCTGCATGTAAAAGCTTGCTTATTAGCAAAGTGCCTATTTCACCATTATTAAATGAATTGTTATAATATGTACACATTTATGTGAAATAAATATTACATACTTTCCAGTGGTTTGTCTTTGCGAGTTTTGTCGCTCCATTTGACATCGTGGTCTATTGCAATATCTCTGAAATTTGCAATCAAGTGACCAGCTGAATTAAAATGTTCGGCTACAGGTTGATCAAGCTTTAATGTTTTGATAGCTGATCTGTGTTGTGTCATTCCATAGAGATATTATAGTTCACTATAATATCTCTATGGTCATTCTCATACGGAGAGTGTTTTTTGTTTCTCCGACGTACTGTTTGCCACAAATATTACAGTATATGAGATAAATGACGTTTGTGGTTAGACAATTAATTGATTGTCTTATCCGAAAAATGCGGCCAGGTTGGTTACTCTTAAATTTTTCAGTAGAATCAACCAATGAACAAGTTTTGCAAGATTTGCCGCAAAGGTGACTGCCCAAATTTTGGCTGTCATGAGAGTTAATTTCACTCTTAAATTTCGATCCGACTAATATATCACGAAGGTTGGGAGGTCTACGAAATGCAATAATGGGTGGTTCCGGGAAAACAGTCCTGAGACGTTCTGTGGACTAGTATGGGCATAATTTTTCTTAATAATAGCCGGTAATGGAGGCAACCTAGGTTGATAGGTCGAATTTTTAACTGACGTGGTTTGTACGTCAGTGTTTGACATTGAGGAATATCTTTTGCTTTCTTTATAGCAGTTTCGATGTATTCCTTCTTGTAATTTTATTCCGGAGATGTCCGGTTAGTTCTTCAGTACGATTCTGAAAATCTAAATCTGAAGAACAGATACGTTTGATACGTAATGCTTGACTGTACGATATATTTTTATCCGCAGGTTTACGGAATAGGTCAGTTTTGAGTGTACCATTTTCTATGGTCACTATAGTGTCCAAAAAGTCAACGCTACTAGAGTGGATTTGGTAGCTGTAAATTTGATAGTTGGGTGGGCTGAATTAATATTGAAAGAAGAGATTCCAAATTATCTTCACCATGGGTCCCGATCATGAAGATAGGTTGGAGGGACAGAAAATTGGCCTCAAATTGTCCTATAAATAAATTTGCAAAAGATGGCGCCATTTTCGTGCCCATTGCTGTGCCATGAATTTGAAGGTAATAGTCATTTCCAAAAATAAAATTGTTGTTGGTTAAAATCAACATGACCAGTTCTCGTAAATGAGCTTTAGTAGGCGTTTTGCCTGTGTGTAGTATATATTGCTGTTTAGAATAAATCTAAATATATATATATATATATATAAACACATTAGGAAATGAACATTAATTCGAAACCGCCCGGTGATATACTGAAATTTAATTAATTAATTTGAAACGATAAAGATGAGGAAATCTGTGAGAATGAGAAAAAGTCGCCCTAACCGAGACTCGAACTCGGACCGCCTGCTTGATATGCAGATGTCCTAACCATTAGACCACTGGGGCTTTCATGGTATTGTTCAAACTCGATTGGATAGCGACTCTTTAACATTCTCGGCGTGTTACGGCGGAACAGCGCTAGTCCTCAGTTGTACGCACGCGCAACAGAGATCAAATTGATACGCCCTCATCTTTCAGTATTTTTATTCACGAGGCGGGATCTCCAAAGAGATACTTTTATATATATAAACACAAGAGGCAAAGAACATTAATTCTAAACCACCCGGTGATATACTGTAATTTAATAAATTAATTTGAAACGATAAAGATGAGGAAATCTGTGAGAATGAGAAAAAGTCGACCCAACCGAGACTCGAACAATATACATCAAATAGCTGCATAGGCAGGATATAGAAAAAAATCAAGATCAAATAAGTTAAAACTGCCTCAATATACGTTTATTTTTACGACATGTTTCGGGCATAGCCCATCATCAGGTGAAGAGAAATGTAACAAAGGATAACATATATAAGTCACAAAATTACATAATAACACAAATCAGCCAATCAAAAGTCATAGTTATAAAGACACGCCTCCAAAAGCTATGGGGTACAAAGCAGAAATGGTTGCTTATAAAAAGCTTCAAGTGAGAATAATTGTTAATATGTGAATGTCTCTGGCAAAATTAATGTTTAAAAGATCTAAATTGTACATTTATGCCGGTAGGGGCAAGAGTGCCAAGCTTTACAATTATTCTTTCTTCTATAATTTTACGAGATGTCTCAGAACCATTTACCTTAACACCAGAAATTGTAATATTCGAAAGGGAATGCTCATTATTACAAAAATGGGTGGCTACAGGTAATCCGGGAGTCTTTAGTTTAATAGACCTTAAATGTTCTACAAACCTATCACCTAACCTGCGTTTAGTTTCACCAATATAAAGCATATTACATTTAGTACATGAAATACAATAAACTACGGTAGATTTCTAGTGGTGCAAGTAATACGATCTGTGATAACATAATTACCAGAAGGTCCTACTATTTGGTTATGAAACGTAATTACATGTCGAACATCTATTTCTATTACATTTGAATGTTCCAGTTGATTCATTACCTTTGTTTTATAATTTAGATTTAACTAAAGTGTCTTTAATGCTTTCATCACGTCTGTAAGCTATCATGGGTGGTTCTTGAAAAATATCTTTTGTAGCGGATTTATCTTCAGTCAAAATTGAAAAGTTATCGCGGACAATGGTAATAACCTTCTTATTCATAGGATGATACGTGAGGACTAGAGGTATGCGGTCACAAGCATTTGTATTATGTGTAGGTTGCAATGTGTCCTCGTGCGTTAACTGGCAAACTTTTCTTATAGATTTCACAGTAATGTCAGATGGATATTCGCGTGCATTGAAAAAATCGATCATCTCAGATGCTTTGATGTTAAATTCATCATCATCGCTACATAAACGTCGAAGTCTAACAAGTTGCGAATACGGTATAGCATTCTTACAAGCTGGAGGATGCGAAGAGTTGTAATTTAGATAAGTGTGCGCGTCAGTATCTTTGTAGTGAACGGATGTAGAAAGACCAGGTTTATCAATAGATAAACTAATATCAAGGAAATTCACAAACTTGTCAGAAATTTCATGAGTAAACTTTATAGCAGGATGAAAATTGTTCACGAAGTTAATGAACTCATTAAGTTCATCTAAAGTTCCTGACATAACACCAACACAATCATCAATATACCGTTTGAATAAATCTGGTTTCTTTCCCTTAAAATCTCGTAACACATTCTGCTCAAAATACCCCATAAAGAGGCAAGCAAAGTTAGGTCCCATTTTTGGACGAGAAAAAAGAAGACATACAAGAGCAATGGAGAAACACGAAAAAAGTAGGATCGCTCCTTGGGGACAGACAAGACATAATTAGAAGAAAACAACTAGCGCGTGTAGCAATGACCAAACTAAACTCGATGTGGCTTCGAAACGATAAAATCAAATTGAAAATACTTATTAAGTTGTACAACTCACTAGTTAAAAGTATTTACTCTACAACTCCGAAACATGGGGACTCACAAAAGAAGAAGCACATAAACTTGACACATTTCACAGACAGCAACTTCGCAAAATTATAGGTATCAGGTTCCTCTGCAGACAGGATATCGAACATAAATGTATACAGAAGGACAGGAACAAAACCAATCGTTAGAAATATTTGACGCAAGATGGAGACAATTGGTCACATTCTCAGACAAGACCCATGTACACCAGCTAACACAGCAATAAGCAACACTACCAATATAACATTTCGAGGAAGACCGAGAATCACCCTACCAATAACTCTCAGCAACGACCTACTCACCCTTTATAAGCAGAACACAAACATCAAGATAATTGAAAACCAAGAAAGACATCAAACAACTTAAACAACTAGCCATGAAAGAAGACGAAACTGGTAAAAGAGATATACGGAGCAGCCCAAGCGGAAATGTCGGCAGACTTTTTAGCGGAGAGGCAATTTTGGTAATGCTAGATCGTTAAGAAACAAAATGGATGAATTACAAGCGTGTTGTAAATATCGAAATGAATACCGAAATGTGTGTGTGATATGCATATCAGAAACATGGTTTTGCAATACCGATCCGGATGAATTGTTAAGTATTGATGGGTTTTCCTTATTTCGTATGGATAGAAGCAGGGATGTCACCGGTAAAGCTAAAGGCGGGGGTGTATGTAACTACGTGAATAATAAATGGTGCAGAAATGTTTCGGTGAAGGAACAATATTGTTCTGTTGACATTGAATTGTTGACACTTTCGTTGAGACCGTATTATCTTCCGAGAGAATTTAACAGAATATATATTACTTGTGCGTATATCCACCCAAATGCTAACGACATGATCGCGGCACAGAAAGTCTCTGAGGTTATTCGCAGGATGGAGAAGATTGCACCAGATGCACCAAACTTTGTGATGGGCGATTTTAACAAGGGCTGCAAGATCAAGAAGTTCCTACCCGAGTATAGACAGCATGTTAAATATGCTACTAGAAAAGAAAATGTATTAGATAAGTGTTTTGGGAATATTAGTGAAGCCTATAAGGCTTATAAATTACTAGGTATAGGAAATTCTGATCATAATTGTATTAATCTTATTCCGAAATATAAACAGAAACTTAAACAGCAGAAACCTATTGTTATAGAAAGATTAGTGTGGTCTGCTGAGGATAAGGTTAATGAGTTAAAAGGGTGTTATGAAGCCACTGATTGGAATATGTTTATGGACTCTTCGGAAACTTTAAATGAGGCTACAGTAGCAATTGTTGAATATATAAAATTCTGTCAAAATCTGATCTTACCCAAAAAGAAAATTAGAATATTTAATAATAATAGGCCTAAGCCTTGGCTCACAAAAGATTTAAGAAAGGAATTATTTAAGAAATATATTGCATCCAAAAACAAATGCAACGAGATGGAAAAGAAAAAGATTAAAAAATGTGTAACTAAGAAAATCAAAGCATGTAAAAAAGAATATGGAGAAAAAATTGAGAACAAATTCAAGTGCCTGGAATGGAGTTAGGAAAATTACAGGTATAGGGAAGAAAAATAATGAAATTGAACACAGTTTTAAACCAAATGATTTTAATATTTTTTATTCTAGATTTGATGAAATAAATTTTAAATGTGAAATGACTGCATCTGCTGAAGGGTTTAAAAATGAAATGAATGATAAAAGTGCAATACAAATTGATGTAGATGATGTTAAGAAATATATGGAAAGGGTAAATGTTAGTAACAAAGGGTCCGGACGGTGTATCAGGGCGTTTGATTAGATCATGTGCCTCTCAGCTTTCACCAATAATAAGCCAGCTTTTCCAGTGTTCACTGAACACGGGGGTGGTACCTGATCTATGGAAGGTCTCTGAGATTATACCTGTTCCGAAAATGTGTACCGGTAACCCTAAAATCATTAACGACTTCAGACCAGTGGCATTAACATCTATTCTAATGAAGATCCTTGAGAAAATTGTTAGAAGTCAACTAATGTCTGAATGTAGTGATTTTATGGATAATAACCAATTTGCATATCAATGTAATAGAGGGGTCGATGATGCTATTATAACCTTGTTAGACCTGGTGGTTTCACATTTAGATAAGAAGGGGACCTATGCTCGAGGGCTATTCATAGACTTTTCATCTGCATTTAATTTGATGCAGCCTCATATTTTAATGAATAAAATGTCTGAATGGAAGGTTAATCCTTACCTTGCTCTATGGGTTGGTGATTTTCTTACAAATCGGTTAAAGTTGGTAAATCTATCTCAGAGATTAGAAGGATCAACACTGGTGCACCCCAGGGGTGTTGTCTGTCACCAAGTTTATTTACAATATATACTAGTGAATGTCGATCTTCATGTAGCATGTGTCATATAATCAAATACGCAGATGACATGGTACTGATTGGTCTATTGAAAAATGCTGACGATCATGTGTATAAGGCTGAATATGTTAAATTAATGTCATGGTGCAATGACAATTACCTTAAGATTAATTTTAATAAAACTAAAGAAATTATATGGGATTTTAGGAAAAAGAAAAATGAAAAAAGTTATCTGATAGTTAATGATCAGACAATTGAACGTGTTCATGAAACCAAATATCTTGGTACACATATTGATGATCAACTTAGTTTTGAAAAAAATATGGCCGAGATAATTAAGAAAGGTCACCAAAGGTTATATTTCCTAAGAAAGCTAAATAAATTTAATGTTAGCTGTGGTACTTTAAAAAATTATTCTATGAAACAGTTATTCAATCAGTACTAGTTATCTCTTTTATTGCTTGGTTCGGTAATTTAAATGAAACACACAAGAAAGGTCTCATTAGAATTACTAAGATAGCATCAAATATAATTGGTTGTACGGTTAATGATTTAAAATATCTTTATGAAAAACAGGTCCTAAGTAAATTAAGTAAAATTTTAGAAGATAAGAAACATCCATTACATATGAGATTTTTTAACTCAAAGATTGTTAGATCATAATAGCGCACATGCAATATATATTTTAAAGTTTTACTGTTGATGGATGTTATAATTATCCAACCTCAGAAACCTATGGGACATTAAGAATGATACATATCTCACAGTTTTATTAATTGGGATGCCAATTCTTTTGATAACGCCAAAGATATTGTAATATCCGCGGCAACTGAAGCCATAGGAGTTAAAGAGATGAAGAGTAAACGAAAACCATGGTTTGATAAACAAGTAAACTATAAACGACAGGAAGAAGACTTCATAGACATTATGTAAAGTCAAATAACTAAGATGCTGGTACAAGCAATTGTATTTGGCTTCTTATCAACAAAAGCGTATTCTTGAAAAGAATGTTGATATTGCAAAAAAGGGCGGTCCCTCATGTAAAGATTTCTGGGAATTTCTTAGAGAATCTAAACAAAATTGTAATATTATTACAATCAATCAACCTTATTGTTAAACAATAAGGTTGATTGTATTAGGGGTCCTGGGTCAAATGAGGTTATATCAGACAAGAAGATGATGAACCAAACTATAAAACAATAACTGGGAAACATTAGGTAAAATGAATATAAATATGAATGATAGTAGCTCTTTTAGAACAAATAAGTTTGTTGAACACATTCGACATGATAATATTGATCAATCAACAAACGACGATGATAATTGTATATACTATAATATAGAAATTAATGTTGATATTGTGGCCGAGGCAATCTCATTTGCCAAAAATAATAAAGCTCCAATTACAATTGCATTGTTAAAGAATGGTGGAAAGAAAATGTTATTTTAAGAAATATTGTATCATTCTATTTTAGAGTTATTTAATAGAATTATTCATCTCGAAACTATTCCAAATGAATGGAATGTTAGTAGTATAGTCCCAATTTTTAAGAAAGGAGAATGGAAAGATATGAATAATTACAGAGGAATATTTCTGACATCATGTGTTTCAAAGATTTTTAATAGAATTTTTTCCCAGAACATTTCTTGTTATCTTGAGAATAATAATGTCTATCGGAGGTCCAGGGAGGCTTTAGACAAGGACATTTAAATGACTATTAAATATTGTAAATTTAATTGTGACTAAATGTTACATATACTTATGTATAACCTAAATGTATTTACCTAAAAAAACTGAGTAATTTAAAGCAAAAAAATGTCAAATTGAGTTCTCAGTTTAGTTCAATATTTATATTCGCTTTACACAATGCATTAGTATACTGTTTAAATTAGAAGAGATTGGTCTTCAGCATAATGTTTGTAAACTCCTCAAGATTAACCTTTCCATCTCCATTGGTGTCTGCCTCCTCTATCATTTCCTTTAATTCAATCTCTGTGAACTTAGCGCCAGCTTCTTTGCATGCTGTCTTAAGATCATCTAAATTCAACTGACCAGTGCCGTCTAAATTAAAGAATAGATACCATTTTTAACAAACAAAGGACTAATATAAAAACTGTTTACTGTAAATAGAGTAAATAAAAACTCAGATTTTATACAAAAAAACACTAACCATAGTCAAACATTTTAAATCCCTGTTCAATCTCAGCATGTATGTCCCTAGCTGTGCCCTGTCTATCAATGATAAACTGAAGAAATTCGTTAAAATCAATCAAGCCATTCTTGTCAATATCCATATCTGCAATCATTTCACGAGCTTCCTTCTTTGTCAATTTGAAGCCCAATGCACGCATCATTTTCTGCACTGGAATGGCTCCTATTTGCCTATATAAAATTTTAAAAAATTATTCATTTACACGCCACTTCAGGTAAACTTGAGCTGGTTATTGGTGTTAAATGGTGTACACAAATAATTATTTTGTTCATAAAACAGTTACAATTTCAGCAATAACATTATATAAATTAAGAGAAGTTTACTATAATTTTTAATTAATTAATTAATAATTTAATTACAAAAAAGATCAACGTTTTGGAACCATCATGGAACAAAAACAACACAATTTCAGCAATAACTATTATATAAATTAAGAGATGTGTACTATATAACTTTAAATTTAATTACAAAAAAGATTGACGTTTCGGAAATCATGGAACAAAAAGAACAAGAGTAATTGAGTAAAATTAACAAAATACAAAGTACCAAAGGGTGACAGGAAACACAATTAGTAACAAAGACTGAAAAGATAGGCCCCTCCTCTCTTGAAATGTTAATCAATTTTGCTTTGATTGAGTCATTTTGTTTGAGTGATGGGGTTAACTATTTTATCCACAACATTTCAATAATTAAGACAATACTATAGCGTTCCCATTGAACAGAGCTAGTGAGGGCGCTAGGCTGGTTGTATTGGAGAAGTATCATGGCGGCCTTTATGTATGCAGCGTGGTTGTGCCTTGCCCTTTAGTTTCAATTCTTTTAAAGATTTTTCTAGAAATTATAGATTTGTAAAGTTTTCTATTGAGCCACAAAACTTCGGTGAGCTTTGGAGTTATGATTACATTATCTTATTCTAGAATGTTTTTTGGTTGAATTTTCTAAGCCTAGCTAATAGTGGGTGTCTCGAAAACAGAGACCTCGAAAACAGAGACCAGAGACCCAGGGTCAGGGTCTCTGTTTTAGAGTTCTCGAAAACAGAGACGTTTTAGTGTGGGTCTCTGTTTTCGAGAAAAACTCGAAAACAGAGACCCCCTATATAATGTAATATTAAAACGTTTTAGTGGGGTCTCTGTTTTCGATAAAAACTCGAACAGAGACCCCCTATATAACGTAATATTGACGTAATATTGAGACGTTTTAGTGGGGGTCTCTGTTTTCAAGAAAATCTCGAAAACAGAGACCCCCTATATAACGTAATATTGAGATGTTTTAGTGGGGGTCTCTGTTTTCGAGGAAATGGGAATGGGAATGAGGATAGGTACAAAGAAGAAAAAAAAAAGTATATTCTTTATATTAAATTATTCTTTATATTTCTTTATTATCCACTCAGTAACGAAATATTTTTTTTATAGGCCTATAAATAATATACCACTAAATAGAGTAAAACATTTCCAATTTAATACTGTCACTGTCTCATAGTCGATTGAAATAGTAAAGTACATTTAAAGACCACTACTACGTTTATATTTTTGTAATTATTAATTAATACAAACGTTGAGAAGCAACTGTCAGTAATAAAGTATTATATTAGTATGTGTTTATAATCAAAAAGTAGGGGCTACCCACACTCACAGTAATAAAGTTTATTAGTATATTTGTTTATATTCCAACACACTTTTGATTCAAATGGTGATCAAAAGTGGTTAATACCTATTTGCAGTATTGTTAGCATTACAACTGTTTTTCGCACCGCGGCTCTAGCCAGCTATGTCCCAGGAGGACACATTCATTAATAAGCTGTTTCATAGCGGTAGCTTTAGTATCTAAGGCTGACAGTTTTGTGAATTTGGAAACTCGACTATAATTTATAGGTAGCTGCTGGACCCAAAAAACGTCTGGGAGAAGAGAGTCTATATGAAAGCCTTTGCTGATAATACATATTATTGAGATGTAGACGGAAATCTGTAAAATCTTGTTTAATAAATAATAACTTCGTTTTTGCTGTCAACCAGGCCGGTATTATAATAAGTCACTGTCAAGTAATCATTCGATAATGGTCTAATCAATTATCGTCAGAAGGTGAACAATCAGTCTAGGTAGCAGCAGCAGATTATTAGGAACGCCTGCTCCATTAATTAATCCAGAAAAAGGTTTGTACATTATCTATTTGTTTATTAGCCTTCTCCTAGCACAATTATATTTTCTTTAAAAAAAGGTTTTATAAGTGGTTTCAACATTTATGATAGTAATGTCACAGTTCTGTGTCTGGACGCAAGTTCATAGACCTACTAGTTATATTATTCATATTAACTGATACTTACTCTTCATTTACCGTAAAGTTCAGTTTTAATGAAATATATAATATAAATTGGCTTCGTAACAATTAATTAGTGTTGAAAAGGTTATTTTTTTGGTGATAGGTGAAAATGGCATGTAACTTCGTAATCAATTTATTTTTTTTTGTATAAAGGCCCAATTACACTATGATGATAACGACGGACGATAAATATATAGCATGCATTTCTTTTACATAAACCAAAAGAAATTAGAAAGGTTTTCGTTCTAGACCTATAGGATAATCGCTCCTGGAAATCAAACATTTCACGTGTCACACCAGCTGAATGCATTGTTACACATAGTCGCAACCTACGTTTACTATTGTTCATTTACCTCAAGGAATTTTGATTACTCGATTTCAGTGTTTTATTTGCCCGCAACATGGGCGGTGGTAAGCCAAAAGGAGGACAGAGGGACGATTCGCCTGCAGCCAGGCCACGTCGTAACCAAAAAGAGGCTGAAGGAAAAGGCATCCCTTGCCTTAATGATAAATTAGATAAGTCCAATTGCGACATAGACTCTAAGGAAATCGCTGGCATTATCCAATCTGAATTGAAACTCTTATTTGATGGCAAATCGGACATATTGGATAACTTAGCGAAACAAATAACATCGATGATCAAGGACCAACTGGCTGAGCATATTATGCAAATTGTTAGTAAAGCCACTATGGATGCTCTTAGATTTGAACTTGACGAGTCGAATGATCGCATGAAGAAAATGGAACAGGAAATCGAGGACATTAGGGAATCACTGGATGAAAGTGAACAATATTCCAGGAGGAACTGTTTGGTGATACACGGACTGGAGGAGAAAGTAGGTGAGAATACCGATAATATTGTTACACAATTATTTAGTTCTAAGATGAACCTTACGGTGAATCATAATGACATTGATAGGAGTCACAGACTAGGCCCCAAGAAACCAAGTAACGGCAAGCCCCGGGGAGTTATTGTGAAGTTCGCTCAATACAATAAAAGAAATGAAGTTTATAAAGCAAAAAGAAAACTGAAAGGTACCGATACCTTTATACACGAGAACCTAACAATGAAAAGGATGAAATTGTTAAGAACCATCAAAACCCAGCATAATTCCGCCTTGACCGCAGTCTGGACCCAAGATGGACGCATACATGTACTAACTAAGAATAATAAGAAGATTATCGTAACAAAATTTTCCGATCTCAACAAACTGCATTCCACCTAATTTACCGTGTGGTAGTACATTAAATGTGAAATTGTGAGATTTCTTGTTTTTGCCCTGAAACCAGAATTTTAACTATTGTATACATTATAGACTGCATTAACTGTTTGGTGTGTGTGCTTTATTGTGATTCTTTTTATTGTAAATTGTGGTTTTTTTTATTATTGTATTGCTAACCTGCCGGTTTTTAGTCATTTATTTGAACGCCATTTTGCTTAACAGCTTTGGTGAATTGATTATATTTTGTTCTTTTTCCAATACTACTTTATGAGCACGACTCAATATGAAAATAAATCGAGTCCTACACATTCCATAGATTGCTTTGAAAGTGACGAGGCTGGTTTATGCAAATATTTCACTCCAATACAACTTAATGAGCTGCAGGCGCAAATTGATAACAATGGTATCTTTACAACGTTACACATGAATGCACGTAGTCTTCCAAAACACTTCGACGAAATTAGCATTATGTTAGATACCATAGGTCGTGCGTTTGATGTACTTGGTTTCTCGGAAACCTGGATAAATAAGAACACGCCAATTGACTTATTAAATATCAATGGATACAATATGTACACTTGTAATAGAGAAGGTAGAGTCGGTGGTGGAGTTTGTCTATATTTAAAAGAACAAATCAACACCGTAACACGTGATGATTTTGTATTTAATGATAACTCCATTGATTCACTTTTTCTAGAAATAATAAACACAAACGGCAAAAATACTATTGTAGGTATGTTGTATCGACCACCAAATTCAAACGTCAACTCATTTAACTCTGATCTGGAAGAAATCTTACATAAACTTAATCGCGAAAACAAAAACTGCTATATCTTAGGAGATTTTAATCAAGACTTATTAAAATATGACATTCAAAAAACAACACAGGAATTCACAAACATTATTTACTCAACATCTTTTAATCCATTAATCAACTTACCCACCAGAATAACATCGTATTCTGCTACAATTTTAGATAATATTATTACAAATGATGATAACATTTCGCATTGTGGAGTAATAGTCACTGACATTACCGATCATCTACCCATTTTCATGACAACACACTTGTCATTAAATACTAACACACAAGCTCCAATTACAAAACAAAAAATAATTAATGATACAACATTAAATAACTTGCTTATTGCTATTTCTAATGAGGATTGGGGTGAACTATATTTATGCACAGATACCAATACATCATATAACCTATTTATTAAAAAACTATCCAATCTCATAGATAATAACATACCTACAAAAAGTAATAAGCCAAATGGTAATACAAAGAAAAAACCATGGATCACAACAGGAATTTTGATTTCAATAAAAAAGAAAAATAAACTTTATAAAAAATACCTTAAAAACCCAACACAATTATTAAAAAATATATATAAAAAGTACAAAAATAAATTAACTCATTTAATTAGAATTCGGAAAAAACAATATTATTCCAAAAAACTGGATGCAGCTCGACACGATTCAAAGCAAACATGGAAAGTTTTAAATGAAGTTCTAAATAGAAAAAAATCGAGTGTTAAGCCAAATGAGGTAATTAACCATAGTAATAAAACTTTGGTATGTGATCCAAAAGGTATGTCTGACGCTTTTAATGACTTCTTCTCCAACATTGGAAATGAATTAGCAAACAAAATACCGAATGTAAACAATTCTGACTTTAAACAATATATGAAAGAGAGTCAATCCCAATCCATATTTTTCAATCCTACGAATGAAGAAGAGGTCATTGAAATAGTTAGTCAAATCAAAAATTCAAATTCAGAAGGTGTTGATAACTTAAGTAATCGCATTCTAAAACATATTATTGCTGCTGTGGCATCTCCTCTTGTACATAATTATCTTTAACCTCTCTCTTGAGACAGGCATGGTCCCTGATAGTATGAAAGTAGCTAGAGTAGTTCCAATTTTTAAATCTGGCAATAAAAGTGACGTCAGTAATTATAGGCCGATCTCTATTCTGCCTACCGCTTCAAAAATTCTTGAAAAAATTGTTCAAATTAGAGTAAATAATTATATCACAAAGTTTAACATCCTTAATAATGCACAATATGGTTTCAGAAAAAACAGTTCTACTTTTATGGCCGTTATAGATCTGGTTGAACGAATAACCGATGCGCTTGATAAGAAAAAAAATACCATCGGAATATTTATTGATTTGTCAAAAGCGTTTGACACCATCAACCATGATATACTTCTTAAAAAATTGGAACACTATGGCATAAGAGGCACGGCCCTTAAATGGTTTAGAAACTATATTAGTGGAAGGAAACAATTTACGTCTATTGATAACACAAGTTCGTGTTTGATGGATATAAATTGCGGTGTACCACAGGGTTCAATTCTGGGGCCTCTACTTTTTATTTTGTACATTAACGATGTATTTAATTGCTCAAACTCGTTATCTTTTGTTTTATTTGCTGACGACACAAACATATCTGCATCTCACGAAAACTTGGATACGCTCATAGAACTAGTTAATGGTGAACTAAAAAATGTTTCGGATTGGTTCATGTGCAATAAACTATCAATCAACGTTAAAAAAACTAATTACATAATTTTCCGCAATCAGCGAAATCCAAGTAATTTAGAGAATGTAAATATTTATGTCAACAATAAAAGAATAGATAGAGTTAAATCGACTAAATTCCTTGGAGTACATATTGATGAATTTCTCACATATAAGAACCACATCAATGTTACAGCTAGGAAAATATCTCGATATGTAGGCATACTATATAAAGTAAGACATTTTTTACCAACCTATGCTCTCTGGACAATATACAAATCACTCATTGAACCAGTATTAAATTATTGCAACATAATATGGTGTAGCACATTTCCAAGTTATTTAGATGAGTTATTTAAACTCCAGAAAAGGGCATTACGAGCTATAACATGGTCAAAGTTTAATGATTCAATGACTGAATGTTTCTATAAATTTAAACTTCTTAAAATTGCGGATATCAATAAGTACCAAATTGGGCTTTTCATGTATAATGTTACTACTAATCAGGACGTGCGTTTTTCATCGCTCTTTATTAAAAATGGTTCTTACCATAATTATAATACAAGATCTAAAGACAAAATGAGACTCAGAAAACGTAATCGCACTTCTACTAGTTTTACTGTGTCATGTGTGGGACCCAAATTGTGGAATGACTTGAATTACGAACTACAAAGTACCAAATCAATATATATATTTAAATCATTGTTTAAAGAACATTTATTATCATTTTACAAATAATTTTAAAAATCATACTTGTTGCAGGATTTAGCTTTTTTATTATTTATGTTTTAGTTTTTTTAGGCTAGTTAGGGACATAGGGGGACACAACTAATCAAGCTCTTTTGAGTTTTTATGTGTTTCCTTTTCATCTTTTTTATGTTCTCATATATTGTTGTTGTATATTTTCATGATAGAGGATGAATAAAGAATATTTGAATTTGAATTTGAATTTGAATTTATGCTGTCTTTGATAAAAATAATGTTTTTCAAATTCCAATCAAATGACGTCATGATAAATAAAAACAATAAAATCGCTGTATTGTCACGATATTATTGGTCTTACTAATCATGACGTCATTTGATTGGACGTGTGAAAATATAATTTTCATCAAAGGAATGGTTTATATTTCTTTTGGTTTATGTATTAAAAATGCACATTTGTCTATTTATCGTCGATCGTTATTGTCCTAGTGTATGGGCCTTATGCTGTTAAATGTTCAATTAATTGATCATTCCGATTTTATTAGTTGGACTCTTGCACAGTTGCTGTCTAATCGTTGTTGTGTAATATCATTTCGAACCATATTAAAATCATAAAGAGATTCATATTCCTTAACATGTGGCTGTGCATGGAAGTCTGGTCTACACAAACTCGGGCCCGGGCCTGAAAGTGTTGGTGAATTCATAATTATACTTAATATTATATATATATATATATATATATATATATATATAATATTAAGTATTAAGTATATATATATATATATATATAATTATTTTTATTATACAATTGAAAGCAAAACCCGTTGAATCTCAAATCTTTAGGACTAGAAATTTGGCTTATCAATCAAATAAATACTTTCGTTCAAAATGAAACTCCAACCTCTCTAATCAAAAGATTGAACTCGAAAATGGACCGTTTTTTTTAATTGGGTATGTTGAAACATTTCAATATTCATTTAAAAAAGTACATTAATTATGGTATTGATCAGTGGCTATAGAGGCGTAAAAACCCTCGGTCAATATCATGTAAAATGCACTGTGGAAGGGTCATTATTAAGACTGCAAAATTGGGCTTATCAACAAATAAATACTTTCGTTCAAAATGTAAAATCAAGGCTGAAAAATTGGGCTTATCAACAACAAAATATTTTATTATTAGACGCGATAACATCAAGGATAATCAGTATAATTATTAATATAGCCACTGTTACTAGTTTTATTCTACATGCTAAAGTAAATAAAAATCCACTAGAAAACAAGCAAGTCTGAATGTTATGCTTATTAGCCATGTTATGTTTGTTACTGTAGGCCTATGATTGTTTGCAATGTCCACATATTATTTCCGTGGGCATATCCATAGTGTATCACTCACAAAAAAGACGTGTGAGGTTCTTTCTTTAGAATTTGAAGAATGATTTGTGTTACAGGTTGACACAAGAATCAAATGCTCAAGATATCGGCTAACGCCATGGGACCCTTGGCTTATCAATGAATAATAAATACAGTACTACTTTCGTTCAATTGAAATCGGAATCTGACCGTTTCATTAAATTGGGTGTGATTAGGCCTAAACATATAATAATTTATTAAAAAGGTACAATAAAAACAAATGCATCAGAGGCGTAAAGAACCCACGGTCAATATCATGTAAAATGTATATGGTACACCGTGGAAGGGGTCATTATTATTAAACTGGAAAATTCGACTTATCAACAAATAAATACTTTCATTTAAAATGTAAAATAAGAATGCAAAATTGGGCTTATCAACAAATAAATACTTTTGTTCAAAATGTAAAATAAGACTGCACAATTGGGCTTATCAACAAATAAAATACTTTTTTTTCAAAATGTAAAATTAAGACTGGAAAATTGGGCTTATAAACAAATAGATACTTTTTTTCAAAATGTAAAATTAAGACTGGAAAATTGGGCTTATAAACAAATAAATACTTCCGTTCAAAATGTAAGAAAACATTTTTTAAATATAATCCTTAAGCTCTGTCTATACTATTAAACTAAATATGATGTGCCCATATTATATAGACATGACGATGTCATATCACTACGATATTCGGGCATATCACTACCATATTTGGGCACACCACACTTTTTTTGTTAAACTAGTTGGGACAGTGTAGACACAGAACTATGTGATCGAAACATAAGTCGGAATTGGACTGACGCGATTGATTTAATTGGGTATTTTTATTAATGTAATGATTCATTAAAACTATAATACCGATACGCGTTTGGTATTGATCAATGGTGCAAAAAACCCTGAGAAATAATGTTATAACGCGATTTGGTGATAGCTTAGCAATAATACAACCCATATACTATTATTATAAATACCTATTACAAATCCATTCATATAACTTTTCATCGCGAACCGAAAATGTATAAATGTTATTCTACAGACAGTAATTATATATTCAAAAGCCATATTATTATTATTATCAATACCTAAATGCGATAGTAATAACCACATACATTATTCCCAATACAAGTTTGTGCGTTTTATTCTAGAAAGAAACGACTGTGCTGACAGGCCAATGACATAAATCACAATTAGTAAAGTCCCAATTGTTCACTTGCGTTTTGATTGGCCGACCTATTATATTAGATTAATGAAGACTGTTCTTACAACTGTCCAGTCAAAAAGTTACGCGGTGTTTTTTGTAAGAAATATTTCTTGTTTTATTCTCCAAGGGTCCATAAATTTACCTACTTGTGTTAAACCATGGAGGTATGCAAGTATGGTTAAACCAAATAATTTGGAATGTTCCATTCATTGCAAATCAATACATTTGTATAAACGTATATTAAATCTACCAAAATAGTATTTTTTAAAGAAAATCGGCCTGTCTTCAACATTATGATCCAGAATTGGAACCGTGGTCCGAAATGGTCCCAAAATTTAATGGAATGAACCTTGACCACATATCTATCTGTATATTCTTTTTGAGTAATCCTGCTAACAAACAAACAAACAAACACAAACAAACGCGATCGATTACATATACCTCCTTGGCGGAGGTAAACAACTACTTGTGATCTATTAGTACAAAACGCCTCTATCCACTGCACTAAGTTTCCTTTTATACCATATGCTTTCAACTTGTTGATTAATCTTTTGTGTGGAGCGCTATCAAAAGCTTTTTTAACGTCCAAGAAAACGCATTTGAAACTTGAACCTTCATCTAACCATTGGTGCACTGATTTATCGCTTCTAGTAGTGCTGTATTACATGACCTACCAGGACGAAAACAAATTGTTGCTTTCCATATACTGTAATCCATTATATTATTCCTAATGGATGTTTCCATAGTTTTACATACTAGTGAAGTCAGGCTCACTGGTCTATAATTCAAAGGTGTAGACTTATTTCCTTTTTTGAATATAGGTATAACGTCTGCGAGGCCCCAAGATAGGAGGATAACTCCTTGCTTCATTAGTTTAGTGAACAAATGCTTAAAAAGATCAGCCAATTGTAAACTTGTTTCCTTACAGATAAAGACCATATTTCACTAACCTTATAACCTTAACCTGAAAATGAGAGTGGCAGCCACCCCTATCTTTTTGTCATGCCATTAAAATATATTCCACATGGTTGCCTGCTAGTGATATACAAAGTGATAAGTGACGTACATAAGTTGGGGACCCCTCATGAAACGTCATAAATTATACATAAATATTTATTAGTCATATCCATAAGGTGTCACGTAAGAATTGACCTACCTACAATTCACTAATGCAAACACTTTATTAATGCAAACACTTTCTGTCAAGCAATTTCTGTGTAGTTAAGTGGATTATACTATGTATAAGGTTCGAATCACATGAGCAACTTGTTTTTACTTTATAGTGAGAGAGATTATTTATTATTATTATTAGCAAATATTAGGGTTAGGTTTGGTTATATTTAGAAAGTAGTTCGGCTATCTTTCACACAGGGGGTCCCCAACTTTTGTATGAAAAAAAAATCACTGCCTGCTATTACCTACGATACTATGGAAGTTTTTAATATGGCGACAGAAACGAGTAAAAACAATTTCTTATCAGTACAGTACAGTTTTGTTCCTCCCACTGATGCCAGTCGCATCCAAGAGGCAGTCTTCTCTAGCATCCAAATATATGCTGGGTCCGACTGTTGAAGGGCTTCCTTGACTGGGTTAGCTTCTTAGCTTGACTAGGATCGCAATGAAGGAGATTGCTTAATTTGATCCATGGGTCACAATAGTACCAACATGTCTCCAATTTCTTTATTTCAGCTTCTTTTGGGTAACAGGCTTGTGTTGCATACACTAATCTTGATCTTACACAACTCTCCATAATTTTCTTTCTGGTATACATATTTACTTTACAGTCTTTCAACACGTTCCTCATTTCTTGAAATTTTGCATTAGCTAATGATGCGCGACGCTCAGTAAAGCAGCATTCTTCTGTGTTGGTAATGTGTCCTACAGGTAGGTAAACAAAGTCTCTAACATTCTCAATTTTCTCATGATGAATCTTCACAAGAGAGCTCTGATCTGCGAGTACTTCATTTCCAAAAACCTGTGTTTTTGTCTTCTTCAGAGATACTGCAAGGCCGAACCGTTTACACGTTTGACGCAATATTAGCGAGGACGCGTTGTGCCTCTTCGATACTTTTGGAGAAGACAACAACATCAGTAGCTTCAGTAGGCTGTAAGCCATCTATTGTTGTAGTACTGTTCATGCATGAACTCCTCATTAGCATAACAATGATGATTAGTCAGACATGTAGTGGAACAAGCTAGGCTGGTGTTAGGCTAGTTGCATGTTCACACTGAGATTGCTTCTGCCAGGGTATTCAATATTGTTGTACACTTTCACTGGGCTAGCACTTGGTCATCAAAATATCCTTCAATTTCTACTTTTCTGAGGTCTTTTTTATAAAAAACACTTTCCACTGACAACTTCCATAGACTTGCTTGCTTGAATACTTCTATTTGCAATACAGGATAATTATCAAATACAGAGAATAAATATGTATTTTTAAGAGCTGATTGTTGGAGGCTGCTTACAAGCGCACAAACCAAAATTATTCAATATCAACATACCATCATTCTCATGAGAACACTTTTAAAATACCAGCAACTGAGGGAGCATAACTATAAGGTGATTTAAATAATGTACTCCATTGGCAGCTGTTGATTCAAACTATTTAGTCTATTGTTAAGGGTACTAATATGTCATATTTTTTCACGCTGCTGCTCTAGCCCGGTACGTCACACGAGATGACTCATTAATTAGATGAAATCAAGCAGCAGTTATAGTACTACACTTTGACATTTTTGTTAAAATGGAAACTCCACTATAATTTATAGGTAGCAGCTGCATTTCTGGTATTTATGAGTCCCATGATAATACTGTATTTCGCTGTCAGATAATCATTGAATTATTATCAAAACAGTCCATGAAAGTTTTTGTTTGTAATATGATACTTCACACTTGAAGTGACCCCCAGACTTGACCTTAGCAATAAATAAACTAAATTGAGTCTGTTTCATATCAAAGTTATTCACTTCTGTAACAAAATTCACATTATAGAAAGAGAAAAGAAACGTTTAATTATAACTCAAAAACCACAGACAATTGAAGTATTTTTTGCTTTTAATTACATTTTTTCAGGTAAAATAACTATTATGTGACAATAAAATGACTGAATAAACAATATTTTTCAGAGGGACAATATATCTTTAAAACTGTTACGTCAATAAGCGAGCAGCGTTTTTTGTAAGAAATATTTCTTGTTTAATGTATTTTTAAGCCATTTTTTCGACTTTGTGGTTAGAATTAAAACATTATTTATTAACAACAAGTGTAACTGTAACTTATGGTGAAAGACCTAATCAATTTTATTGAATCAAAATATAATTTAGAAAAATGAATTCACTAAAAATTTGAAAACAAAAAAAATTATTTGCTATTTCTTAAATTTTGGCTGGCTATATTTAATTGACTGTCTGTTTTTTTCTTTTAATGTTCATGCATTATATGAAAGTTTGAAAGTACTAAAAAAAATATTTATCTATTTACCAGCCTGTGCCTCCTTTTTAAAATGTCTTTTTTATTCCAGTCCACTCGGGCATTGTAGTAGTCTATATGTTTCAAAACCAAGATACTGTTCATGTATTATTACAATGTTTGCTTTAAACGCAAATTGATAATAATGAGATTCCAATGAGATTCCAATGAGTTACTGCAGTAACAGATTAAAAAACCTTGGATAATAGTAATACAGTAATACAGCAATAGGTCTATAGTTACTCTGAATTAGTAACATATCCTGATCTACTACTTAAAACAACTGGCACTGGAATATAAACTTTAACCAGACCTTGCAAGAAACAGCATTAAAGCAAATACTCAAAGATATTAAGTCGTTTACTTTATAACGTATAGTCAGTTCGCTTAGTTTTGGTCAGATGTTTTCCTACTGTACATAATTGTACTTTATACAAAGTACATGTAAGAATACTTGATCAAGTTGATAAAAAATAATATGTGAAGTGTGTTCATTATTGTAGATAAACAACAGATAGGTTTAATAGCTTAAAAGTACTGTATAACACTGTCAATCTTTACCAACTTTTTGTTTGCAAACTCATATGAAACGAAAGTTGGTTGCTCAAGTTTGCCGGTGTAGACTAGGCTTTAGTGATAAGTGAATGTTTAGCCAATACTGTGAATTGAAAACTAAATAAATAAATGCACTAATATACATGGGAATATAAAGTATAAAAACTTACTTGCTTTCATCCGCAAAAACCTCAAAAACATTCTTTAGGTCCCTGATCTCATGGGGCGTCAGCTCAGTTAGCACTGTTCTTGATACCTTGTAACCCATAAATATCTTTGTATCCTCACCTATCTTTTCTTCTGTTAGAATTGTATTTAACTACAATAAGTAAAAACACATTATTATCAATTAAAATATCTTATAATTATAAAACTTTCTATGACATATTCATTTTGAATAATTTAGGTTCTTCATATTTATAAAATTTTATACATAATACTGCCAAAATGATGTTATTGTTAGTGACATACAGTTTCCTTATTGGACCTGCTTAGATCTTGTACAGCTTCTAACCTTTCAGCAGCTGGAGGAATTGGGTCTTCCTTCTCTTCATTCTTTTGAGACTGAGATGACTTCTTTTTTAACCTTGTCCTAGGCATTGTTTAACATCTCTTTATAAAAAAAAACATCACGTTTATTACTTCCAAAAATGAAAGCCAATATACTAATTAAATTGGTAGTTTCAAAAAGTTTCCTTGACTCTAATGTCATATAACAAAGTTTGCTGCACATCTGCATCTGCACATCTGCACTTCAAAGTCAATCTTTTTACCAAGTAATACAAAGTTAGTTTACAAGCAATAGGGATATGCTGCGTACAGAAATCATGGAAAGAAAGAATAAATATGGAAAAAAAAATTCCTGACAATCACAAGGGTTATCCGCAACAAAAGTTGCGAATAACCAAATAAAAAGATGATAAACAGGACAGTTACAAGGAGTTATCCGCTACTTAGCGTATAACTAAAAACAGAAAAAGAAACAAGAAGATTACAAGGAGTTATCTGCTTGTACTGTAGCGGATAACTAATAAAGATGAAGAAAAAGACTATTGTAACTACTATAATTACAAGATAATTGATTGAGCAAACAAATATAAAAATCTGGGAGAAATTGAGGTATAAAGAAGCGAGATGCGTTCTATTAAATGTGATGAGCTATGACAAAAGAGACAAATATCCTATATTTTACATTTGTGTTGCCATACATCACAACACCTGAGAGGTAAACATTTTACATGAATTCACATCAACAACTTATTCACTTCCATAATAAGATAACAAAATTGGGGGTCACAGTTCATCCTGAGGAGCTATAATAGATTCAAACTAGAAAGCCACTCCGAGAGTGCATGCCTCCGCCAACTGTAAAATTCTTCTACATATTTAATTTAGTCTCCTGAAAAATTGTGTGTGTCTTAATGCTGTGTGTGATTTAGGCTAATTTCACTACAAGCATGTGTATGCGAGTTTGGTGTAATGGTTATGTAACCAGCCTTTGAACTAACAATAGCTTCAGTTGACTAACAATAGAACAGCAACGCGAAAAACAAACGATGTAATTTGAAAAGAAATGGGTTTTTTAAACTACTCGCATCAAAAAAGTGTACATTAAATCTAATTAAATTATGTTTTAAAATTACAAACTACAAATTATAACTCTTGCCTCTTGAACAAAAATGAAGTTTTTTGGACAAGTACTGTAGTTCTTGAGAAAATGCAATTTTAATTTACTTGTTACTTGAGACTGCTCACCGGCTTTTGAAAATTCTGTCCTATCTTTTAACACTAGCAGGTCTGAAAATAATTCTAAAAAGTGATCCAGAATTAGGACCGTGGTCCGAATGGCCTCCAAAATTTAATGGAGTGGTCCTTGAACACATATCTATCTGTATTTTCATTTTGGGAAAGATTGTGTAATTACTTTTTGCTGCTATGTTTGGCCCAATCGTCTTAGGCGTTGGGTCCGAACGTCCACAAAGTTGGGCCCGATAGCGTTTGTAAATCCATTTTCCATTATAGTTTATAATTGAGTTCTCGGCAAAACAAATAAATGAGTATCGAAATGTACATTTACACAGTTTATTACATTTGTATCACAAACTTGTGGAAAGAACACCCTTAATTTATTTTATGCCATTGGTGAACAATTAGGCCTATAAATTCATTCGTTTTCGTGTTCTTCTTTCCTTTATTTTTATAATGATTAATGGGCCGATCGTCTAATTCTATTGGCCTGATTGTCCATGCCACCATAGTAAAGCCTGTTTTCCTGTTGACGTTAAGTTGCGTTGAGTTTAAAATCGTTGAAAATAAAATAGCGATGACGATGATCGAGTCGGACCGCTAATATTTACACATTTTCACGCGATCGTTCATAGTTTCTTGGTTCTCTCGAGCGTTGCTGCGACATGCAGACGTGAAGTGTTGCAAAACTAAGGCCGGCCACAGCCGGGTCCGCGTGAAAATTGAAAAAGTTACAGGTTTTTATGCTTCAACCCAGCCTAGGACATGCTTTCGTTGGTATCTTAATAGGCTTACACTAAAGACAAACATTTAAATTTAATTGGTTTAATATTATAATTTAATTTGACAATAGTATACGGTACACTTGTTTTTTTTTAAATATCAGAACTCTGTTCAACTTTAACGTTTGAAGATTTTAACAATTTTAAACGTTAATTTTTACCCCCTTTTCCTGTCAAATCGTTGAATCTGTCAACTTAACGCAACTCATCGTTGAGCCCGAACGTCCACATTAAAGTTAGCCCCGAACGTCCGCACGAGTTTGTACCCGATCGTCTTAAAAATCCCGATCGTCTGGCCCTGATCGTCTTTGGCCCCGATCGTCTGTCAATCAGGAGGACCCATTCTAGGCCCTTTAGGCTACGCTAGATTATTTAGTAGTAGTAGAAGTAGGCCTGCTAGCATATATACTCGCTAGGCCTAACTGCTTTTTTTAAAGATAAACCTAGCCTAGCTAGGTAGGGTACTGATACGGATCCACTGACTGATACTGGGATACTCACCGTCCGTACTTGTTGTATCATCCCCCCTAAACTCACTGACTGTTGTCACGGCGACGACGACACACAAAGTCACACACTTAATTCCGCCGTCAATTTGGGGTCATGCTAATAATAATCAAAGTTTATTAGTTGGGGAGGAATCAACGCAATTGATCAATTGAAAATCGCTCATGCATGCACATTATTTGATAATAATAACCTCATGTACACAGTTTTTCGAGAGTGCACTTTTTGTGTTGATTTTAAAGTCCGTTTTATTATTGCGAACGCAGGGGTAGGCCTATTTCCCAGTTGCCCGAGCAACACCCTTAATTTCATACTAAATGTTTTTTTCTGCCACAAAATTGAAATTTAGATACCATTTCATCATATTATATATTAACTATTATTAACGTTATAGAAGTCCAGGGTTGGAAAAGACTATAGTATAGGCCAATGTATCTTCGTTTCCTTACGTCCGTAATATTTGGGCGAATTTCCGTAATATTTAATAATTACGGACGTTCCGAACTTTGAAAAAACAGTGTTTGATTGCTTCTTTCTGCAAATTTCGATAGTGGTTGTAGGCCTACCCAGTTTATCGTAGATAAATGAAAATTTACTGACTTGATGTAGCATTTATTTCAAAATAATATTTTTTTCACTGAGCTTCACATTTTTTTCAAAATTGTTTTAATTATTGATTGATAATAATTAATTTGTATTCATTGATTTTAATTTCTAGAATTTATTAAATTACCGGAAGTACCTACCAAAAAATGTTATCCTATTGTTTTTCGCTTGTGTTTACCAGCGTAAATAACAGGCGTGATACGATCTGTTTGCTATGATATAGAGTGTCATTTCTATTTATCGTGAATTTTACGTGCGAGCGTACATTTCCGGCCATCTAGGGTGGGGCCTGTGGCGCAAATAATCTACGGCCCTCTGAAGACTGGGCAATCCCCTTAAATAGTTCTGCGACCGCCCCTGTACTCATATCTTAATTCTATAACTTAATTCATATTTATATTTTATCATTAAATGTTTTAATCTGCTGATTTATATTAACAGACGTCACTTTCTTAAGCACATCCTAGATTAATATTCACACAAGTCCATCCATATATATTGCGCTTTATGATAATACAATCATCCCCAGGCGGGCCGGCGATATGGTTTGATACATTGTTGAACATGAAAACAACTTAACAATTCGTGTTCCGCAGCAATGTGTTTCATTCGATTTATGTCCATTTTTTTTTATTGTATATGTATCAAATAATTAATACCCCACGAAAAACACCCAAAATAATATAGTGTGGTATTTTATACTTTCGTTAGTGTTTGCGCGCATCATCTAACTAATTCACAACACAATTTTTGTTTAGCGTCTTTTATTTTCGTAAAAAAATCTGAAGAGTCAAAAGTAAAGTCTAAAGTTTCATATCCAGTATTATCATATTTTAGCTTACAGATATTTTAAAGTGAAGGGATAGTGTATATAACAAAATCAATGGCCATAAAATAGTTCCGAATTTTATGCTTGATACAATTTGTTTTTGTTTTGATAATTTGTCAAAGTACTTTTATCAGTGTGCGCTTTTATTATACATGCAAAGTAAATATTAAGGCAGAAAAGACCGCGCGGCCGAGCACGGATTACTGATAGTACATTTAAATTCGCATACATTATTTCGCATATTTATATATTTTAATAAATAATAAACCCATTTCTATGCTTTATAGAATCGTATTCTCGTCCGAGCTTTTGGGGCATAGATCCTTGTTGCCAAATTTCGTGAGAATCGGATAAAAACTGTGGCCTCCAGGCTGTTCACAGACACACACACACACACACACACACAAACATACAAGGGTGAAACATAACTTCCTTGGCGGAGGTAATTATAAGTTACAATAACTCAAAATATCTAGACTGCACCGATTCTCGTTGCTTTTTGAAAAAGCTTTGCGCAAGACAGGAGGACATTTTTACGAAAAAGATTACATTTATAATGCATATTTTATATAGTTACATCACGTTTGATAATAAACATTATTGATGATAAATGTCCAACTCCTTACAAAACGAATATTACCTTGTGGAATAAAGACCACTAAAATGTGCAGTTCAAAATGTCTGTTATTTGTCCACATATAGTGACAAAAACATTATCGGAAGACATAGAAATGAACATAACGTCATTAAAAGACAATATTTTCATGACCCGTCGACATTACAGCATAATAAGCTCGAACACAAAGTAAATAAACTACTGTAGCCAGCTGCCGCAAAATCAATCCATACAAATCACAAAAAGGCTACAGCTCTTAATAAATCTCGGTCCCTACACAGAAATATATTTTGAAAGGAAGAACAATGATAAATGAACGAACTACTCAAAATATAAGAATATAAAGGAATAAAATAAATAAGCAAATACTACAAATAAAGAAATATACTAACCAATAGCGAAAAAGTTCCAATAGCGAAACAGGAGAAACATTTTACATTTTCTAATAGCAAAATCAGTTTCACATTTAACTGTGCCGCAACATATGCATATACAACAAATCCTGCCACAAGTTTACCGACGTTTACTTTTCCATCCATTTTTTTTTTATCACATAATTCAGCGCTTCTTTAAAAAGTATTTTTACACAATGTTTACAAGTACGAATAGTACTCTGGAGGATAGATGAGTCCAATACAACTAACCCCGTCAATTTGTACTCAATGTATTCTAAAGCCAGTTTCTCTCAATCATAACACTACGACAACACAAACTATAATGAAGACAATTGGTCATGTTGTAACATATCATTCATGTTTAAAATTAATTTGTCCCAAGATCTATAGAAATAGTAGTATTCTGCAACGTGGATCTCTAGTTAGAACGATTGTTTTTAATTCGTATTAATAAGGCCTGCATATAATTATGTTACTATGGAGAGAAAAATAGATCCATTAATGATAACTGAACTTTCTGTAGGACCCTACTTTCCTGTACTAAATATAAATAAAATCACATAAATAAATCAAAGAGATTCATAAATAAACACCTGCATGAAATAAGATTGGATGGTTCGAATTTTGTATAATGAATTACTGGTGGATGGTGGTGTGTATTATGTATTTTTGGCGGGTTTGGCTTTCCATAGGCGCCCTCTACAGATTCAGTTATGATCAAAAACCAACCGACCGGAAGTCGAATTTTGTGTGTGGTGTGTGTGTGTGAGGGGAAAAGGAAGTGGTGGAAGGAAACAAGAATAAGAACATTTTGACATCCACCATCATAAGTCGAGTCTTGGGTGTATAATAGGCTGCTCTATAGTGTATAAGGCCACTACACTAGGTTTGGCTTAGCTCAAACTTGTAATTTATTTGCGGAAATTGCAGTTCTTGATTGATATTGAGGAATTGAGAAATAGGAATCCGAGAACTACTCCCAACAACTTACA
Source organism: Antedon mediterranea (assembly GCF_964355755.1). Taxonomy (NCBI): domain Eukaryota; kingdom Metazoa; phylum Echinodermata; class Crinoidea; order Comatulida; family Antedonidae; genus Antedon; species Antedon mediterranea. The sequence goes on along the minus strand of NC_092672.1, from coordinate 14,880,378 downwards.
ACTTACAAGGTAATTGTAAATTGATTATTAGGATAGGCCTAGGCCTACCTACTAGGCTGGCTAGGCTAGTAGGTATAGGCCTAGCTAGGCTAGCCGCTAGGCCTAGTTAGTAGGGCTAGTAGTAGTCTTTCTTAATTCAGAAACTTGTGGTTAATCTATAATTAATTTCCTGGATTAGTAAAAGTTCCTATATTTAAGGGAACAGCATGTTAATAAGGTATCTAATGGTCTATCTGATGTTATTACCAAAGATGTTGGTTCTCCTCAAGGTTGTTGTTTATCACCTCTGTTGTATGTACTATACTAACGATTGTAAATCCCATTACCCGAATACCTATTTGCTTAAATATGCAGATGACACAGTAATTGTAGGACTGATGCAAGAAAACAAAAGAAATTATTGTTGAGTATAGTAAATCTTGAATTTCCTTCACTTTATTCCAAATCATAATTTTTAACTTAACAATTTTAAAACAAATGCAATAATATGAATAGGAGTAGGGCAACCACGAACAAGCAAAGCTTTACAACTGTGGTACCCTTTAAAAATATAAAACAAATTATTTTAATAGTATGCATGAAAGAATAGAAATTTACTAAAAACAGTTTTTTTATAATACTGCAAGATAATAAATATGAAACTATATTAACTTATACATATAATTAATAACATTGTAAGTAATAATAATAATACATAATGATGATTACTTTTTTTCTCTGCAAATAAGACAGTTTTCTTCTTGACACAAATACTTTATAAACGTTCAATATAAATACAATCTAATTTCTTTTAAAATAATGATATATTTTTACATTGTTTTATATCGTCCGATAGATTGTTCCACACAGACCCAGTATACGATTACGAGAAGCCTTGACGGCCAACATTTGTATGCTTCAGATCTATTACAAGATTGTTTTTATTGCGCATGTTATAATCATGATACGAGTCGAAGGTTTTGAAAAATCCATCAAATTACTCTGGTAATTTTCCATTTTTGTAGAGGAACATTAATTTTGCTACATTTTTTTCATATAGATCGAATATGTTTAAGGTATTAGTTTTAATGAATAATGTAGAGGATGGATGTACAGTAGGTAGTGGACTTTACATATTATTCGGAGGGCCTTTTTTTGTAAAACATGAATTCTATTTAAATTATTTATGCTACCAGTACCCCACACAGTTATTTCATATGTAATGATGGGAAGGATAAGGGATTTATAAATAATGGGCAATATTTCATATGGTAGTATGGTTTTTAAGAGATTCATAGCTCCAATAATGGCAGAAATTTTACTAGTGATTACATTAATATGCTGTAAGAAATTGATTTTTTCATCAAGTAGGACTCCTAACAATTTTGTTATGATAAACTCTTTCGATAACGTCTTGATCAATAAAAATGTTTACATGGGATGTATCAATAGTAATATTTCTACCACTAAAAACCATAAATTTGGTCTTTTTAGTATTTATGGTAAGTTTGTTTGCCTTAATCCACAAATTTTATTTTTTTAATTCATTATTCATAATATCAATAGCTTCGTTTACATTGTTGTGTTGTAAGAAAACACTTGTGTCATCGGCAAACATTATTAGTTGTGTACTGGTACACACTGATGGCATATCATTTACAAACATTAGGAATAATAACGGACCCAAGATTGATCCTTGAGGGACACCGTATTTTATCAACTTTTTGTCGGAATTTATACCGTCAATAGTTACGAATTTTTCTCTTTCGCTTAGATAACTGCAAAACCATTGATGTACAATACCTCTGATCCCAAAATAGGGTAATTTTTTAGTAAGTTTGTTGTGGTTTATCGAATCAAAGGCCTTAGATAGGTCGAGAAAGACGCCGTAAACAAACTGTTTATTGTCAATTGCCACTGATATTTTCTCAATTGTCTGCAAGAGGGCGTGGTTTGTCGAGTGCCCTTATCTAAAACCGTACTGTCTGTCGTTTTTGTCGGATTTTGTACTTATTTAGGAATGACAATGTTTGTTCATAAACAATTTGTTCATACACCTTTGACATACAAGATAGTATGGATATAGGCCTATAATTTTGTATATCTTCTCTAACGCCACTCTTGTATATCGGTATAGTTTTTGCCAATTTAAGTTTATTTGGAAAGACTCCTGTGCTGAGTGATAGATTGACTAAATACGTAACAGGTTTAGTTAATATATTAGCATTTTTATTTATGTATTTTGCCCCGATATCATCATGGCCTGGTGACTTGCTTGTGTTCAGGTCCGATAGGTATGTTTTGACGTCATATTCTGTTAACGGAGTAAAGAACATGGAGTTTTGTATGCTATGATTATTCATGTAGTCTATTGGATTTACATGTGGGTAGTTTTCATTTGCCTTTTCTGCCATTTCTTCACCAATACTATTAAAATAAGAATTTATGACTTCCGCTTTATCAGTGGGAGTTTCAAATAATGTTTCAGCACGATATGTCACTTTTGCTGGGATTTTCGATTTTTTGTTTCTTCCCAGAATAGCATCTGGTAGGGTTCATGCTTCTGTTAAGATTCATGATGATGTAATTGAAATTGTATCTAGTTGGTTTGACTATTGATAACAAGCTTAACTGGAGAGAACACCATAAAGGGCTTGTTGCTAAATTGATGTAACATGTACCGCAAAAAGTCCTAGAAAAGACAAAAGGCATTATGCTAAATGATAAACATCCAGATTATGTATGGTGAAGGTCATGAAAGTGACTACATAGCAGATATATTAATTCATCCAGATTATGTATGGTGAAGGTCATGAAAGTGACTACATAGCAGATATATTAATACATCCAGATTATGTATGGTGATGGTCATGAAAGTGACTACATAGCAGATATATTAATTCATCCAGATTATGTATGGTGAAGGTCATGAAAGTGACTACATAGCAGATATATTAATACATCCAGATTATGTATGGTGAAGGTCATGAAAGTGACTACATAGCAGATATATTAATACATCCAGATTATGTATGGTGAAGGTCATGAAAGTGACTACATAGCAGATATATTAATTCATTCGTCCCTTTTTCCATCCATGCTTTTAATGAGAAATACTCTTTAACACCTTGTAGTTTATTTTGTATAGTGTATCATTATTAGTATATTACAACTTTTTAATTGTTTTATATATATTTTACTTATTTATATATTTTTTATGTTATTGTAATGTGAGCGATTGTGCCTGTCATGAATTTCCGCAAGGACCAAATCAGGCCTCGAATTTTACCGCGGCCACCGCGGCCAGTGCCGTCGGTGCCCTCCCAGTTGGCCTCAATGCCCTCGAAAATGAATAGCACCCACGGCCACTACTGGCCTGCCCTTTTTTTTGCGTTGGCCGCGAGTGCCCTTCCCGAGTTTTACCACAATAAAAACCACTGAATTAGATAGAAAATAATGTCAAGAAGATTTGTTTACACGACTCAGACGAGACGCAAAACTATCGCCTGTCTTCGTTGCAAGGGGATTTCCCTAAACGCATTTATTAATACACAAACAGTAAACAAAACATCGAACATTGCAAAAGGGTACCAAAACAATATCATCCCGGCCGCCGTGCGTGGTAAATCATGGTATAGATAGTACATCAATATACAGGGGTGTAAACTTTTAATAATCAAGCTAAAAACGTTCCTCGATCGGAGGTTACTGAAAGTATTAAAGTCGCACAATAATCGAGCTAGCCGGCCGCCGCCTTCGATGAAAAAAATATTACACGCACTCGCTCCTAGCTAGCCTAGCCTATCCTCCCGCCGCCGATCCGGTCGAACACACGCAATTCAATGCATTGGGAAAACAATTCTATTTGACGCACACGCACCCTCTGATAAGAAATTTCACACACAAAAAACGTCGCGTGTGAGAGTACCACGCGCGAAGGATCGGCGGATCGTTGGAAAAACAATTCCTTTTGACGTACACGCACCCTCTGAGAAGAAAATACCACGTGCGTTCCTGCATGGTGTAGTCCATTATACGTGTAAAATTAGGGGTGTTTACCTTTAGCACCAAAGTTAAACCTGCACCTCAACCCGAAGATCGTTGGAAGTATATCATATTTATATTTTATCGCACCCACCTCAATAATCCGGCAGACAGATTATCGAAAACTCTTGTTTAACAACGTCGTACACTAAATTACCAAACGCGTTTTTACCGAATTCAAGGAAATGGTATAGTCCAGAATACACGTGCCGAAGGCTAAACAGAGAGAGAAAGGGGTCGGTGTCCGTCCGTGTTTTGAATTCTTATAAATATGGGTTATACTAACAAAAAAGCTTCAGAAATCGAAACTCGGAAAATAACTATAATTTATATTCTACTACATAATGTCATTGGCTTGATTTTTACCGTGGTAAACACTCTGTGTATGAATAGTTGTAGGTAAGGCCTACAAACAAATTGTTTTTGTATCATGTTTTCTCCGTCGGCTGCTAGCTAAGTTAGGCTGAGTAGCTTGCTGTTGGAAGGGTTTTTATACCTGTTCCGGGCCTTACTTGGTTGGCTTCACATGCCTTTTTATCGCATTATTTGAAACTAAACGAAACATTCAACACAGGACGGTAAACTATAAACGCTGAACATCGTACCTATTTATTATTTATATAGATCGTAAATACACGTAATATTTATATGAAATACAAAAAGATGTATTGTAAACAGTCCTACTACTACTCCGTGATCTGATGAATAGGGGGAAATCCCAAAACATTCAACCGGAAAAAAGCTATTTTTAAATTTTGGCCTAGTTATTAAAATATTTTTTAATTTTGGCCTTGGTGCCCCTTTGATTTAAAACAAATGGCCTTGGTGCCCTCCCATTTGGCCTTGGTGCCCCTAAAATCAATGAAAACCGGAGGCCAAATGGCCTTGCCCCTAAAATCCCCAAATTCGAGGCCTGCCAAATAAATCTGAATCTGAAAGTAGACCTACTCGCCATTAATTGTGCGTCTAGCCTAGGCTGAATAGAGAATACCACTCCAGTGGTAAACAATTCACTCCTGCCATTTCAGATTCAAATTTAATGATTGCAATTACTATTAGTATGATAACGAGTTCTGTCACTGTCACATGATATTTGACATGTAGTCTAGTACAGTATACTAATACTATTAAAAGGTGTAAAATATTTCTTTCTCTTTCAGGATTAAAGACACAGAATACAAAAGTTGACATTTGAAAATAAATTGGCACAGCCAATGGAAGATAATATTATTTTTGTCATTAAATATAAAAAAGACCATAATAAATAATCATATTGACATTTGTTGGAAAAGAGTACTTTAAATTTAATGATCGCTAGTCGTTAGCTTTCTTAGATATTTCATTTACATGACAGGGCTGCAAATTAACTTTTTTACTTGGTAGCACTATCAAATTTGTATGACGGCTCATAATAATTTTTGGTAGCACCACCAATTTTTTTAGTAGTCACCTTTTCATCGACAACTAACCCCCTTCCCTTATTCGCGCAGATACGTTTTTAGTTTAGGGGGGAAGGGGGTGGTGGGGGTGTATAAAAATGAAATACAACCTTAGGCTGGGGGTCAGGGGGCGCCAATGGCCCCGCTTTGGGGGGGGGGGGGGGAGATTTTTGAGTAATTATAGGTTGTTTCAATCGATTTCTGAGCACATAAAAATTCCGCACTGAAGAATTCAATTAATTTGGGTTATGCACATTTAGGCACTGGTCCTGATGCGCCACTTATATTCATGCAAGATCTATTCTTTTTACGCTACAGAAAGAAATTACTGCTTTGTATATACGCGTAACCTTTCGTAGCCTACGCGTAAATAGATTGTAGGTCATTGTTAGGTGTCACGAAACCTAAGACCACGAAAGCTAAGACCCCCTAAGACCACGAAAGCTAAGACCCAAGACCTAAGATTACAAATTCTAAGATATACTACAGCTTAAAAACAATACTTGTTTATCCATACATAATTTTAAACACAGTAGGTTTCATTTATTACCATAAATATAATTAAATACTACCGCAAAACATAGATAAACTCACATTATTTTCGCCCGTTGAGTAAATGTATATTTTTTTCTTTACAACAAACAAACTTGACGGGTTGTTTGTTGGTATATATTTACTCCATTGTGTTGGTTCAGAGGATGTTTTTCTTCCGCACCTGCCTTTCTTGTATTTTGACTCCAAATTTGTTGACTAACTTTATCCTGAATACCACACTTTAAAATTAGGATTTATAAGTACTTTCAGACGGAAAAACACATAAAAACAAATAAATAAATCCTTTAAATTGATGATTTTACAGACATGTTTCTTTGTATACTGTAACTCCTCGAGCTCCCGGCCCCCATGCTCAATGTTTTTGTTTCTATGGAGCGCCAAAAGAGCAACAATAATAGTACAAGTATAAAAACAGAAAGAAAACGAAACAAATCATGATTTTTAAATTAAAATTTATTTGCCAGTATTTATTTCTTCGTACTTGCATGATTATACTATTATCATTACAATTTTAATTTTACATTGTTCCATCCACACTGTAGATGGACTCCACAGAGTTTTCAGCCCTCTATATAATTTTTGCTCTTTTGACGTTCCATAGAAACAAAAACATTGAACATGGTAGGCCATGGATTAAAGAATAGAAGGATATGCATCGACGTGAGATCAAGGGTTCCTTGACTCTCACCGACAGACCGCGGACCGCCCACAATGTTACAGTTTAATTAACCGCATGGTAACAACGAAACGGTCGCATGCCTAATATATTGTTTACTGCACATGTGCAACGACATTTAACCTTGTTGTTGACTACCTTCTTTCGCGCGTTCTTTGTTGCACTGTATGTATTCATACATATTTGAACAGTATAATCAGTGGCGTAACGGCTATGTGCACTCACTGGCTAAACCGAAGCTTGGGGCCCATGAGCAGTGCCCAGAGGAACAGGCATAAAATATGTCGAAAATGCTAAAAACGTCCGAGGCCTCAATCTTTGAAACTTGGAGGGCCACTTAGGTTCCTAAACAAGTGGCTTCAGGCCTCTGCCTCACGCCACTGAGTATAATGTTTATTGAAAACAGTTATTAAATTACATTGTATGTTGTTGTGAAGACCCTAGTGTAGGCCTACTTCATCAATATACCAGATAAAAACAATACTATATTGTTATTGGCTTAGAATTGTAGATGCTATAATTGTAATTAGTATAGGTTTCTGCCGCGATTGATCTACGCTAATGTTTTTATGACATTAAAGTAGCATTTTATGACCTGTAGTAGCCCTACATCTGAGACAATAACTATTTATTTGTTGTCTCAGCCTACATGTAAAATTACAAAATCAGCAAGTATACTAGGCCTAGGCCTTCTAGGCTTACTAGTAAACCATATGATTTGCCGACATTGATACTGCCTAGGTAAGCCTAGGCTAATCTTAAGTGTAGTAGATATACAACGTGTAGGCCTAATCATGATCTATATACTCACCGTTGTCTTACTTCTTGTGTGAATAATAATAGGTACTTCGTTTGTTCGTGATTAAGTTTGCCCTGCGTGTACTTTTCAAAACAACCGCTAGATAACGAATCGCAACTATACATAGCCAGCCAATCCCGGATCAGGAATCGCTGTTTTCATTCAATTAGACCCGGTGATTGGATGTGATGTGGATGACATAACCACTAGCCAATCACCAGGCACTACAATTTAAATATAATCACATCGATAATTAAGGAGATTTATGAAAAAACCACTGCTTAGCCATATATTAAAAACACGATTGTTGTATGGGTGAACACCGGCCACGCTAACAACATACATGGTCAAGTGCATAATTTAATATTCTATAGATTAACGCAATTTTTAATGACAGAAGATGGCAGGCAAATAATGATAATTCAAATATAAAAATTGCATATTTTATTAATATTACCAACTACTTAAAATTACCAGTCGTAAGAAAGTGAACTTTTCGTAGTCCGATTGTGATGAAACTAAAACAGAATTATTCAGCAATATATTTTTGTTGTCAATTAATCATCGACGCAGACATGTCAATAGGACATTCAGACTGCGCATACGATTTCTACATGGTTACGTTTTGGTCTAAAAAAAATGTAACAGTTGATTCGCAGCGTTTTAGAGAGGGCCGCGGTTAGAGACACGGAGTACAATGAGCGTGTTTGTTTGATTGGCAGCAGTGCTTTAGTATAGGCAAGCGCGTTGTAAAATCGTTTGATGTCACCGTCGATGCATATCCTTCTATTCTTTAATCCATGGGTAGGCCTACTGCTACTGTACTGTAGGCTAGTCATGCGAAATTCGCAAACAGTTTGTGTGCGAGAAAAACGTTTGTAAAATCATCAATTTAAAAATGTATTTGTTACTTTTTATGTGATTCTTTTTCATAAAAGTGCCAATTCTAAGGTGTGGTATTCAGAATAAATGTTGGGAGTTAAAATACAAGGCAGGTGCGAAAGATAAATATTTGTAGTCTTGGGTCTTAGCTTTCGTGATCTTAGGTCTTAGGGGGTCTTAGGTTTCGTGACACCCGGTCATTGTTCGCTAAACATCCTGTAATTTCCAAAGTATTGTTTGTTGCCATGCATACGATGTATGTATTGTTTATGATAATATCTACGCGCCGATCGTAGGGTTAGTAATTTGTAAACACCAATGTCATCGCCTTTAGGAGCATGAACAATGGAAACAAACATGTATTGTTGGCTAATTAAAATCCTAGACGTTAATTTTTGTAGCCACCCTACACATCGGTTGTCCTAATTTGGCAGGACATCCGCCGACGAGACGACATCGGGCCCGAGGCCCTCAGTTCACGCAGAGAGAGTTTCGGCGGCCTACATGATTCAATCCTACCTTGGTTTAGCGAATTATAAAAACAACAACACCTTGGCTAGGACACCAACAAAATACAGTATATGCAAAATAAATATATATTCCATGTTAAGATTTAACATAGGCCTTTGTAAATTATTATTACGACAAAAGACCCGACAAGAGTTTGGAGGGGAAAAACGTGCGAACCGTGGAAACAGTTTAGAGCTGTATTACGTTTCATGTGACGCAAAATTCAGGTACACTGTTTTGTAGCCATCCCCCTCGTACCGAGTAAAAAAAGCATGCGAGAGGTTTGCGGTGGTAAAACAGAGTATCGAGTTTCATGACATGTGACCAAAAAACTAGGTCTGTATTAATTACGGTCTTCTGTCGGCAGTCTTTTTGAGCGACCGATTGAACGTTCTGATACTATATTTAGAATGAATTGTTTACGATATTTTTGTTTGCATGTTTCTGGATCGACTGGACGTTCGCTATATTATTTTTATTAGTTGGCATAGTTCATTGTGTTGGATCGTGTCTCTACGTTTACATTGTGGGAAATTTATATTCGCCGTTGAGAGTAAAAAAACACACACGAATGAAACATTTACGAATAAAAACTATTATATTATATATTTCTTAGTAATGTACAAATTGGTCCTCCTCCGCCAGTCAAAAATAACACATTACCGTAAATAATAATTTTCACACCTTGTTACTTACTAAGAACATCGTGAGGTTGTTTATTGAGGTTACTAAGGAAGCCAAACAATGTAACCTACAAAGCCAACAACGTAGCCTGTTTTATCTACGAAGCTACTTCGTAGGAAAAGTTGCGGTATTTTCTCTGATATATAATTTTCGATAATCAGAATCTGGAATAAAGTATTAAATCTACTGATAAACAATACTGCTGTTTAATCTATATAATGAATAGATATTATTATATATATCATTAATTACATTATTTAGTAATCATGATATAACCATTATACTGCCTAAAAAATGCTGATGACTGCGCGGCGACAATCCTTTGTATCTACCGCGCCCGCGCTGGCATACTTCTGTGTACGGCGGTACAATTGTTTTTATATTCCTTCTTTAAAACGGAGGTGATTTTCCACGAGGTTTGTGTCGTCCGCGCGTCGCACTGTGCTGTGCTGTGTGTTTGGTGTCCTTTTGTGTGATTGGATAAGGCAGCATGCAATAAATGGACGAACTTCCAATCACAACGAGTGTAAAATGTTTAGGGGCTTTGTACTGTACGCTTGAATGAACCTGACTCCTTTGCGGCGGCGGTGACTAGTGGAAACTCCTGAGCCTTCCGTAGTAGAGAGATTAAATTACAACACAGTGTTTGAAATAGGGAAAACACACCTGACTTCAATTTGAAACAACTCGCACAAGCAGACGATCTTGTCGCACCTATTCTGTTTCTTTAGTCGCAAACAGAAAAATTAGGTCGCAAATGCGACCAAATACCCCTTAATTTGCAGCCCTGCATGAACAGAACAATTTAACCTTTTTTTGCTATCTACAGATATTGAATGCAATATTTGATCTCCCAAAGTGGAATATAAGAAATCGCTCAATAATTCAGCCTTGTCAAAATCACTCTGAGCCATAGATCCATCTAAATTTTTACTTTTGATATGAATCCAAAAGTCTTAGTTTTTACCACCAAAACTAATTTGTTTTCAAAGACTGATTTTGTTTGCCTCTTTACATTTGTAACTTTATTTATAATTTCATTGAAAGATCTATGGCAGTCGTCCTTATTCAAAGTATTTTTGTTCATTGCCTTATAAGATTTCAAGCTCTACGTTTTTTTCCTAAAGATTTCTGATCTCAGAGATCATCCATTGAGGAAATAATTTTTTTCTTTATATTTAAATAGGACACATGCTTCTACACAACTAGTAAGAATTGAGTGGAAATATTCCCACGAATCGATACCATTCATTTCAGAGAAGTCATTTGTCCAATTAACCTCATTAAGTAAGGACCTCATTTTATTATAGTGACCATGATATTATCATCACATTCATCCTGAAGTAAAACTGCTGCCTCGAGATTAAGAATAACATGATCATTTCTTCCAAGAGAGGTGGTCTCACTTCAATATCACTGCATATTTCTGGGATATTTGTAATCCATAAGTCAATATTCGATATCTGACCCCTCTAAAGCGGGTTGGTTCTACAGTAATACCAACTGCCTTAAAAATAGATCATCTGGACACAGCTACGACACAATTTATATCCAAAACTGACATAAATTTGTTAAAAAAATACACAATTTAAAGATATCAATTGTGTATCTACTGTACCTCTCTCTCCAATGACCTGACCTTTTTTACTTAATATTCATGGGTGCATTTTCGTTCATTTTCTTAACGTTGTCTCTACGTGTGATATACTACGCTCACGTTAATGTAAAATCTGCTTTTGCAAAACTGGCAAATTTTTAATTTTTTTTTTTAAATTAGCATAAAATAAACTGTATTGACTAATTACTACAAGACAAAAACTTAGGATTATCAATAAACATTTTAGCAAAAGCATAAAATCTGGGAAAAGTGTTCATGCATTTATTTTGTTTACTGTGCTGGCAGGTCTTAATAACACAATGACGGCCGGCCAGTACGCCAAATCCTTGATGCAATGAGACAATCTACCTTTCATGGTGATTAATGCTTTTATTTCTGAATCTTACTTCTAGACCTATCCATTATACACTAGTATGGTTCCATCCATTGTGTCCATTGATGCAGACCTGCCAACCCCTGGGTTATAAAAATCTGACAAATTTTTAGAAGTTGTCAACAAATTTTGGAGATTTAACACAAAAAATGGAGATTTCATGAATAACGATGGAAAATACTAAAAAAACACAAGACAAACCAACTAATATCTGGCCTCTATCTGTTGGATAGACTGTTGATGGCGAGCTTCAATTTGAAAATGGCTTGTTCATTTTGTCGCGAAGTTAGCAAAATATGAATACATTACACAATAACAAATGTTTTCATAAATCGGATTATTTTGTATTAAATTTGTGAAACCACTAGTATAAGGGAAAATTATGATAAAATCAGAAAACTCTGGTGAACTGAAGATTGGCCTTAAAATCGGGTGACACCCAACATCATCATGTGAGTTGGCAGGTCTGTTAATGTAGTTAAGGTCAATAATGATTTGTTTTGAGAGAAAATTGAGCTGGCATTCTGCACAAACAACCAATATCAACTTTAACCAGGTTAAATTTGGTGCTTTCTTTCCCTGATTAATTATTATTCATAGCCTGCCTATTTTTTAAATTTTACTTTTCTGACATCAATGTAGGCCATCATCATGGAAGCAATTTAAACAATATTCAAAAGTTTCTATTTTCTTAGAAGCATGTTTGTCTTTTTACCCAGTACCATGCATACATGTCTCAACCATTTACTAAATTTCATCTGATGGGAACAGTTTTGGCCTGTACTTGTAACAATCAAAATCTGTCTCAATTTCGCAGAGATTGGATTGATTTGGTTACATATTTTGCTTTGTAAAAAAAAACTGACACATGCCACATTTACGTATTGAAGTACAGCAATTTTTATAAAAATAAGGAATAATTTACTTAAAACTTGCTTCTATCATTCTATTGGATCAATTTTTTTAAAATTTCCATTAAAAACTTAATATATGTGTCTGGGTCCCCCCTATTAAAAAATCCTGGATATGTCCCTGTTTTGTTGAAGTTGTTAGATGATGTGTTATTTTTTATTCCATAGAATAAAAATGGGTAATGAAGATGATGACCTTCAATGGCTCGAAAACTTGCTTAGCGATGTCCAACTTGAAAAGTTTTTTACACGCATTCATGAAGATCTAGAAATTTCACGTCCTTGCCACTTTGCATATGTTATGGAAGAGGATCTAGAAAAGATTGGTATGGGAAAACCAGGTGTACGAAGACTAATGGATGCTGTCACAAAACAGAAACTGATTCCAAAGAAACGATGGTTTGAAAAGGTAGGATTATTATGTGTACACATACTCCACCTAAAATATACAGCTCTTCAGAAGGATTCCTGGTTTGAACTTTCTATTAGTATTTCAAATAAAATGGTTTGTTTCTTGAACTGTAAAACTTTTAAGAGCCTGGTGAAGCAGACAGAAGGCTGTGACGTGAAGCTAAAAAGTGAAGCCACGCCAATGTGACACTGTTACTCATATAGCAAATTGAATATAAAAATTAGTTTTTTCATCTCTTTCATCAAATTATGCAAAATTAAAAGAGCGTGAAACAGCGCCTTTATGTGTCCATTTTTCCCCAAATCTTCAATATTTTTGCTCAAATCATTATCTTCCAAAATGATCCTCTTCATGTTTAAGTTGAACGTAATGTGGGCCCAGTAATTTCACAGATGCTTCAATACAGTATACTGTATATTCTCTATGACATAATTCTAGGCACTATTCAGCACTATATAAGTGTACATGCATCAGATACGCTTGTATTTTAACATATACAGTATATACAGCTGTATATTCTATATGACATCATTGTAGGCAGAATTCAACTCAGTGTACATGCATCAGATATATACTTATTGCGCTGATATTTTAACCTGTACAGTATACTGTATATTCTGTATATTCTATATGACATCATTGTAGGCAGAATTCAACTCAGTGTACATGCATCAGATATATACTTATTGCGCTGATATTTTAACCTGTACAGTATACTGTATATTCTGTATATTCTATATGACATCATTGTAGGCAGAATTCAACTCAGTGTACATGCATCAGATATATACTTATTGCGCTGATATTTTAACCTGTACAGTATACTGTATATTCTGTATATTCTATATGACATCATTGTAGGCAGAATTCAACTCAGTGTACATGCATCAGATATATACTTATTGCGCTGATATTTTAACCTGTACAGTATACTGTATATTCTGTATATTCTATATGACATCATTGTAGGCAGAATTCAACTCAGTGTACATGCATCAGATATATACTTATTGCGCTGATATTTTAACCTGTACAGTATACTGTATATTCTGTATATTCTATATGACAATTCTATGAACAACTCAGCACTACAGAAGCGTACATGCATCAAATACATACTTTTGCGCTTGTATTTTTAATGTGTATCCATGTTGCATTAAAAAAAAAAATTAAATGTTGGTAAAATTATCTCTTTTATCACAAAGATCACCTATAATTCGTCATAGTTATCTTTCATTTTTTTTTCAGATCATTAATATTAACCCATTGGAAAGTCGTTCTTACACAATGCAACCACAGAAGACAAAGCCAATTTCTGCCCAGAAGACAAAATCATTGAAGTGCCTTATTAGTGAATCAAATCTAGTGTTATACGAAAAGTTAGGAGACGGATCCTTTGGATATGTCCGAAAAGGTGAATGGACAGCATCAAATGGAAACAAGGTATATGTTTACTCTATCAATTGGTGTGTGTATTGTACTATTTATTTCATAAGTTTAATATGGATCGTCATAGGAATACAAATTTAAAGTTGATATGGAATTCGTCATTGCCATTTAGGTGATATGTGCAAATGCAACATACACATACTTTAAAACGCAGAAAATGGAAATGCCATTCTTACTCATAAAGTAATTAATGTTGAATGTGTCTACTTTGTGCCATAATATACTTATATAACTACATTGTGTTAAGCAATACTTTGTGGAATTACAGGACCCACATTGTATTGTAATTCTGAAGTATCTGAGCAAGAATCTTGCCTTTGGAAGCAACATGTATGCTCTTTTAAATGTGATGTACAGATCTACTATACTAAAATGCAAAGAGATAAAAATACCAGTTTTTTTAACATCTGATGGTTAAAATTGGAGGGTAACCTTTTATTCTGAGGAGCTATGATAAAACGGAATTTTCACATGTGTTTTCAGATAAAAATAGCTCAAATTTAGAAGAATAGCAAAATCACAAGGTTCTATATTCTTTATTTGACATTTCTAATGACATAAAACATAGAATAGTATTTGCAAATGTAGCTTTTAATGACCTAAAGAAAGTATGGAATAAGTGTAAATTATCAATTATTTATTAATCAATCAGTTAATTGATGTAAAATGTAACAGAAAAGATTGACATGTTACAGAATCAATTTTGGGCATTAAATGGTCAATAGTTGCTGGAAATACAAAACTATATAAAATATGCCACCCTCTGAAAGAATCATGTGTTGGTCGATGTTCGCAATGTTCTAAAAATGTGTGAAAATACTCCTGTGCATTCTTTATTGCATTTGCAATGGCTTTTTTTTCGAAAGACCAACTTACTTCAGGCACAATGAAAAAATTATTTTAGACCTGAAATGAACGCTCAGACCGGCTTTCTATTGTTTTTCCTAGACGTGTCTAAACCCCTATATGTCTACAGTAGATGCTGTTTCTCCGCCCCTTTTGTACGACTGACTGCACTTTCTTTTAAGCATGCATGCAAGGCGACAGTTCTTAAAATTGATCACTAAACCTTTTAACTTACTGAGTGACAACATATTAGGTCTATAAAGGTTTTAAATGGCCGTAAATATTTTTCATTTTTTTCTTGATAACAATTACAATTCTTTTACTGTTTGTTTATATACCGTGAAAAGTATCTTTATCGGGGAAGTGTGAGCTCTTATTTATACCTCAATCATCCCATGCGGTAATTAACATAACCACATCAACTACATTTAGTTTACCTGTTTTGTGTTTTTTTTCCCTAGATAAATGTAGCAGTAAAGTGTTTAAAGAAAGAGACAATAATGCAACCAGGTTTTTTTGAAGACTTTGTGACAGAGGTCAATTCAATGCATGCATTGGAAAATCCATATTTAATTCGACTTTATGGAGTAGTACTGTCATCGCCACTTCAAATGGTATTATTAAATCTAAAATTCATTTGTAAATAAGATTTTTTTTATATTTGCTCTTATCCTCCTCTTCCTTTTCCTCATCTTCATCACATGTTGATCCTCTATCTGCTATCAAAACTCATAGAAAAGCAAATGTAACAAATTTAACAAAATGCTGTGTGTGATTAAGGCTAATTTCACTACAAGCATGTCTATGCGAGTTTGGTGTAATGGTTATGTAACAAGCCTTTCAACTACAGTTGGGACGTTCTGCCAATAGAGGGCCAAAATCATGTTTTATGGCTATCCACGATAACCTGTAGATTAAAGCAAATTATGTTTTAAAATTACAAATTATAACTCTTGCCTCTTGTACAAACATTTTTTTTTTGGACACAAGTAATTCTCGAGAAAATGCAATTTCTGTTTGCTTTTTAATTTAAGACTGCTTGCCAGCTTTTGAAAATTCTGTCCTATCTTTTAACACTAGCAGGTCTGAAAATAATAATAATAAGTGGTCCAGAATTGGGGCCGTGGTCAAGATTTCCTCCAAAACTTAATGAAGTGGTCCTTGACCACATCTATCTGTATTTTCATTTTGGTAAAGATCTTGCAATAGCTTTTTGAGTAATCCTTCTAACCGACAAACAAACAGACAGACACATGCGATCGATTACATATACTGTACCTCATTGGCGGAGGTAAATAACTGCAAAGAAACCATTTTTAATGGATTGCCTACTTATTGATATAATACTGCTGTAACTGCTGTACCTTTGATAATTTGTTGATCTAAGATAGTATTATACTACGGAGCAATGCAATAAAACAGTGTTGTTTATTTACAATTTGCACCATTGTTCACATTTTAAAAACTGGTATTAACAATGATGGTTATTAACACAACAATCCTCCCTGTAATTGAGTGCATAGCAAAGCTAGGCCTATCATGTCACGATAAAAAAACAATATCTCTTGTGAGATTGCCATCAAAACACAATACCTTGTAGATATAGAGCTGAAACAAACATGGTAGTAATTTTTAGCTGAACTTATGTTGACAAATCAATTAATGGTGGTATGAGTGAGTGAGTGGCCGAGCGGCAAAGACAGTGGAACCGTAATTACGTAGCCATAACATCGGCAGGGGTTCGAGGCTCACTCACTCCATGGTTCTGGTGGTAGAACGAGTCTTCTCGGATAAGGACTATAAACCGTAGGTCCTGTGTACACAACTAGCTCGTGTGCACTTTAAAGAACCTAGTATATCTTTCGAGACGAGTAGGGGGTTATACCCCGTTGTATTAGTACATCACAGCCACTGATCACCAACTGGGCCCTCTGGGAGACCAGTCTTTGACTGAAAAGGTTACCCAGTATAAATATATATTTCAATCAATCAATCAACCTACACAGAAAGAAAAAAAACCCAGAATACTATACCTGTAGTACCGACGTCATATATAAGTCCATTACCATAACTGCTAGAAAGTTTTTTTACATTGTTTAAAGTTAGTTGAAGATAATTCCATAGACAGCTGGTTCTCATGAAACTGCTGTCATGTTGGTTTTGTTTGTAATTTACAGGTTACAGAACTTGCTCCCCATGGCGCCCTTATTGACAGATTACACAAAGAGGATGAGAAGGTACTAATTAGCACATTGCATGAATATGCCATTCAGATAGCAAGTGGAATGAATTATTTGGAGAGTAAGAGGTTTATCCATAGAGATTTAGCTTCAAGAAACATATTGCTCTCTTCAAAGGATAAGGTTAGTATAACAGTAACTTAGCTATCAGTCTTTCATTCTATCTCATCACTTACGAGAGGTGGTCGATTATGAGAAGCGGTCCCTTAACAGAGATGGTTGCTTACAATGTGTGGTCGTTTTGCTTACGAGAGGTGGAAAGACTGTAAAGATCGATACATTTGCACATGATTTAGACATTTTTGTAAAATATATAACATTTTCTATATCTTCTACATAAGCTGGGAGGCAATTTTTATTACTACATAAGCTGTTGACCGTTTCTCCATTAGCTGGTGTTGATTTATATTT
This sequence comes from Antedon mediterranea, assembly GCF_964355755.1. Classification (NCBI taxonomy): domain Eukaryota; kingdom Metazoa; phylum Echinodermata; class Crinoidea; order Comatulida; family Antedonidae; genus Antedon; species Antedon mediterranea. The sequence continues at coordinate 14,862,550 of NC_092672.1, read as the reverse complement.
ACTACATAAGCTGTTGACCGTTTCTCCATTAGCTGGTGTTGATTTATATTTACAAATTTACAGTTTGTAACCATTTCTATGCATTGTATAGGTTAAAATAGGTGATTTTGGTCTAATGAGAGCACTGCCTGCTGAGCAAAATCACTATGTTATGACAGAGAAGAAAAAAGTTCCATATGCCTGGTAAGTTAATTAACTATTGAAAGGTTGAATTAACCTAAATTTACCCCCTAAATGTTAGGAAATAAGTGCAAAATCATAATGGAGTAAAATCCAAAAAGGAAGTAGTTGTATGGGTTAAAATGACTTCCTATTTTTGTGCTTTATTGAACACTATCACGAAAACAAAACGTTCAAATAAAAAATATAAAAAAAATAAAATATTCATATTAGCTTGAGCATCATTTAACAATACACCTTCCATGCAAAGCCAAACCATTCACCATTTTTCAGGGTACTTGCCATATCTCATTAATTAGTTTAGAATATCATTTTTATGTCAAATTTCATATTAATTACATATATAATAACATTATTTTTAAATGTGTTTCTGACCTTTGACCTGTATTATGGATTAACTATATCTGCATTAAAGAAAATCAAAGTTAAAATGAAAGTTCACAGAGAACTTTTGGAGATAAGAAAATATTAGTACTGTATATCCAATAATTGATTCATTCAAGTCCCACAATATGAATTATTCTCAAAACTATATACAGTATCTACAAGTAAAAACTCGTTCTGCGCATAACAATGATTTTCATAAACAAATACTTGTTTGTCAAACATCAAATGATATACAATACAGCCATGGTCAATAATTATTAATAAACAAAAGTTTGTGAGTAGACTTGCAACCAAGCATTTAAACAATATAGTAAACACTAGCAGTAACCCGTGCTCCGCACAGTCTTTTTCTGCCTTCATATGTGGTTATATACTTTGCATGTGCAAGTAAAATAAAAGCGCACTTTGATAAAAGTAGTTTGACAAATTATTAAAATAAAAACAAATTGAATCAAGAACAAAATTCGGAACTGTTTAAGGCCATTGATTTTTGACACTCTCTTCACTTTGAAATATCAGTAAGCTAAAAAATGAAAGCAATACTGGATATGGAACTTTTGACTGCGAAAATAAAAGACGATAAAGAAAAATTGTGCTGTGTGAATTAGATGATGCGTGCCACATTAACGAAAGTATAAAATGCCAAAATATATTATTTTGGGTGTTTTTCGTGGTGTATTCATTATTTGATACATATAGATAAAATAAAAAAGTGGACGTAAATCGAATGAAAAACATATTGCTGAGGAAGCACGAATTGTAAAGTTGTTTTCTTGTTCAACAATATATCATTTTTATACATTTGAATTCTTTTATTTCAATGGTTTTAACTTTTTGCAATTTTTTTGTGTGGGAGATTTTTTACCTATTTGCTACTTTTGTAATTATATTGTGGTCTAGCAGTAACCTGTGACTCGAAATTAGATGCTGCGCTCGGACACAAACTTTTAAAAATATTGGGTGTATTTTCGTTTAGATGATATTTTTTGTAAACACAACACCCAATTGGATTTCTTTTATTTGTGTGTGTGTTTTTTTTTTCATTTACATTTTTTTTCTTATTTCAATGCAATTTTTTTGCACGAGTTTTGGTACCTTTTTTTGCTACTTTTGTAATTCAGGCATTGTCTTTTGAAAGTTATAGGTGTGTTAAAAATTGCATTTCTCAATACATTCAGGTGTGCTGTTTGTATTTTGATGTGTAGAAGTTTACCAAATTTAAGGGTGTTGTAAATACCAATCCTCAAGGGCAGTTTAATAGTGTGTTGGGTGAGTGATCGCACTCGTTCGTTGGCTTGACGGTACCCATTCAAAACAAACAGCCTTTAAAATAAAATAACAACAAATTCAAAATGGTGTGCCCAATTAAGTCAACACAATACAGTTACAATTTACTCACCGTCTCAACGTCTAACAACATACACCAATGGAGTGTACTCTCAATAGAGAAGGCTACTGTTAACTATCAGCTAGCTAATGAATGCTTGGATTTTTCTTAAAATTCATCAATATATTAACATTGGCCTATAGCGTTATTTTTCTTTTTAGTTTTATTGTCTTAATTATGCAAGCAAAATGAATTTTGATTTTGAAAAGACCAATAAAATTTACTGAATCTTTGCCAGTTTCATGTGATGTCATATCAGTCATATTTTCATAACTGCTTGTCATTTATCATTTAAATTACACATAAACATTAGGTCAAAAGTCAACATATAAGCATAAAAAAAAATGTACGCAAGAATTTCAAAATGCAAAAAAATCAATTTCTAATCATGATTCAGGTCATTTTGAGTGTTTCAAAATGTTTAAATTTTTTCGCACTTTTGCATTTTGCCGTGCATGGCATAAAATTTAACACTTGTTCTTTATACCTTACGTGATAAACTCTTTTCATTTCCATAAAGTCAAAATGTGAAATAAAAAAAAATAAAAAGATTTTCCAATTTAAATTCCTATAGCTCCTCTGAATGAAAGGTGACGCCTATTATTGTATGTATGAATACATGATGGATTAAATGTTATGATGTCATAATTTTAAAAAACTATATTATAATTTATTTTGTTTATTGATTTTTTAGGTGTGCACCAGAAAGTTTGAAATCTCGACGTTTCTCTCATGCTAGTGATACATGGTCTTATGGAGTTGTTTTATGGGAGATGTATACATTTGGACAAGAGCCATGGCTTGGACTTAATGGATCACAAGTAATAATATTGTAACATTTTATGCTAGCGTCATTAGATTCCTCTCAGGGCAGTTGACTTAATAAAGTAAAGTCGAATTAGTCCCCACATTTACATTCATAAATTGTGTAAATTTTCATACAAACAAAATGATTGAATCAAAATAAGGCAATATACATGGCTGCATTCGCATGCTCAAATTTGAGTTAGTGTTTACCGACCGACCAACTGACTAGAAACTGAAACTGAATTAATCTGAATTTCAAAGAAATTCAATGGTAACATAAATGGGTAGTTGTAGTAATTGTCATAATACAGAAAAATGGCAAAATCAGCACTGTGGTCATGTTACAAGTGTTGTTACAATATAGAGTATGTGATAAAAATCCTAGAAAGTAGGAAACCTCATCTTATAATTTTAAAACCTCTCCAAAAATATGGCTTATATAGTAAAGTTTCATCAGCCATGCAAGTGCAATATGGCTTATATAGTAAAGTTTCATCAGCCTTGCAAGTGCATCATGTTTTTTTTATTGAGGCTATGCTGCAATTTCTGTTTGTAACCACTCTTTTAAACTTCAGCTCAAATGATTTATTGTTAGATAAGTTTTTTTCTTTTTATCCATTTAAAATTTTAACGACAGATTTTATATACCTAACTTGTTCTGAATATTTTATATGTTTGTATTAGTATGTTTTATTGAGAGCCCTTTATGATCAGTTCCTTCACTAGAACTGGATAGGCCACCCTCATGATCAGTTCCTTCACTAGAACTGGATAGGCCACCCTCATGATCAGTTCCTTCACTAGAACTGGATAGGCCACCCTCATGATCAGTTCCTTCACTAGAACTGGATAGGCCACCCTCATGATCAGTTCCTTCACTAGAACTGGATAGGCCACCCTCATGATCAGTTCCTTCACTAGAACTGGATAGGCCACCCTCATTAAAGATGGTAATTTATAAATAAACAATTAATTTCAGTTGAATAAATATGCCTTTAACTAGATACTAGGCAATGCTTCTCTTTAGGCTGTAGCAATGGTGGAACAAATAATGTGCCCCTTCTATCTATCATCATTGAAAAAGCATTTAAGAATTAAAAGTTTTATTACTCTAGGCCTATAATATGTAATCCAAAGGCAAATTACTGAAAAATATATAGGCCTATATATATATGACTCAATTTTCCAACAGATGATTTAACACAGGCATAAACACCATACATTGACTGTTAATGGAGACCAGTCCTAAGCCTACATTTCGTAGTGATGTTTAACACAAACAACTTTTGAATAACCTTGTAATCCATTTTTTTTCTCAACCATTATTTCGTATCATAAGAATATAATGTATAAAATACATTTTGACATCTGAAATTGCTTGTTTCCGTATTGTAATTTTTTATCATTTTTGCTCAAAGAAAATTTGCAATTGGGTAAGGTTACATAAAACTAACGAAACTAAATATTTTATTATAAAAAATTTGTTTTCAATTAATTCAGATTTTACAAAAGATTGATCAAGAAGGGGAACGTTTACCGTTCCCAGACAATTGCCCCTGTGACATATACCAGCTTATGTTGCAGTGCTGGGAACACCCTGCTGAGAAAAGGCCAACTTTTAAGGCCATCAAAGAATTCTTATGCAAGGTCAGTTAAACAGGTTTTTGACATTTATTTTAAACATTTTTTAAAATTCTATTTTGTTATAGTTTCGATTTCAACATTAATACATATATTTTTAGTGACTCTGCGCGGTCACTAAGCGTTTTCAAAGGAATGAAGAAATAAACACTAATGTATGGTGAGAGAAACGTCGATGTACCAACACATTTCGTGGGGTTAATTACTGCAGTAATGTTCTAACCTCTCAAATACTTTATACAAATGATCAATGTGCTGATGCAGGAGTTGCTATAACCGTTTTGGTTCAGACAAGGATTTCCGTTTCACCAACTGCTCTTTGAGAATTGTAATAGCAGATCACAAATTTCTTGTGCTATCTCAGGCTGTAATAAACAACATAGGCAAACATTGTAGGCTCGGCTGTGATACCTCGTGTAAGGAACTGTGCCTCAACCTGAGCAAACCAAATGGTAGGGTCGCCAGGCCAAAATGGAGGAAGCTACTTGTTGCACTTGTCCATTCCACTATTTATACATTTATGACAAACACAACATTTTTTGTTATTTTTAATTTTTAGTGTTACCTTTATATACTGATTTTTTTCTTACTACTTCCATTAGAGCATATCATTTCAACATAATTATTATATTATTATATTATTCTTTAAAATAGAAAACCTGAAAATATACTTACGTAAGCCTGGGGTACAGGTATAATGATGGCCTGCCAATAATAGTGGTCATGTCTTTTCATTGGTTGGTTTTCAACTGAAAGTTTAAATCACCACAGATTAGCATTATTCAATCTGACCTGTGCTGCTAGATTTATTAATGCTGCATGCGAGGCATGATAGCTGACCACGGTCCGGTGGTGTATTTGGTTTTAATTTGTTTTTAGCATAACAATAGAGATCAGTATGGTCCTTTTAATCAGATCTTTAATTAAATAAGAGACAAAACTATCTGCTTCCTTGACCGGTTCATGAATACAAAAGAAAGCAAATCATTTGAAAAAGACTGTTACAATTATAGGGGGCAGTAACACCTATAGGGGGCAGTATTTAATTATCACATGATTAGATTAATCCCCACACTCCCCTGTTTAAGCTGAGTTTGTCCTCAAACTTAATATTATGAAATAAAATGTAAGATTAAACTAAATATGCAGAAACATTTTACATTTGGTACGCACACTTATCAAAATATCATTAATATTAACTAGCTGTTGGTTGAGCATATCATTGGATCCATATACTGATTGACATCTTTGATTAAACTTCTTCCTTAGTCGGATGCTGCGTTGATGTCTTCAACAAAGGACTCTACACATTCCCCTTCGGCTCCCACAAAGTGTCTCATCTTCTTCTCTGGGAGAACATATACTGTGTTTCCATTCTCATGGGCAGCACGCCTAGTTGCTTCTAGTTCGGCTCTTAGCTCATCAACCGTCCTCTGCACATCTCGCAACGATGCCTTGCTTGCCATCACTGATCTCTAATGTTAAAGCCAAATACGATCCACGATCCCGCTTCTGACACCAAATTGTAAGGATGTGGACGACAACACAAAAGGAAAAACACGCCTTTTCTCACTTTTACCACGGTCCGGTGGTGTATTTGGTTTTAATTTGTTTTTAGCATAACAATAGAGATCAGTATGGTCCTTTTAATCAGATCTTTAATTAAATAAGAGACAAAACTATCTGCTTCCTTGACCGGTTCATGAATACAAAAGAAAGCAAATCATTTGAAAAAGACTGTTACAATTATAGGGGGCAGTAACACCTATAGGGGGCAGTATTTAATTATCACATGATTAGATTAATCCCCACATAAAGAAAATTTGTCTTTCATAGGTTCGACCACTAGAGATGTTAGCACAAGAGACCTGGGAGGAAGCCAACAACATGTTGATGAATGATGGAGACAGGATTATTATCATTAATGGCAGGTAAAAGATTGTTGATTTTTGTTATTTAAACAAATTAATTTTGTCTTTGTGTGTATGTTTGGAAATTGAAGGGATGTTTCAGTTTCCAATTATCAACCTCTGTTTGACCAATTTGTAAACTCAAACAATCTAAAATGACACAATGTGTTTGTTGTTTCATTGATTGTGCTTTTTATATTTATTAAAAATTTAGCCAAAATTAAGAGGAAAATCACTAAAGTCATTACAATGTTTAGATATTGAGTTACTTACATTCAATTTTATTCAATTTTTTTGTTAAAATAAACCTACTAGAGATATTTCTTTTATAAACATGTCCAGGTTTAATTCTTTTACTGTGGTTCTATTTTCTTACTGTTAAAAAAAATGACAATATACACAATTATACATTATATCTATATTTTAGAGCTGATACTCAATGGTGGAGAGGACAGAATCAAAGGACAGGTGCATTTGGAAAGTTCCCAAGAACTCTTTTAACTAGTGGTGCATTGACCACTACTGATATTAGTGAACCATTAACCAATAGTTTTATACATACTGGCCATGGTGATGTCCTTGGTGGAAAGTCATGGGGCTGTCCAGAAGCTATAGATGAGTAAGTTGTTTACAAATGATTTTACAAGATAATAATTATAGACTGTAATTTCTCATGGAAAACACTTGTTTCACCAAAGGGTGATTTCGTTAAATCGTGCGCAGACCATGTAATTTTTTATTGCGCACTGTGAAAACATAACCACATCAATTCATGACCATAAGGAATATACTCTGTAAAATTGACCTAGCTAGATGAAACTGATATCAGGATAATTGACTGACAAAATAGTGCTAAGGAAAGAATAAATAAATAAAGATTCTGACAAAATCAATAAGTTTATATGCATGATAATATATATAACCTAATTAAATAGCAATAAAAACAATTCAAGTTATGGTGTACATAGTCTAGAATTCGACGTCTTTGTGTGAATTTGTCGAAGCCTAATATCAAAGCCTGTTACAATAGCCTATCAAGTTGAGCTCAGCGTTCTGTTGTTAGATTACCTGATGGAAAAGTGATAGTTAATGTTTAATACATGTTAAGCTTTTTGTAAACGCTTTTTCTCACTTACAGAAAAATATCACCAGCAAAATTTAGTTTTAATGGTATAGAAAAATGCAATAGTATTATCATTAATATCATTCCATAGGTCATTTTGTTCGTAATTTATTTGCTCTGTGACCACGGCAGGTATCTGTGTGTGGTTCACATATTCTTACCTACATTTGAAAATTAACAGTTATTTACGCCAAGCTTTACTACAGTACACTAGAACCCCTCCTCAGATCTCTCCAAAAATATACTAATAGGTTTTATAGGGGTCACTGTAATAATGAATCAAACCATAGAGGGCACTATGAATGAACGTAAAAATATTGCCATCTATATTAATACATGCTGAAGGTGAAAACATGTATTAAGTATTAAGGGGACAGGGACTCTTTTAACTGTCTATTTTGTAGGGGCTATATTTTTTATCTACACTACCATTTATTGTATGTACTAATTCTTAAATGTTTATCTACTTTTAAAGCCTTTATATTAAGAATCCAATGCAACCAAGTGATGATTTTGAACAAATGCAGCCCAGTCCACTTGCCTTGCCTGACCGATCAAAGGGTAAGAGAGTTATTTTTCATTAACATTTCACATCCAAAACACAAAATAAAATGTGTGTTTATTCTTTTGAATTATTATTTCTGAACAAATTTTTTGAATTTTTTTTCTTTTCTACAGGTGGAAATATCAAAATTAGGACATCACAAACTCTTGGTCGACGTCATCGAATAAACTCTGGACCAAGTCATAAGTCAAAAATAGAATCCATGTGCCGAGAAACCCTTGATAATGAAAGTAAATCAAAGAGTAGATCAGTAGATGTGGAAACTGCAGTTTTGATTGACGTTTCAGAGGATACAGTGAGTATTGGCTCACCTATTAAGAAAGGAAACTCCGCACCTGACATGCACTCACTTCTGATTAATGCAGCTCCACTGGCAACAAATTTTGACATTTTACCAAAACCACTTGCTCCACAGCCAGGGCGTATTGATTTCTATGATGATGTTGCAACTCCACCAAAATATGATGATGTATGCGAGGAATTACCAGTAATTATTAATGAAGACAATTCTCATAATAGTAATCCTTTTGTGAGGTATGAGAGTTTTCAAAAAGTTGATTCACCTGATTCTGTACCAAATCCATTTATAAAACCTAATACACAAGGAATTATGACAACACTCCCAAATTATACAATTTCTTCCAAGGAACATTCAGTGAATAATCAAAATCAATGGGTAAATTTTTACGAAGAAGTACCATCTGAAAGAAAAATGTCTCATTTTTATGACTCTGTTCCGGCAGAGTCTAACAAATCACCACAAACAGTGCAGGTTGTTTCAAGTTCAAGCATGATAGAATTGTACGGAAAAGTTAACAAGTTTGATCATCATACTAATTTACAAAAAAATACTTTAAAACGTTCAAAAATTCCTTCTGAAAAATGTGAAGTAAATACACAGCAGCCAGCCCCAACATCAAGTATATCTTCACAGCAATCTAGTGAATCTTTAGAAATGTCTAGACCTACCAATTTAACCAAGCCTGTAACAACATTTACTAGACCTGTTACTACTTCTAGTTTAAGCAAGTCTGTAGCAACATATGTTAGGCCTGCTCTAACACCAACAAAGCCTTTGGCAACATTCAGTAGGCCTGATTCATCAAAGCATGTCACAATAAATAAACCAACAACTTCATCATCAATTTATGGTACAAGTTCCACAAATCAGTTAACTAGAGATCCTTTGGAGGAGATGAAAGAAGTTGTCCAATCTGCAGCATCAAGAAGAGGTGTATTTAAACAAATTGCCAAAATTGTGCCAAGAGATTCCCTCTGTGACAAAATTCCTTTAATAAGTTCTTCAAGAGATGATCTCTCAACTAGCATCGATTCTTTCGTTGACTACAATTTAAGTACACCTTCAACAACAGATAAGTTATACGAAAGGACAGAGGAACCACACCTTATGTTACTCAAGTTTCCAAAGAAGGATCGCAAGTCAGACCAACAGAAAGACTTTGGGGACTTAATAAGTTTCTCACCAAATGTAGTTAGCAGTAAACCAGACCCACTTCCAAGAAAACCTATATTTCATACCCACACTTCAAATAAGAATTTAAATAGACCAAGAGATGCACGTAGGTCTGATCCAATGATGCAAAATGCTAACACAAGTGAAGTTGATAGCAGATTAGATGAAGTGTTACATAATGGCCCACCAATACCACCACGAGAACACAAGCCCCTTCTTTCACGTCAAATGTCTGATCCTAGTAGAATTTTAGATCCAAAGTCAAAAACACATGTCATTCTACCGATCACACAAGATGGTAAGAAGCTAAGCAACACACATTATTTTTTATTGCCTTGTAAACCAAACTCTCGTGGTTGTTCCAGTCCAGAAGAATTTGAAAATGTTTCAACATTTACACATCCCAAGTCACCAACAAAGACAAATGCAACAGCAAACATGCCACAAATTCAATCACATATCCATGACAGCAAATCCTCAGGACAGTATTTTGTGAATCAAAGTGGCGTTATATCAAGTAGTGTAGATTTTGCTCATAAAGTGTTACAGTCAAACAGTATATCAAATTCAAGGCCTAAAAACACAGGTACAAATACAAACAAGATTTATCATGGATTAGATCTTTCGTCTGCAAGACCGATTGTGCCACAAGACCAATCAACAGAATTTGGCCTTTCTGTTGCATCCCCTACCTCAATATTTCATCAAAATGTATTGCCATCTTCTCAGAGAACACCTCCCCCACCAAGCTTTAGTTTTGATCCTTTTCAAGAAAGCTCACTTTCTCCACAAAAAGACATATCTTTTGGTGAGTTCCTTGGCAATCCCCATGCTCCTCGGTTCAAAGTAAACCAAGTTCAAAAGCAAGTTCATGGAGTCATAACTGAAGAATGTGAAACTGCACTGATTAGTTGCTCTGGTGATGTAAAACAAGCTGTAAATTATCTAAAGGGTGAGCAGCTGTTTCGTTTGGGCATAACATCACGTGAACAATGTGACAACCTTCTCAAATCAATGAAGTATGATTTGGAGCTGGCTTCATCAGTTCTTCTTGATCAGTACAAAACATCGCAACCAAACTCATAATGCGAAATACTGTCGTGATAAAGATGATGTTAGTTTTTCTGTAAAATAACAATATATTACATTATGTTTCTCTGTCCAGTCTGTATGTTGTGATATGTAAATAATTTTAGGTATTTATTCAAATAGTTATGTTTCTTATACACTATACTTTTATGGTATTTGTTTTAGTTTTTATTTTATTATTTATGTTTTATTCAATATAATTTAAGGCAATTTTTTGTTTAAATCAAACACAAAAACAACTCTTCCTTATTAGTCTAGACTTCAGTCTTATTTAGTCTCATTTGTTGAACCATATCTTTCTAATTGCTATAAAATAGTGGCATTAAATTATACTGTACATCATTACTCAAACCTGTCTCATTGACTGTAAAATTGTTAGATTATGAAACTGACAATACTTAGTTGAATGCTTTCTGGTCTTATTATTGAAATTTGATACTGTGTTTACGTTAGACAAGCTCCATTTATTGTTGCATTATGCATGCATCTACTGTTTATTTGGTTATGTAGCCAGGTTTTGAAGAAAAATAAAAAATTACTCGTAGGCCTACACATTACATGGCCTACATCCAGTAAACCATTCTCACCTCCAAATTCTTTTGTATGTGTATATTGTTATTACAGTAGTTTAATATATAGATGAATGTTATATCAATTCACCTTAGGTTTTGTTATATCTAATTTAAGGTCACATGTAAAATACTACTATTTGGGCCTATTATGATAATTTGTCCATCTTTAAATGGTTAAAAATGTGAAAATTAAGTTATTTCTTTAAGAAGATTATTTAAGAAAAAGATGGACAATTCAGCGACAAGACCACACCAGGCTAGGCCTATAGCTAGAGTGTGATGTTTGTATGTAACCGCTAGGCCTACAAAACTAAGTCTATGAAAGAACATTCAACTATCTTTATTTACCCTTCAGGAAATTCATTGCTTGTTTATATAAATTTTACGCTAATTGTTTTTCTCTCTTAACATAATTAACCATAGAACGTACATTTAAGACAAGGAATGACCTACAGTAGTTTGTTTTTAAAATAATAAATTCATTATTTTTACAAACGTCAACAATTGCAGGTATAGAAGTATAGTTTTATATAAACAGATATTTTTATTACACCTAAAATGTTAATGGGTGTTTGTATTGGTTGTCTTTACATAAGTGTGAGGAAGCTTTTCACAATGGATGCAAGCAATGTAAGGGAATGATCTCACGGCACTGTTAATTATAAAACAAAAATAGGTTCCACTGAGTAGCATAAGTTAAATCTATATATAACATACATCTATTTTAGATTTCTAGACTCAGTGCACAATATATTTTTTTTAAACTTAATTTGTGAGAGTATTGTTTATAATGTAAAATATCTATTATATTAATTGGTATACAAGATTATGAATTACAGAATATTATGTAATATTCTGGTATTAATAACAGATTGCAATGAATGATTATTACTTTAAGTAGTTATTTTTGCATGCTGCTGCAATGTCAATTTGATATGTAATTTCATTGGGCTGGAATAAAAGGTTTAACGGCAAATTTCAATAATTACATTTATTTTATTCAGTTGACCACCACAGCGATGAAAATCGCCACTAACAGGTTGAATCTAAACATTGTAAAATAATAAATATATTCACATTTGACACAAAAACATAAACCAACATTACAGAGACTTACAAATTTGACTCTGAAATACATTAAAGCTATAAAATAAATCAATGTCAAAACAAGTTCAACCATTGTTCATAAATCTATATTTGCCTTAGAAACAAAAATCTTACATTTACTAAGGGTATGTTCAGACCTACGGAGTTATGCTTTCGTATCACAGCCAAGGTCATATTTTAATGAGCGTCGTAAGAGCAAAGTGTTCAGATTCATTGCAACGAAGTTGCGTTACAAACGGATATGATGTCACTCGCTGGCGATTAACCAAACTCTAACACACGCATAGACGTACCTACCTTCGTTGTTATTAAAAGTAGTAGTGGTTGGTTTAGGAGTTACAGCCCTAGACCGAACACTTGGGCTCGGCATTATCGACTGGTTGTCAGGCATACCAACCAGCCGATCGTTTTGGGGTTTGGGTTTATATTTGGTCTATGACCTAAAATATCATTTATGGCAGAAAAATGTTCAAATCCCGTACTTGCACCGGCTCCAGATTTATTTACTCGGTCTTTCGCCGCTTTATATGACCCCTTAAATTTCGTTTGGATATTAAATCCTTCTTTATGAGGATGGCCCATCTGCTAACGTGTCCGCCATCTCGTTGAACACAGACATCTTGTTGTCGGTGCTTTTAGGCCAGTTTTTCACTTTCAGGGCTTCCCCACAATGAAATAAGGTATTTTACTTCGGTTTCTCGCCAATGCGCACGCTTCGATGACATTTAAAATTAATTAATATAATAATATTAATAATACTGTATAGTGTAACAACAAAAGGTATGATTTTTTCGCACGTTCACCGATCACAACAAATGGATCAGCTTGACTATACGATGAGGAGCACATGTCACGATGTGATGTGGCGAATATTGTAATTTGATTGGCTAGATATCTAACCTAGGTCATATTCATCGATGCGTGACTTTCGTATTGTAAGCGACGTCCACTAAACTCATACCTTGAGCTTTCGTAGCGTACGAAATATCAGTGTCGTACGAGGTGGCTTCCACTAATCTTTTCCTGGTTCAGACCTATGGACGTGTACGCCGCGTACAACACGAAAGCATAACTCCGTAGTCTGAACAGGCCCTAATTAGAAACTCTCTGTACTGTATCAGCCCATCTGAAGAGGAGATGAACAACTTAAGCGATTGTGAAAACTTTAAAACAGATGTAAGGTAATTAATATATAAATTAAAAAGCAAGGTGCCAACAATTGAGAACAGGATGCCATTTAGAGGTTTCCTCTGCTGCCAGTCAAATAAAAAAAATAATAAGATAAAACCACTTCAAAAGACTGACCTTTTAAAAATTTATTTCCAAGCTACAGTATTAAAATATAAAACATGGTTTAAATACAATATAAATATAATGGCACTGAAAAACTATATACTATACATAGGATTCTTTTTTGTGCCATCAATATACTATTGAGTTTCTGCTTATATATAGAATGGCAGATTCTCAGACATCATCACATTAGAAGCAAGTGTAAATGTTGTTTCTGTTTCTATATAAACTGGATCGACAGCTGTAACTACATCAGGATTGATATGACTACATTATATATCAGGACATGAACTTGTGTAATGTTGGTAAAGGAGGTTCTTTGCCAGTTTTCACCCTTTTAGATGGTCTTGACAAATTCTGTTGAGATTTTTTTTTCTTGTAATTTTAGTTAAGGAGATGTTATTAGCTTCAACTGAATATATATACATAATTTATATTTTCCATTTGTGAGAAAAATATATTAAAATCTAAGGCCAGTGTAAGATAAAACAATGCAGAAGTAAATATTGAAGCTCTAAACACTACATAAAAGGATACAGAAGTGAATACTGTATGATGTCCACCTAAACCATTATATCCTTTGTGTTTACTATCACCAAGACTCCTGGAGTTATTGAATAAACTTGAAGTACGTAGAACTGCAATCATGTTCTCTTCTTCACTCTTCTTCCTCTGTTAAAAGAACAATGTAATTCGTATTATATTCATTTTTTCTGTCTCTGCTATTTCAGAGAAATTAATTACTTTATGTGATCAATTTATTTTTATTTCGAAGAGATTAATTCCGCAATCTTAGAGAAGTTGTCTAAAGTAAGGGTCAAGTGACATATAGTGTTATTCACATTTTGGGTATTTTGTTGTCATGGTTTTTCCCCGAATTTTAAAGGGTATTGCTAGAACTATATAAGGAATCAATATAATTATTTAAACTGAAATGGTAAGCAAACTACCAACTGCAGTGCACTCTGAAAAAATAAAATCAAGTTTTTTTTATTGCATACAGAAGAACCTGGTGGAATTGAAGCTTGATAACAGAGATTGAATTGTTCTATTCATGGCCATCAAGCAATGCATTAACAATAAAGAGTAAACAATTACAGAGTAAAATCCTATTTTTTGTATCTTTTAATGATTATAATCGAGATTTAGCAATTAAAAACAATTATTGTAAAACAGAGATAGCCCGCAGCAAAATAATATAAGTATGCTTTCAAGTTGGCAACCCAAAATCTGATTAAAACGGCCTCAAATTGTATACTATACTGATTTTTATTGCCAACAAAAACAACACAAACATAACATTGACAAAAAGTGATAAGATTTAGTTAAAAGAAACTAATCAAAGCTTAACACCAAGTTGCATAAGAAATAGTATAATTAAGAAATATGCCATATTATGTTGAAATAATTAATTTAACTTATTTAATATGAAGAAAAATAAGATAACTATAAATAAATAGCAAATAATACAAATTTTTTAAATGTGATAAGGTGGAACTCTTTTATTAAATAAATTTCGTTTAACAACAAATTTTTTTCTAAACGGGATATCTCTTGTTAAATTAACAGTTTTATTTAATCTGGTATTATACGAATTATCAATAGTTTGTAAGTAATCAGTAATAGAATGTGGTATTCGGTTGTGATAAATATAGAAATTTAAGAACATAAAATTCGTTTAATTTATAAATATCAAGAATTTTAAGTTTATAGAACAATGGCAGTGTATGATCTATTCCCTCGAACAAAATATCATTCCCAAGGGGTTGTAAAATCTTATATTTTAGCGATATAAAAGGCGATATCTGTTATATTACATAGCCAACAAGTTGAATATCTACTTCTGGGTCGGGTGTAGCTAGGCCTCCGTAATAAGCCCGTCTCCTACCTAGCCTAGTTGCATTCACCTTACCTTGTAAAGAATAATATACAGATAATTAATGATTCCTTGGCAATAAAATATTTACCTAGGCCTAGGTCGTTTACATGAAGCGTTGTCTTGTGATGGAGTGACAATTTAATCGCGAGTTCAAGACCCAGTAGATGACTTTTGTGTGGCCACACGAAAATTACACAGTCAATATCACCATACTCGAGAATTTGCTGGATTTTATATTTTAATGACAGGGACACGATAATTACGCGAAAATTACTCAGTCAATATCATCGTACTCGAGGATATATACGATCCTCGCAGCGGTAGTCATGTGATGCAGTTTCAACCAATCACGTTCACGTATTTACATAGGCTATGTGATGTTGGAGATTATTTTGAGATTTTAAAGATAATTTTGACTATATTTCTTTCTAAAACCATACTGATGTTTATAAAATAAATCGTACCCTTTCAATATAGTTAAACTAACCTTTCATTAAACAAATTTTCTAAAAACTAAATAAAAAAAAGATGTTACCTTCTGACTATTTGCTATTGACGTAGTCTTGATGAATGGAATACCAAATTCTTTACATTCTTTCTGGGTTGCAATATTCAAACTAGGCTTTACAAAGTCTGGTGTCATTGGATTACCCGGTTGTGAAGGAAGGTCTATGCTTGTATCTCCACTCCAATCCCCTGGGTCTTGAAGTTTTGGGGCTTTCATGCTGAATGGTGCCGGACTAATTAAAAAGCCATAAAAGATTTAAAATTTAAAACAAAAACTTGATGTTCAGCTAAATTGAATTATACACAATAATTGTGTAATGGATATTGATTACACCGATTGAAATGCTTCACCTTTCAAAAAGCAGTCTTGATATAACGCCTTTAGATCCACTTGGTGAATTCACAGACTGTTGTAGCACTTGAATCTTCCTCTTTAAATTCTCTTTATCTTTTTCTAAACAGCTCACCTCTTCTTCTAATAACTGTATCTGTTTCTGGTTGTTTAATGTTCCTATTTTGTAATCATTTAACTGTTTGTGTAATAAAAAAAAACAAATCATTTTTATGTGTGATATGCGAGGACTATAATTACTACTATAATTACTTATTCAATTTTTTTCATGATGGCTCAGTGTTTTCTGAAGCAGGTTTCAGCAAGGGTCTATTTTGGAGATAAAGTTAGTTGAGCTTTGTTTTTGTCATAAGAATCGGTTAAAAAGTTCAATCGCCTCTATTTTAAATTTGATCTTATTTTGGCAACTTTACTTAAATAGTTCATATCAGCCACCTTTCCTTTTCCGCTCTCTCAATTCAAACTGCCCAGAGCATAACTAGCATACACAGGCCTGGGGTAGCACTAACATTTCATTTTGTTTAGCCATTTGGCCAAAGTCAAATTATTTGTTTTAGTCAAATCAGTTTATCTATCCAAAAAGTCCAAATTTTCCATTTAGCCAAATGAATCGGTCTTTAGTCAAAATTAAATATTTATGAAACATATATAATGGTAAAAATATTTTAAATTGACAGGCCGCACAGAAAATAGTGGTTGTGGTCTTCAACGAAGGTCGTTAGGACGAAATATGCGATCAAAACCTGAAACTGAATCTCAAATCCCAACCACCTATAATAAAACAGTTACCTAACTACTAATATTTCCCCAATAGTTGACGACGACAAAGTTGATGGAGCTTGAAGTAAACAACATGATAACGAACAAAATAAATGCTTGGAGATCGACAAGTGGACATTTTAGTTGGACTTTTTCCTCTCGTCAAAATCTATTTTACCATGTCATCACCAAAATGGCTAAAGCAGCTGTTTTATTTTTTTGGTTAAAAACCTTAATTTTATATATATATCATTTAACAAAAACAAAACAATGTAAAATAATGAGCCAGAGTACCTAAAATATCACTTTCATACTTTTTAATAAAAACTATACTATTATATTGTGTAAAGTTATTGATATAAAATTCATATATCCCACCTGTTTTGTTTTTGCAGACAGTTCTTTCTTTGTTGCTGAAAGTTCATCTCTTAAATGTAATTTGTTCAACTTTGCATTCTCAAATTCCCTGATAAATTTATAGAAAAAACTATAATAATTAATATAGTTTTAGAAGTCTCAATAATAATTAGAATCCAAGAGTGTATACCTCCGCCTACTGTAAAATTCTCCTACATAAGATTTCTCCAGAAAACATGTGTCCTAATGCTGTGTGTGATTAGGTTAATTTCACTACAGCCATGTGTATGCGAGTTTAGTTTATTGGTTATACATATAACCAGCCCTTCATCTGACAATAGTTTCAGTTGACTAAAATAACAATAGAACAACGGCAAAAATAAACAAGTGAATTTGAAAAGAAATATGGTTTTTGAATCTTCTGTTATCAAAAAACCTGTACATTAAATCAAATTATGTTTTTAAATTACAAATCACAAACTAGATTTAATTCGTCACTATGACGAATTATAGTTTATATGCATTGATTTAAATAATGATAATTTATTTTTTAAAAGATATATTGATTTTGTCATGATCTTTAATTATTTATAATATATCAGAAAGATAGGATCTTTGTAGCGCAAATACAATAGCCGAAATCACTGCACATTTAGCCACTTGCATAAAAACAACCCGATCAAAGATCCCTGCGTGTATATGTCATAAGCTACCCTTGTTCCATAATAATAAAGACATAAGTTTCTCTAGATTTCATTATAAATCAGGCGTATAATTTATACACTAAGAAATAAAATTGAACAAACAATACAAATATAAAAAATGTGAGACTCGATCTCGATACCTCGAGTGCTATAGACGCGATCACAGACCACCGAACCACATACACACCTGAATAAAAGTTTAAGAAAGAATCTTCGGCGTATTTACTATGCAGTACATACAGTACTGCAATGAATCATAATTGTTTACTTTGATGACTATTAGCATTTAAAAAAATGACGAACTGTCAAAGTATATACTTTCAACGTTAATATATAAACATTTTAAAGAAGATGGTTAATGTTAAGTTTGTTATTTCGGTCCAAAAAAATGTTGTAGTTTGATTGTCAAAATTAAATTTGTTTAATTTAATATGCAATTAATGATGACGTAATCAACTTTTTTTCTCTTATTTTCATAATAAATCATAAATATGATACATACACTTTAAGAAAATAAAATTGCCCGAGCATTCTGACAATCTATATTCATTTTTAAAATAGGCATATTTTCATCATTTTTTAGCCTACATGTGCGTAGTCTGTCAATTTTAATTTGAATAAAATATAATGAAATTACTAAACAAAGGTTGCAATTAAACAGAAATCGTACGCATGCGTTATATGCGCTACGCATGTAATTTTATTTCCATATGATGAACTATGACCTGAAATTTATTAGTACTAACATTTGGTTTAATTATGATACATACTTGTGAAGATATGATCACATTAAATCGTAGACTGCAAATTTATTGTAAAATTCTCTATCTTTTATTTTTAACACAAGCAAGTCTGAAAATAATACTAAAAAAATGGTCCAGAATTGGGACCCTGGTCTGGATTGCCTCTAAAATGTAATGGAGTGGTCTTTGATCACAAATCTATCTGTATTTTCATTTTCGTAAAGATCCTGCAATAACTTTTTGAGTAATCCTGCTAACAAACAAACGCGATCGATTACAAATACTGCGGAGGTAAATAGCTTTCACATCGGGATGGGAACTGAAAGGAGATAATTTATACAAAAGAATAAACTGTGTATGCATATAGACCTAGTACACTCCGTTTCATTCATTGTCACGACTGTCTTTGCCTGCAGCCTAATTTACTGTCTCCTTTCGTCTACCGTTCCATTGTGAAAGCTCAATATTATGAAGATATTTACCAAGTCTTGGAGCACAAAACTGAGTAACAATATCATCTGGAAAACCATACTGTACATTATTGATTTAATATTATTATTTATTGCCAAAAACTAAATACAGTACATACAAGACATACTGTAAATACAGTACATACAAGACATACTGTAAATACAGTACATACAAGACATACTGTAAATACAGTACATACAAGACATACTGTAAATACAGTACATACAAGACATACTGTAAATACAGTACATACAAGACATATACAGTACATACAAGACATACTGTAAATACAGTACATACAAGACATACTGTAAATACAGTACATACAAGACATATACAGTACATACAAGACATACTGTAAATACAGTACATACAAGACATACTGTAAATACAGTACATACAAGACATACTGTAAATACAGTACATACAAGACATACTGTAAATACAGTACATACAAGACATACTGTAAATACCGTACATACAAGACATACTGTAAATACAGTACATACAAGACATACTGTAAATACAGTACATACAAGACATACTGTAAATACAGTACATACAAGACATACTGTAAATACAGTACATACAAGACATACTGTAAATACAGTACATACAAGACATACTGTAAATACAGTACATACAAGACATACTGTAAATACAGTACATACAAGACATACTGTAAATACAGTACATACAAGACATACTGTAAATAAAGAGGCAGGAACTAAAAAGTGAACCTAATCAATATAACAAAATTTCATGTTTCTTACTCTCAAACTACAAATAAATGAATAATAAAATAGAAAAAGAAAAATTCATATAATTGGCCGAACCAACAGTCAATATAGTACATGAGATAAGGAAATTTAAACATGTTGGAAAATTGTCTAAAATCCTATTCTCAACACACTACTTACCTTTTAAGTGAAACACAGTATGTAGCTAAATCTCTACAAGCGTTTGATTTGTCTCCATGTTCTTCCATCATTTGTGACACTGCCTCTGAATTTGCAGTCAAGACTTTTTTAAGCCTAAAATAACATAAAAGCTTTAGGCAATCTTAAAAATAAAGTATACTGTACAAGAGTCTGCAAAACCTCATCATGATTGGGAATAGGTTGCTGGAAATTGCACTTTTGAAAATGTCTAGCTATGTTGGGTAAAAAAATAGACCTGATTTTAGAAAAAGCAAACCAGTAAAAAAACAGTTTTTTTAACCGATAACTTCTGGGAATTCCCTTTTAAAATCAATATTGACACCCCTGTGCAATGGATTTTATTTATTTTTTTATTTAGTTGACAACCAACAGCGATGAAACCGCCACCATTTTCTCATGTACGAAGGTTTATATTTAATGGCATACAGTATAAATAAAAAATAGACCTATGTCTTGTATGTTCAATTAGGCAAATATATGAGGCTACATCTTAACAAACCATACCACACTATACAGCTATTTTCTTATTTGTGTTTATAGACATGGCAATCACTGCAACCACTGTATACTAAGTTACATCGAGTTATTCACCAGGCTGTAGGATGTATAGACCACAAATTTGCACCATATCGGGCATCTTTGACGTACCGCTGGGAAAGATTCTCATTTTGATCAAAAGTTATCAAAAATTTGTCCTGTTGTTGCTGCCAATTTACTTTTTTCACACGGTTATTAATTTAAGGTTCCATTTTAGATTTCCAATATTGCATGTTCACTCACATCCTGTTCAAGAATTATGTAACTACTTCTATGAAATGATTTGATACATTCCTCTCTTATGCATTTCATACACAATAATTTTTTAAGTACTCACAGTATTTCACTCTCTAAGTCTCAAATGAGACTTAGTTAAGAACAAAATGCAAAATAGTTTATCTATCCTGTAATTGCCGCTGTTGAATATATCTAGTAACAGCATGAAAAGGAGGAAAAAAGACAGTACAATACCTTTCAAAATGTGTTAACTTTTCCTTAAGAACTGTTGCAGTTTTCTTTGCTTCTTTAGCTTCATCTCCTTGGATACTTAAATATTTTAGTTGTTTCTGAAACAAATGTAAATTTCTGGACATCAATATTACAACTTAAAATCAGCCCAATTGTTATAAATGTGTAGTATTTTACTTCAATGATAATATAACAATGCTTTATTATACCCATTTTTTACATTATCAATTGGGAGAGGAGGATGAATTGAACTCAAAGGCCATTTAACACAGACTGAAAAACTGCAAAAATTAACTTGAGTTACGCCCATTTACACTACATTGCTGTCAATCAAATACTGCAAGCGCTTGATTGACTATGGTTAAACATTGGAGGACATATCAACGACTTTCCAATGTACGCCCGTTCATATCGAACTTAGGGCGAGATAAATTTACTAGATTAACGAGTTGATGTCGCCATAACTTCGATGTGAACGTATTATTAGGGCGAGATGGAGGAATTTCCTCGACTACGATCAGTCAAGGCCATCGCCTCGACGGAATAGTAAATCCACTGGTAAAGCTAGAAAACGATTAAGGTAATTAACACAGCATGAGGCATTCAGAATTGGAGGTCACCAATACACCAATCAGATTAAAGCAAATTTCAACTTTGACACATAAACATCAACAAATTAGCTTTATTTCTGAACCACATGTTAACCGAGAGCGACGATCTGTCATATTACTATTTTAAAACTTATTTCAATACATCTGTACCGCATTCATCATGTCCGAAAAAGTAAAAGCGAAGACAAAAAATGTTACATCTAGGCTTGTATGTAAAAGAAACATTGCATGATCTCCCCAAGTTCGCGCTGTTCCTCGGCATATCGTAGGTATCTGAGCCGTCGTCGTTATCGCATCATTCGCTGGGATTCCATGCAGCGAGAAACGAACTCAACAACTAACGCAAACAGCAGCAAAGCAGTACCTTCATCTAGTTCAGTGTCGTCATTAATCATTTGTAAAAATATAGGTAAAAAACCCCGATAATAATAATAATAACTGAGGAAGCATTGTGTCGACGGATCGTTAAGCAGTACTCGAAAAAGAAGAAGGTGGTAGAATGGGTGCGTATACACACAAGGAATAGCCCACAATAAAGTGCCCTAACCTGTTCAACTGTACTTCCTGTTTGTGTCGGCGGGGTCGCGAGCATGTGATGCTTAAGTTATCTCGCCCTAACATGAGCCGTCGAACGCAATTTAATGAATTTAATCGAATTACCGCTCTCGTAAAATTTAACTAGATCAGTACTTATCTCGCCCTAAGTTCGATATGAACCCAACTATTAACAGATGAGGGACAGAGGCCATATCAGTGCCTTGTAAAGATTTAGCATTGCCATCCAAACCATTGCTTTCTACATCTTGAAACAAAACCAAGGAGTTTGATTGCCTTACTACAAACATAATCTAGATGAGAGTGGAATGTTAATTTACTGTTGATTTATAGTATACACCAAGTAGTTGAATCAGAATTGATATCGTAAGCAAATATGATGGGATCTTTACACCGGGATAAGTATTTTTTGTATTTTGTATTAATATTTGTCCTCAGTGAGGAAATTCGGATTAGGCCCTCCACGGACCCACGGCAGCCAGCAGTGCAGCGCCTACCAGATTAGGCAATGAGAGTAAAGCATCTTGCCTAAGGATGCAATTAGTATGGTACAGATAACCTCGAACCCATGCCTATCACATGCTAGTCCGATATTACCATTACACCATCACTCTCCAGTATATACAGCACCCGTCACGATTTCTAGATGGTCTCCCATCCAGAACGCAACCGGGCCCAACGTTGCTTAACTTCGGTGATCTGACGAGAACCGGTGTTTCAACGCAGTATGGCCGTAAGTAAGTGTGTACTTACTCTTAATGCTTGGTTTGTAGTTTGTTCCACTTGAAGCTCTTTGGTTATAGATTTTATATCAGAGCTTAGTTTCTTAACTTTTGCATTCAAATTCTTTTTATCTGTTTCTAAATCAGATTTCAATTTGTTGAAATTAGCTAGTTCTGCATTGACGTGGTCCAATTCATCCTAAATCAAAAAATGCAGTTAATATACATTGGAAAAAAGTCATTACACTCAATTTTGTATCCATAGAAATATCATTCTTACAGATTTTTATACCAAAATGGTAAATTTTATTACCTTTAATTTTGTTGGGTCCAAAGTATCATCATCATCATCATTATCAGTTTCAAAGAAAAGGCGGACAATGTTTTTAAGTCTAGCTGTTTGACGACAATGAGGACAAGTTGGTGATGTTTGAATCCATTTCAACAAGCTGGTGAAATATAAAATAATTAATTAAGTCTTTAAAAGAAACATTCTAATTCAAATTGGTATTAAAATGCATTTTTTTAAAGTTGTGTAAACCATTTCATTTAAGGTCAGCATTTTAACAGTCAAATCATTAATGTGATTAATGTGACCCTTTTTACAGTATCTTACCAAACTTCATGAAAGACATGTCCACAGGTTGTTGAATAAATGCACTGATCTGTTTGAAAAAATTCCTGACAAATAACACAAGTTGCCTTTATCATCATACACAGAGGTCTAAAAAAAAAATCCAGAATTGTAATAAAATGATGTACAGTATATACAGTAACACAAAAACAATCAAAGTCAACAGCTGGGGCGGATTGATAAAAGCAGAATATGAATGCTCTGGGTTAGCCGGCTATAATTGACACAACATAGTATTCATTTTGTCTTTAATTTATTTGAAATGTACCTACTGTAAATTAAAGTAGCAGATCCTTATATTAATTTAAGGGCATAAAAATGTTTTCATAAAACCTTGTTTAGGGCAGTGTTTACTAATCTATTAGATTTCTTGGATTATAAATTATTTATTTAATAGAACTTTTAAAAAGTAATTTGTATCATGATTTACTTACAAATATAGTAATAACTCTTTTAAAATAAACATGGCAAACAATTAACACATTTACTCAGACATAAAACTATATTTTACCTAGCAGTGGTACTACTTAAAACAAAATTGTTCCCAATTTAACACAAAACATAATGTCCAATCTGATTAGAATTCATCGTTTTGTGTGAACACCCGTTGAAAATAAATTTACATTCAACAAATCATTTTCTGATCATGGTATACATGGTCTGGATGTAGTGGTGCCTCTGTAAGAACTTTTATTAAGGAGAATCACAGAAAAAGATTTTACAGACGTGTTTCACGCATACTGTTCGCGAATTTCCCATACTCAAATTTCAATATTTTAGTTTCTATGGAGTGCCAAAAGAGCAACTATAATAGAGGGTTAAAGACTCGGTGGAATGCAACTATCTTGAATTCATCTATTGAAATACACATTTAATTTCAATATATTTTGTCAAAAAATTCTGTAAAACATGTTACCACTAATAATGTGCTAAGGATATCAAGCGACCCTAAATCAGAGCATCACTGCGCTCATTCTGTGAATCCAGAAGTTTAACAACGGGTGACAACGTTAATGCTGTAGTTAGTGGACATAAATAAAGCGTTTAAATCATGCACTCAATCTCAAATATTATTTCATTATACAACATACAGTAGTAGTATTATAATCTGATATGTTGATAGCCAAATTAGAAGTACTGTAAATATAATTCAATGTTGGAAATTGTGTTGCGTCTAGTTCATTTGTCCATAGTTACTATTATGAGGGTTTTATTTTTATTCCAAATGGCCTATTTAGGCCTATATTTTTTTTTTATTAAACTTGGTTTACAGATGGTGACCATAAACAAGCAAATGCGGATAATAAAGGGGCCCTCAAATACTATGATTTAGGCACGCAGTAGCCCCAGGGCTGAGTCACAGAAATCAGCGCTCACATTCTGGCACCGCTTTCCCTACCTACACAAACAAACTCATATAATGAGGCTATAGGTTATAATGTAGTACGTAGTAGGCCTCTTTTGAAACGGTTTTCTGTATTCTAGAATTAAAATCAACATGTTTTGGCTTTTCAATAACAACAGACGTAGGCTACATTTAGTTTTTGTCACATGCGACGGTGATAGCGATAAATAAAGCATAAAGAAAATGTTAAGCGGTTGATCACTGTTTTCGCGATAAAACAAATCCTAAGTCCTAATACAATGACATCACACACGTACCACCACCCCATTGGCTGATTATGACATAACCGTACATTTAGCAAACAAAAGTTAGGATACGGTACCATATCTTTACCCACTGCGATAATTCTAAGGTGTGGTAGGGTAGGCTAGGTATTTATGATAAGTTAAGCCTAAGCCCTAGCCTAGTAGTAGGCCTACTTTAACAAATTTGGAGTCAATCAAAATAAATAAAAGACAGTTGCGAAAGGAAACTAGCGTCTACTAGGCCTAGCTAGTACAGTAGGTTAGGTTTAGTCTAGCCTAGGCCCTACTAGCTAGATAATAGGCCTAGCCTTTACTAGGCCTCGCCTACCTATGGCTATGCCTAGAGCCTACTAGGCTAGCCGAATACAGGTCAACCCGTACCCAAATTTTGGCTTACTCGTACCCAAAATTTTGGCTGCCCCGTACCCATCATTGGCTGACCCGTACCCATCATTGGCTGGCTCCTACCCAAGTTTAATGCTATTTAAAGTATATTTATATTACATTTAAACCCAGTTTTATTACACTTTTAGATAACAATCATATGTTTGATATTATAATGGCAAAAACTATTGACCTAAAAAGTATAATAATATGTACACACTCGTATGAAAAAAGCACAACTTTCATCGTATTTGGGTACGTCGTATTTGGTCAAGTTAATACTTGAGGGCGCTGTTTTACATGGAAGATGTCAGTTGTCGGCTGTGCTGCATTCTATTTTTTTTTCATTTATGAATAGTTTTTAATCTATTATTTACTACGAATAGTAGTACACTGAAATACCCACTAGTCTGTGATGATGAAAACTTGAATTATTAAAAGTAAACATGAATATCTTTTATACATAATTTGTATTTTCATTTTATTTAACAGATAATGAAGTAATGTGCTTTTTTAAAATGGTTTTAAAAATGGTTGTTGTTGTTTTGTTTTGCAAGTTTTGGAAAATATTAAACTGTTTTAACATTTCGAAAATATTTAATACATTTTTAAGTAGTCACTTGTATTTTAAAATCATGAAACTATTTAAGTGGATACCAGCCTCATTGCTGCTAAGTGAGCATTTTAGAATACTGAATCTAAGTAGATTATTGCTGTTTATAAAACAAATCCCCTTGTATACAATGACGGATATGAGAATAATAATAAAAGGTAACCTCCAATAATTTAACATTTAATTACAAACGACAACATTTGCTGTTATTACGTTTTCATTTTATAATGATTATTACTGTATTATTATGACTAAAAACCGAAATAAATACTACAAAAACTTTAAAAAAATCAGCTTATCGCGGACAGATACGCAAGAACTCAGACACATGTAGGTATGCTTTCAGAACGTTTATATTATTTTAGTAAATAAGACGAAATCCGTTGCCATGGAAAAACGATCGTAGTTCATTTATTTGTCTTATTTGACACATTATAGAATGTATTTTTTTTTTAAAGGGAATACCTCGTCAGCAAAAACACGTAGCTGTAAGTTATTGAGGAAACATCTACCAAAAATGTTTAATTACCGTAAACAAACAGATAATTTTATTGAAGAATTTAAGATCATACGCCACATTGCGTTGTCTATTTTTTGAGACACTACAAATGGACTCGTACAAATGCGTTTTTTTTATATAAAAGAGGAATCCCCAGTCAGCAAAAACACATAGCTGTTATAGAAGAAAATTTGCCAAAATGTTTAATTGCCTTATAGTACGTACTGTATATGATCATTTCACTGAATTATTAATACAAAAATATATGGAAAACGATCATACGTCATTACAGAGTCGACACTTTGACGCCCTATAAATGCGTGTTTTTTATAATGAAAGGTTAATCCCGGTCAGCAAAAACACGTAACACAAAATCTACGAGAAATTCCACCCAATAGCCCTGCAGGCTTTTTGCTTAAAACAGGGCGTTGTTTACTCAACCAATTTTAAATATACCAATACAATAGAAATAATAACTAGATTTGAACTCGTCACTTTGACGAGTTAGTTATCCACTACAAACGCCACGCGCACGTCATACGTTGGAATTTTGCACACGGGAAAAGATTATGGCATTATGACCTGAACTGAAGAATATCATATGCTGTTAGTGCTGAATTCTGTCAATTTTGTGTCATATAGTATATACAGCGCAAATGGTATAATCTGTATACATGTTACATACAGTGTAGAATAGGTGAAATTACGGGACCCCCCAGTTTATTCCTATTTCTAACATGGCAACGGTATCAAAATGAAAGACTAAGATAGGAATTTCGGAATGAAATTATCTCAGCAACCACATATTAACGTGTAGAAGAAATTTGAATACGTAAAATATAGATGCGCGCCCTTTTAAATGTGATGAACTATTACGCAAAATATGAAAATACAACTTTTTTTATTCAACTGGCCATATGACGACGTCACAACATCCGATTGGCAAAATGTTTACATGAATTCGTATCTACAATCCAATAGCTTCCAGAAAATGTTTTAATCATGATTATCACGATTTATTCTGACGAGCTATAACAGATTGAAATTTACTGTAAAGATGAAAATAAGTGACCCACGTTATTTACATTTTTAGACATGATGACATTAAAAAAATTTAAATATTTTTAACTAATGCGAAAGATAGTTCATTGACTTAAAAAATATCAAAATCGGGGTGAAAATGGAAAACGGATAAGTGGAGATGCGCTCTATTAAATGTGATGAGCTATGACGAAAGATACAAAAATCCTAAATTTTATATTCGGGTGGCCATACTACATTTAAATAAATGTTAACAAATATATGCCCAATTAAACAAAGTTTACAATCAAATCAATGGTCATTTTTATTAGCACACATTTCACCGAGACCTGTAAAATAAAAAAACTATTTAAATATAAAAATATTCATACGGCAAAAGCATACCACTAGTTTTGCGCCGATCAAATCATTACAACAAGTAATTATTCAACTTGGGTACGAGTAGGCCAAATAATGGGTACGAGTAAGCCAAAAATGGGTACGGGTAACCCAAATAATGGCTACGAGTAAGCCAAATACATGGGTACGAGTAAGCCAAATACTTGGGTACGAGTAAGCCAAATATTTAGGTACGAGTTGGCATGGGTATGGGTTGGTTTGGGTACAGGTTAGCCAAAGGGCTTAGGTCCATCTCGGCCGCTGACCAACCTCGGCCGCCGGTTACAGAACGCGATATTGTATGGAGCGCCAAAAGTGCCTGTTATGATAGTGTAATAGTGACGACGTGGAATTACAGTCGAAGCGGCCGCAAACCAAAGCGGCCGCTAGTTCAATGTTTTGTAATCTTAGATGCAATACTGTAGAAAGATTCGATAGTATGTAAATGAGATATAAAGATTCGGCAATACCATACGTAAATTATTAATGCAATACTGTTTGTAAAAAGATTCGATAGTATGTAAATGAGATATTAAGATTCGGCAATACCGTACGTAAATTATTAATGCAATACTGCATAAAGATTCGATAGTATGTAAATGAGATATTAAGATTTGGCAATACCGTACGTAAATTATTTAATGCAATACTGTATAAAGATTTGATAGTATGTAAATGAGATATTAAGACTCGGCAATACCGTACGTAAATTATTTTATGCAATACTGTATAAAGATTTGATAGTATGTAAACGACCTAGAGCAGGATATACATTTTTCGTTTATATAGATTTAATTGATATTTTTTAGGAACTAGATTATTTATGTGGATATTTTTTATTTGGTTAATAAATATTTATTATCAATCATTAAACTAATTTTTTTTTTTTTGTATTTCACAGGTCTCGGAGAAGGACTGTCTTTTCAAAATGGCCATTTCTAAACACGTTTAAATATTATATTAGGCATAATATTATATTTGGCATATAATAATTTACCTCTATTTATATGTACTGTATTACTTAATATATTATATAGAGAATATACGTCTGTGTCTTTTATTATGCAAACAATTACGTAAAAGAGAACAATTTATTTTAAAACAATAATTTTTACAAACAATAATTTTTACAATATAGCCCGTAAAGCCAGCGTATCCATTTTTATACTTATGCATACTGTGGCAGATTATATCATATCCGTGTCGTTAACAACATAACTGTACTATTCGATCACCTTATTTTTATTTCTATTTTGTTTATATCCGTAATGTAGGATAATTAATATTAAGTTTATAATGATTATTGTTGAGGCACATCGCGTGTATATTTTATTTCTAATGTTTAAAATAGTTTTTAGTAAAATGATCATTATATGCGAGTTACTGAAATAAACCCCCGAATAAGCCATATTGGAGATGCGCCTTCTATGATCGTGCAGCTGTTTCCCGAAACAATACGTTATTTTGCTGACGGGGTTTCCCCTTTTAAAAAAAAAACGCACTTGTTAGTGTGTCAAATCATGGAAAAAACACGTACGATCGTTGTCCATGGCCAGGTAAAGATGACGTCTATTACTAATAACCATACGTTTGAAACGTCTAGGAGGCCTCTTGCATGTGTTTTTGTGAAACGATCCAATGAGCTATGCTCGACGCGATTATGAGATCATGTTCCAAATATGAGCACTGTTTCTATAATTTGACAGTAGGATTTATATATAATTTACGTATATACGTCGGCGATACTATAGATTTTAATTTGAAAAATCTTTTATTTCTTCATTTATAATAATCATTTAATGTAAATAATTAAGTAAGTGCAACTTAGTGTCTCACATTCATACGCCGTTCGTAAATCTAAATGTTTAAATATCAGTACAGATTACCTCTTTGAGAATCGTTTCCACCTTATTATCCATACAGTATTCTCACATCTATCATTAATTGTACATCATAGTCCTACTGTAGGGCCAGTAGATTGATTTATAACGGCATAGTATCTGTATGTTTTATTATTATCCCAAAACCATGCTCACTTCAAAGTGGCAGATATCGAATGCAAAAATCATCATCCATGCATCATCTTCCTTTATTGCATAAACCTCCTAAGCTACCCCTAAGCTGGTATAGAACGAGTTTCGTAATTAACTGTGATTAAAAAATACGCAATAGGCGCGTCTACTTGTTTAACTATTACATTATTATTTATTATTTTCAAAACTTTAAACAGTGGCATGCCAATCAAAAACTTGCACAATATTCAATAAAACAAAACATTTTTAAAACGATTTTCTAAAAGAACACATTACACTTCATTAAAACCTGTAAGATAAAATGAAAACACAAATTATTTATAAATAATGAGATAATATTTATATTTACTGTACTTAAAAAATAACGATCGAGGTTAAAAATAATGTCAAATAGTAGGCCTATTATTAGAAATTCTAATATTCAAAGTTAACTGAAAACATAATGAGTGTTTTCATTAAAAATGTATCTAATGCGCCATATACAAATTAGTGTGACCAAAATAAAACGCGACCGATATCAAACGTAACTAATATGATAAAAAGCTTATCTAGAGGCGCTCCATACAAAATACCCAGGGTTGTAGCTAAGAATTGTTGAGGGTGGAAAAAAAAATTGTGAGGGTGGTTTTTACTAAGCTTGCGAGCGAAGCGAGGAACTTAGGCTGGGGGCCAGGGGGCCGCCAAGGGCCCCCGGTCGGGGTTCAGCGGCCGAAGGCCCCTGAAAAAATTTGCTATATTGACCTTTATAAGACTCATTTTAATGATGGTTTATATGTGTAATTTTTTACATTTTTTTTTATTAATAATATTATCATTGTTCAGGTGAATGATTTTAATAAAGCAAAACATTACTTTTACCATGGACGTAATTATACGTACCTCCCGGTTTATACCTCCATGCTTTGACACTGGCAGTGTAAGTGTAGGCCTACCATTTGGACCTAAACATAACTGCCTTTGTGGTTACCTTGTCCCTGAAGAACGCCTAGGCCTAGCTAGCTTGCATGAATTAAATAAATTTGTTCGATTTAGCCGAGAATATTTTTTCAAGATAAAAACCTCTTATTGATATTCATGCCGCACAACAACCACGTAGAAAAACATCACGATGTACTTACATGAACGAACGTACATTTCGCCAGGTCTGCGGCCTGGGCGATGAATGATCTAGGCTATCATCCGAGCCATACTACAGTATACTCGCGCTAATGATGTACCGTATATTTCGGTGTATAAGTCGCACCTGTGTATAAGACGCACCCCCTATTCTGAGAGTAAAATATCGGTATTTTTTATATCGTCGGTGTATAAGACGCACCTTATATTTCATCAAAACAATGTTTTTTTAAATTGTAATCAATATTATTGTAATAATATATTTTGTTATATCTGCAACGGCGTCCTTTATTTAGGTTTTTTCTTACCTAGGCTCGGCCGCGCCTAGCCTCAACATCGAGTGCATGACCATGTGTGTAACACGTATATGTGGGCTAGCCTCGCTCGATCATTTCGAGAGGGCAGACGTTTTCACGGACAATCGTATTCGATTAGTATCTATGTATCCGAGAAGTGTGTACGCTAGGTCTATGCTATAATCACCTGGAGAATATACTAGTCGAATACCGTACACCATGTGGCCGCCAAGGGCTTGCGCTGGGGGTACGGCGATCGTGCGTATAACTACTGTATAAATAAATACTATTCCAATCGTACGACGTAAACGTTTACAAATGAAATTTAATCGCCATAATGAACAAATCTTTCATCATATTTTTAGTATAACATCATGCTAAAATGCCTTGAAAACTAGGCAGAAGCAGGTTGCCGTTACGTCAGTTAGTTACTTTAGCTAGGCCTAGCCTACTCAGGCCTAGCAAACGAGGTGACGATAGCGGCTAGGCCTAGCCTTAGGCCTATGTACAATCTGTGTGGTGAGGCATTTATGTTCGGTGTAGAAGACGCACCCTTAATTTAGAGGTCAAATTTGCGTGTCAAAAGTGCGACTTATACACCTAAATATACGGTAATTCACAAAATAAAAAATAATAACAGTACAAGATATATAGTATGTTTCAATTCAATGTTTTTTTAATAAATACACGTAGTCGGGAAGTTACTCCACAAAGCAGTCGGCGTGGAACGGTTGATTAGCCTACAGTTTAATTCGCCGTTTTTTTTAAATATTCTCCATGATTCATTCATACAGAGGAGATAAGAAAATCGCGCACAGCATGCAAAGCTAGCAAGCTGCATGCTGCTAGGTTGTGATGTTCACTCAAGTGGAACTTGAGCGTACCGTCCAATCAGCATTAAGTACATGACAGTTCTGCTTGGTTGATTTTCAAAGCTGTGTGTTTTGTGCTAGGCTAGCTGCATTGTGCGATGTGAGCTTGTGTTAGCTAGAATATGCCCGATATTTCGCGAAAAAAAAAGGAATTTAGGGTGGGCGGACAGGTACGTCTGACGCTGGGCGGAAGGCCTTAAAATTAGCTTTAGACTGGGCGGGAGGCTTTTAGGCAGGGCGGCCCCGCCCGGCTCCGCCCTGCACAATTACATCCCTGAATACCGGATGTTGATTTTATCGCGACCGATTTCATCTGACACCTTTAGGGGTATCACAAATAATATTTTTTTAAAGTTAGCCAGCTTTAGATATAAAATAAATCGAATAGTAAAATATATTGATATTGATTTATATCACTACTCTACTAATTTATTAATCTGAAAAATTTAGAAAAAAAGCATTTATTAAAACAATAATTAAAAGTTAATTAATGAATTTATTAATCAGTATACATGTAGAAAACGTGTGTATGCGCTGCATTAAATTTTAATTACTCACAATACAAGCATCGGTGGCGTGCCATACAATTCGGCTTTTTATTTTTAATCCGGCGGCCGAGATTGTCGGCAGCCGAGATGGATCTAACCCAGCCAAAGTGGGTACGAGTTGACCAATTATTTGGGTATGGGTTAGCCAAGTTGGGTACGAGTTGGCATGTGTACGGGTTGGTTTTGGGGCGCTACTGCAGTTTCGCACCACACTGTTAAATCTTCGATTTCTCGCTTAATATTTTTCTCACACCCACATCATACAATTTTGGGCCATTATGTAACATGTTTCCATGATTTAATTTAGCCACCGTTATATTACCTTTATCACAATAAAAAATGCCTTTCAAAACAGCTCCATTTCCGCGAATACCTCGATCGAACTGTGGCCATTTTAGAATCAGAAAATTGCCAGAAATCAATGTATGTTTTAAGAGTAAGTAAGAGTGGTTTTTATAAAGAACCAGCTAGCTCACTGTACATATCAAAACGGCGACGATATGAGTCTGTATATAAAACATTGATAGGACCTATTAATATGAATAATAATACTAATATTATTAATAATGAAATGTTAATTAAACCTCTATTTCGCCAGCTGAAAATATTTCTTGCCTTTCAAAACTAAATAGGCCTATATTATTATGTGTAATCGGATTTTATAACACTGGCCTCTATAGTTTCTACATTTTTGGGGGAAAATGAAGCATACATTCTGGCAATTAAGTGATAAATATAAGATGGCGAACATTTCGCAGTGTTGACATCGAGTTCAGTATTGTTTAAAATGTTTTGAAAAGTATTGTTATTTAAAAAAAAATACTTCGTAAGTGGTCGAATCGTATACACATGTTATATAATATTATGTTGTGAGTGTGAAAAAGACAAATTTAGGTGAGAAATCGAAGATATAACGGTGTGGTGCGAAACTGCAGTAGCGCCGGTTTTGGTACGGGTTGACCCACTACTCGGTTGACCAGCTCCCCACCCGGCTAGCCTAGCCTAGGCTAGGCCTACTACTAGTACTAGCTAGGCTAGTAGAGGGCCTGCTAGAGGCTAGCTAGGCCTAGCCTGGCTACAACAAGAGCCTAGGTAGGCCCTTATATGATGTTCTTTTATAAATAAGTTAATTGGTTTCTTTGAACACACTAAGCCTAGACCTACCTGTATTGGTTTTCTCTGAATGAATCAAGAAAACCGATTTTTAATTAACCGCCAAAATTGACATTAACGACACACCGCCATCATCCATCCACCCATCATGCATCACAATCGGGTCAAATCTACGTCTTTTTTTTTTGTCTTTTTATGGCGCGCCATTTGTGCCTTTATTAACGTCTAAAATAGAAATAACACACTAACTTTTCGTAAATTATAGAAAGTTATATAAGCAACAATGCCAATTAGCTCTTTTAAAACTCAGATCTTTTTTCCTAGGCAATTTTAAGAAAACCTTTACAATATTTGTAAAATGCTGTCAAAAGAATAAATTAAATGTAAATTAACTGAATCTTTTCGTATTCATTCACTCCAGCGCTTTGCTTGACTTTATTCAATATATAATCAGATTACGTCTGGCCCGCCCGCGATTTTTTTTTTCGTACATAAGTTGGGGACCCCATCATGAAACGTCACAAAATAAACATGAATAATTCATCAGTTAAATTTTCTTGTTCCGTGTGCACCCAAGCGTATAGCAACAAGAAGTGATTACACAAGTGCGGTACGATTCTAGGCCTATCCCCGCTGATTTCATAATAGAATAGCGGAGTTTTGTGTGGATTGTCGAAATAATCAGCCTTTAGTTTATGGTGTTTTTAATATAGTTTATTACTAAAGAATTACGTGTTAAAATTATAGTTTCTATTGATACTATTAGGCCTAATTACTAGTCTCTAAACCCCTGTATATTCTAGTAGTAGCTGTGTGGGTGTGTGTGACTTGTGTCTTTGGGCTATGTCCAATTACTACTTAGTTTAATGTTTTGCCTAGCTGTCGATTAGCCTCGACACATTTTGCATAGTGGACGTGTGTGTGAAGAAGAGTGTGTGAAGAAGAGTGCGCGAAGGCAATCACGTGAATTGACCTAGAATCCTAGGCCTATTATTGTAGAAAGAATCGTATCGCAGTTGTTGTTCCGTGTGCACCCAAGCGTTCTTGGACATAGCCCAAAGAAAGCTTAGACCCACAAGAATAAAGAATGTGTATAATTTGTGTACTGTATTTTTTTAATTCTGCTATCAATTATCAAACAATATGCAATGTACTCAAAGGAACTTTAAAAATGCGCGTATATGAACACATGAGATGGGAAGATTTGACCCACGAGAATAAAAAATGTATTTTTGTGTAATGTTTATTGTTTAATTTTGCTGACTTATTACTCGGATTGTGTCATACCAAAGATAGTGTAACTATCTTTGGTCATACCTAACACACACACACATCCACACAGCTACTACTAGAATAGACATGGGTTTAGAGACTAATAATTAGGCCTAATAGTATTAATAGAAACTATAATTTTAACACGTAATTCTTTAGTAATAAATTATATTAAAAACACCATAAACTAAAGGCCGATTATTTCGACAATCCACACAAAACGCCGCTATTCTTCAACAGCGGAGATAGGCCTAGAATCGTACCGCACTTGTGTAATCACTTCTTGTTGCTATACGCAAGTACCGAATGATGAAAGAACCGTATGGAATGCTGTTGCTGGTTCAGTGCTGCTGGTGAAAGTGGTTGAAGTTTGAGTGACTAGCAAACTTATTATTATGTTATATGCATTATCATTCTGTTACAAACCTTTATTTATTCTTTCCTTAGCATTATTTTGTCCGTCAATTATCTTGAGATCAATTTCATCTAGCTACGTCAGAGTGTATTTCTTATTTTATAGCCAGGAATCATGTTATTATTAACGGTGCGCAATCAAATATTACGCGGTCTACGCGCGATGTTACGAAATCACATTTGTAATCAATATCTTCAAAAGCATGAATCAAAATAAAACCTAATTTGGTACTCATAAATTTCAGGTCATATTTCATCATATTATGGCAATATAATTACGTGCGTACCGCATATAACGCATGCGTACGCGCTTAAAATGTTCAAAATTTATTTTCGATGAAATTTGAGTACGTTTCAGGCAATTTTAAGCATTAAAAAAATTGCCATGATCGAGTGCGCGTTAAGCATTAATACGCTTTCTTTTGCCCGATTTCTTACAACTTTTCTTTAGTAATTTCATCATATTTTATTCACTTTTCAACTAGAAATTTCGTTATACGAGCACGTCAAAAGTGACAGACTACGTATAAGTGAACAAAATCGTGAAAATATGCTAAATTTTAAAATTAATATAGATCGTCCATGGAGGTATAGGACTTATATTTGATTAAGATTCAAGATTACATTTTATTTTACCAATTAAAATGGAAATAATATGTGTAGGCTTACATTTTCAAAATTTTAAAATGTATATTAATAAATTATTACTATTATACAATATTTATATTATTTAAAACAATCAATATATTAAAAACAGACATGCATACTACAGGGACACAAACTTTTAAAAGCAATACTTTAAACATTACTTTACTTACTTATCTGCTTCTCTACATTTTCCATACCATACAAGAGAGCAGAAAGCAATGACACTTTCAACCACTGATGAGTAGGCCTAGAACAAATTTAATATTGACTTGTCCACTCTAAATTTATTAAGTTTCATAGAACAGTCGCACATTTCCTTTCCGTATAGTATTTTCACATTGTTCAGCCCAATTTAATTCATTGTCAATGGTGATACTAGATACTTGTAATTATTTACGATTTCAATAACAGTGTAGTTGCGATCCTTAATGGTAGGCCTAAAGCATATAATACTCGCACAACCGTCTCATCCCTTATTGATCCCACCATTAGTCCGTATTAGATCTCTTTACACGCGAACTGGTATATATAGAAAGTCATTAACTCCATAACGCTATATAACAGCAAAACATCTAGATAAGATTAGTATAACTATAAACTGTGTCTCATTGTAGGCATCATGACAATTTATTAGTTATCCGCTTAGTAGCGGATAACTCCTTGTAATCGTCCTGTTTCATCAAATTTTTTTTTTTCTGTATTATACTTCTTTCTTTCTGTCATTTTTGTGCGTCGCGTTTCTCTAAAACGTGTAAACAGAACATATCGTAACTTTGTCAACATATCGGCATTTACGTGAACTTGTGCACCTCCTATTTTTGAATGATGTCAGAGTTGCGCAACGTGACTTACGTGCGATTTTATGAATTTCAATGATTGATCATAGACTAAAAACCAAACATAATTTTGTTTTGAAACTTTGTGAAAATTTAAGTCATATCAAGCGCAAACTTTCTATGGATTAAAAATAGCATGTTTCACAAAAAGTTACGCGCGCACGCGCGTTTAAAATTTTAACGTGCGAAAAATCAACGTCTAATCAACTTTCTATGCGTTTCATGTCATTTTGAGCATGTCAAAAATTCCCACGCGCGCGAAACTTTTTACGCACGCGGTGCACACGTAGCGTTAAAAACATATTTTTTTCGCGTGATTTATGTTTTTTCAGCCTTTTATAGTAATGTTACCAACTTTTAAACAATTTCGACTTAAAATTACGTCATACGAGCACGTCGAATTAAATAATTTGCACGCGTTTCTGGTGAAAAAGTTCAAAAATTCGTCAAAATTATGCCTATTTTTAAACAGTCATAGATTCTAAACTATATGGAGAACTTTTTTTTAATTACATATTCTGGAAGTTGATGAGTGGTAGATATCGAATCATGCATTAATATGGCTAACCGGACATTGTGACGTCATCGTATGGCCACGCGAATATAAAATATAGGATTTTTGTCTCTTTCGTCATAGCTCATCACATTTAATAGAGCGCATCTCCACTTATTCGTTGTTCATTTTCACCCCGATTTTAATATATTCTAGGTCTATCAACTATGTTTTGCATGAATTAAAATTTTTTTAATTTTTTTAACGTCATCATGCCTAAAAATTTAAATTACGTTGGTCATTAATTTCATCTTTACAGTAAATTTTAATCTGGTATAGCTCGTAAGAATAAAATGTGATAATCACGATTCAAACGTTTTCAGGAAGCTATTGTATTGTAGATACAAAATCATAAGAAAATTGTGCCAATCGAATGTTGTGACGTCATCATATGGCCAGTTAAATACAAAAAGTCATATTTTCATCTTTTGCGTTATATTTCATTACATTTAAAAGAGCGCGCATCAATATTTCACGTATTCAAATTTCTTCTACACGTTAATATGTTGTTGCTGAGATAATTTTATTCTGAAATTTC
Organism: Antedon mediterranea; assembly: GCF_964355755.1. Classification (NCBI taxonomy): domain Eukaryota; kingdom Metazoa; phylum Echinodermata; class Crinoidea; order Comatulida; family Antedonidae; genus Antedon; species Antedon mediterranea. The sequence continues at coordinate 14,823,971 of NC_092672.1, read as the reverse complement.
TACTTTTGCATTTCATTTTGAAACCGTCAAGATGTTAAAAATTACAATAAAATACGGGTCCCGTAATTTCACCTATTTTACACTGTGATATGTATACAGATTATACTGTGTATACTATGTATATGACAACAAAATAACATAATTCAGAAATAACAACATATCATATTCTTCAGTTCAGGTCATAATGCCTTAATATTTTTCTGTGTGCAATATTCTAACGTATGACGTGCACGTGGCGTTTGTCGAGCGGATAACTAACTCGTCAAAGTGACGAGTTACATGTCTAGTTGTTATTGGAATTTCTCTTTTGTCTGTATGCTCTTTGTATCTTTTGATGTGTTTTTTCATTATCGTAAACTACACATTTTAAATATTTTATATATTTGATAATAGGCCTAAATGCTGTGCAAGCAGCGCATTTCAGTCAAGGTACAGTAATGTGTTTTATGCTTCTGAAAATGACTCAGTAAGGATATGGCATTAGAAGGTTTGGTACCATCTGATTTTGTGAACATCATTCATTAAGTTATCAAGAAGGGATTGCATCATAGGTAAAGAATTTCTAGGGACAACTTCACCCAGGGTGAGGTCGTCTACATATTTCCATAGTCTGCAGCTATCAATCAGAGTGAGAAACAACACCGGCCAAGTAGTGTTCCCTGGGGAGACACCACATTTAATGGAGGTGTGAGAGGACTAGGCGCCTGCAAACGGCCTGGTGTTCATTGCTCGTCGGCCATTGGTGAGAACGCTGCAGATGATGGGAACTAAAGACGACCTCAACTCGATCAATTAATTTTATATTTATAACAATAGATCGAACACTTTCATAAAGTCAACTGCACAGATATTAACATAATTACCACCTTTTCAGCATCTTTAAGAATGCACTATAATGAGTGAGTGAACTGAACTACTTAGCCCAGACCCGCAATGTACCCTATAGAAAACACATTAGAGATAAGTAAACTTAATTTTGAAGAGCATAAACAATTACAAATTATGCCTGAATTTTATTTAAATATGATTAATGCAATTGTGAAAATAAATAATATTGAACTGTTAGATTCTCAAAATGTAGGCCTACAGGAAATTAAATCTCAAACCTTGTTGGAAAATAACGTATAGGCCTACTGTCAGACGGAAAGTCTTTATACTTCGGTTATTTCTACATTAGCGGCTGCGGTTGTAACAGCCCCTATAAAGGTACGGTATTACAGTACAACCAAAGCACTAATGTTTGATAAGCACTTAATGTTTGATGAGCCTTGTAAAACTCATCCCAGGGCATTTTGTTTGGAAATTATAAATGAAACCTCCCTTAATATCGCAAAGCTATCTTTTTTTTTAAAATAAGGAGGTGAGGCTGACGTTTTTTTTATATTCCAGCTAAAAACACTTTTATTCGTATGGTTTACATTTATTATATTAATAAAGAAACATATTTTTACAAAGCACATCTTCAGGACCTGTAAAATAAAAATGTAATCAATATTCATTTTGATCAAAATATTCAGACGGTAAAATAATGTAACTTTAAATCTATACAAACGTCAAAAAATGTATTTAATTAGCCCATTGCACAACTGATCTCTGGTTTAAATGGCTATAGTTCTCTGTGGCGTTCCATAAACTTGGTAAAGTTACTTTTTTCACTGTAATAATGTAGGCCTACAGTTATTTCTGGCTATTTCAATTTGGCGCGCCATACCTGGCGGCCGAAATGATCACGCTATATTTTGTCCTTTTTGGAGTTTCATGAATTTGGTAGTTCCATAACCGGCGGCGGCAGAAATGACGGGCGGCCGAAATGCACTGTGACCGTAAAAAGAGAGAGGTAAACAACAAGAGATCTAACAACAACACTCTGTGTGTTCGAATCATTGCAGTGTACATGCGGCTTCTTTTCTGTCTCCGGCTGGAGGTACGTTTTACCAGGGAAGTGTGAGAATGGTCATTCAGACATTAGGCCTACATACTATATAAAAGATATCGGATCAATCCGATCGACTAATAATTACTAGGGCCTAGCCTAGCTAGGTGCCTAGGCCTAGCTAGGCCTCTAGCTAGGCCTAGGCTATAGTAGTACTGTATACAGACCTAGCCTAACTAATGTAATGATAACCCTACTAGGCCCCGTAGAGTCCTAAGCCTAGCTAGCTAGCGCGCTTAGAACGGTTAGGGCCTAAGGCCTAGTAGGCTAGTAAAGCCTGGTTTCCAGTCGACGTAAGATCTGCTTCTGCTTACAATTGCGTTGTTTTCTTACGATTACGCTTGCGTTCCGATCAGTTGACCAAAAACTAACGTCGATAAAAAAATGTCATAATCGCGTTGAACCGCAAAGATTAAGACTATCCTATAACATGTGCTGAAAGTCGAATTTATCGCAAGGTCTGTTGCCGTTACGTCAAGTTGAAATTTTTTCTTGCGATTACGATGCATGACGTGGTTCAAAGGAATTGATTCTGATTGGCTCTCAAATTCTGTAGATTATGGCATCTTGTGAAACGATTTCCAGAAAGAAAATACCTTAATTATTAATTAAAATGGTTATCGGTTCTTCTTTTGATAGTCGCCAACAAATTGTTTTATGAGCGGCTTAAACAATCGCTGATTTTACCCGGTTTTGATTTGTGAATAATTGAAATGATATTGGCTATTAATCATTTATATGATTTATTTTCATAATCAAACATCTTCATCAATTATAACAAGGCTATACATTCGTTTAAAACTTTCATAAATACTGAATTTGTAGGTCTGTATATAATTATAATTGCTCATTCCAACAATACCGTACACTACGGTGAAGAGTCGATACATATTTATATATTATTAATTAATTGCACTGATGAAGGGCTAGTGTTGCCCGAAAGCTCTGCTAACTTTTCTGGCTGTTTACTTTATCGTTTTGATTTAGCTTTTCGCTTTTTATTTTTGTATCTCCATTGAGATCCAACCACTGATACCCACAGCATTGTAATTTTTTTCAGTAATTTGACTTTGGATTTATATTATTAATTAATATATTATCCATCCTACCTTTATTCTACAATGAAAACAAAAATCATTACGTAATTCTTTTCTTCAATCTGCTATACGAGGCTTTTGAGTGCAAACTTTGTTAGTTGAATCGTATTTTTATCCAATTCTTCTTATACTGTATGTCACTGTTCTCTAACCATTTTATATTTTAGCTTGCCATATTTAAACATTTGTTGATATTTTAGTAGCATTTGCATGTTATCCTATTGGTGTGGTCCTGCCTTATTTTACCCATCATTTTATCATACAGTATTTCTATTTTATTCATTATTTCTATAAAGTGATAAGCAAGACTTTATAGTTCGCAGAGCTATTTCGTAGCATTGTGCTTTATATTATTTAGGCCTACGTATTATTTTATAATGTATATTCCCATATACAGTACTTCCTCATTGCCTCTTTGTACTGTATTTTACCTTTGGAAGCTTAGTATTCTTGCCAACATCACATAATCCCTGTCACTGATTGGCTAGTTCTTACGATCCTTGGGCTTACGCTTATTACGAAAGTTGACTTGAAGTCAACTTTCGTATTAAAAGCTTTCTAAAAAGAGTACAAACTGTACAAAATAGAACAGCCCGAATCATATTTGGCCTATCTTGGGACACACCAAGTAAAGATGCACTTCAGCGAGTAAATTGACTTACCCTCTCAACTAAAGATGAGTATGAATGTTGCATGTTAATTTATAAAGTTATGACGGGGCGTGCACCCACATATCTATCAAATCTAGTTAAACAAAATAATTTCAAATATAACTTTAGACATAATGATACAAACCTCTATGTTCCGAAACCTCGCACTGAGTATAAAAAACATAGTATTTCTTATAGGGAGGTGGTTATAACTTGGAATAAACATAATATTGATAATATCAATAAGATGCCACAATCTCTGAACGTATTCAAAAAAGAAATTGCAAACAAAATTAAACTGGAAGCCTAATGCTGTATTATTTTATAAATTCTTTCTTTTAATGTTTTTTTTATAAATGTGTATACACTGTATTATTTGTATATATTATATTACCTATCACAAACTTGTGGAAGAACACCTTTATTTTATGGTGAACGAGTTTTATATTTTGTACTCTTGTATTTTATAATTTTGTGAATAAATAGAGATTTTGATTGATTTTGTGATTGTTTAAAGAAGATAATAGATATGTAAATGTTATCAACAAATTACATTTAGTTTTAAAATTTTCTGACGTCATTGTTCAAACCTGTTTGTAAAATAGAAGGTTCGAAATTGAGAAGTACTTAAATGAGAAGGCCGACTGCATAGAGTCTGTAGAACACAGTTTTTGAACTTGAATCAACAAAAAGATACAGTAACTGTGTTTTGCTGTAACTTTTGATTTGTATTTATTTCATAACTTATAATACTGTATTTACTTAATACTAGGCTACCTACATACAATGCCTTCAAAGCAGCAGTTTGATAAAAGTGCTTGGCAGTGGGCAGAAAAAACTGAACCAGAACAGGTGAATCAATGTCATCTCAATTCTGCCTATCGTATCAATGAGACAGCTTGTTCTAAAAATTCTTGCAGGTGAGGATTTATTTTTATTATATTAAAAAATATTATCAGAAGTGGTGATTGTAATTTGACATTAAGGAGAATGCAGCTATATTTTCTCAAATACAATAGTTTTTCAAAATTATTTAAAAATTAAACTATTAAAATGACTTTTGAAATGAATGTTGTTAATTTCTACTACAATAATGATAAATTCTCTACCAAGGAAGCAAGATACAAAATGCAATCAAAGTACCTAGGAAAACAAACTGTAAAATAAATATACAAGGATTGATTGTTAAGATAATTAAAGGGTTGTAAGGTCATTAATATATTGATACCACGATCATACATTTCTACAGTATTCCTTTAACACATTGACTGCCAAGGCATTTTCCGTAATTTCTGTCCCAGTGCCAAGTCCCGTTTACATATTAAATTACAGTTTGAAAGTGTAACATCTGGTCACAGACTATCATGATGTCATTCAAAATACGATGGCGGGAAAAACCGTTGAGACGTATAAATACGTCACTGGCAATGGTCCAACAATTTTATTGACTTTGCCAGGAACGTAAATATACGTCGGGGATTTTCCGCGCTAAAATCGGTCAAACCTATCATCGAGAGATAAAAACAGTAAACCACACTGAATCATTTCATCCTTTATTATTTTTATTTACTATTAGCGCAATTTATGACATGTTTGAGATGATTATATTGAGTGTGAGGGCGCCATCGTATCAACCATATTCAATGCATGAGGGAATAAACACAAACAAACATACGACATTTATTTTTAGATTATCGTTTACGTACATCATTCATAAACTGCCATGCGATAATTCCTGTTCCAATCACCACTGCCAGCGATTCTACATACAATACAAAAGTGCTACGATTTTGACGTAGTATTACGTCTTGGCAAGTAGCGACACGCAATTTTTGACGTATAAATACGCCGTGGCAGTGAACGTGTTAAAATTCAAATACAAGAAGCCCATACTATCTTGAAAAGAAGCCCAGTGGGCTTGATTTTGAGGGCCATTCTTTGTTTTAAAGCAAAAGATAAACCGAATAGTTCCTACACCACCCACCCAGCGTCGGACGAGAGAAAGACTGGCCAAGCCAAGCCCTAGGGACAAGGATGGTTTTAAATAACAAATCCTCAGATTTCCGGCCACATCAACAAACAAAGAAATACTAATGTATTGAAGTTGTATTACATTGAACAATTATTTCAATAGAGGGCACTGCTTAACTTTGGATCCCTGTATAAATTAATTTGTGTTGATGTGAAGATTTTCTTTCTTTAAATTTGAGATAACAAGTAATCAAGATCAGTTTAAGGGGGATCCATAGAAGAGCAACTCGTCTTGCTCTTAAACAGGACATGTGTGCTTTTTCATCTTTGTCTAGTTGACTGATGCTGCTAAAAAAGTTTATTTGATAAACTGAATTTAGAGTTGGGTCAAACGGCTGATCTAGTTCAATTAGGTTGAGCCTGGTGTTCCTAATTGTCTATTTTTTATGTAAATACTACATAAATAATAAAAATGAGAATTTTTCTGACATATTTTACAAGCCAAGCGATTTAGAAGGGACACGAGATAGGGAGGGAGAGATACTACTGCTGGTCGTCGTCTTTGCGCAAAGGTGCGTAACTAATAACACGGCTATGTTGACTGTATGATTTTACGCTCCAGAGAACACAGGATATTTGTCGTCCTCCCCTAACCGTCGTGTTTCATAAAGTCCCTAGTAAAAAAGAAAAGCAGAGCGGAAGTGAGGAAAAGAAAAACAAGGGAAGGGAGAAACAAAAGGAAATAAAAGTTTAAAATGGTTGATTGAAATTGAAACTGTTCCGCTGTCAGGAATGTCCCTGCTTCTGTCCTACCCTGATTGTTTTGCTTTTCAAAATGTTTAATTATAAAAATTAATTAAATTTGAGTACTATATAAAGCTCAAAATTGTCGCGGCCCTAAATTTTCGCGATTTTACTTTTTCAACTATTTCGCGACCTTTTATTTTCACGATTTGAGTTTCTTGCGTAATTTGTTGAACCAAATTGGCCAATGTATTTCGCCTCCGCGATTAACATTAAACAACAATTGAATTGCATAGAGTAAAATTACAGAATATGCGATTGTAAATTTAGGGATGTAAATAAATAAATGTTTTGGCTACACAGTGGTTGACGCACGTGTTTAATAGGCTCTTAGATAGTGAACACCCCCATAATTAATGTACTCTACCAAATTATTGTTGTTTAAAACAACGAACGGATACAACGCCGACCGGATGATGGGTCTCTGTTGTGGTGATGGTGTTGTGGTGATGGTGTTGTAGTGATGGTGTTGTGGTGATGGTGTTGTGGTGATGGTGTTGTGGTGATGGTGTTATGGTGTTGTGGTGATGGTGTTGTGGTGATGGTGTTGTGGTGATGGTGTTGTGGTGATGGTGTTGTGGTGATGGTGTTGTGGTGATGGTGTTGTGGTGATGGTGTTGTGGTGATGGTGTTGTGGTGATGGTGTTGTGGTGATGGTGTTGTGGTGATGGTGTTGTGGTGATGGTGTTGTGGTGATGGTGTTGTGGTGATGGTGTTGTGGTGATGGTGTTGTGGTGATGGTGTTGTGGTGATGGTGTTGTGGTGATGGTGTTGTGGTGATGGTGTTGTGGTGATGGTGGTGGTGGAGAGCATTGTGATGGTATTTTTGCCATTTGCTACACACCACAAGCTAGGCTACGCACATAGAACTATTACTTTATGGACACATTACAACTTATATGATTTAATGGACAAAGGATTCATCAAGCAAGTCCACTATACATTTCATACAAAATTACCTATAAAAAGGTTGTAAGCTTTTTTTTCCCAATTCAATTCGAACATTATTTTAGCGATTAATACTCCGGTGCCACATGTGTCGATCGCTGTGAGGTGGAATTTCATCATTGTTTTGAGCGAGGCAGTACAGGCTGAGTAGGGCCGGCATAGCTAGCATTTTCGGTCAGTTTGTAATTTATTTTAATGTTTTAATTACACCTGAACACACAATATAAATAATAATCAGGGTTTGTAAATGTTTCAAATAATATACAATTAGAAGTTTATCGTAACTATTTTATTTTTCCATATTTAGGCTAGGCCTGATCGACTGTAAACAACATCGTCGAAATTTCGCGATTTTCCCGCGCCCTTTATAAATTCGTTGATCTTTTGTGGAATTTGCGAAAATAAAGGGCACGTGAAAATGTTGGTCTTTACAGTATTTGTCTTCAGCTATTTATAAACTATTTTCACAGTGAGTAAGATCACCGTGCTTAAAACTGGAACTGTTGAGTCTTTTAGTCCAACATCGTGTCACAACGAACTTGTTAACTTTACGCAAACACCTTGTCAGCTTTTCTTTTTCAGGGATCCATTCCTTAAAGTGATCCGACTTTAGCAGCCCCTTTTCAAAGTTATGGATGTCTTTAAATTGAGGGTTTCAAGTGATTTTGCGTAACTAACAGTAACATAGTTTTGATATCCAATAATAAGTTTTACAACACGCTTTTGGATTAATTCAAGTTGATCACTCTGTTTATTGGTGATCGAGCTATGCCAAAGAGGACAGGCATACTCAAGTAAACGACGAATGTATGTTGTAAAAGTAAAAACCAGGTCATCCTTTGGGGCTCCAAACGTTTCAAAATGTATAGCATATATAGAGTCAATGTGATGCCTTGGAAACGACTTCTTTTATCTGCAACTTCCCACTTGAGGTGACTTTGCAGATGCACTCCCAGAAGTTTCACACTCTGAGATTCTTCACCATCCATTTGTAACGGCTGAAATTGGGGAACATTACGCAACAAATGAACACGCATCACTTGAAACTTTACAGGATTTGGTGTTGTATCATTCTCCACACACCAACTGGAAAGAGCATCAAGGTTGCTTTGAATCAAACTATCTTCAGGTCTCTGTACTGAAATCACCTCGCCAATCGTCAGATCATCAACAAACTTCCATCTATCAGGTACATTGTTGAGCAAATCAATAACTATGGTTGATAGTACAAAGGATTGGGCCTAATTTAGTACCCTGAGGCACTCTGCACGTAATTGGTTCTGGCGCTGAAACTTAACCACCCAACTGCACACACTGATTTCTTTGCGAGAGGAAGCTACACACCGTTGGAATAAGAGAGGGCATGATATTAAGACCAATTAATGTGTCAATCAAAATTGAATGGGTGACCCGGTCAAAGGCTTTACTAAAGTCTATGGCACATACATTCCCGAGCTATCTAATCCTGACAAAGCCTATTACAATTTACAGAGTTGTACGGTAATGAGTCGGTGATAAACCCATCGCATTTCCAAACTGTTGGGAATCCATAAGAGGTATAAAATCAGTAGCTATCCAATCAGAAAGGAAGCTCTAAAAAATTCTACCAAAAACAGACGTGATGGATATTGGCCTATATTAATCAGGTGTAGAAGCCTACAGCCTACAGTATGTGTAACGGAGCCAGCGCTACATTTATAGAACATGAGACCACACTCCTTTGGGTTTAAAGGATTATGAATTACGCAGAAACATAAGTTGCAAGTCGTCTTTCCAAAAATAGTTCTTTCACCTTTATCCAGCAAGCTGCCTGGTAATTCAAAGTAGTCCATCTACAATTAAATATGTTAACAAAGAACATAAGTAACTAAAAAACACCTTCACGGCAAACAACAGGCTATATACCGTTGTTCACCTGTGTGTGCAATAGTTATTTAAATTAGGAGATTGTTCAAGAATACAGTTACGGTTACGTAAATACATACGAATTATTATAAGGATTCTTACAGTATGAATTAAAATTATAAAGTGTTGCACATTAAACAAGTGTTGCAGATTTTTTGTATATCAGAAATATGCACAGAATTAAATGGCAAAGTGCTGTTTCTACTAGGCCCACATTTCAATTTAATCTAATACATAATAAAACAGTGCATGAATAGTAGGGTAGGGTTAATTGTGATATCACAAAAAACAATAGTTGGTAGTTTGGTACTTACCCAACTGAATGTTAAATACTGATTGTCGAATATGTCTCATGTCTGCTGGCTGGAGACAACAATTTATAAAAAGAACGTATACCATGTGGAATAGCATGGGCTCATTCACCTAGTTGTAAGTTTGTGTGTGTATTATTGTAAAATTTATTTTATCGAAAAAATTAAAAGGCTTTAAAAACTAAATAAAAAATCTTTACATGAAACTACATGTAATATATAACAGTGATATTTATTAGGACGTCATCAGTTAACTCACTAACGAGTTTTACATTAACAAACCTTTTTTCCCTTACTCAAATTATAATATAGATGGTTATTAAAAATAAAATCATCAGGAAAAATGAATTCTAATTCTCTTTGAAACTTTGGTGACCATCACCTTTTTTACCCTTGAAGCGATCACCGAAAACATGCAAACCACTGCGAAAAAATATCTAAATGGACAATAACCACTCCCCCCGACAATAACCACCAAGACAATAACCACCAGGACAATACCCACCAGGACAATAACCACCAGGACAATAACCACCAAGACAATAACCACCAGGACAATAACCACCAGGACAATAACCACCAGGACAATAACCACCAGGACAATAACCACCAGGACAATAACCACCAGGACAATAACCACCAGGACAATACCCACCAGGACAATAACCACCAGGACAATAACCACCAGGACAATAACCACCAGGACAATAACCACCAGGACAATAACCACCAGGACAATAACCACCAGGACAATAACCACCAGGACAATAACCACCAGGACAATAACCACCAGGACAATAACCACCAGGACAATAACCACCAGGACAATAACCACCAGGACAATAACCACCAGGACAATAACCACCAGGACAATAACCACCAGGACAATAACCACCAGGACAATACCAACCAGGACAATACCAACCAGGACAATACCCACCAGGACAATAACCACCAGGACAATAACCACCAGGACAATAACCACCAGGACAATAACCACCAGGACAATAACCACCAGGACAATAACCACCAGGACAATAACCACCAGGACAATAACCACCAAGACAATACCCACCAGGACAATACCCACCAGGACAATAACCACCAGGACAATAACCACAAGGACAATAACCACCAGGACAATAACCACCGGGACAATAACCACCGGGACAATAACCACCGGGACAATAACCACCGGGACAATAACCACCGGGACAATAACCACCGGGACAATACCCACCGGGACAATAACCACCGGGACAATACCCACCAGGACAATAACCACCAGGACAATAACCACCAGGACAATACCCACCAGGACAATAACCACCAGGACAATAACCACCAGGACAATAACCACCAGGACAATAACCACCAGGACAATAACCACCAAGACAATAACCACCAGGACAATAACCACCAGGACAATAACCACCAGGACAATAACCACCAGGACAATAACCACCAGGACAATACCCACCAGGACAATAACCACCAGGACAATAACCACCAGGACAATAACCACCAGGACAATACCCACCAGGACAATAACCACCAGGACAATAACCACCAGGACAATAACCACCAGGACAATAAACACCAGGACAATAAACACCAGGACAATACCCACCAGGACAATAACCACCAGGACAATAACCACCCATTATGGTTGTGAGGTGTATGACAATGTTGGCTTACATTTGTTACTGTACTTCCTATTATTTTATAGTGCTCAGTATTTATTTTTCTCATGATCAATAATCTGCAGCTTCGAAGAACTAACATGGAAAGTATTGGAAAGAGGATAGTTTTATCCCTCATGATATTTCTTTCTAATCTTATTTTAATTAAATTGGTGGTCAGTGGTGTCATTTGATAGCCTCTAATCTTTATACTGGCTTGGCTAGTTATTCTATGTAAAAACTTCTTATAACTTTCTCTGAAGGAATTGTAAAAACAAACTTGTACAAAACATCATAAATTAATACTTTGCACAAATGATAGCAAGTTGCACCAAGATTCTTTAAACCCACAAATGAATTCTAAAATGAGAAGAAATTTTCATTACTTTTATATATAGTTTACTATATAACAAAAATTAAATGGAGCCTAATTTTAATGAATAAAGAACAATTATACTGCAAACTCTCAATTTACTTTAAAATAAAATGTAAGTAAAAAAGATCAGAAATCAAAGGTGGTCTGTTGTTGCAATGCAATTGCATTTAAACATACATTATTTGTATATTGTTATTACAGTAGCATGTCACTTTTTTTTCTATTTGTAGAAAAAACTGCACAGGGAACCCAAATTGCCTAACTGGACTTGGTGAAAAAGAGTGGCTAAGTACCATTGATGATGAGTATTGGCTTGACATAGATGATCCAAATGAAGAAAAACGACCAGAGGTAAAAATGTCACTCAACTACTAGTATATTTGTCTTCAGTAATGTGCTATTTTAGAGGTGTCAAAGTTGCGATTTCCAAATGCATTCCACACGGAAATTACTGTAATATGAATATTATCTTTGCGTATTATATAGATCCATTCAGTACAATGTGTTTTATTGATTGAGGAGACGCTAACCTCAAGTAATTTACATTTCATTTAAAAATTACAAAATTTTGAATTAAATTATGCTTATATTTCTGTTGTTGTTATATACAGTAGTAAACTATATAAAAGTAATGAAAATTTCTTCTCATTTTAGAATTCATTTGTGGGTTTAAAGAATCTTGGTGCAACTTGCTATGTAAACACATTCCTGCAGGTAGGCCTACTGAAACAGAGTCGATGTAATTAGAAATATAAAGCACAGGCCAATTTACACAGACGAGCGGTTATGGTAAGCGGAAAACAAAAATATAGAATCTATGTTATTTCTTATGATCATTTACATAAAACACGGAGCGGACGTGCTCGGGACAGAAACAGATTCTATTTTGTCAATATACCGATGATAGTCAGAATCTGTCTAGTCAAGGCCATCAGTGCCTGCACACCACTTGCTTATTCCACACGCTGTGCAAATGGGACACGCCACACATGGTTTTTGCTTACCATTACTGTTTGTCTGTGTAAATTGGCTTTTAGATGGATGTGCAACAAAAGAAAAGTCTGTTTAATAACAAAACACACAACAATATTTACACATTGCATCAGAAATAAACCCTAACCCAACCCACCCAAATTACATACCATTTTCATATAAATTTTATAAATCCTAGCAGAAATAAAGTTGGGTACGAAAAGAAAGGGGACCAAAAGTACAATTTAACAATTTGAAATTTAATACTGTACTAATTGCTGAAAACAATTTTAGCGTCGACAACCATACACCTAGCTGGGGCACATTGTTTATCCTAAATTTGTTTTGTTTTAATTGCCAATAACTAATCATTTAACTCGATTTAAATTAGTATACTGGTTTTCAATTGTTAGTAAAGTTCAGTACGGAAATTAGGAACTCGCCTCCTAAATCATTGGAGCGAATCATTTACTGATTTAATAAATTTTTCTTTATGTAAGTGACTAATCTCAGGTGGTTCTCAAGTACAGGAACTTTGGCGTAATTAACTTGAAATTGTCAAAATGTACACAGAGTGAATGAATACAAATACGATGGAATTTTGTATATAATATAATTGTCACCCTGGGATTTAAAAACTAAACCATGGGACTAAGCCCATTCTTTTTTTATTGCATATTTGTAAATTTTACTTTGGGCCTTTATTTTCAACATTACTTGACGTATGGTGATACACTGTTAGAAATTTCATTATTGGATCTCACCTTGGCATTAACAGGTTTGGTTTCACAATGAAGACTTCAGAAGGGCAGTCTATCTTTGGATACCACCTGAAGGTAAGGAAAAAGAAGTAGTTTTATTTAGCATCATATCAATCTGACTGTGTAACACAAAATTAGGTTCCCTTGGTCTATGTTACGCTAGATCACCTAATTTTGCAGCTTGTTCTGGCGAGCTAATCATATACATGTATGATGGCCATCCCCTCTTAACAGCTGGAAAGGCTGTCCAAAGATAATATGAAAATGGTATTATGATGCAGTAAGTACAAAGTGAGAATCTGTTTGAAAAAGAGTATGAATGATTAGTATAACAGTGAAAATATGCTTTCATCATTTTCGTGTGTATCACTCCAGACATTTTGGTGTTCGCTAAATTGTGGTGCAAAATAAGCCAACATTTGACAACTTAAAACTTCATTTGACAAGCGACATTGAATTAGTGTATCCATAATAAACAATACTAAAATAAATACTATTCTTGATCTAAAAATAAGAAAGGGTGACAAGGATGAACCAATATCCAACTTTCTGCCGTTCAGATACACAGCAAGGTCAAATACAGAACGACAAAGAGCGCTTCTCTGAGCCACTATATGACATTTTCCAGACCTTACCCAATACCAGAACTAATTATGATGATGCTAAAGGTGCTTTACACACCTATTTTGAACCAATGAACAACATATGCAATTTACAAATTTCGACAGATACACCAGGGAAATACTGAATCAATTGACACATTTGTTACCAGACTTAGACAAGCGACGAAGCCATGTTCGTTCACTGATTGTGATGAGATCAAATTACAACTAATTCAACACTGTTTTTCTTCCAAACTTCGACGTGTAGCTTTGAGAGACCCATCACACACGCTTGACAAAATATTAACATATGCTCTAGCATTAGAGGTTTCAGACAGTCATGCAGATGTACTAAAAATACCTCCAATGGAACAACCACCTATGGTAAACAAAATAAACCTGAGCCTAGACCATCTTAAATCCACACCATGTGTAAATGACCAAGCAGCATCCAGTGCACGCTGATATCCTCACAGAGGTCAATGTCCTGCTATGGGCAGATCATGTAATAACTGTGGTATACAAAACTATTTGCCCAAGTATGCCGACCTGGTTGCGTAATCGACCAAAGATGGTTAGTGTTATTGAAGACACTGATGTTGACATTGATCAATCGAACTACACCCCAACGGATTAAGATGTGAAGCCAACAAAGCGATTGATAGACACCAATTTCTTACTCCAACTTTGGATTACATCATAAGCTAAATGAATGGTGCAAAATTGTTCGGCAAGATTGACATGAAAATGGATCAGCACATTTTCCACCCATAGAGGACATTATCACTACAAGTGACTGTCATTTGGGGTCAACACGGCCCATGACAGGGGCGGATTTTTAATATAAATAATGCCTCTGTTTGCACCTATTGGTAACATATGTTGAATGTTCTTTCCAGTTAAGTTTATCATCAATTATTGACTGCTTAATGCGTACATTTCAAATTTCCTGCTCACAGCCACTCCATGGAAACAAGAAATGTTTGCTTTCCTTCGAAATTATTGAACAACCCCTCATTCCACTACTGGTTACCCCCACCTACGGTTCTGTTTGGCCAAGATGTAAATATAAAAATTCCTTCTCTTTCAAAAGGGGAAGAGAAATAGTGATCCGATAAGAGAAAATGATAACACCCGCAACTGCTCTCATTTCAAAAAGATCATCTTACCGGCTAGAACCAAATCATTGATGATCACAAGTTGACAGATGATCAAACCCTGATAAATATACCTCCACAACCTTGTAGATCTGGAAGGGTGCAGGTTCGACCACAGCGGTTGATAGAGCACATCTGATTCTGTCTATCATCTATATAATATGGTAGTCAATTTCGTAGAGTTGGTTTTGTTTAATGTGTTTGTAGTTTATAGTTTTGTTTGAGTTTTTTGGATGGGCAAAGTTCTTAACTAAACTGTAGAAATCTTTAAAAATGATTTTTTGTTTTTTGCAATTTTATTACAGTTACAGAGGAACATAAAAAAATCAATTGTGGAAAAGAAGAAGTTGTTGTATATCAACCTAGTACAGTTGCAGGGCATCTACAACATGTTTTTGCTCTCATGCAATATAGCAGTAGGAGGTATAAAAGCTGATTTTTTTTTCTGTTCATAAATATAAGATATTCTTTCTTTTACATCAGAATTTGTTTACAACAGAAAGTAAAGTATGTAAATATTAATATACATTCATATTCATAATTATCGAATATCAGAAAAATTTCTTTGGCATGCCATCTACAAGAAAAGTATTAGTAGTACTGAAACCATGTGCTAGCATGTGGTGTTTGATCACAATTAACTGCTGTGTTTGAGGGTCATATTAAATGGTAAATAAAAAGTGGACACTTAGACGTATTAGTATTATTATTATTGTGTATCTAAATATTGTACAGTATTGAACGTTCAATCAATCCAAAGGAACTTTGGTCAGACTGTAAACTTTAATTGGTTTAAATGATTTCAGATACATTGACCCAACTGACTTCATCAACTGTCTAGGTTTAGACACAGCCCTTCAACAAGATGCTCAGGAGTTTTGCAAGCTGTTATTGTCATTACTGGAAGATACTCTATCAAGGGATACTAGCCCCACAGTCCAGCACATAATTCAAAATCAATTCTGTGGACAGTATGCATATACAACTCAGTAAGAATAGTTTTGTATTCTGTATTAATAGATTTATGTTTCTACAATAATCTAGGCTCACGTAAGCATGACATTTCCTTTAGCGCAAATGACAAAAAAGGTTGCCCTTTTTTTTACCCAAATTTAAAAAAAACGATAAAATTACCAAGATATTGCTGTTATGTACTACTATCCCTATATTACGCGAGATATACAAATTATTTCAGATGGCAAAACCAAACTTTAATTATTGTTTATATAAATTGCCTTTATGCTTTATTTTTATATAAATTGCCAACAAGCGAAAATCTAGGCCCTACAGTAATACAGCTGACACTTTACCAACAATCCAGTCTCTCATCACAGGTAAATTTCACTACTTCTGAATCATCAATCGATCAAAGCAATTTGTTGAAGATTACAACATTTTTTCGCCAAATCAATTCTAAAAACACTGTTGGTGACTTAGCGAATGGCTAGCGTAAGCCTAGAATAATAATATAATCTTATTAGAGGTTTTATATAGTGCATGTCTGAATTTTGTACGACAACAAGATGTGCTGCTTTTTTCTACAGATGGTCAGGTTCACTGCTGAGACTGTGGTGAAAATATCTAATTTATTTTGTCATACAGTACCATCCAGAAAACTATACTGTAACCATCCAGTTTTTCCGCGGACAAAATTTGAACAAAACGTGGTTAATTAGGTAACAATTGGACAGCATTCATTCAACCGTTACAGCATTGAACAATTCATTTTTCCGGTGAACTGTCTTTGGGCTTTATTTTTAACTTGTTTTATCAACAAGACAAAAGGCCCAAGCCCTGTCATTTATTAATTTAAAAAAAAATCTGTTTGGTATTCATTGAATTGCCTTTTTTCCGTGTTTTTGCCATGTGTGATCGGCAAAATAACCAGTTATAATTTAACTAATGATGTTAATTAAATTGTTGATTGAAACACATTTCAGCTTGAAGTATCATGTTATTAATTAGAATGTCCTTTTTGCTACACAAATTTATAACACTGGTACTAGTTTGATGAGATGTATTTTTAGGCCTAACCATAAACCGCCACAACATGCATACGTGATAAACACTTTCCCTAAAATTTAACATTCTAGATGATTGTATACAAGTACAGCTACTGTATATGCCTACATTGTTTAGAATATTGATTAAAATATTAGCGATGTTTCACGAATCTATAAATTCATGAATTAATATATGCCAAACAAGCTGGCAGACTATAATGAATTTTTTTTAATATTCTAATAATCATGCACAATCTAAAATGTTCACATAATAATGGCAGAATACACAAAATATCAAACATATTTGTGTTTTGTTTTTAAATCGTTGACCACTAATCAGATTCATAGCGTGCATGTTTGGCCTACCATATCAAATATTAAACCAGCTTCACATGAAACAAAACTTCTATTTCTTCTATATTTATATGAAATATTTAAATATATTCTAAACAATGTAGGCCTAACAATGTAGGCCTAAAATGTTGCTGGACTGGATTACTAACTGACAATGCCTAGCCTCAGATTAGTGTTTGTCAAATAAATAATAGAGTTGGAATGTCGATGTTTACGTAATGGTCTCAGGCCCGTAGCCAGAATGCATCAGAGGGGGTTTTTTTTGACACCAAGTATTTTGCGGTCGGGGTCCAGGGGGCGAAGGCCCCTGGAAGCTTTGGCTCTCAGAGCAATTTCGGTTGTTTTAATAAGCTTACAGAGACATTTTTTACCTACTAAAATCTGAGTTATGCAGAGAAATTATATAGTACAGTATTATGGAAGTTAGTAGTACTGATCATGAAATACAGCTTTATTGTTGCAAAAAAGTATATTATATTAGGCCCTTAAATAATTTCTTATCCTATAAACATAAAAACCAAATAGTACCGTATATTTCGGTGTACAAGTCGCACCTGTGTATAAGACTGAAATATTAGTATTTTTTATGTAAAAAACTAAAAAAAAACTGAAATATTAGTATTTTTTATGTAGTCGATGCATAAGACGCACTTATTTCTAGGCCGAAATTTAAACATTTTACAATCAAAACAATGGTATTTTAATAATAAAACAGCGATATTTGAGACATATTTATTAGAATCAAATGATATAATTTTGTTTGATTGCCTTTATTACATCGTAATCAGTCTCTACTTCAACTGAACGTTCAATGAAAAGGGAAATCCCCATATTGTTTCAGTTAAGATGCATTGTGTGGGTAGGGCTAGCCTATGTCTATTTAAGTAACTTTAATTTCATATTATTTAAATATATACCTTCTTATTGTGTGTATGACCATTATAAAATCAATCCAAATGATGTTCAGTTTTTTGGGCTGATAATGAACCAGGAATATCATGTTGGGTAGGCCTATATGAAAATCTTTCCTATTTCCATTCATGCATTACATCAATATGAGGAGAGGAGAGCACTAACCATGTGCTGACTATGAGATTATAGTATCCCCATTTTACACTTTCTCTGGGAAAAAATTAGAAACAAGTGTTTCTCAACTGATTTGTGTAATATAGGGTCTATATATCCACCAAAAAAAAGTTCCAGCTCATCTGGCCTGGGGAAAGTCGCCATTTTGGATTTCAAAATGGCCGCCATAAAATACAGGTTTTGGCTCATATCTCCTCTTCTACATCATGCATGGAAATGATTTTGGTGGCAAAGTATATGTTTTGAGGGTCAAGGAATCTAAATACAGCATTTTGAAGTTCACTCAGTGACCGCCATCTTGTTTTTCAAAATGGCCGCCTTAAAATACAGATTTGTGCTTATCTCAGCTTGTACATCATGTATAGACATGATTTTGGTGGCAAAATGTAGGTTTTGACGGTCAAGGAATCCAAATACAGCATTAATTTGAATTTCACCCATTCCGCCATTTTGAAAATCAAAATGGCTGCCATAAAATTTACAGATTTTTCCTCATATCTCAGCTTCTGTCATATGAACGTAATTTTGGTGGAAAAGTATATGTTTGAAGGTCCAGGAATTCAAATACAGTATTTTAAAGTTTACTTAATGCCCGCCATTTTGTTTTACAAAAATGGCTGCCATAAAATGTACAGATTTGTCCTCGTACATCAGCTTCTACATCATGCATGGAAGTGATTTTGGAGGCAATGTTTACTGTTTTGAGGGTCAAGAAATCTAAATACAGCTTTTTGAAGTTCACTCAATGGCAACCATTTTGATTGTCAAAATGGCTACCATAAGCTACAGGTGTTTGATAATTTATAAGCTATTTTGATTATGATTATGATTTTGTTTAGCCTATGTTTTGAACGTTACAGAATAAAAACAAAATTCAGCTTTTGAAATACAGTTGGAATTGGAAAGTGATGACGAGAATAAGTCAATATGTTGGTGATACTATATGGGAACCACAATGATTATGACCCAAGGAGGTACTGTACACAAGAAGATATCAGCGATGTATTGTAACTATATCATTCGCGTGAAGAACCTAAAAATAAAATATTCTAAAAAAGTTTGTTAGATTTAGACATTTTAGGATATTTTTCAAACCCTAAAAAGAAGCATGGCCAACTTTAGTTAAGGATATTCCAACCAGATACATTATGATAAAGCAACTAAAGCAATTTAAAATATCTTATGTGACTGAATGGATGGATACCTAATACACTGGGGAATAACACTACTTCACCATAACTGGTCTGGATTTATGCATGTAGGTATCGTGCGATAACTGGACAAATCGACGATAGTTTTTGTCGATCATTCTTTTTAATCTAATTAACATGTCAACAGTTTATACAACGGTACGGTCACTCTGAAAATGTATATCTATCTGCTCATCTACCAGTCATAATAATCAGACTTGGAGGAGGTTATCCTTTCAGGAGCTTTCTGGGTTGTATTGGACATAATGGTGGGCTGAGGTTTTGAAGATATGCATAACCTATTTTAAAAGAGCTGTATATTCTAAAGATCTTAGTGGATGCAGCTATGTATCATATAATGAAGACATGAGATGAGGATGTACTATTTTGTTACCAGATATAGACACAGTATAGAACAATTGACCATGATGGCCAATATGCCTGAACGACAAATTTCCATTTACATACAATACAAGATGTTCCAAAAGAATGGATATCATGCAACGTGTTATAATGGTGAAGAATCAGTTTTCAGACATGAACACAATAGGGAAAACATTATGTATCTTGAAATTTGTCTTTCAGCATTTCCAGATATAGCCTTCCACTTTTGGCATTTTGGCCATGACCAGCTGCTGCAAATATGAAAGCACACTGTAGATGCTATATCTGAACCTGGAGCTCCCAATTGTACAATCGTGCCTAAAAAATTATACCATCTAATGATACAGCCACAGCTTAAATGTTCTTGATATCTTTTTGACTTTCCCAGAAAGCTCGTAAGCCCCTTACGAGTCTGACGAAAAATGGTAGTTTTCTTTCTCTAACTATTTGCATTACTTTAATCGAAGGTTATTATGACTGGCAGATAAGCAGCTAGATTTACATTTGTGCATAAATGCAGACCATTTAGAGTGACTAGTGCTGATCTCCCAGTGTATTACCATGTATTCATAAGATCTGTTACTTGCTTTATCCATAAGTTGTACTTTAAACTGCAAGTTCGCCATGCTTCTCCTTATATTTGGAGAATGTCTTTAAATGTAACTTCTTTAGAATATCTTGTTTGTTAGTTTCTTCTCGCGAATGATAGTTACAGTACAGTCTGTCAGTATGGAACTAGATCTTGTGATTAACTCACGACGTTGATATAGTAATAATGAGGATTGTGATAGCGATAGATCTCGGAGACTAGAAAAAAGGGGATTGTACATAAATGTTATTATTTTATTGTGCCAGTTTGATTAGAAATTTTAAAACTATAGGCCGACTGTATTTAACAAATTGTATGCAACAAAATGCAACATCTAAAGCCAGTGGAGCAGTGCCTTCAACTATGAAGTTTGGTCCTAAATGGAATAAGAAGATCCGATCACTTTCCGACTCTCTGTATTTTAGAATGCTGATTTTATATTCTGTAACCATCAAAACATAGTCTTAGTTATCAAAATCATGTCTTCATTATGTATATGAGCTAAGAAATTAGCAAAACCTGTACTTTATGGTCACCATTTTGTTTTTCAAAATGGTGACCATTAAGTGAACTTCAAAAAAATGCTGTAATTGAAATCCATGACCCTCAAAACATATACATTGCCACAAAAATCACTTCCATACATGATGAGATAAGAGCAAAAATATGTTTTTTTATGGTGGCCATTTTGAAAAACAAAATGGCGGCCATTGAGTGAATTACGAAAATGCTGTTTTACAATTTCTTGACACTTACAACTACACTTTGCCACTAAAATCACGTCATACACGATGTAGAAGTTGAGATGAGTACAAAAATCTGTATTTTATGGCGGCCATTTTGAAAAACAAGATGGCGGACATTCAGTAGACTTCAAAATGCTGTATTTGGATTCATTGACCCTCAAAACATATACTTTGCCACCAAAATCATATCCATACATGATGTAGAAGCTGATATATGAGCAAAAATATGTATTTTATGGCGGCCATTTTAAAAATCCAAAATGGCGGCTTTCCCCAGGCCAGATGAGCTGGAACTTTTTTTTGGTGGATATATAGAACCTATATAACTCAAATCAGTTGAGAAACACTTGTTTCTAATTTTTTCTCAGATTGACCCTTTTTAGACCTAAAATAGGGATACTATTAGGGGAAGCTACTTAACACAATAACAACACACTCTTTTTGATATCGCTTGACATACGAACTATTGCCTACATGATTATAAAATTATGTGATTGTTGACATAGAGATGTAATAAAAATAAACCACCGTGATCAAGGGAAATAGTTATTGTGTAATTAAAATGTGACACCACCGTAATTAATGGACTCTTCCATAAATGTGTTAGGCTGTGATGCTGCATGCTGCTAGAATACACACCCGCGAGTTCAGAGAGTACTACTAGGCCTGGGTAGAATATCTAATGCGTACTGTAATATTAATTAATACAGTCGAGGATGACAATTTATCTTAACTAAAAATTCAATAAACTTGTTACCACACTGTGGTTAGACAGGAGTGAGTAACTAGCTAGGCCTACATTGCAGAGTAGTACACTATTTTTAATTAATTTAAGTATTAGTAGGTAATTAAATTAATTAGGGTAACATTTAGAGGTCAAATTTGCGTGTCAAAAGTGCGTCTTATACACCGAAATATACGGTAGGCCTACGTACACGTACCAATTTAACTCGGCACCATTTTTATTCAAGTTTACACAGTGAAGTTAAAAATCCCCAAAAAGATTGAACTGAACGTGATCTTGTGCGTTCCGAAAAGCCCGGCCGAAGCACGTGATTGGTCAGTCCATTTTTCTGTCATATTTATAACCATCATCTCTCAACAATCTCTCGATCTCACGCTCAGCAGTGACTTTGACATCGGACAATCTGTATATTCGATCGATTTAAACATAGTCAATAGAAGTAAAATGACCAAAAAATCTGCTATAATTGATAATTAATTGCAAGATTTTGGAAGTGGGGCCTTTGTTTTTCAAGGGGGGTTCGCTGGTAAAAGGGGGGTTCGCGCAAAAGGGGGGGTTCGCCCGAACCCCAAAAAACCCCCCTGGCTACGGGCCTGCGGTCTAGCTCCATGACCTTTGTTCAACGTATTTTCGATGATCGCAGGAGCACGCTTAACCATGAGTCCTTATTTTTAGCAGCAAGTAGCTGCTAAACAGTTAAGTAATCAACCCCTCGCGGAATATTATTCTCAAAGGCAATAAATTATGTTAATACGAAATTTGAAAAAATAAAAAAACTATGCAAATATGTAAAAAATACATATAGATACTTATTTAAAACATTGTTTTTAACGTACACATACCTAATTTTATTTTTTTATACTACCTCAACCAGGTGCAATAATTGTTTGACAAGATCAAGTAGACCATCAAGATTTTATGAGCTTGACCTTAACATCAAGGGTCACAAGGATTTGAAAGAATGTCTTGATGAATTTTTACAGGTAAGTAAAGAAAAAGAAACAAAGAGCTGACTGAGTTCTGTTTCCTAATATGGTTCTTTCTGGCAACAATTTAAATGCCACTGGACGATTTCCTCAAAACTCAATCAGTATAACCACTGGTACATAAAGTGGTGTTACTATATTTTACACATCGCAAGATCAGAAAGAGTGTACTGTTCAATATATTATCTTGGTAGTATTGCTGGAAGAACCTAATTGTCAGTAGCTATATATTCATTACATCATGGACTTATTATTGCATATTATATAACACCTAAATAAATTCCTGTCATTTGATTGGTGATTGTGGGTCACATGGCGTGCAATAGTACCCACTATTAAAACGATCGTTTAATAATACTTTTTTTCGTGTACAAAAAAAAAATAAATTGAAGTTGAAATACAACAATACAATTTTGTACTTTCGCTGCAAATCGAATATTATGACTGGTTTAGCAATGGAGTACATTTTTGGAGATATATATGTATAATAAATGGCATTTAAATTAGCTTTAGATAGTTTGTAGGATTTTGATTCATTAATTTGAACATCTCATTGGAAAAAACATAATTAGCCTAGATGAGTCCCAGTTGCTGTTGCCTTTCAGTCTAGCTAGTTAAGTAGGCCTTATAATATTATGCCTAGGCGTTTTAGCCTTGCTAGGCTTAGGATTGTTTGGTCGTTTGACATAATTAACACTACAGTAGTAATAGTTGTAGTAGTACCAACATAGAGATCAATTTGTTACACAGACATGAGATTTAAATTGGCTTGCCGGTTAAGGTGTAATGTAAAAATTCAGCAACTTTGGTAGGTTTTGAAACAGCTTTTTATATTATATAATGTTTATGCTTAATTTCAGGAAGAACGACTAGAGGGCAGTAACCAATATTTTTGTAACACTTGTAATTCAAAGCAAAATGCATCTCGTCGAATACATTTACAAAATCTCCCGCCAGTACTTAACCTGCAACTCTTACGATTTGTATTTGACAGGTAGTTAAGTATACATTTTTTATGTACCTATATACAATTTATTTTTTTATATTAACTTTATTTCTATATTCTATATTTTGTTATATTACATAGCCTATGTAAATACGTGAACGTGATTGGTTGAAACTGCGTCACATGACGTATATATCCTCGAGAACTATGATATTGACTGAGTAATTTTCGCGTAATTATCGTGTCCCCTGTCATTAATCATATAAATTCTCGAGTTCGATGATATTGACGGTGTAATTTTCGTGTGCAACACTCGCGTTTGCCGATAAATAAACAAAAGTCATCTACTGGATCTTGAACTCGGGATGGAATTTTCACTCCATCACAAGACAACGCTTCAACCGCTGCGCCTCGGAACTTGCTTGAAGAAATTAATCTTTTGAAATATTTAAGCTATGCATACATAGCGCCCTCATTTGTTATTAGTCCTCCCTAAATGTGATGAAACACCGTTTGTGATTGGTCAAAACTCACGGTAGTAACCTAGTAACTAGTACGCGCTGAACATCCGGCGATTCGGCTCCTCGAAGAGAATAAGACAAATTGTTTATTCGGCGTACCTGATTATAATATTATTATTAATAGGCTTATTGATGGAAATTCTTCTGTTAATTTAAACGACCTAGGCCTAAGTGAATATTTTATTGCCAAGGAATCATTAATTAGTAATTATCTGTATATTATTCTTCGCAAGGTAAGGTGTCTAGGCAGGCTTGTTTACATACAATACAAATACTATAGGAGGCCTAGCCTAGCTTCACCCAACCCAGCAGACTTGTTCTTGGCTATATAATATAACAGATATCGCCTTTTATATCGGTTAAATATAAGATTTGACATCCCCTCGGGAATGATATTAAGTTCTCGGGGGAATATATATTTCCCTCAGCTGGCGCTTCGGGAAATATATATTCCCTCGAACTTAATATCATTCCCTCAGGGATGTCAAATCTTATATTTAACCTCTAAGCAGTCAATATCTGTATAATATACAGTAGAACCCCTTAAATACTGCTATTATGTACACCAGTCCATTGGCAATACTGCTATTATGTACACCAGTCCATTGGCAATACTGCTATTATGTACACCAGTCCATTGGCAATACTGCTATTATGTACACCAGTCCATTGGCAATACTGCTATTATGTACACCAGTCCATTGGCAATACTGCTATTATGTACACCAGTCCATTGGCAATACTGCTATTATGTACACCAGTCCATTGGCAATACTGCTATTATGTACACCAGTCCATTGGCAATACTGCTATTATGTACACCAGTCCATTGGCAATACTGCTATTATGTACACCAGTCCATTGGCAATACTGCTATTATGTACACCAGTCCATTGGCAATACTGCTATTATGTACACCAGTCCATTGGCAATACTGCTATTATGTACACCAGTCCATTGGCAATACTGCTATTATTTACACCAGTCCATTGGCAATACTGCTATTATGTACACCAGTCCATTGGCAATACTGCTATTATGTACACCAGTCCATTGGCAATACTGCTATTATGTACACCAGTCCATTGGCAATACTGCTATTATGTACACCAGTCCATTGGCAATACTGCTATTATGTACACCAGTCCATTGGCAATACTGCTATTATGTACACCAGTCCATTGGCAATACTGCTATTATGTACACCAGTCCATTGGCAATACTGCTATTATGTACACCAGTCCATTGGCAATACTGCTATTATGTACACCAGTCCATTGGCAATACTGCTATTATGTACACCAGTCCATTGGCAATACTGCTATTATGTACACCAGTCCATTGGCAATACTGCTATTATGTACACCAGTCCATTGGCAATACTGCTATTATGTACACCAGTCCATTGGCAATACTGCTATTATGTACACCAGTCCATTGGCAATACTGCTATTATGTACACCAGTCCATTGGCAATACTGCTATTATGTACACCAGTCCATTGGCAATACTGCTATTATTTACACCAGTCCATTGGCAATACTGCTATTATGTACACCAGTCCATTGGCAATACTGCTATTATGTACACCAGTCCATTGGCAATACTGCTATTATGTACACCAGTCCATTGGCAATACTGCTATTATGTACACCAGTCCATTGGCAATACTGCTATTATGTACACCAGTCCATTGGCAATACTGCTATTATGTACACCAGTCCATTGGCAATACTGCTATTATGTACACCAGTCCATTGGCAATACTGCTATTATGTACACCAGTCCATTGGCAATACTGCTATTATGTACACCAGTCCATTGGCAATACTGCTATTATGTACACCAGTCCATTGGCAATACTGCTATTATTTACACCAGTCCATTGGCAATACTGCTATTATGTACACCAGTCCATTGGCAATACTGCTATTATGTACACCAGTCCATTGGCAATACTGCTATTATGTACACCAGTCCATTGGCAATACTGCTATTATGTACACCAGTCCATTGGCAATACTGCTATTATGTACACCAGTCCATTGGCAATACTGCTATTATGTACACCAGTCCATTGGCAATACTGCTATTATGTACACCAGTCCATTGGCAATACTGCTATTATGTACACCAGTCCATTGGCAATACTGCTATTATGTACACCAGTCCATTGGCAATACTGCTATTATGTACACCAGTCCATTGGCAATACTGCTATTATGTACACCAGTCCATTGGCAATACTGCTATTATGTACACCAGTCCATTGGCAATACTGCTATTATGTACACCAGTCCATTGGCAATACTGCTATTATGTACACCAGTCCATTGGCAATACTGCTATTATGTACACCAGTCCATTGGCAATACTGCTATTATGTACACCAGTCCATTGGCAATACTGCTATTATGTACACCAGTCCATTGGCAATACTGCTATTATGTACACCAGTCCATTGGCAATACTGCTATTATGTACACCAGTCCATTGGCAATACTGCTATTATGTACACCAGTCCATTGGCAATACTGCTATTATGTACACCAGTCCATTGGCAATACTGCTATTATGTACACCAGTCCATTGGCAATACTGCTATTATGTACACCAGTCCATTGGCAATACTGCTATTATGTACACCAGTCCATTGGCAATACTGCTATTATGTACACCAGTCCATTGGCAATACTGCTATTATGTACACCAGTCCATTGGCAATACTGCTATTATGTACACCAGTCCATTGGCAATACTGCTATTATGTACACCAGTCCATTGGCAATACTGCTATTATGTACACCAGTCCATTGGCAATACTGCTATTATGTACACCAGTCCATTGGCAATACTGCTATTATTTACACCAGTCCATTGGCAATACTGCTATTATGTACACCAGTCCATTGGCAATACTGCTATTATTTACACCAGTCCATTGGCAATACTGCTATTATTTACACCAGTCCATTGGCAATACTGCTATTATGTACACCAGTCCATTGGCAATACTGCTATTATGTACACCAGTCCATTGGCAATACTGCTATTATGTACACCAGTCCATTGGCAATACTGCTATTATTTACACCAGTCCATTGGCAATACTGCTATTATTTACACCAGTCCATTGGCAATACTGCTATTATGTACACCAGTCCATTGGCAATACTGCTATTATGTACACCAGTCCATTGGCAATACTGCTATTATGTACACCAGTCCATTGGCAATACTGCTATTATGTACACCAGTCCATTGGCAATACTGCTATTATTTACACCAGTCCATTGGCAATACTGCTATTATGTACACCAGTCCATTGGCAATACTGCTATTATTTACACCAGTCCATTGGCAATACTGCTATTATGTACACCAGTCCATTGGCAATACTGCTATTATGTACACCAGTCCATTGGCAATACTGCTATTATGTACACCAGTCCATTGGCAATACTGCTATTATGTACACCAGTCCATTGGCAATACTGCTATTATGTACACCAGTCCATTGGCAATACTGCTATTATGTACACCAGTCCATTGGCAATACTGCTATTATGTACACCAGTCCATTGGCAATACTGCTATTATGTACACCAGTCCATTGGCAATACTGCTATTATGTACACCAGTCCATTGGCAATACTGCTATTATGTACACCAGTCCATTGGCAATACTGCTATTATGTACACCAGTCCATTGGCAATACTGCTATTATGTACACCAGTCCATTGGCAATACTGCTATTATGTACACCAGTCCATTGGCAATACTGCTATTATGTACACCAGTCCATTGGCAATACTGCTATTATGTACACCAGTCCATTGGCAATACTGCTATTATGTACACCAGTCCATTGGCAATACTGCTATTATGTACACCAGTCCATTGGCAATACTGCTATTATGTACACCAGTCCATTGGCAATACTGCTATTATGTACACCAGTCCATTGGCAATACTGCTATTATGTACACCAGTCCATTGGCAATACTGCTATTATGTACACCAGTCCATTGGCAATACTGCTATTATGTACACCAGTCCATTGGCAATACTGCTATTATGTACACCAGTCCATTGGCAATACTGCTATTATGTACACCAGTCCATTGGCAATACTGCTATTATGTACACCAGTCCATTGGCAATACTGCTATTATGTACACCAGTCCATTGGCAATACTGCTATTATGTACACCAGTCCATTGGCAATACTGCTATTATGTACACCAGTCCATTGGCAATACTGCTATTATTTACACCAGTCCATTGGCAATACTGCTATTATGTACACCAGTCCATTGGCAATACTGCTATTATTTACACCAGTCCATTGGCAATACTGCTATTATGTACACCAGTCCATTGGCAATACTGCTATTATGTACACCAGTCCATTGGCAATACTGCTATTATGTACACCAGTCCATTGGCAATACTGCTATTATGTACACCAGTCCATTGGCAATACTGCTATTATGTACACCAGTCCATTGGCAATACTGCTATTATGTACACCAGTCCATTGGCAATACTGCTATTATGTACACCAGTCCATTGGCAATACTGCTATTATGTACACCAGTCCATTGGCAATACTGCTATTATGTACACCAGTCCATTGGCAATACTGCTATTATGTACACCAGTCCATTGGCAATACTGCTATTATGTACACCAGTCCATTGGCAATACTGCTATTATGTACACCAGTCCATTGGCAATACTGCTATTATGTACACCAGTCCATTGGCAATACTGCTATTATGTACACCAGTCCATTGGCAATACTGCTATTATGTACACCAGTCCATTGGCAATACTGCTATTATGTACACCAGTCCATTGGCAATACTGCTATTATGTACACCAGTCCATTGGCAATACTGCTATTATGTACACCAGTCCATTGGCAATACTGCTATTATGTACACCAGTCCATTGGCAATACTGCTATTATGTACACCAGTCCATTGGCAATACTGCTATTATGTACACCAGTCCATTGGCAATACTGCTATTATGTACACCAGTCCATTGGCAATACTGCTATTATGTACACCAGTCCATTGGCAATACTGCTATTATGTACACCAGTCCATTGGCAATACTGCTATTATGTACACCAGTCCATTGGCAATACTGCTATTATGTACACCAGTCCATTGGCAATACTGCTATTATGTACACCAGTCCATTGGCAATACTGCTATTATGTACACCAGTCCATTGGCAATACTGCTATTATGTACACCAGTCCATTGGCAATACTGCTATTATGTACACCAGTCCATTGGCAATACTGCTATTATGTACACCAGTCCATTGGCAATACTGCTATTATGTACAACAGTCCATTGGCAATACTGCTATTATGTACACCAGTCCATTGGCAATACTGCTATTATGTACACCAGTCCATTGGCAATACTGCTATTATGTACACCAGTCCATTGGCAATACTGCTATTATGTACACCAGTCCATTGGCAATACTGCTATTATGTACACCAGTCCATTGGCAATACTGCTATTATGTACACCAGTGCATTGGCAATACGAAATTGTTCAGGTTTATATCAAATCATAATTTGACCAACAAGTATTTCTATATAATATAGTACTTTGACTACTTTGCATTAGCGTAAATAACCTAAATCTATTTCAAATTTGTTTTTGCTAAAGATGTATAATTAGCCCACAAAAAAAATATATAACTTTCAAAATTATAAACCTGTTTTCACTGAATTACATAAACATTGATAGTACAATTATTTAAAATGAACTTTCAAATTAAATTATTTGTCATTTTACTATTTGTATTTATGGAGTTAAACTTGATGAAGTTTAAATACTTTATCTTTTTATTACAGACAAACTGCTATGAAGAAAAAATTGAATACTTATATTCAATTTCCAGAATTTCTGAACCTTTCAATGAATTTATACACAAATAAAGGTAAACTAGCAGGTACCGGACCAATGGTCGGGCACCATCTTATAATGATTTTAAGGTTCAGATAAGATAGTAATATAGTACAATGCAATATACACAAATCTATAAATGGATGTATAGTGCTGAGAGGTGCATTATACAGCATTTATATTAGAATCAAGATAAAGTTAATAGACATACTGTATTCTTCTTTATATTTCAGTGTCTATTTTGTTTTAATTCTAAAAGCAAGCAATTTTAAATACAAATTTGCAGATTCATCGCACATAATATTAGCTCTCACTGTAAAATTAATGTTTGAAATACATGCAGTCACAACAACAAAAACAGAATGTTTTTATTATTTCTAAGTTATATTATGTTCTTTAAGTTATACAGTAGTGTAAAATATATGTTTTAGGTCTGTTTTATTTTGTAAACACATATTTGGAAAACATTCCACCATTTGTAAAATGTACATATTCTGTTGGAAATATTGAATAAAGTTTAAAGCAAATTTCTACAGAAAAAAAAAATTAAAATCTTGCCAACCTCAAGTTAAACACGTAAAGTTGGGGTATCCCGAGCATATCAAGCGGTTGAAGGACTGTCTTGATGCAACTAATTGGGAGGTTTTCACGGAATTGACAAGTGATATTGATGAATTAACTGTGACTGTTTCCGCATATATAACTTAAAGCCTAACTATCCCAACAAAACAAGTTAAACTTTTTTCTAATGACAAACCCTGGATTGATTAGGGTGTAAACGCTGCCATTAGAAATAATAGATTGGCTTATCTTAATAATGATGTCTCTAAACTGAAAATAGCTAAACGTAAACTTAAAACAAGTATTAAAAAAGGCAAAAAAAGATTTAAAAAGAATTGAAACACATTTCCACAAAAAAATTCCTGATAAACATGGAAAGATATTAAAACAGTTACTAATTTAAATAATAAGTCATTACAGGTGTCGCTTCCTGGACACGATGATAGCAGCCTACTAGATTCGGCTTCTTTAATTTTGGAAAAAACATCACGATCCTTAAAATGGTGGAGCTTATACTCGCACAACTGTCTCATCCCTTATTTTTAGAATACGAATTTCTTCCATCATTAGCCTCTAACTCTATATAACAGCAAAACATCTAGATAAGATTAGTATAACTATAAACTGTGTCTCATTGTAGACGACATGACAATTTGTTGTTATTGGAATTTTCTCTTTTGCCTGTATGCTTTTTGTATCTTTTGATGTGCTTTCCATTATTATTATTATTATTTTGTTTTTTGATGTTTTTTTATAGCTTTGTCTGTGTACAAACAACACATTTTAAATATTTTATATATATTTGATAATAAATGCTGTGCAAGCAGCACATTCATTCATTCATTTCATTTACAGTTTTAATCAAGTTAATCACTTCCGTAGGAAAAAATTATAAATAATATAGTGTTTTCACTTATAAAAATAAATGGTTAATGCAACCAAAAACCCATTGACTTCCAGTCACTTTGACACTTTGTTTTGTTAAATTACAGTTTCTTTCAGATAAAAAATGACATCCAACTGATAAGCAGTGGGTAATAAAATCACTTATAAAAAATGTCTGAAATAAAATTTAACTATCAAATTCGGGCTGACAAAAACAAATATTATGAGAAGTACATTCGTGAAGGCAGCACCTGTGAATGGTATCTTCACATTACGTCATTATCTGGGAAATCCCATCAGAGCATCATTGCTCTTCCAAATAGTGACACCATAGATGCTAAATCGATTGGAAATACTGTTAATCAACATCTGAGTTCAATTGGTTTGCATTTTGAACCACTTCATCCTTATAAATCATTGATTATCCTCGTTTTTTCCATTAATGCCATTGCAGCACGTTCAAACTTGGGAAGTATTTGAAATTTTCGTACTACTCGAGGTCCGGACGGACTCTGTTGCCACATGTTATCAATGATTCCAATCGTGAACATGTAGTCCCCATCGAATTGAAAACAACCCATGTTCTGATCCCGAAAGTGATGAATCGTCCTGTAACATTTGGCAACTTACATCCAATTGCGATAACGGATCACTTTGCAAAAGTTGTGGAACGTTTCATAACCAATGAGGCAGTTGTTTCAATGAAGCCTAAGCTTGATGTCAATGATGCAGTTGTTTCAATGAAACCTAAGCTTGATGTCAATGAGGCAGTTGTTTCAATGAAGCCTAAGCTTGATGTCAATGAGGCAGTTGTTTCAATGAAGCCTAAGCTTGATGTCAATGAGGCAGTTGTTTCAATGAAGCCTAAGCTTGATGTCAATGAGGCAGTTGTTTCAATGAAGCCTAAGCTTGATGTCAATGAGGCAGTTGTTTCAATGAAGCTAAGCTTGATGTCAATGAGGCAGTTGTTTCAATGAAGCCTAAGCTTGATGTCAATGAGGCAGTTGTTTCAATGAAGCCTAAGCTTGATGTCAATGAGGCAGTTGTTTCAATGAAGCCTATGCTTGATGTCAACGAGGCAGTTGTTTCAATGAAGCCTAAGCTTGATGTCAATGAGGCAGTTGTTTCAATGAAGCCTAAGCTTGATGTCAGTGAGGCAGTTGTTTCAATGAAGCCTAAGCTTGATGTCAATGATGCAGTTGTTTCAATGAAGCCTAAGCTTGATGTCAATGAGGCAGTTGTTTCAATGAAGCTAAGCTTGATGTCAATGAGGCAGTTGTTTCAATGAAGCCTAAGCTTGATGTCAATGAGGCAGTTGTTTCAATGAAGCCTAAGCTTGATGTCAGTGAGGCAGTTGTTTCAATGAAGCCTAAAGCTTGATGTCAATGAGGCAGTTGTTTCAATGAAGCCTAAGCTTGATGTCAATGAGGCAGTTGTTTCAATAAAGCCTAAGCTTGATGTCAATGAGGCAGTTGTTTCAATGAAGCCTAAGCTTGATGTCAATTAATTTTGGAAATCAATGTGGTATTTCGCACTGTCTTGTTTAATTTTTGAACACTTTACATTTAAAAGCTACTAAATCAAAATCAATTACTCATCCCTCAATAGCTATTAATAGATTATTTGAAATGGGTGTTGCCCACTTTCTGTACTGCATGGAATGTAGAGTTTTTATCTGATTGACTGCATTGTGTTAAATATAATGATGTGTTGTCCGATACCACTGTTTCTTGGTCTAATGAAATTAGATTAAACCCGCAAAAATGACATTTGCTTTGTAGAAGTCTCCCTAACCCTACTCACTTACTCCTTAATGACCATGTTGATAGGCATACTGACATTGTTGAACTCCTTTTTTTCAATCAGATCTTAAGTGAGATTCCATGTGATTTGTTGATTTGATTTTGGCTATTCATCTTGAGATTTGCTTTTTTTTCCTAGATGTAGTTTGTGAATATGAGTTGAAGGCAGTTCTTATTCACCGTGGACCATCTGCCTATTCAGGTCATTACATTGCCCACATACGAGATGACAAAAGTGGATTCTGGTTTAAATATAATGATGAACAAATTGACAGAATTGAGGGAAAGAAGCTGAAATTGGGGACAGAAGATGATTTACACGGTAAATAGTAAACTGTTTATTTTATTTTTTA
Organism: Antedon mediterranea; assembly: GCF_964355755.1. Lineage (NCBI taxonomy): Eukaryota > Metazoa > Echinodermata > Crinoidea > Comatulida > Antedonidae > Antedon > Antedon mediterranea. The sequence continues at coordinate 14,789,711 of NC_092672.1, read as the reverse complement.
ATTTTTAATAGTTTTTGTTGTAAAATAATAGACATTCTCATAAATAAACAAGTAAAATATTGAAATATTGTTAGACTTTCTTCCACTACGTCGCATCAATAACAGCTTCCATTATAGCGCCCCTGGTAACAAACTCTGCAGTGTTTTACTTTTAAAAAATTTGCTTAAAATAAAGAATATATATACAAAAAACATTAAACATGTAGTTTTTATTTCATAAAACCCTCTAGTTTGATAGCTACAGTTCGATAGCATGCAGCCCCTACACAAAATCATCGATTACTCATTCTTCTTATAAGTACCGGACAAGAAATTGAGTCATACATGAAAAAATGCAATCCATAATTATAATAATAATTATTTGGGCACATCACAGTTTTTTTGTCAAACTAGTTGATAGTGTAGACAAGGCTTAAAATACATGAAAATGTGGAAAAAGCATAAATATTATTTCAATTTGTATGTACTATACATATATAATTCTATATATTCTAATTTTTCAAAATCAAACATAAAGATGACAATTTTGAAAGATAATTTTCTGAATAAAAATATATTGGGCATGAACGATTTGTTTTTCAACCTTTCTTAATCTTCATTTTTCATGTACGCTGCTTTTCTTAAGTGTGCAGTGATTAAAGTCACTATTGATAGCAATGAATGCGTCAGCTGATTGACTTTCAATATTATGTATTAGTTCACTTATTTCATTCGCTGCCTGCTTTGCCTTATTCCTGTGAGGTATATAGACCGTAACAACAATAACATGCGAAAACTCGTGCGGAATGTAGAAAGGACAAATGCTAACAACGAGAATCTCGGCATTTTATTTGTTGTACATCTGTGGTATTTGCTATGTACATTATTTGGGTGGCAGTATTTCTCATTTACATATAGACAAGCACCTCCGCCGCCATGTTTTTCATGTGTTCTATCACCTCTTACTAACTTAAAGCCATCAATATTAACATGCTCATTGTTGTGTTTTTTACCAAGCCATGTCCAAGTAAAAGCCATAATACTGGCTGATCTGAAGCATGTATTCTGTAAATCCATGTAATTCGTCCATTTGTTTGATATAGACTGTACATTCCCCATAATTATGGAAGGAATAAATGGTTTGGACTTACGTGACCGGAGCCTTTTTCTCACACCTGCAGCTTTCCCCCTTTTCCTCTCTAGGCCTATAGGCTTTTGCGTATTGCTTTAGGTAAATCAATCAATACCTGCTTTGGTAGTCGTATATTTTGTCGTATAGAACGTATTTTGTCAGGTTAGCCGTTTCATCCCCAAATAAATATATAAAAAATAAATATATCGTAACGACGACTGATAATGACAAATTCAACTACAGGCTTATAAGAACAAATCCAAGAAAATTATAACAGACTGACACATCCACAGACACCACAGTAAAAAAAAAACAACCACAGGAGCAGTGGTGAACACGTCTACTCTCAGTGACGGTCAGTGTTGGAAAGCTATTTTAGGAGACGATCTTGGCCTGGTCTAGTAGTAGTAAAAGAAATTTGATGGCTGGCTATACAGAATAGCCAAACAAATCGTCATATGGGCTATCTAGGCCTAATCAAATTTAAAAGGGCACTTCAGGAAAGGGTGGACTGTAGCACTATGAAATAAAAATAAGGCAAAACAACAAAATCCAGAAAGTAAAACACCATGTATGATTAAACATTTCAACTTTCTTTTTATCGAGACTCATGATGCAATTCCTTCTGTTTCATTTGTTTTTCATAAATGCTTTTTGTAGCACTATGAAATGAAATGTAAATTTGAGGACCTACACCAAAAATTAGGCCAAAACAACAAAATCCAGAAAGTAAGACACCATGTATGATTCAAAATTTTCTAGGTGCTGGTATGAGTCAACCAAAAAAACCACGTCTTCCTAAAGGCAACTATGCTTCAAGAAATGCCTACATGTTGGTTTACAAGAGGAAGGAACTCGGACAAAAAAAAGGTAAAATTTTAAATATTGATTTTTTTTAATACAGTATCGTTGTAAGATTAAAATAGAAATATTGTTATGGTAATGTTGACATCATTTATAATTTAATGTTTTTTCTGTGGCAGCCATGATTCCAATGTACCTGGAATTTCCATTTTCTTGGACAATAATTTAAAGGAATTATATATTGTATTGTAGGCCAAGCAGTAAATTCTAACGTTTCCAATGGCAGAGATCTACAATTTCTTTACATATTTAGGATAATAAATTCGATGAACATATCAATATTTCTTTATAACCATGTGTGTCTGAAAAATAACTGTTTGATATTGGTACTTTAATATAAACATCAACATCAAGTGAGTGATTTAGTTGATGCAAATGTTCAAACTGTACCATGTGAACATATTTTACTAATCATGCTCTGGTTACATATGGGGAATCCGCAAAAAAAACAAAACACACACTAACTAACATCACACAATAACAATCATTACTTCAATGAATTATAGGTTGATCTTTGTGATTTAAGATAATATTCCCACAATTTAATAAAAACAAATCTGTTGAAACTCAACATACATATAAGCAGAAAGTGGTAATAGTGCTTGCGACTGCAACTTCACAACCTCCTCCACTGTGTATTGCCAAGATAACAAAAATGATCCACTCTCCCAATCTCCTCTATCAATTTCATGGTCTTTAAATTCATCTCTTTTGTCTTTCTTAATACATTTTGTGCAAATAAAATTATACACTATTTCACTGGAAACTTTCTTGACTCCATGCAAAACCTGTACTTAATGAAATTCCTACATAAAGTGACCACACTTTGGCCCCTTCTAACACATGTGTATCTCCACTGGCCTTCAGCACTTTTCGTCTTTGCCATGTTAACTTTCAGGCCTTTCCTTTTCAAAGTCCTCTTTCCACCTGCTCTAGCTGAAAAATGGACACAGCCACCACCAGGTCATCTGCATATAACAGATTTCACAAAGTATCTTTCTTTACTGCTTCTGCTAGATCATCAACCCACTGTTGCAAACAATAAAGGCGACAAGGATATCAGGAACAGAGAATGAACTAAACAATTAAACATGTGTTCATCATTTACTGTGGCTAATTTGGCTGAAAGTTGTGTGTTCTCTCTTTTGCATGAAGCATGGTACAGTGTATTTTTACACAGGAGCAACTTAACTTAAACATTTTCAAGATATATATAGAAATTTCACAGTATGTGGCCCAGAGTATTGGTATTTGTTAATTTTTCCTAGAGATATGTTACAGTTGATGTTATAGATGGTGATTTTATTTTCTCAGGCCCTGGTATTGAACCTGATAGAAATGTTTCATTGGAACCTGAAATACCTGAGCATTTGCAAGATATGGTTTTGAAAGACAATGAAAAGTTTGATAATTGGATACTAGAAATGAACCAAATTAGGGTAAGTATTTAGGCCTAATATGTGCTTCAAATTGTTATATTAAACAATTATGACACATTCATTCATGAATCGGTTTTCTGTCAAATGTTATTTCAAAGAATCAATTTCTATCTTTGTAGAATGCAAGTGTTGAAACAGGTAAAGCAAGACAGAATGAAATCAAACATATTATAGAATTATTTCCAATCACTGGTAAGTGCACACTAATATAAATAAGGAAACTACAGTACTTCAAATCATAATCATTTCCTTACATAAAAATTTCCCCTAAAAAATGAGTGTTTCATTTGTATTTTTGTCTCTTATACATCTAGCTTCCAACCAACTGGTTAAAATCCAGCTTAGGGTGATTTACAATTTTTATTTCATTTGCAAAAAAAAAATGTGTATATTATAAGTTGTAGTTAACGCGAACTGTATATTTGGCAGTCTTTTTATAAATAAATATCCAAATAGCATGATGTTAGTATTTAGTTGATAACATTTTTTACCATGAAAACCCTACCAGGGTTAGATTTGAGTGACCATCACAACAAATTATCTACATCCCAACATATGCAGCGCCCTACCGAATTTGCATTAACGAATTCTGCCAAAAAAAAGAAAGACAATTAATTAAGCAACGAGATAATGCCAGGCTAGTATAGCTAGCATACGATGTTCATACATTACCATTGTTTACCAGCTAGGCAAGATTCGCATGAACAATGTAGCAATAGCCAGTAAATATTATTTTATTATTTTTTATTTATTTTATTCAGTTGACAACCAACAGCGATGAAACTGCCACTAACATGTTGAATCTAAACATAATAAACTATAATAATACATTTGACAATAACATAAACAAAGATCGGAACATTAAAGAGATTTAACAATTTTACCTTTAAATACATTTAAACTATCATACAATAAATCAATATCCAAACAAGTAACAAGCAACCTATTAAATGTGTTAGTAACCGCTGAAAAATACCTCGTTTTGTGCATTCAACACGACCACAAGGAACGTGAAGCAAACACTTGCTACGAGTACGAGTTGGTATATTCAACTTAAACAAAGCAACAAGAGGATAGTTAAATGGATTAAAGGACATATTTTACTTCAATGTGGTTTTTTTCACAGATGACAAGTATGAGTGGTTTAATGGAGATTGGATTAAAGCATGGCTTGCAGATCAAGGTACTTTCAACACCATCCCAGATAATTCTGTGATGATGTGCCATCATGGCAACCTGGATCCAAAAAAGATGAATATTGCAAAGCGAATCAGTACAAAGGCTGTAAGGTTTTATTTTTAAAGCTATCCACTTTCTTTTGTATGAAATGGTTTATTACAGCTTGGATGCCAGTAGAGTACTGTACAGTACAGTACAGTACAGTACTGTACTGTACAGTACACAGTACAGTATGGCCACCTATCCAGAAGATTATTATCATTTTATTATATCAATTGATTGGTTATTTTTATTCAAGTGACTCGATGTGCAGTGATACCGGCTATTGTATTTGCGCTACCAAGATCCTATCTTTCATATACAATATTAAAAATAATTAAATATCATGACAAAATCAATTATCTTTATTTAAATCAATGCATATAACCTATAATTCGACATAGTGACAAATTAAACAAACTAGTTTTAATTGTATCTCAAATAAGATCCAGCCACTGATACCCACAGCCTTATATTTTATAGCAAGCAGAAGGCTCCAAGTTAAAATCTAGGTTGGGGTTACTTTTTCTCACTCTCACACATTTCCTCATTGTTTCAAATTAATTAATTAGTTTTTACTATATCACCGAGCAGTTTAGAATTTGTTCTGTGCCTGTGATGTTTATATATCTCCAATATGTATACTGTATATAAACAGTACGGTTTCGATCTTATTATATTTCGTCAGTGTAGCTCAGGTTTAAAGATATGTACTGGCACAATATATAGCATGAGCCAGCTATACAGGACATGGTACACTGTTTATGAACACAAAGAGTGCACATATTTCAGGCATAGAAATATTGTTAATTGCACAGTGATGTAGTGAAAATTAATTCAGTTATTTAGAAAAAGATGAGGAAATCTGTGAGAATGAGAAAATGCCACCTAAACCTTGAACTTGGAACCTTCTACTTGATATGCAGATGTCCTAACCATTTTTTTTACTGGATAGGACAATTTTATGTAGTATGTTCTTTCACAAATTTAGGCCGATCTGATATACTCTAAATATGGAGGAGGACCTAGATTGACCGAACAACATATGTGTCTTCCCTGTGTAAAGAGGACTTGTAGTAAGATGTGTTTAGAAGCTAGACTTAAAGAAGACAGCAAGATAATTTACGATGTAACAAAAACTAAGATTGATCAGTAGGTATTTCATTAACAGTAGTACACTTTAAACTTCATTTTGTATGTATTTATCAATGGGTAAATGTACAGTACTTCATTTTCATATTCTACTATCATACCTAAATATGTTTTCTTTCTATCTATTATACAGTACGATATAAACATCATTACTACACACCTTGTTTACACATCCATACTCTATTCGCATACACACTTTTCGAACATACTTTTAAACTAAACCAAATCATAAACGATAACACATCAACTGATTCAGTTCAAAGGTAAATTTTAAATTAATTTATGCACTCTACCATTTTCATATAAGAATATTGTGGAACCATATCAGGTCCAGTTCAATATTGAATATCGAAACGTGGCAGGCTGAAGACAATATCGCCTAAAATTTATAAATTTAAACTTACGATACTTAATATTGTATATTCAGGAATAGACGTTCCATATCTCTTTGCCTTTCTTCCATATATTTATATACTCTTATTTTTATTGATAAAGTATAAACATGGAGAAATAACTCCATGGTATAAATAATCAAATGATATATAAAATAAATTTAGCAAATCTAATTCATCGAATGACAATCTATCATAATACAAGATCATTACATCCAACTATTTCACTATTAATCAAACATTGTATACTCTATTTCTAACAAATTCTATCAACTAAAGCAGAGGTATTGTCACTGTCTCAGGACCATTCTATAGTCACAACCACATAGGCTTTCTTCATCAGCGCTTCTATGAATGGATGACATAGCAATTACCACATAATTTAATGAACAGTAATTCTCTTAACATACTGCAAACAAAAATGCTATAAATTTGTTTAAAGCTTTGAAGGTTATTGGATTGGAAAAGAATCATTAAGAACTTGGAAGAAACTTGCCATGTTTAGGAATAATTCAGAGAGTACTGAGGAACATTTCAGCCATTCAGTAAAAAATGGGAAAGGTTGGTTGACACCCATACCATTTTTTTTATAGCAGATATTATACAAATAATGAGTTGAGTGTGATGATACAACTAATTTCATGAGGTGGAAGATGAAATTCATTTTACCGAACGAAATCATTTGTACCATTGCACGAATACAAAACATTTATTATTTGTTTTATAGTACAGTATAGTATTATGTCAATGACTGTAACTTCCTAGGCCTAATAGTGTTAAGGCAGAATAGCGATATGCAAAATTGCCAGGCAATGAAACTGATTTAGGCTAATTCTGTTTTTATCCACAATTCCACTTCTTGTATAATTGTTCCCACTAATTAATCAAAATAAATTAGTATATATCGCTCTAAATATAGTTATTTAATAGATGATTGATAGATATACTAATAGTAAATTTTATAGTTGAATGAGAAAAAAACCTAAAAGTACTACAAATCTATCACAAATCTATGAAAAAGTAGGCAGTCTAGCTAAAACTACTAAGGGTGTTTATCGAAATCTATTGAAAATAAGAAATGTTGCTATGGGAAATAGAAGATAGTTTTCAAGTTCTTGCACATTTTTTAGGCATCTGGTTTTGAATGAGAGTTCTAATGTTTAGTATTCTACTGTTGAAATCATCATCATCATCATCATCATCATCATCATCATCAACAACAACATGCTTATATATCTTGTATTATTATAAATTCTGTGCCATGTTATGAATTGTTTTTATCTTTTATACAAATATTGCAATTGTTTTTTAGAGATTTCTAACATAAATCAAATTGTTGGAGACGGTAAGGAAAACAAAGCTGATGAAAAAGAGAAGAAACAAAACAAATTCAATTGTGAGCTTGTTTGTGCACATGGTAAAATATTTACACCAATTTTCTTTATATAGAAGAATAGAATAGTTCCAAATCTAGCCAAAACTTTCAGTTTATCGAATTGATGAACTTGAAACCCTTCTTGTAGTTGATTGATTAGAGAGACAAACAGCCAGATGCCAAACTGTTCACACAAGATGCCTGGAATTGCAATCAAGATTTTTAGACAGAAGATTTGATTAGAAAAGGCAAAAGCTAGTCTGTTTTATGCCAGTGAATACACATGAACCCAAATTCTTAAAGCAGATGCTTATAAAAGAAAAAACCCCATTTAAAAATCAAATTCATTAATAAATGTAAATCAGCTCAAAATTATAATTTCAAAGAAGTTTTCCAATAAAATACTACATGAGCCTGAGTGATATAACACAAGCTGGAGATCAAAGTCTTTTACGATACGATTGGCAAGTCAAGCTCAGGGTCCTGTTGTAAGATTGCCTTGGTCTGTCCTTTAAAAAATAGCCATTGTATATGTATGTTTTATCAATGCTAAGAAAGATCTTGATTAATTATTTGGAGGCAGGAAACTTATTATTTCTCATTTTTAGCTATTTCTACAACATTTAGAAGTCTTAAAAATATGGGGTACATGGATCTATTTGTTTGTGTGTCAAAGTAAACAAATGATTTTCTTTTCAGGTAATCTTAGCACAGATTCAAGTCAAAGAAGGATGATTCCAACTGTAGCATGGAATCTTTTGAAAAAATATTTTCCAGATGCACCAGAGTATGACTATGAACAACAAATATGTCTCAAATGCAAGGTACTTTATTATTTAGTTATCCTCACTTTTGCGGATAACTGCTTGTGATTGTCAAGGATCATCTGTTTTTCCTATATTATTAATTATACGCACATGGCAGATAATTCATTGTAATTGTATGATATATTCATAGTGTCCTTTCTTCCTGTCATTTTTTATCTTGCATGTTTTAAAAACGTGTAAACAGAGCATTTTATAAACTTTGTATATCAGATTCATAGTCAGGGGTGTTTTTTAGAACCCTCCTTTTGTCAGCGAACCCCCTGCAAAAAAACGAAAGCTCCCCAAAATTGTGCAATTAATTATAAATTTTAGCAGCTTGTGTAAGGTTTTTTTGTCGACATCCGATCTTAAAAGTAAAGATCAAAAACAAAAGAGTGATATCGTCTGCAAATTGAGCAATCTTTACAACATTATCATTACCATTATTGTTATTTGGTAATGTAATTACTTTACATTCAAGATTATTTATTTTATGGCCAAAATAAGTAGTTATGCAGATAATGGGCAACCTTGCCTAACACTGCACGCCATATTAAACACAATTGAATATTACAATAAATTAATTTTGTATTGAAAGTTTTTCTGTTTTTGAGTAGATGAAGCAACTTACAAAGTGATTGCTCACTGACAAATACATTTTTTATTATAAATGAACATGATATATTATATTATTATTATGTTTTATAGATTACAAAATCGGCAGTGGTTATCACATGTTCTCTCTTATTTCTATAAAACATACTTTAATAACATTTCTTGCTACAGATTTTGTTTTGTTTTTTCTGTAACAGGAAATTAAGCAAGAAGATGAGCAAGTTAGTAACAGGAACAAGATAATAGCAGCAGAAGAGAAAACAGTCCTTTTGCAGCTCTACCTAGATAAACACCGCCCACAGTGGAAAAAACAGGTAGAATATTTATGTAAAGGATACATGAAAAATGTGTATTCAATTTTGTTCTTTACATGTTCAGACTCACAGCATTAAGATAGTGTTATATAACTGGCTTACATAATTTTGTAGGCTGCAGATTGTTGTTAATCATTATCAGTATGAAGGTAACATTATTTGAATAAAAAATTTCATTGACCATATGTTTAAAAATGCAAATACTAATTTATTTGCTCCATTTTGATACTAGTATTTTTTGTCCATTTTTTTGTCAAATACGTGACTCTGTGTGGATGTATTGTCAAAGATCAGATCAGAATGATTGAGTCTGTTCAACGTTGAGCTTTGAAGATAATATGCCAATTCCTCAGTTACGAGAGATCCCTTGCTTTTCTGGGCCTCAAATCTCTTGAAGACTGACAAACCTGGCTGTGCAAGCAACATTTCCAGAAATTAAAGAATGAAAATCATAAATCATTTTTTCCCGAAACAACGTGTTCAATCTTACAATCTTAGACACAGTAATGAATTTTGTTTACCATTACTGTATTTAAAACTAAAAGATTAAAATCATTTACCATGGTGTTTTCAAAGGGATCCAGTCGCAATGTCGCCCCATCACAAAGTCGCTCCATCGCAAAGTTGCCCCATCGCAAAGTCGACCGATTTCGAATGCGACCGATATCGTAAAAGTCGGATTGACTCCGGCGGGTTTTCCCCTTCTTTAGATGGTGCGTTGTAGTGCGACAACGGCGGCGGAGTAATTACAGGGGTTTCCCTCTGGTGATCTAGTGCATTAGTGCGACCACGAAGTGATTAGTCGGGGGCTTCCTCTCTGATGGGAGCGTGCCGATCATGTGACCTAAGGCTACATTTTAACTAATTACACTGACAAGATATTTCCTGTGGGTGACAGTTAAATTAACCTACATAAATGTATTCGCTTCATGTGGCCAACAAGTACAACATGTATATCATGATCCTGTATGGATTTAAACAAATATAATTGTTTACAGTTAGTTATTTACAGTAATCATTCATTTAAGTATTTGAGAACCTTCTATGACCGATCACTAGAGAGTACCTGTGCAAAGCTACTGTATCCAAATTAAGAATTATAAAATTATTTTGAAGTACAAAGAAAATAAATAAAACTGTGTTCAGAAATTTTGTTTTATGCTATCCCATGAGTATTTGATGGAATTAGATGACCTTTATTGGTCATGTGACTTTTATATATATTTTTATATGATGTAAAGGATTGAATTTTTTGTTCTAATGACACCATGCATAGCTATGTTTAGTATGAAATGTTGAAGTTATAAAGGATGGCAGCCAGGGATGATTAAACATTTGCCATCTATACTATCTTGAACAAATCTTCTATTTTGGCACTAAAATTGATTTGAAAACTCATTAAACATTACAAATGTCTGTTGTTGATTTTAGTTGAGCTTTAATTGTATGTATTTTACTGATTAAAATTTTATTTTTGTCATTAGGAACAACGAGAGGTAATGTTGATAAGCAAATTATTTGTTGAAGAGTGGCGTAACTTTGTAAAGCAGCCACTACGTTATGATAGACCATCAATGATTGACAACACTATCTTTCTCTGCCCTCATGACCTTCTACTAGTTAAGCCGGACATTGAAGATGGAAATTTGGAAGAAATGTAAGTACATGCTGAATTAAACTTGTGATGAAACTAGATCGTGTATTGATTGGTGATTATTTTGTTAGGTGTTTTAACAAAAAAAAAAAAAAAGTGTTGTTATTGCAGATTTAGATAACAGATTATTTTAAATACTTTACAGGTTTCTGTTGCGCACTAGAGAGACCCAATTGAATATGACAATTGACAATTGAATATGACAATTGACAATTTAATTTTACATACAATAGAATTTATACTTAAAGTTTACTTTAAGTTAAGTTTAAACATTTTTCTTGTGTTCTGAATTTCAAAAAATATTATAGTATTAATAGAGATAGCCTTGTATATATTAATATTTCTCATTGATGTCTTGTTGTCAGTTTGTGCTTACTATGGCCATGGGAATTTGACATACTTTCAAGGAGCTACCCTGTCAACAAAATGATTAAATTAAACAAATCAAAAAATGAAGTTACAAAAATTGACAGTATTCAGTCAAATCCAGGTATGTTTTACTACATTTGTTTTTTGACAAATATCTTAGTTATACACAAATACCTTTTTTTATAGATTTTATTTGATTCCTTTAACACTTTCACCGCCAGGCATTCAATAAAGGAAGTACCCCTCACCGCCAGCCATTTTAGATAAATTTACCTGTTTTTCAAAGCTCATAGCAAATGTGTTTGTAATCAGAATAACATGCAATATACACTCAAATAATGAGATAGAAATAAACTTTCCAATGGTACCAAACACTTTATTGAAATAAAACTGTAATACCACATAATTGTAAAAAGCACTTGGCTCACTTTTAGCACTTTAGGCTCAATCGGAGAACAAAGCAGAGATAATGAGGTTTTTAGCCTGGCTGCACCGTCTGTAGTGTCACTAGTGTCACAATTCTCAACCTATTCTACAAACTAGCCTAGGCCAGGCTAGCTAAATTATCTCCAATTATTTAATACATTTTATAAACCAGATTTAGGTACAAATATACCTTCATCATCTGGGGATAATAAATACTCATTTTCAGAGTCAGAGTCCGCAAATATTTCTGCAATTGCTTCGTCCGCAGTAAGCACATTATGTTGTTTACGGATGGATAAGGATAGGACGCGATGTAGGCCAGCTGGGTCAATGGCACTAGGGGTTAATAAAGTATCAAAATATTTGCGGTCCTGATCGATTTGGATGTTGAAATTTCTACATGCGGTCCATATATACCTGATCTAACAAATTGTGCAATAAAAAGCCAAAGAAGGAAATTTCCGTCTTTGCCGGTCTGGCGCTGGGCATCAAAAGACGGAGATTTCCGTCTTTGGCGGTGAAAGTGTTAAACAAAACATACATTAATAAATTATACATTTATCCATTGATTATCAGATATAATGGGAATTTGTGACATGCGCAAAATGCCATGATTCATGTAGAATTTAATTTTGCGCATGTACACGCATAACTGAAACATACCGTATTTACCATTTTAAATCCACAGAAAGTTGACTCTTGATATCATTTAAATTTTCACCAAGTGTCAATACAAAATGACTTTTGATTTTTAATCAATTTATCAAATTTGTTTGGTTTGTTGTCAATGTCAGTCTGATTTAATGCATTTAAAAATGCATTTAAAATGAAAAACAAATATTTCGAAAGTAAGGCCTGAGTGATGCATTTTAATTCTATCAACAACAGCCAGCTTCATCATATTCAGGTGATGGATTATTTTGTGTAAATGTCCATAAATAGTGTATAAAAAAAAGAAGTATAGTAGTAGTTGTTTATTTGTCTATATACCCAGACTCACTATATGGATGGTTAAAAACAAACACTATACAGCATCATAGCCATAGTTACAGTATGACTGTAACCATAGCATTCAGGGCTAAAGCATTCTATTATGCATATTTCACTATTCTTCATAAGTATTTAGTTCCGTAATTTTAATTGTCTGTGCTCATTCATACTTGGTGTCTTTAGTTAAAATACTGAATTTGTTTCACTATCGATCAAGCATGATCTAAGTAGCATCTATATAAAGTATGCTTGGCATCTTTTTATTCACCTGAAAAAAAGAAAATGAACAATGTTCTATATTCCATATCAAATGTTTATTTGCTTTTAAAAACAAAAAACTAATTTAGTATAATGTATTTAATGGCAATGCTTAGTATAATGTATTTAATGGCAATGCTCAGTATAATGTATTTAATGGCAATGCTCAGTATAATGTATTTAATGGCAATGCTCAGTATAATGTATTTAATGGCAATGCTCAGTATAATGTATTTAATGGCAATGCTCAGTATCTCTTAAGTTACCTTAATAATATAATTTGCGGTTCCATTCCAATCAATAAATGCATTTGCTTATCCCGTCCATCAATTATCATAGTAGCACTGTAATTATAGACCTGTAGGTGAGTACGAATAAAAACAAATTGTTTATTTATGCTGTATTAATAATGTATGGCATAAAATCAATACAATTTTTATACGCCATGGAGGTTAAAAAACATCTATTAGGTCATTTTCTTCTGCCTTCGCCTTTAAATCTGCCTTGAAAACTCATCTTTTTCTTTCACTTTTGCTGGAATTGGTGCATTACAAATTCATTTATTATTATTATTATTATACAAATCAAACACCCCTAACTAGGCCTGGCCTGTTAGTGTTAGACCCTTTATTAGAGGGAATCCACCTCTATTCACTGTACTGAGAATCCTAATATTTATGAAACGGTGTTGCCTTAGCCCATGCATGGAATAATAAAATAATATTTTAAAAATGATTTTAAATATAAATAATGGCAGAAACGGACACTACAGCAAACAATATTAATAAACGTACTTATATTCAGTAACACATTATGCCTACCAAACTGACAATACATGTCATCGAGGAGCATGCATATGCTCTCAGCCCATCTCTGGCCGGGCGGCTACACATCATATCCAGCTAGGCCATGCCATTTTCACTCAAACTTCCGATGTTTAATGTGGACGAATTTCCATCAATTACGCTTGTCATTTCAACCAATAGTTAATTACAACAAAATAAAATTAATGTTTCAATAACATAATAATAGCGAAAAACAGTGATCAACAAATAATTCTGTGTACCCAGCAAGATAGGCATGTGGCTATGAATTTCGTGAAAGGTGGCCTTGAAAAACTAAATTAAAATCCGTTTAAAAAAAATTATGGTTGATATATTATTATTATTATTATTATTATTATTATTATTATTACTGCCTTTCCGCTGAAAAGTCTGCCTACATTTCCGCTTGGGCTGCTCCGTAAATCTCTTTTACCAGTTTCTTCCAGTCTGATCTTTCATTGGCTAGTTCTTTAAGTTGTTTCATGTCTTTCTTGGTTTTCAATTGTCCGGGATACTTAATGTCTGTGTTATACTTATAAAGGGTGAGTAGGTCGTTGGTGAGAGTTATTGGTAGGGTGGTTCTCGGCCTTCCTCAAAATTTTATATTGGTAGTGTTGCTGAAATAATAGGTTATTGCTGTGTTGGCTGGTGTACATAGGTCTTGTCTAAGTATGTGACCTAATAGTCTCCATCTTGCGTCGACTATTTCTAATGAAATCGGTTTTGTTCCTGTCCTGTATAAATTTATGTTCGATATCCTGTCTGGGAACCTGATACCTATGATTTTGCGAAGTTGCTGTCTGTGAAATGTGTCGAGTTTATGTGCTTCTTCTTTTGTGAGTCCCCATGTTTCAGAGTTGTAGAGTAATATACTTTTAACTAGTGAGTTGTACAGCTTGATACATATTTTTAATTTGATTTTATCTTTTCGAAGCCACATCGAGTTTAGTTTGGTCATTGCTACATGCGCTAGTTGTTTTCTTCTAATTATGTCTTGTCTGTCCTCAAGGAGCGATCCTACTTTTTTCGTGTTTCTCCATTGTTCTTGTATGTCCTCTTTTTCTCGTCTTACGATAGTGTGTTCTGTTTTTTCTTTATTTACATTTATGTTGAAAATTGATAGATGGCGTTCTAATTCGTTTACATTATGCTTGCTGTTTAGACTAAAAAAATCTACATCATCAGCATATAATATCTCTTGAGGTATTTCTGTTTGGATAATTGTTCTGATTCCTCGTAGCGCAGACTCAAGGTAAACAGTAAATAAGACCGGGCTTAAGCTATCTCCTTGAGGGGTGCCGTTGTTGGTTTGGAATATTGGCTGTTCTTTTGCCCCTTTTATTTTTAGATTTAGTCTGGTTTCACTCAGCAGAAATCTAACGATCCTAAGTTCATCTTCGTCTATAATATGTTTGAGTATGTCGAGGAGTTTGTTTCTATCCACGGTGTCAAACACGCTTGACATATCTATACCGGTTATGTAAATATTTATTTTTTCTTTTTGTGCTTTAGCCATAAGCCATCGATGTGTAAAAACAATATCACTTGTGCTTCTGCCTTTGCGAAACCCACTTTGGCTTTGTGGTAAGAATGCGTCTACTTTCGATGTAATTCTATCCAGTGTTATAAGCAATAGGCACTTGCGTATGGTGTTAAGTAGAATAACAGCTCGTAAATTCTTAGTTGGACCCTTTTCCTTACCCGGTTTTGGTAGTGCTATGAGTGTTCCTTTATTAATATCCACGAATTCATGTTTTGTAAATATTTGATTTAAAATGTGTGGAATCATTGGAGCTAGAACAGTGGAACTGTATTTTTTATTTCTCCTGGGATACCATCCTCACCTGTTGCTCGACTGTTGTTTAGGCGTTTAAGACTCTTGGTTACTTCCTCTTCACTGATTACTTTATTTAATGGCCTAGGATTTCCCTGAAATGAATCTATATTTCGTTTGCTTCCGTCGTAAAATTTATTTTCGAAGTGATTGCCAATTACTTTCGCTATTCCATTTGGTGAGGCAATAAACTTTTTGTTAGCATCAAACACTTTTGAATGGTTTTCTATTAAGATCTTTCACTGCTTTAAACATTTGGGCTCCCCCTATCGCTTTGTCGATATCCAAACTTTACTGATCAAGTTCTTTGTTGCATGTTTCAATTACTCTTTTTTGAATGTCATGCATGATTTTGTTTCTTTTTTGCTTTAATGATGTACGTTCGATTTCCGATCGTCAGAAACATTTAGTATGACTATGGCAAGCTTAAAACTGATTGATCTACATGTTGGACAAACACAATGATATTGCTAGGAACCCTTTCATTTCCAATTTAAGCAATATGCCTAGTGCAATCCACAAATGGTTTACCAAGCAACCTAAAATATAGCTTACAAAATCTATCAACCAAACTTGTTGTTACTTTGTAATACTTTAGTAACAATTATCAGCCTTTATATTTCAATAAGTTTCATATTTGTTGTATGCGTACTCAGGAAGTACGTTGATAGGTGCTAAACAGTCAGATGAGCAAACTTGACTAATTGCGCTGTCTACATATTTTCATTTCTGAAATATAGAGTTTTGCATTCAGTGCATTGCTGAAAAAGAAAAACAGGAAGCAGAGGAAAAAAAACATTATAATGGAGAAAAGATCTATCTACGTAAAGTTACAGATGTTGTTGACAAGGCAGCCTTCCTTGATAAGCTCATTCCGAGTGAAGAAAAGAATTCTGATCCTGATTTTTCGCAGGTTTGTCAAAATTTTGGTTTTTTAAAGTTCAAATTCTCATTCAATTTTGTGTTACTCAAATAGTGCAGTGAAGTGGTTATCTTGCACCCACTAGAAAGATATTTTTAATAATAGTGCATAAACTGTCCCATATACTTTTCATGCAAATTAGATTAAGGTATATAGTAACAAATGCAGCTGATTATTTACAAAATTTAATACGGGACATGGAAAATGATTCACCAGACGCAGTCAAAATTCTTACAGGTGATTTTAATCAGTGTGAACTTAAAAGTACTGTTCCATTTTATCACCAATATGTTGATAAACCCACTATAGGGGACAATATTTTGGACAAATGCTATGGAAACTTACATGCGGCTTATAAATGTTTTATCGAACCTGAAATTGGAACATCTGATCACAAAGTTGTTCATCTGTTACCAAAGTATATTCAAAAGATCGGATCAAATAAACCTACTATCAAGTCAGTCAGAGTGTAGTCTCAGAAAAACATTGAAACTCTCAAAGGTTGTTTTAAAGCTACGAACTGGGATGTGTTTGTAAAGTCGACGCAAGATGGAGACAATTGGGTCACATTCTCAGACAAGACCCATAACACAGCAATAAGCAACACTACCAATATAACATTTTGAGGAAGACCGAGAACCACCCTACCAATAACTCTCAGCAACGACCTACTCACCCTTTATAATTAGAACACATCAACATCAAGTATCCCGGACAATTAAAAACAAGCGTAAAATGACGGCAGACTTTTCAGCAGAGAGGCAGTAATCATCATCATCATTACGTTTTGGTGGTCAAGATAATAACGATAGGTGTAAAATTGAAAATAATATTAAAGAAGTATATCCGGTAAAATTGTTACAATAGGGAAAGCAGATGTTGAATGTGTAAAAATGTGGAAGTAAATCTAAGAAAAGCAGAAGGTGGCGTCAGTGGTAAAGTAATTAAGAAATGTAATGTGCAATTATACCATGTTCTTGTTATGGTATTGTGCTACTTGAAATTTGTAACTAAATATTGATAACTACTTTATAACTTCAACTGGCCATTTAGGCTAGATTTTTCTTTTTTAAATGGTCACATGTGATGAGGAGATCAAAATTTGAGCATCAAACCTCTGTCACTCATCCCGATGATATGCAAATTAGCTTAAATATGCAAATTAGGGTGAAATTACAGGGTTATCATATCTCAAAAACTACTAGTCCGAGAGAGTTGATTTTTTCACTGATTTATTCAAAATGTATACATTTATATTTGCTCTAATGAAACCTTTTACGAAAAAATGACCGGAAGTACAACATTTGACCCTCGACCCCCATTTCTCAATGTTTGCATACACAATGTGACTAAAATGTCTGTAGAGACTTTATTTTTCCATCAAAGGACCTTGATATAGGTTCCTAATAGTCAGGATAGGACCACTTTGTAATACCCAAAATCACACCTTTGTCACACACCTCAAAAGTATGCAAATTAGTAGTACAAGTTAAATAAAATATGCAAATAAGGGGGGAAATTTACAGTTGTCCTATATCTCGAAAACTACTAATGCTAGAGAGTTGATTTTTTCACAGCTGTATTCAGAATGTACATATTTCTGTTTGCTCCAATGAAACATTTTACAAGAAAATGACCGGAGGTATGACATTTGACCCTTGACCCCATTTCTCAATATTGCATAATGAAATTAAAATGTCTGGAGATACTTTGTTCTGCCCTCAAATGGCTCATATACAAGTTTCTAAATAGTCAACATAGAATTGTTAAGTAAATCTCAAAATAACACCTGTATCACTAACCTCCAAAGTATGCAAATTCTTAGTACAAGTTACATGAAATATGCAAATTAGGGGGTGAAATTACAGGTTCCTATGTATTGAAAACCACAAAGGCTAGAGAGTTGATTTTTTCAAAAAGTTGTTCAGAATATACATATTTATATTTACTCTAATAAAACATTTTACGAAAAAATGACCGGAAATACAAAAATTATAGTCTTCCCATATCTCGAAAACAATTAATGCTAGAGAGTTGATATTTTCAAGGCCTTATTCAGAATGTACATATTTATATTCGCTCTAATGAAACATTTTAATATTTAATTATCAGAAGTATGACATTTGACCCTCGACCCTATTTCTCAATATTTGCATATAATGCAACTAAAATGTATTACAGACCTTGTTTTGGCCTCAAATGACTTGGATACAGGTTTTATATAGTCAAATGTTGTACTTCCGGTCATTTTTTTGTAAAATGTTTCATTAGAGCAAATATAAATATATACATTTTGAATAAATCAGTGAAAAAATCAACTCTCTCGAACTGGTAGTTTTTGAGATATGGTAATTTCACCCTAATTTGCATATTTAAGCTAATTTGCATATCATCGGGATGAGTGACAGAGGTGTAATGCTCAAATTTTGATCTCCTCATCATATGTGACCATTTAAAAAAGAAAAAATCGCTGTTTGCAATTTGTTTCACTTTAGGCTGTTTTTTTAGCTGGATTGACTAGCCTAATGTCACAACATCTGATTTTTTATGCTCAATTTTTATATGAATTAATATTTACATTTCAGCAGCTGTAAGATATTTATATTACGCAACCCTGCGTATGATGATAGATAAGATGAGAAAGATAATTGGTTGATCTAAGAAATTTTAAAATTTGAAAGAAAAGTATTGCAATACTTTGACAATACTGTAAATACGTATTAACCATTTTTGGTCGCCATTTCAATCGCAAATTTCTTACTGTGAGTGTGTGTACTGTTAGATATATAAACACATGTACAAATAAACTTATTACTGTGAGTGTGAGTAGGCCCTACTGTTAGAATAAACAGACAATGTACAAATAAACTTTATTACTGACAGTTGCTTCTCAACATTTGTATTAATTAATAATTACAACAAATAAAAACGTCGTAGTGGTGTATCATTACATGAACTTTACTATTTCAATCGACTATGACAGTTTTAACAAAGTATTAAATCGCAAATGTTTTAATGTATTTAGTGGTATATTATTTATAGGCCTATAAAACATGAAAAAAAATATTTCGTTACTCAGTGGATAAAGAATATATTTAAAAATTGTTCCTCTTTGCACCCATCCTCTTCCCCATCCCTCAAGCCTAATGTTACATACAAATAAAAAATTTGGACTCATTTTATTACAAGTTTCTCTTTCGGAAGTAGGACTAATTCCCAGAGTGCTAATTTTAGTTGACTACCTAAATCATTGTGTCGATTTATTCGTTTCTGTAAATGACAATGTATTATAGTTCTGAAATTACTGTGTATTTGAGAACCATATCTGGAAATGACATAGATGGTACGTGAACATACCATCTAGTAAATATAATTAGTTTAAATATATATAACTGTTTCTTTCATTAGGTCTACTCTAATACTTTAGGTAGTCTTTAGCACTTTTTTTCAGTACCTCAGGCACACACTTTGGGTGTTCTCTGGGCGTGGGTCAATAGTTTATATGTTTATGAAGACATCACTAATTTGCATAAAACTTAAAATTAATTAAAACATGCAATGGTGGCCAACCTAATTAAAGGAAATGAATTTTACCAATTTCAGCAACAACCAAATGAATTTGGGAAAAGAAAATTATGTGATATTGCATATAATGGACGGAGAAGCACAAGGCACCGCAGGGTTAGGGGTGAGAAAGAAGTTATAGTATCATCCACCAATACACTAAAAGAGTTAAAGGTTAAGGTAAGATTACAACATTTAAACATGCATGAAAAAACTACTACTACTACTACTACTGTAGCCAACTAGAACTTTTATTAAAGCAATCTAAAGTTATTATTTGAAGGTTTGCATGGTGAAATTTATTATTATTATTTAAATAGAATTTACAGATTACTATTGCTATTTTAAATATGTTTATATTTTACATTGATTTTATATGTTGTACAAGAGTGCTTCTCCTTCTGGAGGTTTTATGAAATAAATAAATAATAAATAAATAAATAAAAATAGAGAGAAACTATGTTAAAACAAGAAATTCATTGTACTTTGTTTTCAAATTATGTATAATTTGTGTAGGTATTGTATTTTGTATGTGCACAGCCCCAAGGAAGAACAACCCTGTGTGTACCTGGACCTCTGTATATAAAAGTTGTAACTTGTTATTGTTATTGTTTTCATAATATTGTTTGTTTTAATGTTTTTAAAGAAGGACTCTGAATATCAGTTAACCCACTGGGCTAAACTGAAAAGGTCACCGAATTTAAAGATAGTTGAAATAATAATTCCTGCTAAGGAATGGTATAACAAGTGTAGACAATAAATTATCCAGTATTCACTATTCTTTTATTCAGGTGATGCATGCCTTTTCTGTTGCTCCATTTGATCAGACTTTAATGTTGGATGGAGTCTGCCTTACCACTCACAGTAATGAGATTAACTTATCAGATTTAGGTATCTACCCACAATGTATCATTTCTGTCAAAATTGATGCACCATGTAATGATACCAACTTTCTAGAAGAAGTCTATGAAGGTAAAAGCAAAGTCGAATTACTCATTTTGTATTATTAGCTGGCAAAAAAACATTTCTTTAGAAATTGTGTGTACAGTATGTATTGCATTCACCATGTGTCATATCTAAATTTGCATTTATTGTATTACATTCACTTATAATTCTTAGATCTAGTATTATACAGTTACCAACAGCTGTTTCTTTTTTCACTTATAATTCTTACATCTAGTATTATACAGTTACCAACAGCTGTTTCTTTTTTCACTTATAATTCTTACACATAGTATTATACAGTTACCAACAGCTGTTTCTTTTTTCACTTATAATTCTTACATATAGTATTATACAGTTACCAACAGCTGTTTCTTTTTTCACTTATAATTCTTACATATAGTATTATACAGTTACCAACAGCTGTTTATTTTTTCACTTATAATTCTTACACATAGTATTATACAGTTACCAACAGCTGTTTCTTTTTTCACTTATAATTCTTACATCTAGTATTATACAGTTAGCAACAGCTGTTTCTTTTTTCACTTATAATTCTTACATATAGTATTATACAGTTACCAACAGCTGTTTCTTTTTTCACTTATAATTCTTACATCTAGTATTATACAGTTACCAACAGCTGTTTCTTTTTTCACTTATAATTCTTACACATAGTATTATACAGTTACCAACAGGTGTTTCTTTTTTCACTTATAATTCTTACATCTAGTATTATACAGTTACCAACAGCTGTTTCTTTTTTCACTTATAATTCTTACACATAGTATTATACAGTTACCAACAGCTGTTTCTTTTTTCACTTATAATTCTTACATCTAGTATTATACAGTTACCAACAGCTGTTTCTTTTTTCACTTATAATTCTTACACATAGTATTATACAGTTACCAACAGCTGTTTCTTTTTTCACTTATGATTCTTACATCTAGTATTATACAGTTACCAACAGCTGTTTCTTTTTTCACTTATAATTCTTACACATAGTATTATACAGTTACCAACAGCCGTTTATTTTTTCACTTATAATTCTTACATCTAGTATTATACAGTTACCAACAGCTGTTTCTTTTTTCACTTATAATTCTTACATCTAGTATTATACAGTTACCAACAGCTGTTTCTTTTTTCACTTATAATTCTTACATCTAGTATTAAGTTACCAACAGCTGTTTCTTTTTTCACTTATAATTCTTACATCTAGTATTATACAGTTACCAACAGCTGTTTCTTTTTTCACTTATAATTCTTACACATAGTATTATACAGTTACCAACAGCTGTTTCTTTTTTCACTTATAATTCTTACATCTAGTATTATACAGTTACCAACAGCTGTTTCTTTTTTCACTTGTAATTCTTACATCTAGTATTAAGTTACCAACAGCTGTTTCTTTTTTTTCTTTTACAGCTTCAAATAAACCAGAGGCTGGCTTTACAGGTACAATTGTTTATATACTACTAATAATTTTTTAATTATTATTAACAATCATTGCCATATAAACATATCTAACAAAGCTTTAACTTAAATTCATAAATAATAATAATCATTATGGATAGAGATAAATTTAATTTACTTCTTGAATGAATTCTTTCTTACAGGCACAGGACTTGTTGGCAACTCTTGATCTTTAGCTATTTGTATTAAGAATATCAGTATTGAAGCCTACCCAAAAACAAAAGTCTTAAATAAGTTTATAAAATATAAATACTTGGATTTTATTGATTCCTGTAATTCCTACATATCCCATGCATTAAAGAATAAACTGTTGTAAAAAGATGTGTGTTTTTCATATTTAAAACATTGTTGGAGATGAGCACAGGCATTGAACAAGACAGCTTTTAAAAAGTTTGTGAAATTAAGCTAAAACTAGACATCCTCAGTAGACCATGAACTGTGTAATCCATTTTGTGTAATCATAACTGAAATTAAATTCTACACTTGAAAATGTAGGTTGCATTTTTTTTCTATAAAACCCCAGAAGCGATTATTTTTTTTCATGCACTAGTGCATGGCAACTACAGTCAACTATCCCAATACCGGACACGTTTGGGCTAGCCTAATGTGTCTTGTTTTCAGTAAAGTCTTGTATTCTGAATGTGTTTCTAAATAGTAAAAATGAATGTTGTACCATTTGAAACTCAAACAAATCTGGTTTTGGAGAGGTTTTCAGTGAGTCCGGTATTTGGACAGTCGACTATATTTGTATTAAATATGAACAAAAAGTAGAATTCTAGTTATGCTATGAAGAAGGGGCCTTTTTTCAAGGGAATGCTGTAAATTTTGTGAATTGCTAGTACAATAATATGATTTTTTAGACATTTCCTGCCAATTTACATATTTTTCAACGAAGCGGACAAAAACAAGTACCATTTGGAAAACAATACTTGTAGAATAAATATGAGGCATGATTCTTAAAATAATGAATCGTTGTAAGGTCATAAATATATTGATGTGATACACAATCATACATTTCTATTGACATTCAAATACAGTCTATCAAGCCCACTGGGCTTCTTTTCAAGATGAGCTTCTTTTCAAAATTACTTTTGCAACCACCGGGTGGGGGGCTTCTTTTCGAAGATCAGTTGGCTTCAGATGTATAAAGGGGTCTAACCTCACATTCCTAAAACTTTTCTGTTTTCTCAAATGATTTATAATTGTTTATTTTTACAATTTCTAACTAATCAAATCACATTTCCAAACTCTTCTTTATACATTTAAACTTAAAAAATTACCCTTTCCTCTCAACTCCCTCTTATTTTCCATGTCTTCTTTACATTTTCTCATTATTCTGAAATATATTATCAATAAATTAACTTTTTAGATACTCACAAAATAATGAAATTGAATATTTCCATGATTAAGTACTTTTACATAAAAAATAGATATGAAAAACACTTGCTTTTATATAATATGTGGTAATTACTTGGATTTCTCAAATTGTTATATTCTATCCTTTCTCATAAAAACTAAACATAGAAAGTTTAGTCTTTAGTTAAATGGCTCAAAAATAATATGAGAACAGTAAAAAAATATCAATTTCTTTTTTCCACCTAATCATCTCTAAAGAACTTTCATTCTCAAAATATCAACGAGACTATAATGACAAATATTAAGATTTTAAATAAAAGCTAAAAACATTTTTAAATATAAATCAAAAAAGTTCAAAAAACATTTATTTGTTCAACAATGGCATATTTTTTAACAGTGTAATATATACAGTAGGTGTGTACATATTTAAATGAAAGCAAGGTAATAAGCCATCATTTGGGGTCTTCTCTAGAAGAAATTAAGTTTCTTGTCTTGAGAAAGACCCCAGAAACAATACACATGCATATAAACTAATACAATTTACTACTTAAAATAATAAATAAAAACAAAAACGATGAAATAAAAATAGATACTTTCAATGTAAATAAAACGAAATGTATTAAATGAATAGTGTATTACTACTTAGGTTTGGTAATCCTACCTTATTTTAATCTTAGGTGAACTTACTGAAATAAATTACAAACAACATAATAATAAATATTTATTTAGTGCAAGAAGGAGTTCAGTTCCAGATATTAGGTATTATGATCCAATACCTAGATCGAGTTAAAAACATTATATTTTAAGTGTACTAAACTCCTACTCAAAGAAATATTTGTCATTACATTAAATGAGAGGATTTCAAACATTCTGTTACATTCTTCAAGCTGTTTCATGAAATTATCTATAAAAAGTTGACTGATACCTTAAAAATATTTCCTGCATCTGAGAGGAGTTGTGGCGTGGTGGTTATGATGCTTGGTTACCACTCCAAGGGTCCTGGCTTCAAGTCCCGTCACATGTCAGGATTTTTTCTAAGGACACAATTACAAATCCACTCCCAAAGACTTGTAATAAGACTTTTATATTTGTCTTGTGAACCTCTGAGGGTCCCTAATGATCAGCAATTGCTGGATGGATCACCCTCATTAAATATGGTAAAAAAAATGTAAGTATCAATTAATTTTAACTGTTAAATACACAAAAGATGGTGATATTGCTGAAACATCTAATAAAAATATTGTGTTTACACAATCAACACTAATTGAAGATGTTGATAGACATCTCAACAGATAGGCTTATTGGAGAAGGATGACAGATGTATCTGGTTTTAATACCACATGCTATATCTTATTTTGACATTGAAGCAGTGAGATCTTAACCGATTAGAGCTTAAACATGGTGTTATCAATGTGAAAAACAGTGTGTGCTATATGGGAAATACTAAGTAAACTTCATCCAGTTGGTACTAAGAATAATCATAATAGATTTAAATATAAACCTTACATGAGATCATGTGAAGTTGTTTTTTTTCCATGTTGTATCAAAAATATTGTAAAGATCTCTATATATTTCTCCTCTCACTGAAATTATTAAAGAATACAATTTACACTACCACTTATATGCTGATGACTTACAGCTATATGCCGATTTTAATCCTTCTGAATCTCACGATATAACTAAACGAATTGAAAGTTTTCTCTCTAAAATATCATCCTGGCTAGCATCTAACATGCTCTTGCTTAACAATTCTAAAACCGAATTTATCATTTTTTCCACCAAACACATAATACGTTCCAAATTCAATATTCCCTCGATTTCTTTTAATTCCTGTACAATTTATCCATCACCTTTTGTTAAAAATCTTGTGGTTTATTTTGATGAATTTTTATCTTTCAACAAACATATAAGTCATGTTACAAAAACTACTAACTTACAGTATCTGTCAAAGCTTACTGCCTTTACTACATTAATAAATGCCTCTGTCACTTCTCGGCTTGATTATTGCAACTTTTTGCCCTATCGAAATCTTTAGTGAATCGACTTCAACGTCTCCAGAACACTGCTGTACGCATTCTAACTCTTACTACACACATATCTCCTATTTTATATAACCTCCATTGGCTACCTATTGACTCCCGTATAAAATATAAGATCCTTTTACTAACATTTAAAGCGCTACTTCTTAAACAACCTACTTATCTCCTTGATTTTCTTCCCACCTACACCCCTCTTGCTTGTCTTCGTTCGGCTGATCAAAACCTACTACTTGTTCCTAGAATTAGCACCAAATCTTATGGACAAAGGTCTTTTATGTTCTCTGCTGCTTCTCTTTGGAATTCTCTCCCTCGTCATTTTACTAAATCAACTTCTATTGCTATTTTTTTTAAAGAACTTAAAACGCATCTTTTTAACATCCAATATAAGCGCCTTTGATTTTTACTTCGGTTTAGTTGATTCTGGCGCTATACAAATACCTAAATTATCATTATTATGATGATGACGACGACAGTTATCTCTACATAGGTCTACTAGTAAGAAATGGAAACCTGTTACAAGGATGGATGAGTTTATCAACTTATGTATATAATGATAATATTTATCAAGCCCTATAAGTGAAGATGATCATGCATGTGAAGTCTATGATAAAATACTGTGAAGCATAATGCGATATGTATTTGTAAAAACTAACTACCTGATGTTTTTAATTTTAGACCGGCAAGTTTAACTTACTATACGAACTGCATAACATTACTATCAATGTATTTAATAAACGTATAATATATTAATTAAGGAAGGTATAAAAGGCACTTTTTGGAGAAAAACAATAAAGTGAGTATTAACATCATCTGGTTTTATGAATTTTAATATCAACATGGTCAAAATGAAGGTTAACGGTAAGCATTATTTTAATTAATTAAAAAATTAGAAAGCTATTCCGAGAGTGCCTACTGTAACGTTCTCCTACATAAGATTTATCCGGAAAGATATATATATATATATTGGTGTGTGTGTGTTTGTGCATGATTTAGGCTAATTTCACTACAAGCATGTGTATGGGAGTTTAGTGTAAAGGTTATGTAACCAGCCTCTCAACTAACAATACTTTCAGTTAACTGACAATAGAACAGGAACGCCAAAAACAAACAGGTGAATTTAAAAAGAAATATGTATATATATTTTTTCTACTCGTATAAAAAAAAACTTTACATTAAATCTACCGTACTTATTTTTTTAAATTACAGTTTTTGTGAAGCAGTTCTCGAGAAAAATGCAAAATCAGTTTACGTTACTTTTCCAAAATTCTGTCCTATCTTTTAACACTAGCAGGTCGGAAAATAATATTAAAAGTTGGGACCGTGGTTCGCATTGCCTCCAAAATTTAACGGAGTGGTGCTTGACCACTATCTATCTGTATTTTCATTACTTTTTAAGTAATCCTGCTAACAAACAGACAGACACATGCAACCGATTACATATATACCTCTTTGGCGGAGATAAACAATGTTAAAAATCTGAGATATTGTGTCTACTTCGATCAAATCGAAGCCTAACCACAGATCAAAGTATGTTATGATAGATTGTTCAGATTGCCTTGGTCATAGACATTCAAAAGCTAATACTAAATATATACAGGATTAACCATGATGAGTAACCATCTAAATATATGTACTTATGATACAAAGAATTTATATTTCTGGGCACTGTCACAACCACTACCAGTAGGCAGATTTTAGTCGATCAATGTAAAAGATGGTGTAAAATATTGGAAGGAAACATCACCATAGTTATGTACCAGAAGTTGTACCAGAAGTTGATCTAGAATAGGAATTACATCATTTACCTAAAGATTATCTGTTAGAAAGAATGGATTACCATATCAAAAAGAATTAACAAATAGACTGGTAACAAGATAAGGTGATAACAAAAGAATTTAAAAAGCATAAAGAGAAGTAGGCCTATACATGTATTGCATTATAGAGCATGAAATTGTTTGATAAAAGTGAGGAATATAAGAAGACAGGAACATGAGTTTTGAAAACGTAATTTGATTTGAAATTGTAAAAATTGTACAGTATATAAATTATGAAGAATTTGTATAATAAATGATAATAAATGATAAATCGTTTTTAACATTTTATATGTGATTTTTATTATGTCTTTCACATAATCTCCGATTTCTCTTGCAATGGACCCCATTGGAAATAAATTGACATGTCAATTTTATGGGTCGTCCTTGCATCCATTCAATTTTAATATCCCAATTGTTTGTATTTTTTCTTTGTTATGTATTTTAAATGTATTGTTAAATGGATGCTAAATGAATAAATGAATAAATGAAAAATTGAGAACAATAGAAAAGTTTTGAGAATGTGGAAGGGAGTGAGTTCCCCCACGCCTTTATATACAGAGTCGAACAGAAAAAGAGCCGACGAAGGCACTAACGGCGTTCCATACTACTTTTTAATTTTTTTCATGGTCGTTTGTTTTACGTTTCCAAAACAACACCACACACAACACCACCACAGGACGACTCGAAGGCTGCTGCTAAGCTACTACTACCACCAGGCCAAGTTAGTTCTACTAGTAGGGCCTAGCTACAGTTGGCTTAACGTAACGTAGCCTAGGCCTAGCTCTAGTAGTAGCTAATTGATAAGGCATACTACGCTCTCCATGTGAGAGTAATAATTCCGTGGTGTGTGTGTCAACAGTTATTCCATTTTGTGCCTCTATTATGCTAGTAGGGGCCTAGCTAGGCTAGGGGCCTACTCTACTAGCCTAGCTAGGCCTAGGCCTAGGCCTGGCCTACTAGCTAGGCTAACAAGGGCTAGGATTACTAGCCCTCTAGGCCCTAGGGCCTAGTAGGGATATCCCAGCCCTAGGAGGCCTAGTTAGGTTTACTAGCCTACTAGAGACTTAGGCTAGGGCCAGGCCTAGATAGAGGTAGGGGCCTACTAGGCTAGGTAGTTAGGCCTAGCCTAGTAGCCTAGCCCGAGGGCGGGATACAGTCAAGTTGCCCCATCGCAAAGTTGCCCAATAGCCTACAAAGTCGCCCAATATAAAGTCGCCCCATCGCAAAGTCACCCCAACGCAAAGTCACCCCATCGCAAAGTCGCCCCAACGCAGTCGCCCAATCGCAAAGTTGACCCACAGTTTTATTTCGGTATGGTATTTAAACCTTTATGAAGTGCTGTCGCTAGTACGCTGTTTTAATCATCGGTTTCGTTGATATCGATCATGTTGTTACTGGTCCCGTTGTTACTTTGGTCACGCTAAATGTTGTATACATTAATGTTTATCCTATTATATAAATAATATGTGCTTTTTGAAAGTCATTAAAAAATAGTTCTGTTTTGAAAGTTTCTAAAAAGATTACCACTGATTTTAAGTTTTGAAAATGTTAATTTAATATGATTTTAAAATTAGTTACCAGATCCACAATTATACGAATCTTTCTTCAACCTACAATACAAATGGATACCAGCTTATTTTTTAGGATAATATAATAATAAATGTGTTATATATAGATTAGTTAAAACAAAAAGCATTATCCAAGACAATGAGTGTTACTGTTAGGGCCTATTATATAGGCTACTTATTGATCATTTGCATTTATTAACAAGTATATGTCTATTGTTATTTAATAATATTATGGTTTGATGGGAGCGTTGCCGATCGATGTACTGTGAGCTACTGTAGTACTACATGGCGCGGTGCTTGCCGATCGATGTACTGTGAGCTACTGTAGTACTACATGGCGGGGCTTCCCCTTTTTATCGATGTACTGTGAGCTACTGTAGTACTACATGGCGCGGTGCTTCCCCTTTTTATTCCCTACACGTTTCATGTTAATTTGTGTTCAAGTTGCCCAAGAATATCAATTATAACTATTTTAACGTTTAGGGGCGACTTTGCGATGGAGCGATTTTGTTTTGGGCCGACTTTGTGAGAAGAAACTTTGTATAGGGCGACTTTGCAATGGGGCGACTTTAATAGCATCCTTTCTAGTTATGCCTAGTACTTCTCTCGTGTCCCAGCCTACTGTAGACCTATCTCTCTAGTAGGGCCTAGGAGGCAGCTAGCATTTTCTTTTTAGTGTTAGACAAAAGTAGGCCAGAGGCTAGTAGTTAAGTTAGTAGCAGGGAATAATTTCGCCAGTGTAGCATAGCAAAAAACTATACAAAACAACCTTCTTGCTACACATTTCTACAATTGTATAGCAAAATATACGATAGAAAACTATGTTTCTCGACTCAAAAATCAGTTTTATTAGCAATATTGCTAAACAAAATTTTAAGATGAAATTTTTCCCTGAGTAGTACTACTGAGTAGTACTACTGAGTAATAGCTACTAGGCCTATATTGTGTTTGAATTGATCTTTTTATGGTTTAATATGCCTTTTCATGAAACTGAAGACATCTTCGATCGATGACAAACAATGCTCTGCAGGGAAGCATAACCAACAGAAATAACATAGCATGACAAGCATATTTTCGTAGTCAAGTCACTTAAAAATGCGTAATTCCTTAACAGACAGTGTTGTGGACAATAAGAACTAACATGTTCTTAAAAGATAAGCCTACATTCAATGTATGATTGAAAAAAAAAATTTATTTATTTAAATTCATGGGCAAAAATCCAACGGTAAAAAGATAAGCAAAATTCAGTGTAAAGTATAAGGAAAGTCACCGCGATAAAAAGGTGGGTTTAAATACTTTCTTTTTCCTGGTGTTATTTCTGTTTGTTAAGAATTTAACTTGTTATTCGCAGTGTTAATAAAGTTAATCACCCACTTCTGTATAAAAAATTAATGTTTTCACTTATAAATAACAAAATATACGGTTAAAAAATACAATTTAAAACCCATTGACTATTTTTTTAAAGGTAAATAAATGTTTTTCTCGATCCACCTTTTAGTCAAACTGAATAACTATTATGTGACATTAAAATAAACATTTATAAAATATTTTTTCAGGGTGACAATACATCTTTAACTGTTAACAGTTATGGACACAAAAGATGACTTATCAAGTCCATTTTGTGACCAACAGCAACGGTCAGCAATACCAACCACATGGACCCACAAGGCTGGCGACGATTCTTTTGAGATGGATAGTTATTCAGAGTTTTGTTCAAGTGAAGATGACCCTCCAATACTGAAGTATGAATATTTTTTTTATATCAGAATCTTTTTACTTCCAAGTAACTAAACATTTTTATCTAAAGCAAAGTATAATGTCCAAAATCTATATAAACACACTCTTATTAATATGTATGTTATATAAGAGCCCACCATGGTATCAAGGATGATTAAGGTTATGTCCAAACATGGCCATAGTTACTATTCATATCTGGTCATGATCATTCTTAAACATTTGGAATCAGAATGTCTAAACATGGATTAATGAATAGAACGTGCTCTCCTACTGTCTTTGTCGGCAAGGGACACGGAAGCTTTGATCTCAAACTGATGCATATCCGTTATTTTTACACAATATTACACTATTGATTTAGTAAATTATTAAATTATGTTTATTAATAGCCATGAAAATATCATTGGAAGTGATATAAACAAAGACTTTAAAAAACAGAAGGTAGGACGTGAAGAGAAACTGAGAATGAGAGCAATAAGAAAACGTAATAACCTCTTATCAGAAAAAGTGCAAAGAAAGGAGAATGAAGTACACAGGATAAGGTAAAGTGTTGCAAACTTTTTGTTGATTTACTACGGGGAAACAATTCAAAATTATTATTTCATCATAAAACATTCATATTAGGATAAAAATGAACGGAACTTAAGAAAAAAAAAAATCTGAATAAATTTCAGTGGAGGAATAGCGTTTCTTTCCGTCTATAGACATTGATTTTGAAATAAACTGACACCGACTCATGAAGAAATCAATAATGTTATAAATTCCATTGGAATTCAAATTTTTTTTAAATTGTAAAAGGTATTACGTAAAAGTAATTTGCTTTTTTATATGATATGATATTTTTTTATGAAATGGAATGTGCAATCCATTTACTAAGAAATTCAATGGATTTTGTGTTCTGATAGAGATGAATTGAGAAAATGCCGAACAAATATTGAAATTCTTGAATTAGAACGCAATCACGTGTTTGGCCAGATTGAGAAATGTTACACGGAAGGAAACATGGCTAAAGTGTATCTTCTTCAATCGAAACAAGAGAAACTTAATCTTGAGTATAAAGCAGAAGAGAACTTGGAAAAGCAAGTTATTATCAGACTAGATAATGCAGAGTAAGATTTTAAAATATCTTTTAAAGGGAAATTTAAATTAAATTCGATACCAATGTATTATAGGATACATTTTACATTCGCAATGAGTGATCTACTAATACTGCTTGAGGGTATTTCTATTGTTCTACCCAAGAAAACTTTTTTTCTGACATATAAACTTGCCCCAATCTAGATGCTAGATGTTCAGTTTTTAGAGAAGCTCCTTGTTCTGTTCATATTGTTTGAAGATTGGCTGATTTTTCAGTATGAGAATAGAAGCTTTTTAGTCATCTACAACAATTTTAAAATGATGCCAGGAGAATAGTTATTTATAGATTTTACTGGATGGGCCAGCTGTAGAAAATAAACTATTATTAGGCAATTTCATTGTTTTACTTCGTGAACTTCAATAAGTATACAAATATTTCAATAGGTTGTTTTGTTTTTTAAGATATGAGCTTTCAGAAATAGAGTTGGAACAAGGAAAATGCATAATGTTTGAAAATGAACTAACTACCCAAGAGAAAAGGTTTGAAATAGAAGCAACCGAAGAGGCCATTCACAGAATGAAAAAGGATATTTTACAAACCCAGAAGTGCGAGAAGCGGAAAAAGAACACAGAAAGGTAAATAAAGTAATACAGATAGCTAAAAATTACTCCAATGTTCCAGGAATTGTTGTGTTTTAATTTCAATTCCATGAGATTTTTTTTTTCACAACCCTATGAAACACTTTTTTTCCTAATAAAATAGGTTGGAATGTTGCTTTAAACCCAACATAACATATTATACTAAAAATATACACTTTGTAGCTTTCCCAGTACGACACCTGCAACAACAACACACACGTGGGTATCAGTTGTTTTGTTTCAATTGTTATCATTACTGTATGTAACAAAGTTTATTTTTTCTCTAATTGTTAGTCAAGCAATAAATTAGAAAGTTTATATAATTCATCTAAATTGTTTTTCATCGGGATTTTGTACACGTGTGTTGATTAGAGTTCGCGTTGTATTATTTATTAATGTGAGGCGTACAGTGATAAAGTGTACAGGGAGGCTAAACTAGAATAGAGAGCTACCACAAAAAAACAAATTTATTTAGCGATCTTTAATAGGTCAATTAATAGCCTATTAATAGTAATATTATAAAATGATGGTTCCTTTTATTTTCCTAACCGCAAGTCAAATATTTAAATTCAAATGCAGAGCTAGTGTTTTAGGCCAAGTAGAGTATTCGCTCAAATAACTTTCGTGACTGTGAATGGGTTTCCGCCCGGTGTAGAAAGTCAAATTATTAGGTTCTTCTAACACGTTAAATGTCTTTAGTATATTTCTATGTAACATGTCTACATTGTATACTTGCTTTATAAATTGTCTGCTTATGAAACGACTTAACCCCTTTACTGCGGAGATTTAGTCGATAAAATATTTTTTTCAATTTTTTTTGTGTTAATGTGATTTTGCCTATTTTATAGGCTTTATCTCAGTTCAGGGATTACCGACAAGCGACTGGTCTGGCTTGTCCGTTCACATATATTGCATATTTTCATGAAGCATTAAGGATTTGTCATGTAGCACGTTTTGGCTGTGGGGACGAGAAACTACTTTTTATAACTTGGCCTAAAATAAATATGATGTTTCAAGATTAAACCACTTAATCTATATATAAATTTGGTTCAGACTTTTGGTACTGATTTTAACCACTTGATGTAACCCTGTTTACTAATTAAATTGAGTTAGATAATAAGTTATTGACAATTAAAACAAATTTATGTTCAATGATTGTGGTATACACTGTCTAAAAAAAAATACCCACACACAATGATATGATCTTCTACGATAATTGTTTTTAATACTGAAAACCGGATGAACAGCTCGAGTATACCATCATTTTCTTAAACATTTTTTATTTAGTTTTAGTTTATAGTTTATAAAAATGTATTTATTTGCAATGAATATAACATTCCAATCTCTCACTCTCCCAGTATAATTATTTGGTTTACCACAAGTAGGTAAATTTATGGGCCCTTGGGGATAAACTTAAAACATTTAGATATAGTATTGCAATACTTTGACAATACTGTAAATACGTATTAATCATTTCTGGTCGCCATTTGAATCGCAAATTTTCCTGTGAGTGTGGGTACTGGAGATATATAAACATATACAAATAAACTTTATTACTGCGAGTGTGGGTAGGCCTTACTGTTAATAATCAAATTCTCCACTTTCCTTGTTGTCTTTGTCCAGTTATTGTGAAGACGTGTCCTGCCCATCTCCATTTTATTGTTTGATTTATTTTCTAAAATTTCTTTAATTTGATTTTTTTTTGTTATTGTGGATTTTATCTTATAAAGTAGTGTGAGATATAGAATTCTTCTTTAATTGCTTGTTAAGGTTTATAATTTCTGTTCTGTTTGATTTTAGAGATCAATTGGTTGCATTACAAGAGAAAGATCGTATATGCCAGCAAGTACTAAATGTGGCCAAACGAAGCCAACAAGTGACTAATAAGTATCTCCAAGATACTCTACAAAGGTAACAATTTATCACTATTAATAATATTTTTGCACAGAAGGGCAAATGACCACCCAAATAAAATCATGGGGGTCAAATATAGCAAGTACAAAACAGCCTTTATGATCTAGAACATTTTAATGCAAAAAGTATGTATGTTTAAAAGAGTTAAACAATTTTAAACAATTTTAAAGATGTATTATCCCTTAAAACACCAAAAATAGAAAAAAAAATATTCTAAATTTAAATTGGCCATATCAAAGTAATATTAAAGTTATTCACTTTAAGTCGAAAATTCAAGCCAAAAACAACAAGTTTACGTAATTAACAGGTAAATTAATTTGATTACATTTCATCTGGAAAATCATCATGAGCGAAAGTAAACAAAGATTTTAAACCATTAGTATGCATTATGCCTGATGCTAATTTTGATTGTTTACAACTTGTCGCGGTTGAGAAGGTGTTTTCACACAGATCGCGAAGAAGTTTTATGGTTAGGCATACAGAGTAGCCAAATAAGCGCGTTGCATTATGAGATTATGTTTTCATCGAAAACTTTGACTGGAAGTCAAAGTTATTTTTTGAACAAAATTTTTGGTGAAAGTTAATAACTATTATGATACTTCAAAATGACCCACTTTTTAAAAAAATATTTAGAAAAAAAGAATTTTTTTAATTAGTCAAAGGGACAATACATCTTTAAGTAACTGGTCTCTGAAAAAATATGGTTATATACCGCCCCGTGTTATTTGGTTATGCTCATATTTTGTCATCATTGAAGAAGATTTCTTTTTATATTGTGATAATTAAGGCGAATTTCGGGCCTTTCTGTGTGCTTTGCATCTCATTATTAATTAACTCAAGTAGTAAGTACAAACTGACATTTTATGTATTCTAAAATTCATTTTAATAATTTTTCATTGAAATGCAGAGTAAAGCAAGTTGAAGAGAATGAGAGTGATTGTTCCCTTATAGATAAGAGAGTAAATACTTTACTAAAACTCCGCACGGATATAGCAACAAACAGGGTCAGTATAATCTATATTATAATAGCACTATGCCTCTATTTCCTCTTAATCCGCAAGTCATAAACTAGTGTCGAAAATATAATACATCAATCAATGTACAATATTTATAAGTGTGAACAGGGAAACAAACTTTCCCTAACTTAAGAATTCAGTGTAAACCTATACACTTTATGAGTTTCAGTTTCTTTACTATTGTAGGAGGCGTTCGGGTCCGGGATGACGAATAGGTACTAGGAATAGAAATTATACATCAACTGAATTCATGTTGGAAATTCTTAATCTGTTTGGAATTTCTCTTTTACAATTTCTAATTAATTTACAGTCATAATTATTTCATAGGATAATATTGGGGCCATCCAGAGTAGAGAGAGCTACCTAAAACAGAAGGCACTTGGACAAACCCTGAAAGACCGTAATGAGATTGTTGATAATGGGGGAAATGCAAGTGCTGTTATTGTGAAAAAGAAACGACTACAAGAATTAGAAAAGGACATAGAGTAAGCTTAATCTTTTAAGAAAATAATTTTGTCAAAACCCATATTGTCTATTAATTTCTACTTAAAAAGTAGTCTGGAAACTTTAAGAATTGACTATAAAGATTTTAAAATGTTTTCAGGGAATATGAAGTTGATCAAAAACAAAAACAAGCTGAGTTGATTTCAAGAATTTTAAGTGAAGAAAGCCAGATAAAGAAACATCAGACCATGTATCCTCAACTGTGGCCCAATTCCAAAATAGGACAAATGGAGACTGCAGTTGTCGGATCTGTGAAGAATTCTGTGGCTGCTGAAGGTCATAATTTAAAGGAATATTCACCATCAAAGAAAAAACTAGAGAATGTATGTACAGTACTGTATTACTAGGCCAAGAGCCCATAACATATGATTTCACCCCATTCCACCTAGAAGGTTTAAAACATTTTTTAAGAAGTTTGTCAGCCTGACCCCGGGGTTTGGGTCTAGTCTCCAGACCCCCTTGAAAACCCCCCAAAAATGGTTTATTTCATCTCATCTGACCCATGGATCAAAATTTGTACACCCATAGAAGTGATGTGCATGGACAAAAACTGACAAAATATCTGGTCTGAAAGGTCATGTCAACTCAACCTATATATAGTTATTTTTGGGAATTCTCGTGACTCAACATTGCATATTTGAGCTTTTGGCTGGAAATGGTACTCTCGCACATAGATATCATGATAAATCGCATCTCTAGTTGGCCAGATATGACACTCTAATAATAGAGTTCAATTAATTCATACAATTTAGTATCAATATTTTTTGTTGTAGTCATAAACCAAACTAATCTAAAAATTAAAATGTTTAATCTGACAAACAAAAACTGGAATATCCAGTCCTCATGTGTGCCCTTTCTCTGCACAATACAGTCAAATTCAGACTCAAGAGTCAACCATCAACCAGATTTTTGACAGCAAGATGACAAACGATGTGAACAAGCAGTAACGGTACCAGGAGAGAATATTTTAGAAAAGATTGAGCCTCTACATGAAACTCTAGCTAAAACTACTACACAGTAGTGTAGTGTAGTATGAACAAACAGGGAAATGTTATATAGGTCAGTCCTTTAGTTATATACAGTATAACTATCAGTTCTGTGCTGACCATGAATGAATGCGAAAACATGATAATAAAATCACTGATGTTCATTTTCAAATAAGTAAAAATGCAGTTTTACTTCAATCAATCTTCAAAACTCTACTAAACCTATATACGCAGGTGAATTTTTCAAACATCTTATTTCAAGACAGATCAAATGAGATGAAACCATGGAAGCAGGCAACGGAGAATTAAACATATTTGCAATGATACTGTTTTTCTAGCAACATCTAGCTTTGCTCTTATGGTCATCCACACCAGCATTTGTTATAAATCTTTATAAATTTTGAAATGGTGAATACATTGATACTTAAAAAGACCAAACAACAATTTGTTGGCTGCAGGAAGGTTCTTTGTAAGTTTTTGTTTTTTGTTATGTCCTCACACATCACTTCTATGTTTGTACCAATTTTTTGATCCATGTGTCAGATGGGGTGAAATCGACCGTTTTTAGGGGATTTTCAACAGAGTATTGGGTCAGGCTGACAAACTTACAAACTTTTTCAAATGTTTTTGGTACTATTAACTTCATGATGTTTTGGAGAGTGTAGTCCTGGTATTATGTAGGTAAAGTCTTCAACCTTGTACAAAATGCTTTCTACTGTATACTACTAGGCCCAGGAAACGAAGAAGCTTCAGTATAGACATGCAAGGAGTCCCTGCTATGAAGGTGTACCTATCTAACCTAGGCCTACCTCAGAAAAAGTTAATATTTATTATGATGTTGGCCTAGAATTTATGTGAGATGAAGAACCTTTCGCAATTAGTTTAACCAGATTCAATTGGAATTCTTCTGAGATCAGATAAAACAAGTTATTTTGTCTATTTAATTATTTCGTGTGTCATACGACGTCAAGAAAAGACACAAGTTTTCAATTCTAACATTCAATGCAAGAAATCAGCCATCGTTATACTTTCAGCTTGATTGTTTATGAACGATCATTGTCGAACTTTTAACGATCAACGAACATGGAATAGAAAACAGGCTTTAAAATGAACACCATGCATTAATATAAGTACTGCTGTTTGTTCTGCTCACTAATATTAATCCTCTAGAATTGGAGTCAGAGCCATATACAGTATTGAAAGAGTTAACACATTCCAAATAACAAAATTTAAAAACAATGCATTAACTATAGAGAATCGCTATACAAACTAAATGCACACGCATAGAGCGTGCATGAACACAAAAATGGCCTCTAATCCATTCAATGTCAAGACTCTTCTAATATAGGGTCCTGATGTCGCGCCTTCAATAGTTACATTTCATAGCTTGGTTTTACACTGCCTAGAGTAAAATTTAACCATACCGTTAACAATGTTTCAAATTTAAAGGCAAAATAGATAATACATTTCTTTTGGTCTAGGGATGCATTGGAATAGATTCTTTTGAGATGTCATTAGCTAAAGAAGTAACTTTACATGATGAAAATATAAAAAGTGAACCAATGGACTGTAACAACCTCGCTGATGATAGTGATGAATCAGAAGATAACAGTTTAGCCACGCCAGAATTTAGTGGCCTGTGGAATAATAATGACAAGATATATAAGGTAAAAAAGTTTTAAAAACTCATTCCTAAATGCTCATGATTCCCAAATAAAGGATGAATCAATGTCAAACAGGATTGTGCACTTTCTTACCAATTGGAAAGTTTCTAGATGTCTGACAGAGGTAAAAAGATACAATATTAGGGTGGCATAAGATAATAAGTAACATTTTACAGATTTTTTAAAAGTAAGATTCCGAAAGTTTACTTTGTCACGGAGATCATTCCATAGTTTTATTATGTTACAACATAACAGAAATATAATTCAGTCCAGTAATTTAGACTTTAGAGAATGTACACAAATAATAAACATGTCAATATGACTATTAATCTACATTTTTGAAATTTAAATTTGTAGATAATCAATTGAATTCAGTGTTTTAGGTACTTAGTCTAGGCCTATAGAAGGTTATATGCCAACCAAAAATGTAGACCATTTATCTAAGAACACTGCATATCTTTGTTTTGAGAGGTGAAACAGGTAACAGTGAACCTAATTATCATAA
Source organism: Antedon mediterranea (assembly GCF_964355755.1). Classification (NCBI taxonomy): domain Eukaryota; kingdom Metazoa; phylum Echinodermata; class Crinoidea; order Comatulida; family Antedonidae; genus Antedon; species Antedon mediterranea. Next base: position 14,750,347 of record NC_092672.1, on the reverse strand, counting down.
ATGTAGAGTATTTTTAGCTCTAAACAGCTACAAATTAGTCTTTATTTTAGTATAGACCCCGCTACTACTAAAACAAAAAAAATCTTCAATCTTAAACCAATGAACACCCAGTACAGTGTGAAGGACAAAACTGTGATATGTTATTTGTGAGAGGCAATTCTTTGGGCCCCAACAACAACAACAAGAAATGGATTCTGTGTAATTACTAATGCCACCAGCTGGCTACTTGAAAAGACTACTTGTGGACCTTCCAAATTTAGCTGGTAGGTGAGCTGAAATAGCCTTTTTAAATTAGCCTCAGGAGATGTGATATTACATAACATCGTTCATAACATGGCAGTTTAACATTCATGTATGAATGGCTCAAGTTAGGGGATTGACCTTCGTCTGTGAAAACATGCATATTAATAGTAAGCGTGTAAGGTAAGAAGGGTGTTGTATAAACCATGGAGGTATAAAATAAAAGGAGAGAGCTCGGATGGTCACTCCATGGAGGTATAAGATCATCTAATTTAAGCCTACATACAGGTCAATTGAAGAGGGACGCATTGGCCATGGAGGTATAAAATTACCTCCATGCATTGGCTAATTTATAAGCCTACACACAGGTCAATTGAAGAGTGATGAATGCCTATCTACTTGTATGTTAGCAACAGTGACAACTCATTAAGTAGATTAGCATATGTGACGCCTCAGAAATTCATGGTGATGGCTGTGCGTGGTAAAATCGGAAATCTAACAATTGTTTTGATATCATATGTACATCCCAAACTATATCTGATTTATAAGCCTACATACAGGTCAATTGAAGAGTGATGAATGCCTATCTACTTGTATGTTAGCAACAGTGACAACTCATTGAGTAGATTTGCATATGTGACGCCTCAGAAATTCATGGTGATGGCTGTGCATTGTAAAATCGGAAATCTAACAATTGTTCTGATATCATATGTACATCCCAAACTATGGTTAATAGTAAGGTTGTCCTCCGGAAATATCAGCAGAAAATATATTAGGCCTAAAAACCCTAAAAATGTGTTTGTCCATGGAGTAATACTCCATGGTTTGTCTAATAGATAATTTTTATTTTATTTAAAAGGCACCAAAAGTAGAAAAACTGAGTTACACTTCAAACTATCAAAGCAAAAAGGAAACAGAGAGGACAACTCAGGCAATAAACAAGCATAAATCTGTTATTGTGAAGAAACAAACTGCTTTGGGTAAAGGTTGTCCATTTAACAGCAAACCAGATGTTATTGATTTTAAGGTAAAACTTAACCTACTCTCTTGCAGTTTATTGCTTTAATGTGTTACAGTATATGATCTTGAAAAATACAACACAAACCTTATCACAATTTTAGAATAGACATAGGGTATGTTCAGACTCACGGAGTTACGGTGGAGTTATCTACGCAAGGCGTACGGTAATCCGTGGCGTTAAAAGCCAAGGTGTTCAGACACAACGATCAACATTCCAATGCCTTGTGTTGTGTTTAAAACACTCTGATCAGGTCAAAGCAGATAGAACTATATGTATACATTCATGACAATGCATGAAAGTTTACATCGTTTACATTGTTTTTTTATTTTTATTTATATAGTGTTTACCTTTAAATATACTGATTTGTTCTTACTACTTGTAGAATTGCATTTTAATTCAAAATAATTTAAAACGTAATTGTTACATGGACAATTATCTGATTAATTGATTTAATTTATAAAAATATCATATTACTGACGCCAACTTTACTGTTCTTTAAAATCTGAACCTGAAAATACATTTGACATAGCTATTTCGCTGTCGTATCATAGGGTACGGGTATGTAGTTTTTGTCTGCTAATCGTGGTCGTGTATTTTCATTGGTTAAGGTTAAAATCACTGATGCATCACTGGATTAGCGTTATGAAATCTACCCTCTCCCGCTAGATTTATTAACGCCACTGGCGCAGAGTAACAGCTTCCTAACGCTAATCCGCGGCATGGTTTAGACACAAAAATATGTACGCCGCTTACATAACTCCACCGTAACTCTGTGAGTCTGAACATACCCATAAACACCATATATTTATGTGATTATTTATCGCATGTTAACCTTTTATTGTTATAAAAACAATATAAGATAATAGATCATTTCATTTGTATGTTTAATTTCTCTCCTCTCCACTTTTGATATTTGAAAGGCATTTGTTTTGGCGGTAGAAACTCATTACAACACTAGTTGTGTGGGTGGGTGGTCATACTTCGAACTGCGTTATCGGCCGAATACTTTGCCTAAACGTTTACCTCTCTATATCAACTGAGAAAATCAATAGGAATAGGAAAATATTTGATATATAGGCCTAGGCTAGTATTTCTCATATATTATTCATGTTATCACAATAAATATACATTTTTAAAAAGAAATTGCTGTCTTACTGGCATGAGTGCTCAAAATGTCATGCACCATGCATGCTCTAAATTGATTTTAAAGAATTTTAGAATTAGTATTTTTTAAATTTTCATTACTAGAGAAGAACTCTGACCTATTGCTATTGCACACACAAATTCCTGCATAGACTTACATTTTTTCATGCTTATATGTTGACTCTTGACTTAAAGTTTATGTGTAGAATTTAATTGATATCTGACAAGCAGTTATGAAATATGATTGATATGGTGCATTCACAAAATGGCATCCTGGTGACATCACACAATTCAGTGATCACGCTACCATGGTTAAAGATTATCCCCTTAAAAAAATTTGTTTCAATTTTTTTGTTGAATATGCTATTTTAATGTCATAATAGTTATTCATTTTGACCAAAAATTGGATTGGAAAAAACTGGCTGCCAGCCAATGGATTTTTGGTTGAATTTATACGTTTATCTTGTCGTTTGTGATTTCGGGGTTCTTTTTTTTACGGAAGTGATTAACTTTTAAATCTACAGAATGGATTTTATTAATCTTTATTTTTCATGTTTTGTGGGTCAATACATCTTCAAGTTTTATTATGATACAGATATTGTACAAATTTGAAAATCATTGAGATTAATTTTTTAGATGATCGGTACATAAAATTCTGTACTGAAAAAAATAAAAAGGAGAAAGTATATGAATATACTATGTTTACTGCAAAAAAAAAAGCAACTGAAATTGTGACACTAAAAATAAATACATCAGCATAGTAGTACAGAACAAATTAAATCTAGTTCACATTTAGTATTTGCATAATTTTGTTGTTCAGTTAAGTGATTTAAGAAAGATAACAGTATGTGTGCACAGACACTAATTATTATGGCATCTTCATTCTTACCGTACTGCTGCTGCTTAAACTCATTTTCATAAGGAATGAATGAATGGAGGCATTGACAGTCATTTCTATACAGTAATAATAGTAAAACATTTTTGTTCTTTAGGATTTTGATGTTTTGAAAACCTACAAGAAGAAAGTGATTCTAACTAATGTGTCGTACAGTGTCAACTTTCTGAAATATATCAACTTGTCACCTCATTTGAAAGATTTCTTTGAAATTTTGTAAGACCTTCAGTTTTTAAAAATTTGAAGTAAATAAGAAATAAATTTTAATTAATTAATTTAAACTATATCTGTACGTTAGTAAATAAATGTCATAGATTTTGTGCATTTTTAAATTTTTAATCTGTGTGCGCACATAAATTTTTGTAAAACATTTTTAGGTTTTTGTTTACAGTTGCTGATCCAGTAAATAGGGGGAATAATGTAGTGTGATTGGGATAGTCAGTCTCTCACCAGTGAAAATAAGCTACACATGTGCAGTAACAAATTAGAACATCTCAAGAAATCAGGACTCTCGCCTAAGATTTCACTGAAGATTTTCCCAATAATTGACTTCACACTATGCAAACCTGGTTTTGGAGATTTTAAAAGGGAATAAAGTTTTCAATTCATGAAATGCTACTATACAGAAAATAATGAATAATGTATGCTTATTTTAGATTTAACCCACCAGGCCAGATGTCTGCTGGAATGAGCTGTGAAATGTACATAACATTTAAGCCAATGGTATTGTATTTTTATTTTTATTTACACTAATTGACTTTTTTAACTTTAATGTGTTAAAAAGGATCATAAATAACAACGGCAGTGGCAATGATTTACTTCCCTCTTTTTTTAAATGTATTATGGAAGCTAATGAGTTGTAATGTAGATATCAATTTGTACCTACAGGATGTTCTGATGTCATATGGCCACTCAAATTTTAAAAATTGATGTTTTTTCTCTTTCCATCTAGTTAATCCCATTTAATAGAGCGCATCGCGATAATGCGTTCCCCATTTTCTCCTAGATGTTCTTTCTAAATCAATTTTCATTCACATGAGTTAAAAAAAAATTATTTTTATTATGTATTCCATATAAAAAAATTAGAATATAAACGTGAGTTACTTAATTTCATCTATACAGTATATTTTAATCTGTTATATCTCATCTGAATGAAAAGTGACCCATGTGATTAAAACTTATTATAGAAGTTGTTGAATTGTAGATATGAATTCATATGCACATTTTGTCTATCTGATGTCATGATATCATCATATGGCCAGTTGAATTCAAAAAGTCATATTTTTATCTCTTTCGTAAAAGTTTATCGCGTTTAAACGAGAGCGCATCTCACTTTTACGTGCCCAAAATTCTTCAAATTTTTATTTAAGTAATTATTTAGATAATTATATTCTAAAATAGTTATCTTTATATGTCAATTTGATGACGTCAACATTTTAATAATTGGATTTAAAAGATGGGTCTCGTGCTTATGCTACGCTGTATATAACGTATACAGTGTATTCTGTAAATACTTTACTATGCTGTATGATACAAAATAGGTACAATTCAGCACAGCACATGTCATAGGATGGCATAATCATTTTTTTATTTATTTTTTTATTTCATATGCATCCAACAGCGAGTCACTCGCCAATTACAGGATGGATAAAATATTTAGTACTTTATCGTGCTTATAAATTAAGTCTCATTTAACATTGTCGACGTTCATATAGTTACATATGTACATGTTGCGTTTGTGCGGATAACCTGAACTCGTCACTTTGACAAGTTCAAATCTAGTTATCATTGACTTTACATAGAGAAAAAAATTCAGCAAAGATATTAAAGAATTAATTAATATTATGAATTCACTTTTTTCACTTGCCAATATAATGTACTACATATTTTAAATTACTATCATAGGTCAATGAAGATCTGAAAGGAGTGATTTCATTCTTGGCACAAACAGGTCCATTTGTTGTTCCAATTCAATGTACTAAAAAGAAATGTAATGTAAGTTTATATATATAATTTGGTTGTTATTATTAATGTCTCAATGTGATTTTTCACCCCAATCCAAGCTTACGAATTCCATTTTAATAATTCCAATGAGATAAACATTTTCAAATTGTCCTTTTATCCCTCAGGATTCTTGTAATTCATTAAAGTCCTGATGAACTTATTTCCAATGGCTTGGTTCCCAATATAGAGATGCAAGGGCATGTATTTTGACAAATCGCAAGCGATGGATTCAAAGTGTCTTTTACAATGTATATTTTAAATATATAACCTGAAAACAATATTATTATACATGCTTTCAAGTGATCTACTGTATTTATAATGTCCCTTTAATTCTTCCTCTGGTATTTATTATTTTATTATAAGATGGAAATGAAAAATATTAAGGTGGATGCAATCATTACAAATCCTGTACATGTGACACACGTGAAGCTATTGTAGGTCCTTAGTATTGCTAGATTTTATCGTATTACGCCGTAATAATTTCTAGTTTCTCTCTCTTTTTTAGTTATCTGTTGATTGTGATTATATTGACTTTGGTAATCAAGTGATTGGTGAAAATTTAAAAAAGTCGATAACTCTGACTAATAAAGGAGCCAAAGGAACTAGCTTTAAGTTTCTAAGAACATCAGGTAAATCTTTACAACTGTTTGTTTATAAGTTTTGCCTCTCATGCTTACTTTAATACACATCTTGCACTAATGTAGGTGTCCCATGTTTTACATCTCACTGCTACTCATGGTTTTTAGGTGTATACATCTTGCACTACTGCAGTAGGTGTCCCATGTTTTACATCTCACTGCTACTCATGGTTTTTACGTGTATACATCTTGCACTACTAGGTGTCCCATGTTTTACATCTCACTGCTACTCATGGTTTTTAGGTGTATACATCTTGCACTACTAGGTGTCCCATGTTTTACATCTCACTGCTACTCATGGTTTTTACGTGTATACATCTTGCACTACTAGGTGTCCCATGTTTTACATCTCACTGCTACTCATGGTTTTTAGGTGTATACATCTTGCACTACTAGGTGTCCTATGTTTTACATCTCACTGCTACTCATGGTTTTTAGGTGTATACATCTTGCACTACTGTGAGGTGTCCTATGTTTTACATCTCACTGCTACTCATGGTATTTAGGTGTATACATCTTGCACTACTAGGTGTCCCATGTTTTACATCTCACTGCTACTCATGGTTTTTAGGTGTATACATCTTGCACTACTAGGTGTTCCATGTTTTACATGTCACTGCTACTCATGGTATTTAGGTGTATACATCTTGCACTACTGTGAGGTGTTCCATGTTTTACATCTCACTGCTACTCATGGTTTTTACGTGTATACATCTTGCACTACTAGGTGTCCCATGTTTTACATCTCGCTGCTACTCATGGTATTTAGGTGTATACATCTTGCACTACTAGGTGTCCCATGTTTTACATCTCACTGCTACTCATGGTTTTTAGGTGTATACATCTTGCACTACTAGATGTCCCATGTTTTACATCTCACTGCTACTCATGGTATTTAGGTGTATACATCTTGCACTACTAGGTGTCCTATGTTTTACATCTCACTGCTACTCATGGTATTTAGGTGTATACATCTTGCACTACTAGGTGTCCCGTGTTTTACATCTCACTGCTACTCATGGTATTTAGGTGTATACATCTTGCACTACTAGGTGTCCCGTGTTTTACATCTCACTGCTACTCATGGTATTTAGGTGTATACATCTTGCACTACTAGGTGTCCCGTGTTTTACATCTCACTGCTACTCATGGTTTTTAGGTGTATACATCTTGCACTACTAGGTGTCCCATGTTTTACATCTCACTGCTACTCATGGTTTTTAGGTGTATACATCTTGCACTACTAGGTGTCCCATGTTTTACATCTCACTGCTACTCATGGTTTTTAGGTGTATACATCTTGCACTACTAGGTGTCCCATGTTTTACATCTCACTGCTACTCATGGTATTTAGGTGTATACATCTTGCACTACTAGGTGTCCTATGTTTTACATCTCACTGCTACTCATGGTATTTAGGTGTATACATCTTGCACTACTAGGTGTCCCGTGTTTTACATCTCACTGCTACTCATGGTATTTAGGTGTATACATCTTGCACTACTAGGTGTCCCGTGTTTTACATCTCACTGCTACTCATGGTATTTAGGTGTATACATCTTGCACCACTAGGTGTCCTATGTTTTACATCTCACTGCTACTCATGGTTTTTAGGTGTATACATCCTGCACTACTAGGTGTCCCGTGTTTTACATCTCACTGCTACTCATGGTATTTAGGTGTATACATCCTGCACTACTAGGTGTCCCGTGTTTTACATCTCACTGCTACTCATGGTATTTAGGTGTATACATCTTGCACTACTAGGTGTCCCGTGTTTTACATCTCACTGCTACTCATGGTTTTTACGTGTATACATCTTGCACTACTAGGTGTCCCATGTTTTACATCTCACTGCTACTCATGGTATTTAGGTGTATACATCTTGCACTACTAGGTGTCCTATGTTTTACATCTCACTGCTACTCATGGTATTTAGGTGTATACATCTTGCACTACTAGGTGTCCCATGTTTTACATCTCACTGCTACTCATGGTATTTAGGTGTATACATCTTGCACTACTAGGTGTCCCGTGTTTTACATCTCACTGCTACTCATGGTATTTAGGTGTATACATCTTGCACTACTAGGTGTCCCGTGTTTTACATCTCACTGCTACTCATGGTATTTAGGTGTATACATCTTGCACTACTAGGTGTCCCATGTTTTACATCTCACTGCTACTCATGGTATTTAGGTGTATACATCTTGCACTACTAGGTGTCCCATGTTTTACATCTCACTGCTACTCATGGTTTTTAGGTGTATACATCTTGCACTACTAGGTGTCCCGTGTTTTACATCTCACTGCTACTCATGGTATTTAGGTGTATACATCTTGCACTACTAGGTGTCCCGTGTTTTACATCTCACTGCTACTCATGGTATTTAGGTGTATACATCCTGCACTACTAGGTGTCCCATGTTTTACATCTCACTGCTACTCATGGTATTTAGGTGTATACATCTTGCACTACTAGGTGTCCCATGTTTTACATCTCACTGCTACTCATGGTTTTTAGGTGTATACATCTTGCACTACTAGGTGTCCCGTGTTTTACATCTCACTGCTACTCATGGTATTTAGGTGTATACATCTTGCACTACTGTGAGGTGTCCTATGTTTTACATCTCACTGCTACTCATGGTTTTTAGGTGTATACATCTTGCACCACTAGGTGTCCTATGTTTTACATCTCACTGCTACTCATGGTATTTAGGTGTATACATCTTGCACTACTAGGTGTCCCGTGTTTTACATCTCACTGCTACTCATGGTATTTAGGTGTATACATCTTGCACCACTAGGTGTCCTATGTTTTACATCTCACTGCTACTCATGGTTTTTAGGTGTATACATCTTGCACTACTAGGTGTCCTATGTTTTACATCTCACTGCTACTCATGGTATTTAGGTGTATACATCTTGCACTACTAGGTGTCCCATGTTTTACATCTCACTGCTACTCATGGTTTTTAGGTGTATACATCTTGCACTACTAGGTGTCCCATGTTTTACATCTCACTGCTACTCATGGTATTTAGGTGTATACATCTTGCACTACTAGGTGTCCCGTGTTTTACATCTCACTGCTACTCATGGTATTTAGGTGTATACATCTTGCACTACTAGGTGTCCTATGTTTTACATCTCACTGCTACTCATGGTTTTTAGGTGTATACATCTTGCACTACTAGGTGTCCCATGTTTTACATCTCACTGCTACTCATGGTTTTTAGGTGTATACATCTTGCACTACTAGGTGTCCCGTGTTTTACATCTCACTGCTACTCATGGTATTTAGGTGTATACATCTTGCACTACTAGGTGTCCCATGTTTTACATCTCACTGCTACTCATGGTATTTAGGTGTATACATCTTGCACTACTAGGTGTCCCGTGTTTTACATCTCACTGCTACTCATGGTATTTAGGTGTATACATCTTGCACTACTAGGTGTCCTATGTTTTACATCTCACTGCTACTCATGGTTTTTAGGTGTATACATCTTGCACTACTAGGTGTCCCGTGTTTTACATCTCACTGCTACTCATGGTATTTAGGTGTATACATCTTGCACTACTAGGTGTCCCGTGTTTTACATCTCACTGCTACTCATGGTTTTTAGGTGTATACATCTTGCACTACTAGGTGTCCCGTGTTTTACATCTCACTGCTACTCATGGTATTTATGTGTATACATCTTGCACTACTAGGTGTCCCGTGTTTTACATCTCACTGCTACTCATGGTTTTTAGGTGTATACATCTTGCACTACTAGGTGTCCCGTGTTTTACATCTCACTGCTACTCATGGTATTTAGGTGTATACATCTTGCACTACTAGGTGTCCCGTGTTTTACATCTCACTGCTACTCATGGTATTTAGGTGTATACATCTTGCACCACTAGGTGTCCTATGTTTTACATCTCACTGCTACTCATGGTTTTTAGGTGTATACATCCTGCACTACTAGGTGTCCCGTGTTTTACATCTCACTGCTACTCATGGTATTTAGGTGTATACATCCTGCACTACTAGGTGTCCCGTGTTTTACATCTCACTGCTACTCATGGTATTTAGGTGTATACATCTTGCACTACTAGGTGTCCCGTGTTTTACATCTCACTGCTACTCATGGTTTTTAGGTGTATACATCTTGCACTACTAGGTGTCCCATGTTTTACATCTCACTGCTACTCATGGTATTTAGGTGTATACATCTTGCACTACTAGGTGTCCCATGTTTTACATCTCACTGCTACTCATGGTTTTTAGGTGTATACATCTTGCACTACTAGGTGTCCCGTGTTTTACATCTCACTGCTACTCATGGTATTTAGGTGTATACATCTTGCACTACTAGGTGTCCCATGTTTTACATCTCACTGCTACTCATGGTTTTTAGGTGTATACATCTTGCACTACTAGGTGTCCCGTGTTTTACATCTCACTGCTACTCATGGTATTTAGGTGTATACATCTTGCACTACTAGGTGTCCCATGTTTTACATCTCACTGCTACTCATGGTTTTTAGGTGTATACATCTTGCACTACTAGGTGTCCCGTGTTTTACATCTCACTGCTACTCATGGTATTTAGGTGTATACATCTTGCACTACTAGGTGTCCCATGTTTTACATCTCACTGCTACTCATGGTTTTTAGGTGTATACATCTTGCACTACTAGGTGTCCTATGTTTTACATCTCACTGCTACTCATGGTTTTTAGGTGTATACATCTTGCACCACTAGGTGTCCCATGTTTTACATCTCACTGCTACTCATGGTATTTAGGTGTATACATCTTGCACTACTAGGTGTCCCGTGTTTTACATCTCACTGCTACTCATGGTATTTAGGTGTATACATCTTGCACTACTAGGTGTCCCGTGTTTTACATCTCACTGCTACTCATGGTTTTTAGGTGTATACATCCTGCACTACTAGGTGTCCCATGTTTTACATCTCACTGCTACTCATGGTATTTAGGTGTATACATCTTGCACTACTAGGTGTCCCGTGTTTTACATCTCACTGCTACTCATGGTATTTAGGTGTATACATCTTGCACTACTAGGTGTCCCGTGTTTTACATCTCACTGCTACTCATGGTATTTAGGTGTATACATCCTGCACTACTAGGTGTCCCATGTTTTACATCTCACTGCTACTCATGGTATTTAGGTGTATACATCTTGCACTACTAGGTGTCCCGTGTTTTACATCTCACTGCTACTCATGGTATTTAGGTGTATACATCTTGCACTACTAGGTGTCCCGTGTTTTACATCTCACTGCTACTCATGGTATTTAGGTGTATACATCCTGCACTACTAGGTGTCCCATGTTTTACATCTCACTGCTACTCATGGTATTTAGGTGTATACATCTTGCACTACTAGGTGTCCCGTGTTTTACATCTCACTGCTACTCATGGTATTTAGGTGTATACATCTTGCACTACTAGGTGTCCCATGTTTTACATCTCACTGCTACTCATGGTATTTAGGTGTATACATCTTGCACTACTAGGTGTCCCGTGTTTTACATCTCACTGCTACTCATGGTTTTTACGTGTATACATCTTGCACTACTGTGAGGTGTCCCCTGTTTTATTATTATGAATATCTAGACAGCATTTGCAGATTTGTATAATGAATTTACCTATTTTCTAGGATTAAGGCAGACCCCGACATCAGCTGGTACTTCACTTGGTGGTTTTGTAAGTATTGTTTAAAAATATATAAATTATAATTGAATACAAAATTGAAATGAAATAGTATACAAATAATGAGTGTTTGAGAGTTGGATGGTTATTATATTCTTTGTAAGGTTGACAGTCAATCTTTCAAGAAAAGTCAGGCCATTCAAAGGCGGCTCTCCAATTTTGCACGCAGTTGTCATTGACAGCATGGTGAAAGTATCAAACATTTTTACAAAAAGCGTTTAATAGTGCCGTCATTCACAGTGCAAAATAATGATGCATAATTAACCAATCAAATGGCAAGGATAGAAACAGGTGTAACTTATTTATTTTTTTGGAGTAAAGTATAATTTAAGTTTATATTGTATAGAAACTATTGTAGTTGTAATTTCACCTACACCATGTATTTGAAGATATCTTACAGCTCTTCAGAATCAAAGGTGACCTTGAAGTTTATAACTTATTATGAAAGATATGAATTCATGTAAAAATTGTGCTGTGACGTCATATATATGGCCAGCTGAATTAAAGAAATAGATTTCTCTTAATAAGATTTGTCTATTTTTATCACTTAATTCTTTTTTTTTAGACTTCAATTGAGAAGTCCCAGAGTAATGTTTTGGACAAGCATCTGAAGCACTCAATATCTGATCCTGAAAGTGCATCTAAAACAGAAGATTGCCAGGGTAATGATACATTTTGTAGTAAGTAATTTTGTTAGTATTTAGACTGTATTTATTGACTATGAAGTGATAACATTTTGGAATGTGACTTTGACGCTTCAGGATATAAGGAAAGTTTTTTGTAAAAATTTTGTTTTGAAATGCATGACATTCTCATTTACACTACTGATATTTTTACTTAATTATAGGCCAATGTTAAAAAAGAGAGAAATAGTTTGAGAGTATGGCCTACTGCAATATTAACACATTTTTTACATCAGCGTCCTCCACATTTCAGCAAACTGAAACTGAAACTTTTATTTGCTACGTTTTAGTATCGAGTATAGACTAAATTTGTTTTATGTTATTTTATTACTTGATGATTTGAATATTTAATTTGATATTAAGATGTTTATTTCATCTGTAGGGACTGTAGAATTGGGAGACTTGGACGGCATGGGTGTTGGTAAAACTACAGAGGGAATATTAGAGCCTTTCTCATCGGTGAAACTTGAGATCATATACAATCCTAGTATATCCGGCAGAGTTGAAACAGAATTTGAAATACATTTTGATGACCAAGATTCATCAGTGGTAAGAAAATATATATTTTTTTGTCTTTTTTCCTATGGTCATTGTGGCCACTTTGTTTTTCCAAGCAATTTTATACATTCCTTCTCATTGCCAGATTGACTTTTAACTCCACTTTTTTCATATTATGTGTACTAATAAAATTCTATAACTTTTGTAGATTTCAGTGAAGTCGATTGCGTATGCCATTGATGTACCAGTTTGGGTGAAACATGGAAATATTGACTTGAATATTTGTATGGTTGATCGATTATACCAAGATGCTGTCATAGTCAATAATAGGGCCACAACTTCTCTGCGTCTAACGTTTGAAGTTTGCAAGGAGCTTCAGAGTCACCTGGAGCTATTGCCAAAAACAGGCTATATTCAGGCTCAGTCACAATTTTCAGCACAACTGAAATTTTTTCCAAGGTATTGGATTTTATCAACATTTTTTTCAACTAAAGTTTGCACATGCTCTGCTTGCTTATGGTTTGCACATGCTCTGCTTGCTTATGGTTTGCACATGCTCTGCTTGCTTATGGTTTGCACATGCTCTGTTTGCTTATGGTATCGGATTGTAGGTTTTCCCTTTTCAATTTACTACCTTTAAAATTTTATATATAAAAACAAATAACTAATATTAAAATATTTATAACCCAATTATTAAGAAGTAAACTGATACGAGAGTAGCACTGACATGAAAAAACGAACAAATAAAAAATTACATTAAGAAATTGCAAGTATGACGTCCAACAGCTTTAATATGGAAAACAGCGAGATAAAATTACAATTAAAAATCCTGCCCAACGTGTGTGTCAAAAAAGTGAAACTTGGGCTGCACTGAATTTGTTCTTGATATTGGCTGGTGGATTTATAGTGCAATTTCTGAGGGTGGTGGTCCATATGAGATGGTGCCTTTATATTGCCTCATAATGTTTGTCCAGGTGGGTGGTCAGCCATGGATTTTTCTTGGAAACAATATTTTAGGCAGCGAAATGACATTTTTTGTGGAACGGTGACAGTATAGGTTATGAACTTGTTGGAGAATAAAGTGATCATTTGTAGACAGGATCTCTCCATCCGCAATCAATTTGATCTCTTTGTGGATGTCATATGTAGAGAAGGAATAGTGCTTGGCCCGGATCCTTTCATATTTTTATTTTACAAATATTGTAATAATATATCCTTGAATTTTTAAAAACTGCCATAACAGGAGTGGATGTAGGATTTAGTTTTGCTACAATTAGAGTTTAAAATAAAATATTGATTTTCACTAATTTTTTGTTTTAAATCAGGTTTAAAAAATAGGTCATTGAACTCTGACTCCAAAGTGCATCATCAGAATGATCAATCAGAATCTGGTTTTCAGATGAATTAAAATATGTTTCACACAAAGATCATTAGGCCAATGGTATAATGTGCACTATTTCGACTTATCTCTCAGACTATTACTGTACTAACATCATACTTCATTTATCATACAGGAAGTCAATTTTTGATGAAGGAGGGAAGTATTTTGACAAAGAAACTGGTGTCCTTGAAGCACCGATGACAATAAGAGTGGCTGATCAGGTAAAAGATATTTCAATATATTCATCAAAGTTATACACATTTTAAAGAGCATGCACCATGCTTTTACGTGCCAAATTTTCTTCCAATTCTTCTATTTATTTGCTCAATTCATTATCTTCTGAAATTGTCATTCTAAAACTTTTTTTAAATAATGTCATAATACCAAAAAATTAAAACATGATGTGGATCCCGTAATTTCACCTCTGCTACACTGTATATAGATATACAGTATAATGTATATTATGACACATAGGTACAGCTCAAGAATATGAGCATACTATAATATAGTATACAAATAATGAATGTTTATGAGTGCAATGGTACAAATAATGGCACGAGGTGAATGATGAAAGGTTATATCAACGAGGCAAAGCCGAGTTGATATAACCTTTCATCATTCACCAAGTGCCATTATTTGTACCATTACACGAATACAAAACATTCATTATTTGTTTTATATAACATCTAAATAAATTCTAGTTATTTGAATCAAATAAAAGGTAGCCCTAGCCAAAGCTTACTACATTTCATTCACACACATTTGATTAAAAACAGTTAACATTTGGTTTTTAATAATGTTATATTAAATGTTATATTTATATGGATTTCGTAAACACACCTACTTTTGTGTTAATTATGTCAACAAACGACCAAACAATCCTAGGCCTAGCAAGGCTAAAACGCCTAGGCTAGGCCTAGCCTAATACTAGCATGGCCTAGGCTAGACCTAGTAGCCTAGTAGTACTAGCTTGGCTGAAAGGCAAAACTTCGACAGACAATTGGAACTTATCTAAGCTAATTATGGTTTTTCCAACAATTCCACGTCTTGTAGGGATGTCCCCATTAATTAATCAATCAAAATCCTAAAAACGATCTAAAGCTAATTTAAATGCCTTTTTGAATGAAATTAGTACATAATGTCCAAATCGTACACAAATATCTGCTGCTGTTGCATATCTCGCGGTGGTGTTTACAAATGAAACTGAGACCAGACGACAGGTGGCGCTGTTGTATTTCACAGTACATAGCCATATCATAGGATAATTTGTGTACTAGATTTTTTTTCATCCGCGAGACGTTTTTTTTTTCGTACACAAAAATGTTTCAAAAAGTACTATTTAACGATCGTTGAATAGTGCGTACTATTGCACGCCATGTGACCCACATTCGTCCAATCAAATGACAGGAATTTATATAGGTGTTATATAATATGTACTATTGCACGCCATGTAACCCATAGCAAAAAAAATTAGTAGATTTAAGTAGTCGTAAGTAGAAATAGCTCTATTTTTAGTAGCCCTAATAGTTTTTAAGTAGACCTTTTTATCTCGCCTACTAAGGATTTTAACTCAATAAGTCAACGATGGAATGACTACTTCCCAGCTATATAAAATAGATAGTTTATCAACAGTTACTGGCTATTATCAGTTTGTTTATGTCTATTAATAGGTTGCTGGTAGCCCTTGATATAGCTATTGTAAGTAGACAATAGATAGATGCATACAACTGTGTTACTCACAGATTAAAAATAGTGAAAATCTATCTAATACTATTAGTGGGGGTTTTGAATTATGCTAATGAGGTAAAACCTATTAGGACCTATCTAAAATCTGCCTAAAATCTACTTATTAGTAGGTACCTTAATAGGTAATAGAGCTATATCTATTAAGGCGATAACTTATAAGGCTAATAGATATAGATCTACTAAGACTTTTTGTTATGGGAACCCACAGTAGGTGTGTCATAAAATCCAAATAAATATAAAATTTGATATATTATAAAATATCATTTTCATTTGTCTCATGAAAATATAACCTTTTATCTTTCACCTATTATTTGTACATCACACTCAAAAACATTCATTTTTTTTGTCTACGATTGTGTGATACAGTAGTACGTTTATTTTTCTTGTACAAAAAAAAAATCTGTGTAAAATCGAATAGCACTCTGACTGTTGTTTTGTGCAACCGGAAGAAACGACGCCTCATAAAAATAGGATTTCATCTTTCACTTCGTTATTTGTACCATCATACTCAAACATTTATTATTTGTACAGTATACAGTAATAGCAGTCTTTAAATGATATGCTGTGTAACAATTACTTTACTATACTGATCAATAAACTGGAAATGAGCAACATTTTAAGAATTTGAATCAATTACAGGAACATTTTTGAACTTCCACTTTCACACTAATACAGATAAAAATGTGCTTGATTTGATTTGGATGGTGCAAGATTATGTTATTTTGTTTATCTATTTTTATCTTCTGCAGACGTCAGCAGTACATTTTACTCTGCATGCTGTTGTAACTGTTACTGACTTTGAACTGAATCCTAACAATATTGACTTTGGATACTGTACTATAAATGAGTCTGTGATTGCTAAAATCAATTTAACCAATAAGTCAGTCTTGTCTCAAAAATTTGGATTTGTCAATCTACCAGATGTAAGTATTAATGAAATTTAATGTCACTTTTTCTTAATGATTCTATTTTATAATACACCTAAATGTAAGAAATAAATATGTTAAGATATGAATATGTTTGAATGTGTTAAGAATTAAAAAAATGAATATGGATGGAAATGAATATGTTATGAAATGAAAATGGAAATTTTACAAAATGATATATGTTGTATAATATGATATATGTCATTATGAAATGAACATATTTTAGTATTAAAAGAAAAATTGTGTAATTTCAGTATGTTGATGTTCAACCAAATGATGGATTTGGAACCATGTTACCATTGGAAAGCATTGAGTTAGATGTAATATTTAAACCAAAAAAGGCTGCAGTCTACTCTTTTGAACTGACATGTAGATCAGGAATTAATAGGTATGCCTTTTAACTATTTTTAATTTCTGTATTTGTTGTGGCATTCACTGAAAGATTTTGCCAAAACCATTTATAATCTATGAATACAGAGATTATTTCTTTAATTAAAAATCAGGAATCCTTTTATCATTTTATTGCAAAATTAACTTCCAAAATGAATATGGTGTCTATTGTCTTTGAATAGTGCAGCAAATAATTAGTGACCCGGAAGTCTCAATTCATTTTCCATCTTTAAACTCTTGGTACATATAAATATACAATATACAAATACGTTCTGAGTTTGCTTTATATTATTAAATTAATATCAAACTTTTTAGTGGACCCTCTGGTTTCTAAAAATCGAGTTTAGAATTTAAAATCTTTCAATCTGATAATTAAAAAGAAACAAATACAGAAAGTGTAACAGCCTAAAAATTGTTTTTACTAATCAAATTTTTTCAGAGATTTCAAGATTCGTTGTAAAGGTATAGGAGTTCACCCACCTATAACCATTTCAAATTCCATCATTCATTTTCCTGCAACAGCCCTTGGTGATTCCTCGACAGCTACTATAGATATAATCAACTCTCACAAAAGTGCCAATGAATTCACTCATCTAGTTCCCAGAATTGGCAATGGTTCCGTGTTTCCTGTTGGACCAATATCATTTGAGTTTTGCATTCCAAAAGATGCTCCATTAGAAATTTCACCATCTATTGGAACTATTGATGTTGGCTCTGTGAGTAATTTTAATTCATTTTTTTATAAATAATATGTATAAACAATTGTAACTTTTCCAGCATAGACCTTGCCTTGAAGTTGTGCAACATACTTTTTTATGGCATCAGAGCAGAGTAGTGTATAATTTTAAAAAGAAACTTTACAAAGGCATTATTCATGTTCAACTCCTTGTAGCATACGCATATACCACAATTCATGGGCACAGGCCTTTCAAACATGTTTAGTGTAGATGTTTTTCCTTTTTTGGACAAACCTTCCATTTTTGTGTTTTTGGTATCCCAGTGTGCCAAGTTTTAGAATGTTATTACAAAATAGGATCTTGACAGGCCTACTACATTAAAAATGCTCAAAGTGCCTGGTCTAAAACAGGACATTTGTTCCAGTCAAGGTTTCCTCAGTGGATAATTTTTTCTTCGGCAATATTGTAAAATGCGACTATAGTTGTTGCAGACTAGATTTCCTCCAAACAACTCAAAGTTCACGTCTAAAAATCGACACATAATTGATATTAAATAATTATCATGTGCACACTTATACTACAAAGGTGCATTCTTCAAAATAACACAAAATCAGGCACAAATAAGCAAGATGCATTCTGTTGAATGTGATAATATATGAAGAAAGAGAAAAAAAAACTAAAACGAAGTGGCCATTTGATGACGTCACAACATTTTGTATGTCGGATGTGTACATGAATATCTACAACTCAATGGCTTCCAGAATAAATTAAAAAAATTAGCGGGTCATTGTGCATTCTGAAGAACTATTTTCATTTTTAAAATGCCTTATTTTTTTACCATTGTCAGCACTTTTGTGCAATTATTGTGCGCATTTTGCCATTTTTAACCTGCTCGTATAGCGTTATTTTAATTCAAAATGGACTTTTGTTTCTTTTATCATGCACGCAAAAACGTGTTTATGCGCAGTAATTTTTTGAAACATGCTCTAAATTGATCAAAACATAATTTTCAGCTTTTCAAATTTGTAACATGCCTGACCCTATGTACGCGTGTGTTTTTATTTGCTAATATTTTTACCCTTCACCTGAAGTTTACGTATAGTGAATTTTATTGATATTTTATGACGAGTTATGGAGATATGATTGAGAATGTGGTGAGTGATCACGCTGAAAAGCTTATTAGGAAGTTAAATTGTTTGAAAGATATTGTGAATGTTTGTCATTGACATTTAACTTTTTGAGATTCATACAATAACAATATAATAATAATATATAATAATAATAGGTGATCATTTTATTCTGGAATATACAGCTACCTGAACTTTTACTCTCTGTTTATCTTCCATGTTTGCTCATTGAAATAGCTTTCATGATGCGTGTTTAATTTATTTTTATCAGAGAAAGAAGATTAGTGTCAGATTTAATCCAATGTTGACAGATACTGACATTCAACATGAGGCTGTCAACATTGTCACCAAATCATTGAAAGCTCAAGTCCAGAAGGAAGTGCAAGAAGCAAAACTTTTGGCTCAGAAAAATGTCATAGAGCCATCTGAGGTATGTTACATCAATGTGTTTTACCAGTCCTAACTTTTAAAAAGAGTTCTGATTGGCTAAAATTAGCAGATTCCAATTGGCATATTATTATGTAGGGTATGTTGCCCATGATTGTCGGTTTTCATTGTACTTATCTGATGCCTCTCCATCAAGCACCTCACTCTATTGTAAAAAAAAACACGCGAACACCTACATTGTCATACACCCCCACTCTAATAATGGTACAGTCTATAATGGGTAGGTTGTCCTAGTGGGTGTTGTCCAGGTGGTCTTTAAGGAAAAAGTCAGCAAACTATTAACTAACCTTATGTGAACCTTAGTAAATCTTCAGTTTTCAGCATTAACCATTTGCATTTCACGACTTTACGTTGTGTTACGATAATGGTTAAAAATAGTTCTTTGCCAAGTAGACAGGGGTTTTTCCTTTTTTTATTTTTAGTATTGTGTGCAAAGTTATATGCCAAGATAAGAATTGCAATGAGAAAATTTGAGAAAATTACACCCCATAATTGCTCACATAATAATCAACACTACAGCAAATACATATATAACAAATTCTGGAGTTTTCTGTCAAAAAGTGAGAGGAATATGTCCACCAGGATCTGCACCATTGCTTGTTAATATTATTTTTAATTATTTTCCGTCATCATCTTTGGTGTACACTAGGGTATAATACTGCATTTCATTGTCGTCTAGGAAGTGGTTATCTTTACTATTAGTAAAATATATAACAATTCTTCTACGTTTTGCATTTGAATATTCTTGTAGTCTCCTGTTCCATGTTTTAAACCTTGGTGGCATTAATAATTACAAATCAATTTTTTTTATTAGCAAAAAGGAAAAAAATCAACAAAAAAAACAGGTATTAAATCTGCAAGTAACAAAGGACGAGGTGGGAGGACTAGTAGTGGTGTGCTGCTGTCAGTGTTACCAAAAGATGTTATTCTACCAGTGCCAGAGGATATTCAATCAAGGTAGACAACAAACCAGTTTCGAATTGCTTTATTTTTCATTCTTTTGTGCAAATTATTTCAGAAGATATTTTTTAGACTATTCCAATAAAAAAAAAATATATACATAAATGTTCATTCTTAATTAGTGCCACAGACTACATAAAAATGAGTTCCAAGATAAGTTATTGGACTTTTTGTATTGTTGTTTTTCATTGTTAAGTGTTTATCGATGAATAACTTGTATAACGGTTTTTAAAGTATAATGATTTTTAAATAGTTTTAATGTTTAATGCCAAGAAACCTGTAGTTATACTAAATCTCACAGATTTCCTCATCATAAATGTTTAAAAATTAATTAATAGTTGATCAGTATATGAATGGACGGTTTAGAGTCATTGAATTACCAACTTCGTAACTTGTGGCGCATACGTAAATTTATTACTAAGGATGCTTGCCACAATGCCGTCAGGGGACTGATCCTGTCCCGCCTTGACTATGCTAACTCGCTCTTGCTTGATGCCCGCGAAGTTGATCTTAAACAATTACAGCGATTGCAGAACAAGGCGGCGCAGCTGGTCTTTGTGTGTGGACGGGATCAGCCCTCGGATGTTTTATTGAAAGATCTCCATTGGCTTCATATAAAAAAAAGGATTTTGTACAAAGTTATTGTTTTTGTTTATAAATGTATTTACTCTGTTGTTCCTTTGTACAATTTTGATTTAATTAAGTTTAACCGTGACCAGCTTTCATTTAATTACAGGTGTCGACTTCGCTCCTCTAATGATCCCACCCGACTTTTCGTTCCACGATCTAATCGGAAAGCTGGTGACAATGCTTTTTCTGTCGCCGCTCCGCGGATCTGGAACGCGCTGCCTGTCGATTTAAGAGTAGCGAATTCGGCACCTCTATTTAAACGTCAACTTAAAACTTTTCTTTTTAATAAATTACTAAGTATTGTTAGGCGCTCTGTTCTTTGTAGGGCGCCATATAAAAACCTAAATAGAATAGAATAGAGTATTTCTATTCGTGTAACAAATATATATTAACCTTTTCTAAATGTTGAATGTAAAAATAGTTGTATTTGAATTGGTTAATGCAACTCCAAAAGGTTTTTTTTTTTTCATTGAATCAGCTCTAATGATTATTCTTTGGCAAGGACGTCATTGTATCGTCAGTTCATCAATTCATTTAGCAGTTATTCAATACCTTGCTTTGTCGCCACTGGGACACCTGCTTATCCTGCTACATTACCATACAGGTATTGCATTTTCCCTTTTTTTATTATGTTTGTAACTTGAAAACACCTACCAGATTGATCAGTATTATCAAGCCCTTTATTAAACACCTACCAGATTGATCTATCAGTATTATCAAGCCCTTTAAAACACCTACCAGATTGATCTATCAGTATTATCAAGCCCTTTAAAACACCTACCAGATTGATCTATCAGTATTATCAAGCCCTTTAAAACACCTACCAGATTGATCTATCAGTATTATCAAGCCCTTTAAAACACCTACCAGATTGATCTATCAGTATTATCAAGCCCTTTAAAACACCTACCAGATTGATCTATCAGTATTATCAAGCCCTTTAACACACCTACCAGATTGATCTATCAGTATTATCAAGCCCTTTAACAAAAAAAGAAAGATCAAGAAAGTTTACACAATTTGCATAACAAAAAGCTTATTTCCACAACCATGTCACAAACCGGTTACTAGTCACAGGTTTTCTTTATGTTTGTTATGCCAGCTAATGTTTTAACAACTGTTAATGTAGAACAATCCATCACTTATGTATTAAAACCTCCAGCTACAATCCATCACTTATGTATTAAAACCTCCAGCTACAGTAATGTACTTTACCGTAGAAACACCAACAACATGTTTGCGATCATATTTAACGTATGTGGATGTTTTTTTTTAATTTAATGTCAGTAAAATTATAAAATGATCACCTATAATTCGTCAAAGTGACAAATTAAATTCTAGTTGATTATTATCAGAGTTATGTGTGATCATGGGCAAATAATACCAGAGGAAATGCATTATCTTAAATTGTCATTTGTTTGTTAGTTTTAGTGATTTTTTTATTTTTGATCAGCTTTTACAGGGACTTTCAAAACAAATAGAAACAATATAGAACCTTCTTTTATTTTGTTATCTTTTAGTGTTCACAATACCTTGTATTTGGAAGTGCATTGTCCAACTATTAAGCCGCCTATTGTTGTGATATCAAATAACGGTCAAACCATACTGGACTTTGATGATGTCTCTATTGGTCAACGGATCATCAAATCTATCACAATTCAGAACATTTCACATATTGTACAGGATGTATCCTTTCTTCAATGTATTTTTTTTTTTCACAATTGAAACATTTCCAAGCCTGTTGATGCTTCTTGTTTGCTCATCTCAAAATATAATATGAATACAAAGTTTTTAGCACTCTGCAAAAAAACTTGTGTTTATACTTGTTTATATATATATGTATTGATATCAATGTTAATGAATATGAAGTAATAGATTTATGGTTTTTACCAATCTATTTTACTTATTTTAAATTGTAAAACTTTGTGTCATTCCTGGCTGGGATGTGCCATTGAAAGTGACCGAGTTTGCTGTTGGAATCCCACAGTATGTTTGTTATTTTATTGTTTGTAAATTGTATTGTTCTGGAATAAATATAATATAATTTAAATTAATTTCTCTTTGAGCAATATAGACCACAGGAGTCTAATTTGCAAACTATACATGTACAGGTACTCAAGATCTGTAACCACACTTCTATTGTATTGTTAAAAATGTTGTTGTTTTACCCAAAACGTCATTTGTAAGTCTGTGCGACGTAATCGTACGCACACTCCACTATTGAGGATTTTTTGCTTTCTCAATATCCATCATGATAAACCTAATGAAAAACATCGTAATTTTGATTTCATTTATTATGTCGATAAATAAAAGTCGAAATGATTACCAAAACCCCAATCGAGCAAGTAATTCATAATGGAGACAAGTAACCCTGCAGACTTTGTGTTATCTTTTTTTTAAAATTATAGTTCTTTTCTTGTTGAATTGTAGACTGGATGTTGGCTTTTAATAAAAATAAATGCACTTTGATCACTCAAATGTTCATTGTAAATACCAAATTAACGAATTAGAAGCAGTTGAGAAAATAAAGATTTAGAAGTATTAATCATTAATGACTGCAAACCTAGCCAACATTGTGCCAGAATATATCTCACTGAGGCATGAACTGTTTATGAAGTATCAAGAGGACTCTTATACACATTGATATAGACTGTAATGTTACATACAAACAATGTATGCTCTCACCTTGAATTTTGTGTTCAGGTATGGAATCCGTAACTTCAAAAGGACATAAATGTACTTGAAAGAGTACAACATCATGTGACCCATTCATATTCATATGAAAAAGTTGTTAAAGTTTCTTGCTTAACAGCCTTGTATGAAACATATTTGTAGCAAAGGAGGTCCTCTTTCAAATGAAATGTAATGTAAGCAGATGTACAGTACACAAGGACATCATTATAGACTGTTTAAACTCACTTTTTCACATTAAAGTAAATACATATTGAAACAGTTCGCCAACCTTCTGAGACCATCAACACAAAAACTGCTTGGACTCATTGAAGACATAGGGTCAAAAAGCAAACACACCGTCTAAAACTTACCTATCTAAACTAAAACTCTTATGGACTATTCTTGATGTTAATTTGTTTTGAAGAGAGTTCACCTAAATTCTGCCTTAATTCCATTTGAGATTGATTTATAATTTGCGGTGATCCAACTTCCTTTCCTTTTCCTCTGTTATATTCTGCTAAGCACATCAAAGCAACATGTTACCTCGTGCCATGGGTCAAAGCAACATGTTACCTCGTGCCATGGGTCAAAGCAACATGTTACCTCGTGCCATGGGTCAAAGCAACATGTTACCTCGTGCCATGGGTCAAAGCAACATGTTACCTCGTGCCATGGGTCAAAACATGTTTTGAAGGCTGCAGAAATGGGTTACAAAATATACAGTATATATTGGAATATACCGTATAATATCCACAAACGATAAGACATAAGTGGTGGTGTCATTCACAGTTGCATGTTTTCTTGACATGCCATCCCCTTGATGGCCTCCCCATGCAATATTCGTGCTGACGGAGCATCTGGATTCCAGGCACTTGGTAATGACCTATTTCTAAAGCAGGAACTCTATTGATATAGGCCGACTGAAAATCCAATCATCGAGAATTAAGGCTATTTAAGAATTGGAAGATAAGTTTACTCTATTTGGATCCAGATGCAGGTTTTATCTCACCTATTGTCATCACGCTCTTACAACAGCACAACTCAACTCATGCATTCGTGTGTCTGGTTTATTCGCATCCATTCGGACCCAGTGTGACAAGTTTCACTAACAGATCCCACTGTCCCATCTAGTCACAAATACAGTCAACTTTCGAAAACTAGTTTTGAAAGTTTGTTATCTACTGTACCTTTACACTGACCTTAATAAGTTTTACACTCATAACTGTAATTGTACAAGGTGTAACCCAGTTAGTTTAACACTCATAACTGTAATTGTACAAGGTGTAACCCAGTTAATTTAACACTCATAACTGTAATTGTACAAGGTGTAACCCAGTTAATTTAACACTCATAACTGTAATTGTACAAGGTGTAACCCAGTTAGTTTAACACTCATAACTGTAATTGTACAAGGTGTAACCCAGTTAGTTTAACACTCATAACTGTAATTGTACAAGGTGTAACCCAGTTAATTTAACACTCATAACTGTAATTGTACAAGGTGTAACCCAGTTAGTTTAACACTCATAACTGTAATTGTACAAGGTGTAACCCAGTTAGTTTAACACTCATAACTGTAATTGTACAAGGTGTAACCCAGTTAATTTAACACTCATAACTGTAATTGTACAAGGTGTAACCCAGTTAATTTAACACTCATAACTGTAATTGTACAAGGTGTAACCCAGTTAATTTAACACTCATAACTGTAATTGTACAAGGTGTAACCCAGTTAATTTAACACTCATAACTGTAATTGTACAAGGTGTAACCCAGTTAATTTAACACTCATAACTGTAATTGTACAAGGTGTAACCCAGTTAATTTAACACTCATAACTGTAATTGTACAAGGTGTAACCCAGTTAATTTAACACTCATAACTGTAATTGTACAAGGTGTAACCCAGTTAATTTAACACTCATAACTGTAATTGTACAAGGTGTAACCCAGTTAATTTAACACTCATAACTGTAATTGTACAAGGTGTAACCCAGTTAATGAACACATCGTAAAGTGTTTTTAATCTGAATGCTTTACATTTCCAAGCACAATGCTTCCTCCTAGTACACTAACTTCACGAAAGTACTAAGTGAAGGATCGGACGATGATGGTGATACCTTTGGACATGACGCAGTACACCCTGTCTAACCTGTTGGACGATGATGGTGACACCTTTCGACATGACGCAGTACACCCTGTCTAACCTGTTGAACGATGATGGTGACACCTTTCAACATGACGCAGTACACCCTGTCTAACCTGTTGAACGATGATGGTGACACCTTTGGACATGACGCAGTACACCCTGTCCAACCTGTTTTTCCAGTATTAGTTGTTCTATTGAGAGCAATTATTATTCACTTTATGGATAGCTTATAAGATAGGATATTTAGAGGGTTAGGTTCAGTTTGTTATTTGTTGAAATAAACCTGATTGTTTGTGGTCCCAATGCCAGTCTCAACCACGTATATGCCTGTGGTTGGTTTTAACTGGTTAAGCAGAATTCCTGTAAACTATTCCTTAATTTATTTCACCAGTTAACAAGTAGTGTACTTGATACCTGTGGACCATTCCAGTTGTTAAATGCAATAAGGTCCCTTCCACCAAATGCCACCCACACATTACTTATTGCATTTTCTCCAAAAATAGCCAAAGTGGTAAGTTCACATTATCCTTTTTCACAAAATGTCTTTTTATTTAAAAAAAAAAAATGTTACTGAACTAAACAATTAAAATGAAGCACTGTTGAAAATTTACCCAATCTTGCTTTAGCTTATTAAATGTGCATATATTCATAAGAATATCTGGCCATGCCGTTCACACACGGATTGATTGATTTCATTCATGCACACAGTTGTTTTATACTGTTTAGTTGCTCATTCGACATAATTGGTCCCATATTATTTATGCC
Organism: Antedon mediterranea; assembly: GCF_964355755.1. Taxonomy (NCBI): domain Eukaryota; kingdom Metazoa; phylum Echinodermata; class Crinoidea; order Comatulida; family Antedonidae; genus Antedon; species Antedon mediterranea. The sequence continues at coordinate 14,723,619 of NC_092672.1, read as the reverse complement.
TTTCAGTTTAATAAATCTATCAATAATAGGGTTATATATATAGTGTTTTATATATAGTAATATTTGTAATATATCAAGAAAGATTTAAAATTGCAAAATACAGTATATTTCTTAATAGTTTAAAAGTTTTGTTTTTTCACATTTCATGCAGTTTGTTGAAGTGCTAAATATAAAATGTGTTACATCAACATTGTGTGTGTCATTAAACGGTCAAGGTATGCAGCCACTGGTCAGTACTTCACTAGAGGATGACTTGTTGAACTTTGGATATGTGATTGTTGGAGAGAATTTAACTGAATCTTTTAAGGTACAATTTTTTTCGTTTTCTGTAGTTTTTGTGTCTCTCGTATCTCTAAAACTTGCAAACATAACATTTTTGTAACTTTCTCAACATATTGTCATTCACGTGAAAGTTTACAAATTAAAAGTACAATTTCTAATCAACTTTCTACGCATTTCTTGTCATTTTAAGCAAATTTGTGCGTGTGTGGTGAAAAACATATTTTATCCGTGTGATTTATGTTTTTCCAGCCTCTTAATTTTACCATTTCGGCTTAAAATCATGTCATACGAGCACGTCGTTTTTGATGAAAATGTTCAAAAACTGGTTAAAATTATGCCTTTCTTTAAACAGTCATAGTTTCAAAACTAAACGGGACGTATTCTGAAAGTTGATGAGTTGTAAATATCGGATCATGCATCAATATGGCTAACTGGACATTGTGACGTCATCGAATATAATCAGATTTTGATATTGTCTAGGTCAATCAATTATCTTTCACATGATTTATCATTTTAAAAATTTTGATGATGTCATGTTCAAATTCATGAATAACTTGAGTCACTTATTATCATCATTACAGTAAATTTCAATATGTTATAGCTCATGATTAAAAAGTTTTCTGGAGCTGTTGAATTGTAGATACGAATTCATGTACCGGATGTTTTGGTGTCATCATATGACCAGTTGAATTATAAAAGTTGTATATTAATATTTTGCGTCATAGTTTATGACATTTAAAAGAGCGAATATCCAAATTCTACGTATCCATATTTCTTCAACACGATAATATGTTGTTGCTCAGATAATTCCCTTCCAAAATTGCTATCTATGTGTTTCATTTTGATGACGTCATCATGCTAAAAATTGTAATAAAAGGCGGGTCCCATTATTTTCACCTATTCTGCACTGTATGTAGTATGTATACAGTATATAGTGTATACTGTATATATAGTATACTGTATATATACTTTAGACACAAAATAGAAAGGGCACACTAACATTTATTTTCTTCAGGTCACAATGGCATAATCGTTTTTCTGTGCGCAATATTCTAATGTATGACGTGCATGTGGTGTTTGTGCGGCGGATAACCTAACTCCATAGTGACGAGTTCAAATCTAGTTTTATATTGTCCTTGTTTTTTTATGCATTGTAGGCCTATTATACATGGAATTTTAGCCAAATAAAACACAAATTCGCATCCAGCATTTGCTACTTTTTGATACTTTAAAAATGAAAATGACTCCTTTTTGACAAACAATGACTGCTGGGAGGTCAAAGCAAGTTAATGCCCTTAACTGCTTTGCAGCATCAATTGGACAAACTGAATGCCAATATTGAATAGATTTAAGATTTAATTACAAGCGAATTTTAATTGCAGATGGAAAACAAATCTACACTGTCTGTAGATTATTGTATAAGATTGTTGAGCAACCTTTCACATGAATTTCACGATAATATGAAGCAGCAACTTCCATATTTTGTTGATGGAGACAATAGTATCGGAAAAGTGATGGGTAGTTCTAACTGCAGTGGCAGAAATGTATTTGACTGTGTACCATCTGCAGGAACATTAAAACCAGGTTTGTGAAAGGAAACGATGCACATATTCAATTACATACATTTGTGATTTTCTACTGTATTGCATAGAGTGTCCCATATATATTTTTTATGTAAATTTGTGCCGCCATTATATAAAAATCAACTTTTTGCCATATCTCTCATATAATAATTTGATGTTCTTGACATAAAACCAACACAGTCATCAATATATCATTTGAAGAATTCCAGTTTCTTTTCCATAAATTCTTGTAACACATTCTGCTCAAAATAACCCATAAAGAGGCAAAAAATTCAGTCCCATTTTTTACCCATGCTTATCCCAGACAAATGCTTTCCATTGAAAGTTAAAAGCTGTAGAAATGAATCTGGCAACTGCCTATTCTTCTGAAACATAAAATGGCTTCTATAAAGTGCATACAAGCCAGATGTGTTCACTGGACCTCCAGTTTTAAGGTCTTATCCAAGAAGCAGGTCAAGACTTCGAATTCTGACCACCAGCACAATAATCAAAGATTGACTTGAAACTGTGCTGATTGTATAGCTATGGTTTGCTCGGCCACTTGACTCTAAATTTTATTTATATTTATTTATTTTCCCATCAAACAATGACCTGAAGGTTCATCATTTACTAAAGAACGGACAACTTTATCTGATTTCAAAGTAGTAATAGGTAATGTTTTTAAAATAAACAAATACTGTAATAAAGACGTTTACGTTAAAAGAACACACAGACAACAACAACTGCAAAGGATCGCAATGGTCATCTTAGCAAACATAACAGATGAAGTTTAGCTGTTAGCCAGCCAAAACTGCCTTGACATTTTATTATTGGTTTCTTTTATGAAAATTACCTAATGTTTACTGTATTTTGCTACTTCCTAATATTAATTGTATTTTGTAGGTGCAACACAAGACATTTTTGTAACCTTCTTTCCTGACCATACAAGTAATTTCTTCTTTGACTGTGCACAAATTGAACTATGTAATAAGAATGAAGATCATAAAATCTACTTGAAAGGTTGTGCTAACCCACACACCATGTACGTTGTTGGGGGAGATGACATTTATTCTGGAATGGAATCATTTACTGCAGTATTAAAATCTGAAGAAATAAGTGATGGTAAGAAATATTATTTTTCTTCTAAAAAGGTTATGCAAAATTAATATTCTATTACATGTTATTTATTTTACGAAAGATAAAAGTTGAAATGTTTTTTGAAAATAAATATATGTTTACCAACTAAAACTAATTTAGTGCAATCAAATTTTCTGCCTCTGCAAACATTTTTTTTTGTACCAAATGTCGTAATCAAATAATTCAGTAGTAACTTATTAATTCTTATATTCACCCAGTTCTCGTTCCCAACAATAATCTTTTTTTCCATGAATTTTATATCCAATTTTAAGTAAACTATTTATCATTTTTTACCCTATAAGGTTTTTTTCATGTGCAGTTATAATTGTTGATTTCAGGATCATAATATACGTTTCTATGAAACTTTTAGCCTTTACAATGCTTAATATTATATCATTTTCTTTGTATTATATTGTACTTCTATGTAACTTTGACAGGTAAATAGTTGTTCCCCAAACTATGGGTTGCTGGCCAAAATTTGAAACATAGCCTAGCATACATTTGAATGTTTTTCAGGTTTTTTTTACGCAGAAGCTTCAGGAATATCTGTGCACACGCCCTGAAGGGTTTGCAAGCTTTAGTTTTACTTTTTTTAAACAAGCTGAATATAGAAAAAGATATTAAGTTTCAGATCTTTAATTTTAGAAAAACTGAAGAATCCAGATGTTCCTGTAATTCCTTTGCTGTTGACGTTTTATGCAATTTCCAAGGGAGATGTAATCATACCAGCAAAGCGAGATATCCAAGTTGGCTGTATCCGTAACAACTCATTCAGTCAGAAAAAGGTATTACTGTACTGTATAAGCTTTTTATACTATAGTATGCAAGAATGATATTAAATTGAATTTATTTTTATTTGTATTTGTTCTATTTAAATACAATGCTGGAAATTGATTATGTAATGAAATGCACTAATGGTATTACTATAGCAATGCATATGTTTTTTACTTGTACCAGAATGGTGAATTTTATTTTGATCCACTGAATGCAATACCAAAAGGCTTCCAAATAGATTTACAGAGGGGGATGGTAGAGGCTGGACAAACAAAGACCATTACATTTACATGGACACCACCCAGAGGTCATAATGTAAGTTGTAACTTATTAATTCGCTACAGTAAAATTTACCTAATAAGACTGTTATGGTGGCTACCTTAGATTTCAATGAATTTTAAATTACAAACAAATTCAAGGAAAAACACATCAAGCTCATTTACAAGAACTGGTCATGTTGATTTTAACCAACAACAATTTTACTTTACCAATGACCATTACCTCCACAGAAATGGGCATAAAAATCGTGGCATCATGGAAAATTATTTATGGGAAAATTTGAGGACAATTTCTGTCCCTCCAACATAATTAACCACTCAAGCCAACTATGGTATAGTCCCTCAAAATTGACTATACCATAGTTTTACGAAAATAATATAAACATGAAGGATGTTGGAAGTGTGTGTTACAGAAAACATAAAATAATGGCCATAGTTAAGTTATGGCCATAGTTAAGTTACAAATAAATCGAGGATACTCTTATATGAGTACAATATCTTGGCCTAGCTAGGAGGCCAAGATGTTGGGTGCTTGCTTTTTACCGGTGTTGTGCCTGTATACTATGGCTACATGTTATAAAAACTCATGGTCTAGCTGACGTATAATAACTTCTGACCGGTTGTAGACACAGTTTGAGCACTATTTTGACCAAATTCCTTATCTGACAATCTCGCTCAGATCGGTGTGGCAGTTATATTAACTATAACTATTATTATTAACTCCTTGCAACAGTACAAATAGTGCAAAAATCAAGCACTGAGTCATTCAACGTTGATTGTCGCTGATGAGACAAAAAAATGTGAACTTAAATATTTTGACAAGCTATGACTTTAATAAAAGTACAAAAACATTCATAAAAATTGTAAACTATATGCCTTCGCACTTTTAGAAAAGATAAAAACAATGCCACTCATGCACTTGCACTAGTGTGTTACTTATGTAGAATGTGCATCTTGTTTTCCTTTCCTCTACTGGGTTAGTTTGTAAACATCTGCCACCAAATAGTGCTATACATGCATGTCATTGACACAGTTATTAGACAATAATATTTATTTTGCCAAGGAATTAGATTATTTTGACATATTCTTCATTTATCATCAAAATATAAAGAAAAATCAGTATAAGAAAAACAGGTCGATAAAGAGATGAAATGAGCTTGATAATAGTAAATTTATGAGAAAATAGAAATATAAAAGTCAAGTATTATACTTTTGGTCCTACACATGACACTGAGAAACTTGCAAAAGTGTGCTTACATTTTTCTTGGAAGACCAATCTTAAGAATGTCAGAGTATGTTTAGATTATTGATGATTGTTAAATGCTTTTGACAAACTTTTTTTCTTTCTTTTTTAGCCAAATACATGTATCGGAGGAAGCCTATGTTTGAATTTGAAAGGTGATATATTGGAGAAATATGAGATTACACTTCAAACAAAATTGTTGTCCGAGTAAACTACACCTATATATCAGGAGAGATTTTTAGATATATTATCTACTTTTATCTTGGATTAATGTTGGACTGGCGTTAACACCCAAATATGCAATGACAATGAGAAGGGTTATTCGTTTATTTGCTTCTACTAAAATTGGTTTGCGAGTGGGATTTTCTTGAGACCACTCCAGTGTTTATTGAGTGAGACGAAAGTAGTGGAATCCTGGACGACTTGGCAACTTTTATATATATTTTTGTGGTATTTATCAAATTTTTAAAATGTGTTTAAATGTTTAATTGATATTTCTAATGTTTATACAATATATAAAATAAACTACTAAAAATGTAATTTTATATGCAATTTTTTATTTTGTAAACTTTTCATGCAGTCCACCAAAATGATTTGGACAATTTGGACCAGCACGTTTTAGCCCACTATGCTGTGAGGGTTTGACCTACTTTGCGCCGAAACGTCACATTTTATTTGGACCAAACCAATGATCATTAGTATATTGTAAAACCTCGAAATGATGCTGTAAGTTTTGTGATTTGCAACTACAGTAATTGGATTTTTTAGACATTACTTACCAAACATATTTGTGATCAAAATACCATTTTTAACTGTAAAACTCGATCATACATTATATCTGCATCACAAGTTCATCTAGCTTGTGTTTGGCAGGAGCGGCGTGCATGAGATAGAAACTCGAGAAAGAATACCGTACCGTGGAAAAATAAGTCTCAGTGACCATACTTACCGCCTGATCATGATTTATCTAAGTTGCCATCTATTTATCATGTTATTCAGGGTTAGAATAAACTAGAACTTCTGTGTAACAAGATAATGGTTATGCATGAGATAATTTGCATAGGCCAGATGAGCTTGGTTATGCATGAGATAATTTGCATAGGCCAGATGAGCTTGGTTGTGTAGCATTTTATTTGAGTCACTTGCATTAGAATCTTTGCACAATTATGTTGCCTGAAGTTTACCATGGATCACAAGAAGGCGAACATGAGAATTGATAACTATAACTTTATTCCATGGATTCTTTTGGGAAGCAATGGCCTAATAGACTGCTGACTGATGTATCCATCTGGAGTTAATGCAGGGGACACTGACCAGACCACCCAAGAATATACTTGCAAAGTGTTCTCAGTGTTGCTGTAGAGGGCGTAAATGCACAAATGTCACAAAAATAGGGTGGAAAATAGAAGAGATGAAGGCTATTGATAAAATGTACAAAATATTTTGATACTAGTTATTCAACATAATTGCATTGAACGTTGACAGGTCAAGGCTAATATTCAATTAGACAGTCATTACATAGCAAAATCCATTTTTCAAACATGTTTGACTGTCCATTTGAATTTGAAACTAGAACTGTTAACCAACTTCACAGACAGTACAGATACATTTATCATTATGTCAGTTTTGCGAAAATATGGAACAAATATTTGGAGAGCTTAATATTTGTCTTTTTATAAAAATTGACAATTTTGTTTTAAAGGACGCCCAACTGCTGATAACGAATAAATAAATACCAGAAGCCTAAAACAATATGTGATATGCAGTTGTTGCATGTTAAGTTGCACCCAACACAAAAGAAGAAAATAACAAGCTCCCCTCACCACCTGATGTAACCCTGTTTACTAATTAAATTGAGTTATTGACAATTAAAACAAATTTAGGTTCAACGATTTGCCCCAAATAGGGGTGTTTAATAGATGTTCATCTTGAAAAATACCCGCACACAATAATACGAGGATGCTTCGCATCTCCTTCTATGATAATTGTTTTTAATAGCTGAAAACCGGTTGAACAGCTCGAGTACAGCATCATAATGATGAAAACAGATTTAATATACGTTCATGGAACATTCCAATATAATTATTTGGTTTAACACAAATACCGTAGTACTGCAATACTTGGACAATACTGTAAATACGTATTAACCATTTTTGGTCGCCATTTGAATCGCAAATTTGTTACGAGTGTGGGTACTGTTAGATATATAAACACATGTACAAATAAACTTATTACTGTGAGTGTGGGTAGGCCCTACTGTTAGATATATAAACGCACAATATACAAATAAACTTTATTACCGACAGTTGCAGTGGTGTATTGTTACATGTACTTTACTAAGGTTGTGTTTATGAACATTTAAAGTATCTGGATATGCCAGAGGTCTCTCCTGACAAGGCTAAATCAAAATTCTCCCTACCATTTACAGACTTCTAGTTATCCAGCTACTCATGGCCTTATTTTCAGCCTGATTTGCATAATTATCTCATAAAATACATTGTTTAATCCAGCAAGGTCGCCTTCAACTCCCCTGGCCAACCCTCCAAATTTGCCGGGCTGAGGCTGGTCCGGCCGGATAACCCAGGTGGTAGTACTCAAATAAGCCATTAAGGGTCGTTAAGGCATGATTAATGACCCCAAAAGATGACAAGTTATCCGGATACTTGCTGTCCGTAAACGGGCCCTATGACAGTGACAGTTTTAACAAAGTATTAAATCGCAAATGTTATTTATAAATAGGCATATAAAACATGAAAAAAATATTTCTTTACTGAGTGGATAAAGCATATATTTAAAAATTGTTCCTCTTTGTACCCATCCTCTTCCCCATTCATCAACCCCAATGTTACATACAAAACAAACAAAAAATTTGGACGTATTTTATGACAAGTTTCTCTTTAGGAAGTAGGCCTAATTCCCATGGTGCTAATTTTAGTTGACTACATAAATCATCGTGTCTATTTATTTGTTTCTGTAAACGACAATCTATTATAGTCCTGCAGTACGTACATTTGAAATCGCCATTTTTTCTTCACGCTGAAATAACTGTGTATTCGTGAACCATCTGTGGGCACGACCTAGATGGTACGTGAGCGAAGCAAACCTAGTATTCACAATTAAACTATGTGAAAATATAGTTGATGATTCTAACATTTATTACAGCAAATTCACATACATTGTGAGCAATATAACAAAATCAACAACAGTATATGTCTAATTTTCAAAGATACAGTATACTTTTTCTTTATAAATACCACCATTTTGAATTAAAAGTTGTTCTGGAATACACTAAAAATGATCCATGGCTGAATGACTCGACTAATACTGTAATTGTGGCTATATAGAGTGCATTCATAAATATTTATTAGTCTAGCAACAAAATTACAATTAAATAATTAGTGCCTAAGTAGGCTTTATGACACAATCAAAGACAATTACGGTAATTATATGTTTTGAAAATGTTACATATAATATGATGAATGATATACTATTAGAAAACAGAGTTTTTTAAAAGTTTAAACATTAAAGTGTAGATATTCAAAATTCTTCAGACAAAAGAACAGCCACAGTCTACTATTGGTGAACTTGGTCGGCCCGGTTTAGGTAAAGGTCGTCCCCTATAACGTGCAGGTAATGTTTGCTGCTGATGAATATCTTGTAGTTCTAAGTTTACTTGGGGTAAAACCTGAATTCCAATTGATCTTTTAGTTGAACTAGTTCCATCAGATGTGTTTGTACTTTGAGAAATACTATCTTTGGGCTCAAAATATATTTCTGGTTGAGCAATTGTGCACCCTATGGAGGGTTTGTGCCTTTGGTAAATCTCTTGCCGGCGGATATGTGCATTAATAAATTGCCTATGCATATAAAACTTTAGGCAGCATAAAACGCCTGACATTATAATAACAATAAATAATGTGCAAATTCCAATTATTGCAACAATTAATGACGGTGGGACTTCAGGTGATTTTTGTGGTGGAAAGTTAATAATAGTTGGGCTAGGAGTTAAGTTCTTAATATCAGTCACATAAATAGTTATATTTGCAGAACCCGAGCCTAGCTTATTTGTTACGGTACAGGTAGCCATTACATTGTCATGCTTCTCTTTAGCAGTAAATGTCACGTATCGATTATCTGGTGAAAGGATGTAGTCTTCTGGACTTAACCATTTACTGAACTTCCATTTATAATTTGGATACGCATGAGCAGTTTTGGCTATACAAATTAACACAGTAACATCATTGTACTTTACTATTGCAGACCTGTTTTTGTACGTTTTAGTAGAACGACATTCTATTGTAACCCTTGGCAAGTAATTGACAAATATTGGACCTATTGTACAATTTCCATTCAATTTTGTAATGGTACTTGATGATTGTACACACATAAATTCTGCAGTTGCATCTTCATATTTCACTTCAAAATCATATTTAACTTTCACTTCATTTCCAGTAAATGATGTTGTTGCGTTCAATAGTTTACTGTTTTTATACCATTGCAATGTAACAGGAGGCTCAATTACCTCTGAGCGACATGTGAGCGACTTTCTTGAATTTTCATTGAATGTTTGATCTCTGGGCTCACAAAGAGGATATTTAGAATCTGGAATTTCATTCACTTTTAATTCAGATCCTTCAGACCATATTAGTTCATTAAAACTATTTTTGGCTGCACATTTGTATGTATAACTGGCATCAGATACTTCAACATACCTGATAGTCAACATAAAAATGTTTGCACTTGTTGTTGATTCAAATACACCCGTAAATTTTGATTTGAAAGGTTCTTCGACGCCATCAATAGTAGGGTTATATTTTGCAATAATTTGATTTCCTCGAAACCAAAATATTGGAACTTTTGGAAACAACGGTCGCACAGTACAATCTAACTGAAATGGTTCACCTTCAGTAGCAACGATTAATAGGGGTGAATTTCTTATATCTGTGCCATCTACTGTATGTTGTAAAATGATATAAACAAAGAGAAGCCTTCTTATAACACTATCGTTCCAAAACCTCAAGCCTCTACTACCAGAATGTTTCTTATTGTTTGACCTGAGCAATACAAATCTGTATTGAATACTCATGACTGATTGTTCTTCATTTGATCATGATTCAATACTGAAATGTATCATGCAACTGGGCATCTTGTCATCATGAAATTGAAATAAAATGTTGAGTAATCTTCTTATAAGAATATGCAGCAATACAGTATGCCAACCTGTAGAGAGATGAACTAAATGTATTAACAATTCATTGTTGCTATTAAGGGCAAATGATTATGTACAGGTTTCATTGTGAAATAATTAAGTACAAATGTTTTTGTACATTTTTTGTTTATTTGGTGCCACAGAAAGTCAACAAAAATCTGACCTTTGGAAGGGGTCATATTAGATTAAATGGCAATTGTAAAGGCCAGAACAGCTATATGATTGTTATTATTATTATTTTAATTATTATTTATTCTTTATACTGGGTAGCCTCTTCAGTCAAAGACTGTTCTCCAAGAGGACCCAGTGGATATGATGAGTTGGTTATGGTTCCACTGTCTTAGCCGCTCGGCCACTCACTCGCCTATTTTACAGCCTATGAAAATTCTCTACAATATCTCAATTTTTACCTATGGAAAATCAAATAAATAATAAAATAAGAGGTTTACATGAAGACAAATATGTGACTACATTTTACACTTCTACTGAGCCCTAATAATTACAGGAAAAAGTCTAGACAAATTTAGACAAAAGGCTCATTTGAGGTAGTCATATGCAAACAATGCCAGAACCCCACTTTATTAATCGTTTTGCCTAATAAGTTTGTTAAATAAAACATATATGATTATACATTGTTTATTTTTCAGCAACTGTTGAAAATAGAGAATTTACAAACGAATCTTTTGTTTTGACAGACACAAAGTCAACAAATTGGTCTGCAAGCATTTTTAAACCTTCAGTTGCCCCTTAACATATTTATCATGCTGTGAGCGTCTCAGTGTGTTTATTGTCCTGTTGCTTGTTAATTCAGAAAAAAAACAGTGAGACAATTATGATTATCAGTATTTTCAACAATTTAAACAAATATGTAGCTACTACCAACCTGTGTCACTAAATTTGGTGAAAACAACGAATGAGGAATTTGAAAGTAAAACGGCTAATTCTCTTACTAATTATTGGTAAATTTTGCGCAAACCTCCCACATTATTATTAATGCTTGAAAATTTTAGTTAAAAACCATGGACCGGTCTTGATAAGGATTCTGGACCGTTGTCACCTGGCTTTTTACCACCTGGCCATTTGTCACTCGGGCATTCATAGTGTAATTTCTTTCTGTCTTGGTCATTTGGGAGGCTAGCTTACTCTCTAAAGACAAGATATACAGTATTAGATAAGATCACCATCACATAATTCTTAACTTCAATTATGATATAGGTTAAACGTATTCTCTCCCAAAGCGACCACCCTCTTTTTAATAAATACACTTTCCTCCCATCTAATATTCGTATCCGTCAACCTACTCATAACTACTTATAATAAATGTCTCAAGATAATTTTTTGCCAAATTTTTTACTGTATAAAAATTAAAACAAATTTATTTTTTTTATTATCTTTAAATATTATATTGTCTGTACTTTTATGTTTTAAAGTGGAGCTCCCTCCACTCAGAAAATTTATATTTTTTCATACATTTCAACTGTTATTTAAAAATGTCATCCCTCATACTTCATATTTTTCGCATCACGGCTTTAGCCAGCTATATCCCCAGAGGACTACTCATTCAGAAGCTATATCAAGCGGAAAGCTTATTATCTACAGCTGACATTTTTGGTATTTTGTAAACTCGAATAATTGATAGGTTCAAGGTGCTGATGGGAAAAGAGAGCCTATGAGGGCTCACGGTTGAACGAGTTTGGATTCTCGCCCGTTTGATTGGTTGACTTAATGCGAATCAACACAAAGTGAAGTCTCGATTTACTGAGGACTGCATGTCCAACACACGGGAAAATAATGTATTAAAATTCTTTGAATATTAGGTTAAATATTTTTTTTTTATATTACATGTAATTTGAGATGTTTGATAGTTCCTGTAATATAGTTAAGTTTGCTGATGATATGTGTGTAACAGGGCTTTTAACTAATGATGATGAAACTGCTAAAACTAAGAAAAACATCAATCAAATATGTAAAATAACTAAAGCAGCATTTAAAATAATTAGCGTAGAAATTGAAAGTATAGGTAATCTTTGTGATAAAACGGCTCTGAATAAATTAGAATGGATAATTAAAGATGTGACTCATCCACTAAATAGCATTGTAAGTTTTAATAGATCTGGTAGAATTCGGCACTGCAAAGTTAAAACCAACCGTTTTAGAGACTTATTTTTCCTATATGCTTGTCATCTATATAATGTACATTTTTCAAGATAATTAGTTAAGTTGTTACGTTTTTATATTGTGTTTTAAATTGTATTTTACAGTATCTATGTTTCTAAGCTCAGGAAAACAAATTTCATGATGTAATATTTTGTGACAATAAATTGAATCTTGAATCTAAACACTTTTTTATTTTATAAACATGTAATATCATATTTGATTGAATTTTACAATGTTGATATACAAAATATGTTACTAAAAACCGTAAGTTCATCCAATTGCCTACTGAAGGCGCAATTTATTTACTTCATGGCTAAAAACTATTATTTTTGGCGATGTTTTGGACCTATGTATTTTGAATACTACAAGTCAGATTTTCATAATTCTTTCTTTATTTTAATATTGATACAAAGTATGTATGTTATTAACTTTTAATGTTGCATCGTTTAATATTCCTAGCTAAGTAGTAGGCTATAAATTAGATAGGTCCATGTTCCTACCCTGGAATATGTAGGCCTAATTGTAGTTTAGTTTATGATTATATTTGTGTTCTGTACAGTAGGCCAGACTATATTTATACAATATGTTTATCATTGATTGTTAAACAAAAATAAAAATTATATCTGAAGACAATGATTAAAATAATTAGTCAAAAAGTTGAGCAGCATTTTTTGTAGTGGAATATCTCTTGTTTAAAATTGTTTTCAATGAGTACGATTTTCTTTTCCTATTCTTTTACATGAAAAATAGGGGGTACAGTATAATTGAAAAATCCTAAAAAAAATAATTTCTTCACTAAAAATCTGGTATTTTTATCACATATACATTGCGCAATTTTGCATAAATAGACACTTTCCCCCGTTACGATGCAACTGGGTTTTTTTTATTATATTTTGGAGTATGATCACATGAAATTTTGTTATGATTACACTGCTGCTGCAGCTGGCAATCTGTTATCGTCGCGATGTTGTTTTTGACATTCTGCATGTTTCACAGTGTTATCATTTGTACAGTATTACTAAAATGTAACATGATCTGAGAAAGACATGACCATATATTTAATAAACTGACATTTTTATCTGAATATTACTTGGGCCTAAACAAAAGTGTGTATTGATTCACCATTTTTGACACTATAATTTACTAAAAGGGGAGACATTACACCAATGCGTTCACCGGAGAATAAAACACGTCCTTCGCCGAGTGTAACATGTTTTGTGACTATTGTAAACTAATAACCCCTTAAAGTTACTGAAAAGGTGTAATGTATAAAAAAACACTATTTTCTGACCAATTTTTTAGAAATTAGGTTTTGAAAAATATTGCCATATTTTCACTGTTTTTTTTTATGCAACAACTTTCAATTAAATATACTGTACTTAAGCATAATATAAGCTAAGAAAGTCTGAGTGGAACTCCACTTTAAACATTGTTCATTCACAATGATTTTCCATATTTTTATTTTTATATGAATTAGACCAATAAAATTGCCACCCTGCCAATTAACAACCCATCCCTTTCATCACCAACCTTTTGCCACCCAGTCTGTTGCCACCTTAGGCCCTTTGCCACACAACCTGTGTTAGGCCTTTTCTGATAGGAGACTGAATTTATTAAGTCAGAAATTTACTAAATATTTGCTTTTCTTATTTATAATTACATTATCAGTTGTCCCACTGTAGGAACAAAAATGTGTTTTTCAGAAAAAATTCAATTCAACAAACATTTATTTCATATACCATACAATTAAGACAATACATAAAATGAGGACCAACCAGTAGTTTATTGAGGCTACATAATTTGTGGGAATGCTGAACTGGTTATTGAGGTTACGAAATCCTATGCGTAGCCACGAAGCTTTGTTTATTATCTAAATGTGACGGATATGACAGCATACTTGAACCATGTATTTATAAATACGAATAAAATATGAAATATATGATAAAGATATATGCTTGTTGCTGTATTGTTGTATATGCAATTCATGTTCATTTGCTTACCTTAAGAGTATTAACATATAGGCTGCCTCCTCTCAGAGTGTTTATGTGTGACTGTGAGTCATATGTTGTGTTGGGCTTGAAACAATATGGTAAGGTAATGAATTCTATGTGTTTATGATACGTGTATCAAAGAAAGAAACTCTAATAAAGGTATCAAGATTTACACATCTTAAAAGAAAGAAATGTTTTTTTTTAAACCTGAAATGAGACACTTACTGAAGAATGACCCATCCTTGTGAGGGAGATCAGTTTCCGTATTCCATATTCTTGATTTTTCAATTTTTCAAAATGTCAACAATGCATATGTTTTCTGAAAGTAAAAAAAAAGTTTTCAAATTTCTATCGGCCAAGATAATTGGCAGCTGGGGCCCAGGATCGTACGGTAGGGTTTTATGATAACAAGTTATATCAAATGTTTGTACATTTGTTTGTGTGTTTGTTTGTTATATAAATTGTTGTTACTACACATAACCTTACATATTTTTTTTCCGTCAACGGTTATTTGGGTATTCCAATTCAAAATGACTACAATTGTACCAGGAAAGTTTTAAACTCTGTTTGAACATCATCCTCCATCTAGGATCCAAGTTAGGGGCCCACTTTTTCTGTTTCTGCAAGTAACCATAAATATGGGGTATCAAAATGACCGCAAATGTACTGGGAAGGTTTGAAACTACATTAAAAAAATTCAGGGACTGAAGGGAGTTTTTTTTGGGGGGGGGGGGGGTGTTTGAGAGGATGGTACAGATTTCGCTAGGGGTAATAGGCTATCAAATTTACCAGAATTGTAGTAGGACATTATTAAAGTATTTTAATTATCTCTGGGAAGGGGGTGGGAGTTTAGGGTGGGGTTGTAGGCCTCATGACTGAAACTGTACTGGGAATGTAATGTAAAACTGCCACTGAGGGGTTATGGGTTGGGATTAATGGCTTAACACACGTCTTAAACACATCACTAAGAAGGGGGTTTGTTGGGAGGGGAAGGGTGGAGATACTGGAATTTGGAAGTAATAGAAGTACAACATAATTGGAATGTTTTAAACTACATTTAAAAACTGCCACGAGGGCCAGATTATGGGTTGGAAGTGCTAACATAATTTATACTGGAACTGTCTTAAACATATCACCCAGTATCTGGGGTGTGTTGTTGAGAGGAAGGAGGAGGGGCGGAAATACTGGCCTAATGAAGTATAACATAATTGGAATTGTATTGTACTAGGAAGAAGAAAGGAGGTTGGGGGCTGCAGTATCAAAATTAGATATTTTAATTATCCGCCCATATGACACCGTTTACAACATACTTAAACCATAGGCCTATCATACTGTAGCTAGGTATACCCCTCTCATTTGGAAGCTAAAATTTGTCCTGGGAAGAACTTGTTTTTCAAAAAAAAGTGTGGGGTCGAGGTTGGTAAGTATTGAGATACTGGCGTCGGGTGTTATGTACTGAGAAGGCTTTAAACTAATTTGAAACCCGCTACGGGGTGGGTATAATTGCTAGTTTAATATAACTCCCCTTTAGTATTTTCATTTCCAGCAGAATACCTCTCACCCTAAACTTATGCTTTATTCCTCAATCGTTGACATTATTTACCTCCGCGCGCCAAGGAGGTATTTGTAATCGATCGCGTGTGTCTGTCTGTCTATTTATTAGCAGGATTACTCAAAAAGTTATTGCAAGATCTTTACCAAAATGAAAATGAAGATATGTGGTCAGGGACCACTCCATTAAATTTTGGAGGCCATCCGGACCACGGTCCCAATTCTGGACCACTTTTTAGTATTATTTTTAGACCTGCTAGTGTTAAAATATAGTACTATAATATAATTTTCAAAAGCCAGCGAGCAGTCTTAAAAGTAACAAGTAAACTGAAATTGCATTTTCTCGAGAACTACTTGTCCAAAAAACTTTTCTTTTTTTTTTTTTTTTGTACAAGAGGCAAGAGTTATAATTTGTGGTTTGTAATTTTAAAACATAATTTGATTTAATGTATAGGTTTTTTGATACGATTAGTTTTAAAAAACCTATTTCTTTTCAAATTCACCCGTTTTTTGTTTGCCGTTAAGTCAACTGAAACAATTTTTAGTTGAAAGGTGACAAATCATTTACACAAAACGCGCATACACATGCTAGTAGTGAAATTAGCTTAAATCACACACAGCATTAAGACACACACACAAAATATATATATATGAAGGGCTAGTTTTGCTCTGCTAACTGTTCTGGCTGTTTTACTTTATCGTTTTGATTTAGCTTTTCGCTTTTTTTTTGTATCTCCATTGAGATCCAGCCACTGATACGCACAGCATTGACATTTTGTCAGTATTTTGCCTTTGAATTTATATGAAGGAGAATTTTACAGTAGACGGAGGTATGCTTGACTCTCGGAGTGGCTTTCTAGTTTTTTTAAGTATTTGTTACAAAATTATATCCCTTTCACCGCATCTGTGTCATACCTATTATGGGATATTGAAATAAAAATTCGCACAAAATATAAGAAAACCTGGTCGAAAAGACAGACGTAGTTAAACATATTTTATGAAATTTCAACTTTCATAAAAACACTAATATTGTTTAAACTTTGCATAAGAGACATTGTCATTAGAGTCGTACGAAACGCTACAAATGTTGACAAAAATTATTAGTTTACGTCGACAAGAGACCAGCCTTAACTAGCCTACAGTATGTACATCACAAATAAAAATTAGTACTCCTGTATTTTCTACAAAATGAAAAGCACAAGCTTTGATATACTTAAATTAACTGTCTAGTTATAATAGGGTTATATGATATATAGGTAGGGTAGCTAGCTAGGCGACATGCCTAGCCTAGCCTTCGTGACGCAATAACATTAACACATGAATTCTGCTGTGTGTGTGTATCTGATAATGATATTGGATCAGCCAAGCTGGAGTAAGTAGTAGGCTGCCTAATTAATGATAAAATATCTTCAAATTCTAGGCCTATCTATTACAATATTGTTCTTACCAAATACAGTAACTAGAAACTATGAGTACTACGCCTTGACCCTACTACATTATTATTATACAATATCACCAAAAACCTCTTTTTTGATTAAACGTATTTTTATGGTTAAAAGATAGGTGTAGCCAGCCTCGTATCTTTGGTGTGGTTTGTGTGTGGTGTGTTGTTGTTAGTTGTGTGACGTTTGTTGTCACGCATCGGTGAGCTTGCTTTACCAAGGAAAGATCAAGACAGTCGATTGATGGAGGACGGAGCCATAGTCAATTAATATACGGAGGATGAGATTTAATGTTCAGGTGGGTAAAGTAGAAGCATCAATTTTAAAATCTGGTATTAAATGTACATAACAAAATATGTAACAGGAATCACGACCAAAAATGAATTTTCCTTAAAATGGCCAAATACACAATTTTGGCGAAATTCTGCTAATTAATAAAAGCCAGGCAAACTTTTTTTCAGTAGTTTAATACTAATTATAATAATTATAAGAATTATAAGTAGGTTACACAATGTAATAATCTGTGGTGACTCCCTAGAAAGTGAAAAAAGTTTCTACAATTTTAGCACGAAAATAAAAATCTTAACTTTAGGCTAATAAAAACTTTGAAAAATTCAAGTTATATTAATTATTATTAGGGTCTACCTATTTTTTAGTCATCTGATAATATTTTTTCCACACCGTATATTGTATTAAAAATGTCTCATTGTGTACACAGTACAAAGGAATATAGGGATTTTACTGTGTACAAAAATGTGCAAGTAATTGGGGTGGGAGTCGGACCAATGACCTCCAGATCGTCTAGCCTGGAAAATGTTGTCACAAGTGTGCTCAATGTAGGCCTACTTATGTTTCCGCAGTCAAAAATTAACCGATAATTAATTAATAAAAATTAACCGATAAACTGTCTATGGAAATGGGGTTCACTAATTACTAATAGTATATATAACTAATAAGTATATATATCTTTATTATTTATTATTCAACTTTTATTGCCAACAAAAATAAAAAAATATATATATATAAGATCGTTTAACGTGAAACACCATGTAATAGACGCCCGTGTTCTATCTAATTCATAAATATATATTCGCTCTTGATTTCAATTGAGCACTTTTGCTGCCTCAACGCATCTATATAAATATATATATATATATATATATTTTTTTTAAAGAAACAAATTACAGCATGGCAATAGGAGGTTAAAAATATAGATTTCTCTAATCGAGTTTAACCCCCTTAACCCCCTCGGTATTTTTATTCTAAAAACAATAACATACAGACTCAAAGGCAGCGCGAGTGCGTATTCTTTACACAAAAAGAGAATAAATTACACAATTAAAATATATCAACGGTAAAAAGTATATAAATACAGTATTTATCAATAAACTAGATGCCAATTGGTGAACCCCAATATTGAGTTGTTTACTTTACTACTATTTTCTGAAAATTTCATCAAGTAGAGGTTTCTCCCGCGTTGAGAAAGGGTAAATGTAATTTCCAAGTGCCTGTTGGTAGTTAATATCATAGTTTTCACGCTGCTGCTCTAGTCCGCTACGTCACACGAGATGACTCATTCATTAGATGAAATCAAGCAGCTTTATAGTACTACACATTGACATTTTTGTTAAAATGGAAACTCCACTATAATTTATTGGTACCACCTGTTGAATCCAAAAACGGCTGAGAAAAGAGTCTAACGACAAATCCCAAAGCATTCTGGTATTTATGAGTCCCATGATATAATTCGCTGTCAGATAATCATTGAATTATTATCAAAACAGTCCATTGAAGTTTTTGTTTGTAATAGGATACTTGAAGTATCTAGGCGTGATGAAGTGACCCCCAGACTTGACCTTAGCAATAACAATAAGCGAGCAGCGTTTTTTGTAAGAAATATTCTTGTTTATGTTTTTTTCTGTGATCTATGGTATCGAATGCTTTAGTAAAATCTGTGAGCACAAAAGAGAATATTGAGCCTCTTCTTTCAGTATTAGAAATTAGGAAAAATATCTACCAGGCAGTAGGACAACCCTTTCTGATTGCCATATTGCTGAGGATCAATTAGCGGCTGAATTTAGCGAATAACCACTGAATGACTTAGTAAGGTCAGGAAGTAAATAATGTTGGATTTCTGAACCAATCATTGAAATATTGTTTCCAGAGGCGAATGGGAAGAAAACCATAATGATGGAGTTAGACACAGGATCAACTCCATCGCTAATGTCATTGATGATTTCGAGGAATCATTTCCAAAATATAAATTAAAAACCACAAGTATGAAGTTGAAGACATAACACTAGTTAGATATTTAGTCCACGGGGAGTTGCAGAGATACTAGCTAGTCGAGAATGAACAAAAACATAAAGTTCCATTGTACATTGTGAGTCAGAAATGTCATCCACTTTTTGGCCGAGACTGGCTGAAGTCGTTTAAATTGGATTGGCCAGACGACAAATTAACTCTACATCAACAACAAAAACCCCACTGCTCAGAGAAGTTCTAGCAAAGTATCCTGAAGTGTTTAAAACACAATTAGGTAAAATGAAGAATACCATGTTAAAATTGGAGCTAAAGCCAGATGGAATGCCTAAATTCCGTTTGCACTAAAGGAACGAATTGAAACAGAACTGAAATGTTTAGAGGATATTGGGGTAATCGAAAAAGTAAAAAATAGTGAGTATGCTTCACCTACAGTTAATGGTGTCGATCAATCCACAATTACAGGACGATTTGTACCCATTACCAACAGGTAGTTTTTGCTAAACTGGGTGCAGAAACTCGCCCGAATACAAAATACTCAAAAATTGACCAGAGAAAAGCATAGTCCCAACTGGAGGTTGATGTAAAGTCAAGAGAACTGTTGATAGTAAATACGCACATGAGACTCTACTATTATACAAGTTTGAGATGGAATTAAAACCGCACCAGCCATATTTCAAAGAGAAATGTTGGTTTCCGACATGAATGGTGGTCAGTGTTTCCTGGATGATATAATGATCACAGCAAAAGATGACAAGATGCACATAAAAAGAATTGATACAGTGATACGATTGAGTGAAGTGGGTCTCACAGTTAAAAAGGAGAAATGTTCATTCTTCCAGAACTGTAATATATTTGGGCCACAGGATAGATGCACACACATGACCAGTGACAAAGTTAGTGCTATCCTGGATGCCTAAGGACATCAGTCAGTTGCAGTCAACCCTTGGAATGATTCATTACTATGGGAAATTTTGCAAAGGGTTATCGCACACCTTAGCATCACTGACTGAACTACTACAAAAACCATAAATGGAAATGGTCATCACGTTTCAACGATGCTTTTGAACAAAGCAAAGGATTAATTGTGTCAGATAAGGTCATATGCACTTCGACCCAAAACTGTCTATTCGTTTGGTAACAGATGCATCAGCATACGGACTGGGAGCAGTTATTAGTCACGTGCTACCAATAAGGAAAGCCCATTACTTTCAGTTCTAGGACACTAAATAAAGCGGAAAAAACTATAGTCAATTGGATAAAGAAGCATTTGGAATCGAGTTGAGGGAATTGATGCAGTATACTGATTACTAGATTCCCAATTTGAGACTTCGCCAGTAACTGCATAAGCAATTGAACGTGAAATCAGGAAAAACATTTCCAGGATTAATCCTATGCTGAGTGACATTATGGAATATATACAATCCGAATAGCCAAAGTTTACAGAACCTGGTTTTGAGCCATATTTCACCCGCAGAGTGTTAACATTTACATTATTTTCTTTGTAGTGGCAGAATACAATTTTCTTGCATTTTCATTTAAAAAAAGAAGCTTGTCGGTAAAGAGATCGTTGTCTTGCAGTAATCTTTTTAACGACTGCTGCATTAACGATTTTTTCGCCCGACAAGGATTGATCTAGGCCCAATGGTATACCAAGGTAGTTTATGGAAGAGGATTCTTTTATTGACACACCATTGTAGTGAATTGAGAAATCAGTGGCCTCCTTTAAATTAAATTCGGAACCAAATAGTATCGCCTCTGTTTTTCCTAAGTGAATTGATAGCTTATTATCAATAATTAGCCACTCGTTACAAGATTTCAATTCAGTGCTGAGTTTTTTGGCCAATAAGGTCGGGTCCTTTCCAGAAACCATCAGGATACTATCATCGGCATATACAATAAGTTTACAGTTAACACATAGTCGGCATATCATTGATGTAACATACTGTAGGAACAAAAGTGAGCCTAATATACTTCCCTGTGGGACACCACATGTTATAGGGAGTAAGCTAGAGTTAACATTGTTTACACATACTAACTGTTGTCTGTTATCAATGATTTGAACCATTGAGTCGATCCTAGACCCATTGCTTCCAGTTTACGGATCAAAATGCCATGGTCAACTGTGTCTAACGCTTTTTGGAGGTCTAGCACTATACCATACCAGAGTTGCCATTTGACATTTCTTTGCGAATATAGTCCGTTATAATATGAACTAAACACGAATCCGTAGAATATCTACTCCTAAACCCTGATTGGAAGTCAATTTGAACATATAGCTTGTTCGAGTACCTTGGACATTACACTTAAAATACTAATTGGTCTATAGTTGCTTACCACAGACTTGTTGTTCTTTTTAAAAACCGGATGTACTTGTGCAATTTTGAGGTCCTCATCAGGCACGGTTTCGTTTTGAATTGATAAATTTATAATGTGTGCGATAGGACCTTTAATGGCAATTGCACCATCGCACAAGAATCGTGCAGGAATGTTGTCTAAACCAGTACTTTTAGCTATATTTTAAGCTTTGTAGCTCCTTTAGAACGAATTCTTCTGTAACGGGGATTAGGTTCATATTATTTTTGAACACTCCTTTTCTTTCATAAAATTGTTTGAATTTAACCGATTCCGTATTATAATGTGCACTGCCGTTAGGAAGTTTACTAGCCAGATCATTTGATACTTGTGAAGAATCTATTGAAGTGGTCTGCGACTTTATTGTTATCAAAGCAAACTTTATCTTCTATATTTAATACAATTAGGGATGAAGACTTTGTTTTCTGACTAGGCCTATATCCCAGAGATTTTAATTGCGCCCATAATTATTTTTTTAACTTTCTATTAAGTTTTTACTAAAATATTGAGCGTTCGCGCACTTAGGCCTAATGTCACGTCTCTACGGACTTTGTTTCTTATTTTGCAGAAATCAGAATATATTTTTTCGTCATTTCTCTGTCTTTTAACCTTCCTCAATAATAAGTCACGGAAAAAAAACCAACCATATTATGTATATATCTTGTTTTAATTGGAAAACTACAGATTAACGACTATAATACAGTATAAATATAAAATGGGTAACTACGAATTACAAAATATAATATAATATATAATATAATATATAATTCGACATTTATATAGCGCTATTTCATGAAGATCAGAGCGCTGTGGACTTAGATGTTACACCTTTTCAACAACATTCGTCTCCCCTTCTCCCCTAAGGGTCACACCGTGTCATCGGCAGCCAACTACGGCGCCATTACTTCTGTCCACGACAGTGTATGTGTGTGTGTGTGTGTGTGAACACCGGGGTAACCCCCCTACTCGTCTCGAAAGATGTACTAGGTTCTTTAAAGTTCACACGAGCAATATGCATACACTGGACCTACGGTGTATAGTCCTCCGAGAAGACTTGTTCTACCACCAGAACCATGGAGCGAGTGAGCCTCAAATCCTTCCACTGTCTTAACCGCTTGGCCACTTAAATTCATTCCATTTACGAAAGATTAAATTAAAGAAGACAGTCATTTACTAATAATAAATTCTAGAATATTTAGAAACATTTTATTAATCATACTATCATTGCCAGCTTTGCAAGTTTTTTTGTGATCTTTTAACGCATTTTTTACTTCGTCTAAAGTTTAATGTATCGTCATAATTCTGGTTGTTATTATAGTATTTACTAAATTTGTGTGTGTTTTTAATCGACTGCTAAATAAAGTGATTATACCATTCTGTTAAGGAATTTCACTGGATGCGTTATATTCACTATTTTAAAGTTCAGTCCAAGTTTTTTTCCATTAATATTTTGTCGATCTATTCTTTTATAATTTGCTTTCTTTTTTTTTATGATATTTCTATATGTATTTTAAAAGTTGAGATACCCATGTGGTCGGTACATTCTATATTTGTTTATTCTGTTTTACATGTTTTTTCATATTTTAACACTCTTTATCATAGATATTTTCGTACTGTTGTTAGTTACATTTGGTTTTGCGATGTCTTTGTAAACCTATAACTATAAAAGTATTAACTGGGAATTAAATTGTGTGTCTTCGGAAGATGGAGATTCCAGCAGAAGTTTCTTTGACACCATCAACGATCTATTTTTAATTCAACACGTTATGGAACCTACTAGATACAGAGAAGGCGAAACACCCAATGTTTTGGATCTGGTTTTTACAGACAAAGAGAATACTATAAATGGCATTATGCAGTCTCCACCACTGGGTAAAAGCGACCATATGATGTTACAATTTTCATTGGATCTTGTAAGAGATGACAGAATTGAACCAAATATTCGAAGTTACAGGCATGGTAACTATGATTTGCTGCGCGAGAAAATTGGTTTGGTAGATTGGGATGTGGTTTTCAATGACAAATCAGGTATTCAATCGTGGGACGAATTCGAGCATATTCTTGCGAAGAATATTGATGAGTGTATCCCGATGAGGAAGGTTTGCCACGGAAGAAAACCTCTTTGGATGAACAAAAAAATTGAAAAGCAGATTGCCAAAAAGAATAAATGTTGGAAACAGTATGTAAAGGCCAAGAGAAAACAAAAAGTATGTGTGTCAGCAAAATGGTCGAAGTTTGTCCAAGTAAGAAATCAAACAGTAGATCTGATTCGATGTAGTAAATCTGACTTCGAAAATAAAATAGCAATTGAGATCAAATCTAATGAAAAGTCTTTTTGGAGGTATCTCAGTTCTCAGATCAATATAAAGTCTGGTATACCCAACTTAACTGATAGTAATGGAAGGCATGTGTCTGATGACAAGGACAAGGCTGAGTTGCTAAACACGTTTTTTAGTAGTGTATTTGTCGATGAAAATTTTTCGAATGTACCGGCTATTGATGACACTTCAGAGGATTTTTTATCTCAAGTTGACTTTCCTTGTGACGAAATCTTAAATATTTTATCAACGTTGAATATTACTAAAACAGCTGGACCTGATGGTATTCACCCACGCATCTTAGTCGAACTAAAGGATATCATTTGCTACCCCCTCCATATTATTTTTACGAAATTGTTTCAAGAAGGAGCCGTCCCTAATAGTTGGAAACGGGCTACAGTGGTACCGATTTTTAAAAAAGGAGTGAAGTCTGACCCAAGCAACTAATAGACCTGTGAGTTTAACTTCGGTAGTTGGTAAAATTATGGAGAGAATTATCAGGAAGGAATTATTGGACTTTCTTGAACATCACTCACTTATTTGTTATGAGCAATTTGGTTTCCGGCAAGGTCGTTCCTGTGCTTTACAATTACTTGATGTTCTTGAAAACTGGTTTTCTTATTTTGATAATCAGGATTGTTTTGATTGTATCTACCTTGACTACAAGAAGGCTTTCGATAGTGTGCCTCATCATAGACTCCTTCTGAAAATGAGTGCATTGGGTATTAGAGGTAAACTTCTAAACTGGTTTCAAGAATTTCTTAACGATAGACAACAACGGGTTAGTGTCAATGGATGTGTTTCAGATTGGGCTGATGTTCGTAGTGGTATCCCGCAAGGAAGCGTCGTTGGACCTGTTCTTTTCATTATGTTTATAAATGATTTACCTTCTGTTATTTCTTCCTCTGTACGCATGTTTGCAGATGATACTAAATTGTATAGAGTAGTTAACACTGTGAATGATGCTCAAGTTCTACAAGAAGATTTAGAGAAAGCATGTGACTGGTCTGACAAATGGCAATTACCTTTTAACGAGGGTAAGTGCAAAGTAATGCACTTTGGGAAGAAAAACAACAAACATCTGTATGCCATGCGTGGTTTCTTATTGAATGAAGTTGATCATGAAAAAGACCTCGGTGTTACTATTGACTCTAAACTTGTTTTTAATGTACATGTGGCAGATGTAGCAATGAGAGCAAATCGGAAGTTGGGCATGGTATATCGAGCTTTCAAGTTTTTAAATATGGATGGGTTTCTTCGTTTATATAAAGCTATTATTCGTCCGACCTTGGAATACTGCAACGTTGTTTTTAACTCGCTACATTGTAAGGAGGAAGACCTATTGGAAAAAGTCCAAGAACGCGCCACCAAGCTTATTTTTTCCATTCGTCATTTACCTTATTCAGAAAGGCTGAAAATTCTCAACCTACCTACTCTCGCATACAGAAGGCAAAGAGCTCATTTGATACAGATTTTTAAAATTTTACATGGAGTGGATAGTATTTCTGCTGATTCTTTTTTTGAGCGTGATGAAGATGTTAGAACACGTGGTCATTCTTTTAAATTAAAATTTAAGTTCTCACGCACAAATTGGATGAGGGACTCATTTGGTCGAAAAGCTATTATATTATGGAATTCGTTATCGGAGGATGTAGTAGCTTCAAGATCAACCAATCAATTTAAGTCCGGTCTTGAACGGGCATGGTCCAACCACCCTCTTAAATTTGCGCCATATTCAAGAGTTGATGTAATTATCAAGAGGGGCTTATAGGCATAGCCTAGCCTCGACTCCGGACCCAGCATTGCTGAGCTCCGGAAACAAGTAAACAAGTAAGTAAGTAAGTATTCAATTTATTTTTCAATAGATGCATCATTCTCATTGATTGCAGCTATAAAACTGTTCATTCTCATCTATATATTCGAGACTTGTTCTTTTCGTAAAAGTAGGAATCTGTTTATCTGACCATAGGCCTATATATTAAAGTTTAGTATGACCTACATCTGAAACTTAAATTTAGTCAGGAGTATTGGACAAAAAAAGGGCCAAAGGTAGAAATAGATATGCTAAAGATGAATTTTTCAGGATAGTTCCCTGAGGTTGTATGAAACAACATACTAAAAGTCCCCGGGTTTCCCCGGTCTGCTTCAACCCGATTGGGCTATTTTTCAAAATGGCTGCCATCTTAACAATATTACCATATGTTGACAACCAGTACAGTAGTAGACAAAATATGTTATTCAAGAGTAATTTGGATTTGTTCAATGTGTGGGAATGGTAATTTTGCTGGCAACATGTTGAGAGAAGTAGGCATTCCTAGCCATTTTAATAGGTATATGATTTTAGAACATGACTGTGTCACTGACTTTTAAGAATTAACGAAAAATGAAGAAACATGAGACCAACCAACAGAATAGAAGAAAGCCAAATCAAAATGTCACCAAACAGGAAGTGAAGATTCACTTGGTGGTAAATGGATAAGGGTGAGATCAAGGAAAAAGACTAACAGAAAAAAAAAGATCAAATAAGAAAGAGAGAAAGCAAGTTATAAATGGTATAATTATAGAACCAGATGTAAAATATATTGGTAAAGGTGTACAAGATTTTTTTCGAAACTAAAGAAGAAATAATACAAAAATGTGAATATGAATAATGCTTACAGCGAATACAGTAAAAACGATAAACTGAATGTACTAGGCAATTCACAAACATTAAACGTGTAAGTAAACAATTTGGTGTCAAAATACTCAGAAGACCCATATTTATATTCACTATATTGAAAAAGTGTTAACAAAATTACCGGAAATTCCTGTTTTGACCTTTGACCATAAATTTGGATTATCTCAATATCTGATATCAACGGCTGGCCGTAGAAACTTCAAAGTTATCCCAAATTATTCAGAACTAGATGGTACGCTCGCTTCGCTCGCGTACCATCGTCGTGCCCACAGATGGTTCTCGAATACACAGTAATTTCAGCGTTAAAAAACTGGCGATTTCAAATGTACAATAATGCAGGACAATAATATATGTCGTTTACAGGAACGATTAAATAGACACTGTGATTTATGTACTCAACTAAAATTAGCACACTGGGAATTACTTCCGAAAGAGAAACTTGTCACAAAATGAGACCAATTGTTTAAGTCAAATTTAAACAAAATTAATTTGTGTTTTGTATGTAACATGGTTGAGGGATGGGGAAGAGGATGGGTGCAAAGAGGAACAATTTTTAAATATATTCTTTATTTTGTAACGAAATATTAATTAACATGTTTTACAAATAATATACCACTAAACACAGTAAAACATTGCGATGTAATACTTTGTTGAAACTATCACCGTCGTAGTCGATTGAAATAGTACAGTACATGTAACGATACACTACGACGTATGTTTTATATATAATGTTAAACAATTTGTGAAAACCACCTCTATTCGGGGCAAATCATAAATTCGATTTAATCGGTAATAAATATTAAATTACGGCGACTGAAAACGCTAGCTCATTATCCGTTTAAAAAAAATTATATCCAACCTCTGCAGCACAGATTGAAAAAAAAATGGATCGAATTTCTGTTATGAGTATACAGTACTTTCCTTTACGACGCCTGAGGGAATAGACACTTGTGGAACGACACAGAGATTGGAATGTTCCATTCATCGCAAATCAATACATTTGTATAAACGTATATTAAATCTATCAAAATAGTATTTTTTTAAAGAAAATCGGCCTGTCTTCAACATTATGATGCTGTACTCGAGCTGTTCAACCGGTTTTCAGCCATTAAAATCAATTATCGTAGGAGGAGATAGGAAAATGCGAAGCATCCTCGTATTATTGTCTGCGGGTATTTTTCAAGACGGACATCCATTAGACAGTGTATACCACGATCGAAAAACATCCCTATTTGGGGCAAATCGTTGAACCTAAATTCGTTTTAATCGTCAATAACTAATTATCGAACTCAATTTAATTAGTAAACAGGGTTACATCAGGTGGTTAAAATCAGTACCGAAAGTACGAACCTACTTTATATACCATCGAGTAAAATTCTAGAAATAACGCGCGATTTACCGAATTTTGCCCTTACGTAAATTTATATATAGATGCCCAACTTTCTATTCACTCTAATGAAATAAAAATACCAAAAACTTTTAGAACCCTTCTATGCACCATCTATTTTGACATTTGAACTATTGATCTGGTCAATACAGTATATAAATCATATCATAAATCAAATGGAAATCTTGGTGATCGATAGGAATACAAATGCGAATTCTAAAACACCCATGTTTGTATTTACTTTCATAGAAATGGTGTACTAGATGCAATTCAAAGTGTTTTTTTACTTTTGACTTTAATCACTACATAGTCTCAAATAGCATGATGGACACATCATAGGCCTACCATTCATCATGCCAGGAGAGGTCAAATTTATCCGAAATAGCCCAGAAAAAATGTCAGATGGACAAATAATAGCCTACTATTCATCAATATAGATATGAGGCCATAATTTCAGGTATCAAAGGGTCACAATATGTCATTTGACAAATCACCTAAATAATAAAATACAATATGAAACTCTTACAAATCTATCAAGATGGATTATAAAGACAAATTTGTTATGGTCTTCAACAGATTTTCAAGCCTTTATTTTGTTAACCATCATGGTCCAAAAGTATTTTTTATTTGTAGAGAATTTTAATAGAAAAAAAACGGAGAAAAACTTTCACATCTTAAAGATAAATGCAATAATTCTTTTTAAATTAAATTGCATCATATCAGATAAGAATTGGAGGTATGACTAGAGCCTAAAATCAGACTTAAACTGAAACCTTGATAAATGGTTTGGATGGTGACTATGTACAGTAGTTGCAGTTTTAGACAATTAATGTTATAGGATGAATTATGTACTCCAGACCTATATACACAAAGAAATGTAATAGTGCAGCTCAATTGGAAAAAAAACCCCAATTTTACCAATAATTATGTGTCAAATTAACCAGTAGGTCTCTGCTATAGATTAAATGGCACTGCTGAAGAGGAAACATTTCAGAATTGGTGTAGCTGCAAAGTTTAAACACTGACATTATATATAGAGAAGAATTTTTTGGAAGACTAATTTCTAACATTAATATTAAAAAAATAAATAAAATTAATAATAACATTTGTTTTTTTTTATATTTTTTTTATTCAGTATATTACACAGAGGCGCCTTACAAGATGGAACCACCTTAGCTTCAAGGCGCCTCAGATTAACAAATACAACATTTTAAAACAACTAACAGAAACATCAATCAAATCTTCCAGAATTAACAAGAAATTGTTGTACATAATAAAATAATAAATCATTTTCACAATTCGAAAGAAGATCGGAACCAAAAATAAAAATTTCACTTAAAAATTTAAAATTAAATGTTAAAGAAAAATCCTTGGCTAAGATATCCTCAATAATTGAGTTAGCGCTTACAAGTAGAATATCTCTTTGTGTATTATAATTAGGGCAGTAACATAAGAAATGAAGCGGATTCTCAACATTAAAGCCACAAGTAGGCCTACAATTTGAATTGTCCCGAAGTCCATGTAAGAATAAATGCGAATTGAGACAGCTGAAACCAAGTCGGATTCTAGTGTGAATTTGGTTAATCCATGGAGTAAAGAATTTAATCTTCTTATCACCTGTATCATAATAAGAACGTTTTTTTGTTTTAAACAAATTGGATTTCAGTAGCAATTTTTTAAACTCAACAAGAGATGAGGAATTTTTTATTTCATTATTTAACTCATTCCAATGTGTTATAATAGATGGGACAAAAGATAAACGATATGATGTGGTCTTACAAAATGGAATTATTATATTTCGGATGTTACGCAAGTTATAAACTTCAATATTGTCAGAAAAATTAAATAAGGAGTAAAGATACACTGGTGTTAACTTATGAATCATTTTTAAAAACAGTATTAGGTTAAGAAATTGTCTACGTTTTTTCAATGATAACCAGCCTAATTCTTGTCTTAATGCATTATGACTTGTATGTTTCCACGCACCAGTACATAATTATTCTACCTGCAGAAATCTGGATATTTTCTAGTTCATCACTTAATTTATCTGGAATATTACACCAAACCTAATGAATAAAAGGAGTGAAAACAGGCTAAAGCCCAAACAGTAAAATATATTATAATTAGATATAGTTTAACATTGGGGATTGGTTTGTCTGTTTAGCATCTGAGCAATTTGGAATGAATTTTACCTCTCATGGCAATGGCCTCATACCCATACTGATGAATGGTATGATTCTGTCCATCATGACATTTTTTGGGCTATTGGGTCAACTTAAATTTAACATTTCGTATCTAAGCCCTTCTTCTGGAAAGCATGGGCTATTGTCGGTTTATCCAGGTAAGCTACGCACAAAACAGACTGCTTTTCATTGAAATGTAGTGATTAAGGTCAAAGGTCAAAACAATTTCAATCGCATTTAGTACATTATTTCTATAAGAGTAAATAGAAACATGGGAGTATTTTGATACCAAATTCCCTTATATATTACTATCGATCTCAAAGATTTCTTATTATGGTATAAAATGTATCCAGATCAATAGTTCAAAGGTCAAAATAGGTGGTTTCTAAAGGTTACAGTGAATAGAAAGTTGGGGTATAAGTTGAGTTATTTAGGACAAGGCATGTAGTTGATAAGGTATTGAGACAAATGGGTACCTAGGTCAAAATACAACTTTGCGCCGATTACTAGCTACATTAAGGGAGTATGTTTCCATACATGTTTTATCCAGTATATTATTATTAATGGTAGTATAGTAGGTTTTATATACGAGATACGAGCACATCTGACAATTTTAGCACAAAACTGTATGCAAACTGATTAATTGGCTTCATAATATAACTACATTTTAGGATATTTCAGATCCTTCCAATTCAGTAAAGGTATCCACTTCTATTGCCCTTGGATCAGGGTACGTCCAAGACTATTTTGGTAATTGTGTATTGAAGCAAGAAGTAAACAAACCATTATCAGTGTTTAGTTTCTATGAAATTATTTCCAGATCAAGTTTTCACTCAACAGTAACTTGTCTTCAAATTGGTCTGAATTTTTATCTGCCAAAATATTCTGTGGGCCAGGTAGGTGCACAGCAGGTACCCATATGTTATGTTGAATACACCATCATAGCTTGTTGGCTCATTCATCATTTTTTGATGTAGTGCTTCCCATATTATCAATAAGGTTTCCTCCAATATGAGTAATTCCATTTAGTCAGTGTCCAAACTGGAATTTGTCTCAACTCAATTTAGCTTCAAAAACCCATTTACTGGTTATTTAATATTTTCTCTCCAATTCTCTATAATGTCAATTCTCACTCTGCCCCATGGTAACGATACTCTATTTTTCTATTATAACATGCAAATTGTCAAATGTTATTTTACGTCATGGAAAATTCAGTAATTTCAATTGTATGCTAAATTAGTGTAATTGTCATGAGGCAGTGTAGATTGACAAACCCAAGAAATTCAATTTTAGTAGGACAAATTACAAAACAAACTTAACTATTGTGGCATCTCTACGGTATCTGACAAAGCTCTGTGTTATTTTGCATTTCTGCATTGATGTGCATATCGTCAATATATGCTAAAATTTAGTGACCAATACTCTGAGAATGGAAATGGGACTTTTAGCAAAGATCCTTGGAACTGGCCTTAAATTGCTATTTCTCGTCCCAGAAAAGTGAAGGTATTTCCTAAATGAATGATAAACTGATATTAAATATGCATCTTTTAAGTCCAGAGAGGCCAAGAAGCAATTTTTTTGGTTTAGAGCTTGTTAAATTAAAATGATGGAAAAAATGTACTTATTTAATCTTGATTCTGCCACCTTTCTTTTGTGTAGCAAAAAGTTTGAAATGAATGGGGTGAGTGTAATTGCTAGATAGTAGTAAGGTTTGTTTATTAAATCTGTTTCCTCAAAAGCCATGTTATGCCTTTGAATTTATTTGTAATATATTTTTGGTTGTGAGAGACCAAGTGAAAAGGATTTAAAGAACCATGTAATATTCTAATTCAATGTACAAAATCAAGCCAGTTTATTATTCAATTTAAATAAAGTTTTCTCTACAATCATTAATGTTAACAATGCATAAGGTGCTGACATAAAAACATTTACATTATGGAAATAACAAATATACAACCAAGTAATAAAATAAGATGAATTATACAGAATTGTGAACATGCCATATAAAATAAGAAGAAATATTTGATTTTGAATAGCCATCTTGTGTTTTTATTGAAGGTTAATCACTAAATTGTTCAGGGGACAATTTTATATATCTTTATTATCTTTATTTACCATATAGAAGTAAGATATGCTTAAATTTCTAAGAACAATGCACAGTGCCCAGATAGTACAGTACTTGAATCAATGCACAGTGCCCAGATAGTACAGTACTTGAATCAATGCACAGTGCCCAGATAGTACAGTACTTGAATCAATGCACAGTGCCCAGATAGTACAGTACTTGAATCAATGCACAGTGCCCAGATAGTACAGTACTTGAATCAATGCACAGTGCCCAGATAGTACAGTACTTGAATCAATGCACAGTGCCCAGATAGTACAGTACTTGAATCAATGCACAGTGCCCAGATAGTACAGTACTTGAATCAATGCACAGTGCCCAGATAGTACAGTACTTGAATCAATGCACAGTGCCCAGATAGTACAGTACTTGAATCAATGCACAGTGCCCAGATAGTACAGTACTTGAATCAATGCACAGTGCCCAGATAGTACAGTACTTGAATCAATGCACAGTGCCCAGATAGTACAGTACTTGAATCAATGCACAGTGCCCAGATAGTACAGTACTTGAATCAATGCACAGTGCCCAGATAGTACAGTACTTGAATTGTGCTAACAATTATTTCATAATTAATAAGAATATAATGGACTAATAAAATGTTCAACTGTTTAAAATTAAAAGAAAAAATTAAACATCATTCTTGAAAAGATGATAATGCTTTCACATTGGTAGTAAATGATCATCTTGCTCTTCATCAAGTCCTAATTGGTCATCTCCAATACCCTTGTATGACCTTGATTCATTTTTCGGGTGCGATCGAAAGGCTAGGTCGCATCCATCCTGAAAGAAAATGGAAACGTTTACCTGGAGTAACACTGTCTAGTAGATTAGCATGAAAGAAGTAGGAGAGTATTATCAAAGTAATTAATATGCCTACAATAGATAATCTGTCTTCTCTATTTCCACACAACCTCCAACAAGGGTCTAATTGTTTAGGCCTAGGCCTGCCTACATGAAAATTGTGCAATGTTGCGAGTAGTTTTACTGGTTCATCAAAACACTACACTATCAAATAAATGTAGTGGAACTGTAGCTTTGTGGTGCTTGCCTTCCAATCCAAAGGTCCAGGGTTCAATCCTGACCTACAGTAGTTCCAGGGTTCAATCCTGACCTACAGTAGTTCCAGGGTTCAATCCTGACCTAGTAGTGCCAGAGTTGTAACTCACGACCTTAGCATATAAGCACAATTTACTTTAGGGGATGACATTTTTAAAAAATATTATTATATTAACATTTCCAAAAAAAACAAGTGGTTATTGATTGAAACTACTTACTGCTACCAAATTGCCAAAATCTTTCCAGAAGGATATGTTAGGAAATTGCTCTGAACCTTTGGCTCCAATGAAAAACCTCTGATATATAAATCCACCACTCAAATACACAAAACAAATGCAGATAAATCTGTTAAATAACAAAAAAAAACTTATACTGTAATTATACATCGCAAAATTATTTGTAATTATCAACTACTGGTAAAAAACATATGAAGTATGCACTTGTTAGGCTTAGTAAACAACTCATTAACAAGAAAGGTTCTAGAATTTATTTTTTTAATTTAGCTGCAAATATTTTACACTGCCTGTGATCTGATGGACCCATACACTGCCTGTGATCTGATGGACCCATACACTGCCTGTGATCTGATGGACCCATACACTGCCCGTGATCTGATGGACCCATACACTGCCCGTGATCTGATGGACCCATACACTGCCCGTGATCTGATGGACCCATACACTGCCCGTGATCTGATGGACCCATACACTGCCCGTGATCTGATGGACCCATACACTGCCCGTGATCTGATGGACCCATACACTGCCCGTGATCTGATGGACCCATACACTGCCCGTGATCTGATGGACCCATACACTGCCCGTGATCTGATGGACCCATACACTGCCCGTGATCTGATGGACCCATACACTGCCCGTGATCTGATGGACCCATACACTGCCCGTGATCTGATGGACCCATACACTGCCCGTGATCTGATGGACCCATACACTGCCCGTGATCTGATGGACCCATACACTGCCCGTGATCTGATGGACCCATACACTGCCCGTGATCTGATGGACCCATACACTGCCCGTGATCTGATGGACCCATACACTGCCCGTGATCTGATGGACCCATACACTGCCCGTGATCTGATGGACCCATACACTGCCCGTGATCTGATGGACCCATACACTGCCCGTGATCTGATGGACCCATACACTGCCCGTGATCTGATGGACCCATACACTGCCCGTGATCTGATGGACCCATACACTGCCCGTGATCTGATGGACCCATACACTGCCCGTGATCTGATGGACCCATACACTGCCCGTGATCTGATGGACCCATACACTGCCCGTGATCTGATGGACCCATACACTGCCCGTGATCTGATGGACCCATACACTGCCCGTGATCTGATGGACCCATACACTGCCCGTGATCTGATGGACCCATACACTGCCCGTGATCTGATGGACCCATACACTGCCCGTGATCTGATGGACCCATACACTGCCCGTGATCTGATGGACCCATACACTGCCCGTGATCTGATGGACCCATACACTGCCCGTGATCTGATGGACCCATACACTGCCCGTGATCTGATGGACCCATACACTGCCCGTGATCTGATGGACCCATACACTGCCCGTGATCTGATGGACCCATACACTGCCCGTGATCTGATGGACCCATACACTGCCCGTGATCTGATGGACCCATACACTGCCCGTGATCTGATGGACCCATACACTGCCCGTGATCTGATGGACCCATACACTGCCCGTGATCTGATGGACCCATACACTGCCCGTGATCTGATGGACCCATACACTGCCCGTGATCTGATGGACCCATACACTGCCCGTGATCTGATGGACCCATACACTGCCCGTGATCTGATGGACCCATACACTGCCCGTGATCTGATGGACCCATACACTGCCCGTGATCTGATGGACCCATACACTGCCCGTGATCTGATGGACCCATACACTGCCCGTGATCTGATGGACCCATACACTGCCCGTGATCTGATGGACCCATACACTGCCCGTGATCTGATGGACCCATACACTGCCCGTGATCTGATGGACCCATACACTGCCCGTGATCTGATGGACCCATACACTGCCCGTGATCTGATGGACCCATACACTGCCCGTGATCTGATGGACCCATACACTGCCCGTGATCTGATGGACCCATACACTGCCCGTGATCTGATGGACCCATACACTGCCCGTGATCTGATGGACCCATACACTGCCCGTGATCTGATGGACCCATACACTGCCCGTGATCTGATGGACCCATACACTGCCCGTGATCTGATGGACCCATACACTGCCCGTGATCTGATGGACCCATACACCGCCCGTGATCTGATGGACCCATACACCGCCCGTGATCTGATGGACCCATACACCGCCCGTGATCTGATGGACCCATACACCGCCCGTGATCTGATGGACCCATACACTGCCCGTGATCTGATGGACCCATACACTGCCCGTGATCTGATGGACCCATACACTGCCCGTGATCTGATGGACCCATACACTGCCCGTGATCTGATGGACCCATACACTGCCCGTGATCTGATGGACCCATACACTGCCCGTGATCTGATGGACCCATACACTGCCCGTGATCTGATGGACCCATACACTGCCCGTGATCTGATGGACCCATACACTGCCCGTGATCTGATGGACCAATACACTGCCCGTGATCTGATGGACCCATACACTGCCCGTGATCTGATGGACCCATACACTGCCCGTGATCTGATGGACCCATACACTGCCCGTGATCTGATGGACCCATACACTGCCCGTGATCTGATGGACCCATACACTGCCCGTGATCTGATGGACCCATACACTGCCTGTGATCTGATGGACCCATACACTGCCTGTGATCTGATGGACCCATACACTGCCTGTGATCTGATGGACCCATACACTGCCTGTGATCTGATGGACCCATACACTGCCTGTGATCTGATGGACCCATACACTGCCTGTGATCTGATGGACCCATACACTGCCTGTGATCTGATGGACCCATACACTGCCTGTGATCTGATGGACCCATACACTGCCTGTGATCTGATGGACCCATACACTGCCTGTGATCTGATGGACCCATACACTGCCCGTGATCTGATGGACCCATACACTGCCCGTGATCTGATGGACCCATACACTGCCCGTGATCTGATGGACCCATACACTGCCCGTGATCTGATGGACCCATACACTGCCCGTGATCTGATGGACCCATACACTGCCCGTGATCTGATGGACCCATACACTGCCTGTGATCTGATGGACCCATACACTGCCTGTGATCTGATGGACCCATACACTGCCTGTGATCTGATGGACCCATACACTGCCCGTGATCTGATGGACCCATACACTGCCCGTGATTTTTAAAAGACACTTGTATGAAGGCAAATATTTTGCACTGCCATCCTGCAAAAACATGATCTGATGGACTCCATTATACTGCCCATGATTTTTAAATGCCATCTGTCTGGCTGAAAAAAATTGTCACCGCCCGTGATCACATGATCTGATGGATTCCATATATTGCCCGAGATTTTAAAACACCACCAGGCCGGTCGCAAATATTTTGCACTGCCCGTGTTCACATGATCTGATAGACTCCATTTATTTAAGGCCATTTATTACTTAACCGTCACATGGAAAATATTTTTTTTTTACAATTGTTAGTCACCCGTATTGTAATCTATATCTATATATAAATTATGGTTAATTCTGACATAGGCGAGCACAATGGAAAAACTTCGGGACAAATCTCCGCCTTGGTTAACTACCTTATTTATCTCAGATGTACCGCGAAACGTAGATTTGATAACATTAGTTTCCACTATTATGATATTGTTCCATATTTCTATCTTAGAAAGATTTTATAAAGTGTTTTATAAGAAAATTTATGATTTCAATCGGTAAATTTTAACTCTACGCACTGTAGAAGTAATAGTAGTAGTTGTTAAGAAAGCTGCCAGGACTTTATGTATACTGTGCGCTATCTGTGTGGATCCTGGGATACGTCTGCCCATGTTGCAAGCCGTCTAAAACGTCTTCCTTCATATGCCAAAACGGCCTACTGTGTCGCGGAATAATGTATTAATTATACCAATTAGGATGGTATTTATTTGAATAAACGCCCGGAACACCGCCCCAATAAAACATCAATTAAAATAATTATCGCCCATCCACATTTATACACACAATATTGTATTATATTTATAACACAATTTTACTATTTTTAGTAGATTTCATTGGACTGTTATCTGCAATTTACCAAGCAGTTGTTATTCTTTGTCACCAATTTTCATATCTACAATAAACACTATACACTGTGAAACAGGTTAGCGAGTAGGTTTAGTTTTACGATTATCAAGCATTCCAATAATGGTAACCGACCGAAATTGTTCAGGCCAGAATGTCCTTTTAAAACGTTTTACCCAAGTCATTATCATTCCGAAAACCATCGTCTACACTTCCTAGAGGGGGAGCGAGCGAAGCGAGCTCACCCTCTAGTTATAATACAGTAAGTTGAAGTTGCAATAGAATTATACTATTAAAATATACCTAGGTTACAAATTAAAATATTTGTTACACCGGTGTAAATGTTCTCTTTTTGATGCGGTAAAATTAATTGGTCTAAATAGACACTTAATGCACTGTATTTGGCCTAACTACCGTTCAAAAATAAATAATATATAATTTATATTATCATGCATATAACCTTATTGATTCTGTCAGAATCTTTATTTATTCTTTCCTTAGCACTATTTTGTCTGTCAATTATTTGAGAGTAGTTTAATCTAGCTATGTCAATTTTTCAGAGTATATTCCTTGTGGCCAGGAATCGATGTGGTTATCTCTTCATGGTGCGCAATGAAAAAATACACGGTCTAAACACGATTTAATGAAAAAATGTTTGTAATCATATCTTTCACATCTATATATAAATTTACCCAAGGGCAAAATTTGGTAAATCGCACGTTACTTCTAGAATGTTTACTCGGTGGTATAAGTTGGTTCGTACTTTCGGTACTGATTTTAACCACCTGATGTAACCCTGTTTACTAATTAAATTGAGTTAGATAATTAGTTATTGACAATTAAAACGAATTTAGGTTCAACGATTTATTGCCAAGAAAACAAGGTACTGAAACTACTATTAGTCGCATGTATTCCGTCAATCCGAAAGACATTGAACGATACTGTCTCCATCTCCTCTTACTTCATACCAACACATCGTAGTTAAGCAATTGATACAAGATCTGGATTTACTTTTTGAAGATCCTATACCATTCACTCGATGTTACTTTTTAAATGACGGCAGTGGCAAAACAATGGTATACAACACACTATTACTACTGCAACACTTCTCACTGGAGAAAGAACAGTCCACAATCTTTTTCAAACTCCCCGTTCCAGTTTTAGACACCAGCACCAGCAACATTTCTCCAACATTAAAACATGCTAACTACATCCGTTAAATTTCTCTTTTCATTATTGACAAAGCTTCCATGATCCCAAGTAATTTTCTTAGAGCAATTGATAAAATGTTACAAGACATCACTGAAACACATGTACCATTTGGAGGAAAGGTTTTTCTTCTTTGTGTTACAAAGCAATCACAAACCATGATCATAAAAGATGCTGAAATCCTTACTACAGGCAGCATTACACAAAGATTATTAATTCCCGAGTGAAACTTGCCCCATCAGACCCGAATCTTTCATTCACGCTACAGAGAATTCAATTTCTGGTCAGACTTATTCGATGACTATAAATAAGTTCCAAGGTCAAACATTTGATAAACTATAGGAATACCAAGTTCCAGTACCTGTATTCTCTCATGGCCAACTGCATGTTGCGTTTTTATGTGCAAAAGGATAACTGTGTTTGTTAAAATCAGAAGTCCCAAGTTCCCAAAAATATGTGGCTTTTCCCGATTTTTAATGCAGATCCCGCCTCCCCGAAAATTGATTATTTTACCCCAAAATCTGGAAGATTTAGGCCTACAGTAGGCTAGCTATAGTAGGCCTAGTCTACAGAATTGTCATCTAAGATAACTGAAATTAAACAACATTTTCCCAACAAAGCATGTTATTTCACAATTAACACTCCTGGCACTGTTTACAATGACACTCAGTATTTAAACAATAAGCATTTCTTAGGGCTTTGTTGCATGAATTAATAGCCATTTATCAACTGCCAAGCCAAGTAATTAAACATGAGACATTATATTGTTGTGAGGTTAAAAAAACAGGAGGTGGTTTTTTTGGGGGTCAACAGCACCCTCTATATATTATCAAGACGTATATTATCGAGAAATAGTGCAGTGTGTGATGTCACAAGTGGTATCGTGTGGTGGCTATGTGAGGCTAATCCCCTTTCTGTTCAGAAAAAATAATGAACGCAGACGGTTGTAAAATGGCTTAAAATATCGTAAATTTGCGACTTTTTGTTATATTTTAATGCAGAAAATTACACATTACATCAAAATTTAGTTATCTTTATAATCTGGGAGAAAATGTGGAAAACCGAAAGCACAATAGTAGGCCAGGAGAAGAGTCTAAAATATGGGAGTCTTCCAGCCAAAACGGGAGTGTTGACATATATGGATGTGTCACATGCAACAATATGTGTATAAAAGGTGGGCAGTGTCCACCCACAAGGTGAAAAAGATGCAAACATCTGTGTAACACTTGATTAGTGAAGAAAAAGTCTACTTTATTAACATTATCATAGGCCTAGGTGGCTAGGCTATTTCATGCTTGAAAAGGGTGTCTGGCATTATCCATTGTTTATTACAGGTAGGTAGGCCTAGTCAATTTGGTATGGATATCCCAGATGATACAAGTTTTGTTGTACCAGC
This sequence comes from Antedon mediterranea, assembly GCF_964355755.1. Classification (NCBI taxonomy): domain Eukaryota; kingdom Metazoa; phylum Echinodermata; class Crinoidea; order Comatulida; family Antedonidae; genus Antedon; species Antedon mediterranea. The sequence continues at coordinate 14,682,742 of NC_092672.1, read as the reverse complement.
TAGTATTAGCTTATATAGCGTCATCTATATAATTTTTAAATTATTATAGCACGCCCTCTATTGCTTACCCAAAATTTTGCTTTTTCATCTTGGGATCTCTGTAAAGTAGACAAAAATCAATCACAAGGATTGTTTGCTAACAAAACAGGGGAAGATCCAGACATTTTTCGAGAGGGGGAGGGTGGAGGTCTCACAAGAAAAGGACACTTCCGGGATTGAGTATTTGAGCCACAGGTCCACCATCATGGGGCTGCGGCGAAACACCCCTAGATGGCCGGAAATGGTACTCTTGCACCCTGCGTGAAATTCATGTAAATGGCACCACTAGTTCGCCAGAAATGACACTCTATTAAGCGCGCAAACAGCAAAATGATGTACTGTAGTCTATTTAAAATATACCATAACATTTTTTGTTTCAATAATGCAAACGTTGTTCATTTTAGTTACACTACACATGCGTTGCTTTCCTGGGGACGTTCGCCACGCGTGGTGCGGCCGTGTGGAGGGTTGATGATTTGTGTGTGGAGAGAAGATCGACAATTTGCTTGATTTATTCCCACGTTTTTCTCCTGGCTCCAACTTCTCCAACAATGATATTAAATAGATTAGATAAAAAGGGCCATACCAAAAAATGATTAGTATGGTTATTCTAAGCCTGCTTACATAGAGAGTAATTAACAACTCCCTGCTTAATTACTTGATCCTTCTTGCTACGTTTATTCTGTGACCATCAATCTCAGTTTTTTTACACACGATTTAAAAGGAAAATTCCCGAAAGCGAAACATGCAAGCGTGTCTAGGGTGCGGTCATGTCTGAAAGCAATTTTTACTAGTTTGCTGTGGTGCAGTGTACAGTATCGCAGCCTATTTTCTACCAAACATAGCCGGATATTTTCAAAGTATATCACTAATTTCCGATTTTCAAATTTTTCATACGTACGCAGCTAATTGCAAACAACGACTTAATAGTAATCCGACATGTATCGTGCACCCACAAATATTGAAGCAACTCAATATAATAGACCTACATTAACATTAACTCATAAAGCTTATGTATCACAATTTCAATTTTTTTTCATTTGTGGGCGTTATCACATTTGTGGGACCGGTTTACACATTTGTGGGACCTGTTTCCATATTTGTGGGACCTGTTTTCACATTTGTAGGTGATGTGTTTTCACATTTGTGGGACCTGTTTGTGGGACCTGTTTTCACATTTGTAGGTAATGTGTTTTCACATTTGTGTTTGTTTTTACATTTTTTTGGGTGATGCGTTTTCACATTTGTGGTTGGTTTCACATTTCTGGATTCAACAAGGGGAGGGGGGAGAGAACACGTGAGGGTAATCCTCATAATGGAGGGGGAAGAGCCCTTTTTTTGGGAAAAAAGAACCTCCCTGTAAACTGTAAAAATCCTGGCTACGGGCTTGGGCTTTCCCAAAAATATAATGTTATTGAAAGTTAAATACTTACAAAATGATAAGAATTGTTCCAGTACTTAATCCCGAGTTGATATTTGAGCAAGCAACACTACTAGTAATCTCAAATAAATAATAACAATCTTCTGTTCGATTACTGTTTTCTTGCAACATTGATGAGCTCCCCTGTAAAATGAGTGAGTGAGTGAATGGCCAAGTGGTTAAGACAGTGGAACTGTAATTACATAGCCATAACATTGGCAAGGGTTCGAGGCTCACTCTCTCTATGGTTCTGGTGGTAGAACGAGTTTTCTCGGATAAGGACTATAAACCGTAGGTCCAATGTACACATAGCTCATGTGCACTTTAAAAAACCTAGTATATCTTTCGAGACGAGTAGGTGTGTAGTCCACACAAACACAGCCACTGTCACACACAGCCACTGTGCAATTGGGACTGGACCGTTTTAGAAGTGTTTACCACCTGTTGGTCCCGATCCTTCACTAACAGTGTTAGTGAGAAGTTGAATAAATAAATGATGAAAAAAAAAATGATTCAATCATCATTAAACAATTATTATGTGAACTGTAATTACTACATTATTAACCAGGGATGAGACTGAGAAAATACCAACCACATAGGCTGGGGGCCAGGATGCGGCTGGCGCTACTGAAATTTCGCACCTAAAACTAGGCATTGACTTCACGGACGTCACTCACTCACTGACAAGAAATAGGCATTTTTTAAGATTAACCTCACGGCCAGTTTCATATAATATTTTAACAGTGCGCGGTTACTGAATATCTACGAAAAACAAAATGATCGCAGTGTTAATATACTGTAAATAGCGCCACCAACAATCGTAATTGTTTGCTCGAAAAAAATCTCATTTATATTTAAAAAGATCAGCGGAAGAATCTCATCCCTGATTAACATAGCTTTTATTCTGTATTTCTACCAAACTTTTTGATTTCTATCAAACTTTTTACTTCAGTAATTCATGATTATCCCTGTACTTTAATCACTTGTACATTATTATTATAGCCTTTTGTGTATTTTAGAAATACATGTTTACACCTACCAGAATATGATTTTCATCACAAATAATCATAATATGAGCCTCTCTATGCTCTTTATTGCAGTGACTGTTATACTTATCTCCTCCTTTATACCTAAGAAATATCCAGTCAGCTATAAAAAAAAAAAAAATTGTTGAGTTAAAATGCAGTTATGTATACTCTTTTCCATCAATAATCCTACATTATTAATAATAATAATATTATTATCAGGTGGGCCGAATAAATAATAATTTGTCTTCTTTCTACTTCTGTCTACTATTAATCGATCGTACATCATCTGGGATATCCAATACCAAATTACCTAATAAGCCCACTTACCACCTGCCTATGTTCAGTAAAGCTTGTTTTCCTGTCGATCGTTGAGTTACGTTAAGTTGCGTTGAGTTTAAAATTGTTACCGTTTAGCAGGAAAATGGAGTAAAAATCTGCAATTGTTAAAGTTGAATTTGGTTCAACTTTAAAACTGACCAATCAAATTACGTCATTGCAGTTTGTGAAAACATAGGTACTCGCTGACAATTCTTTTTACAACACGAAGATGTTTTTCACCTTTTTTGTACACTGTTAAGGTCTGATATTTCAAAACTACAAATGCAAGTCAAATTAAATTATAATATTAAACCAATTAAATGTATTGTTTGTCTTTAGTGTAAGCCTAGATTAAGATATCAACGAAAGCATGTCCTAGGCTGGGTTGAATTATCAAAACAAGTAACTTTTTCAACTTTCACGCGGGCCAGGCTGCGCTTGGCCGGCCTTGGTTTTGTAATACTTCACGTCCGCTTGTCCCAGCAACGCTCGAGAGAACCAAGAAACTATGAATGATCGCGTAAAAATGTGTAAATATTAGCGGTCCGGCTCAATCATCGTTATTTTATTTTCAACTTTAACGATTTTAAACTCAACGCAACTTAACGATCGACAGGAAAACATGCTTAATAAACAATTGATAATGTCAGACACCTTTCCAGTGTTAATATGTAGACTTTTTCTCCACTTTTTATATCAACATTAAATTTTACCATGCAAACCTTCAAACAATATACTTTTCTTAATTAAAGAATTTGTATTATTTTTCTAGGGGAAATGCTGTTACATCATGTAAATGGGAGATTTCCAAGTATCTTCTGACACTACAGAAAACAATTGATTGAAGCACATCTTTAATACTGTAGGTTCTTAAATATTGAACACTCCCATAATTAATGTACCATTCTTTCGATTCAGCGCAGTGAATCAGCCTCATGGTTAGAGTATACAAAATTAGGAATGTAACTAAATAAATGTTTCTACTGTTCACAGTGGTCAATGCTTTATGTTCTCAAATTGTGAAAACCTCCATAATTAATGGACCAACTTATGTTTTTGGCTACGATCACAATATAGCTTCAAGCTTGGTTCGACTCGATGTTTTTGCAGTGTGACACAACGTGGATCGACTCGCACCTGGCTTAAAATCGATCCCAATTCAGACAACTCAACCAGGACATAATTTGATTTATTTACTTATTTTTTCCATGCTGCAGTTAAGTTTACTAATCTATTTATTGATCTATGTTCAGTTCAGTTTTATTCGGTTCACTCAAAAATACAAAGACAAACATAACATAGAAAAAGCTAACAATATGTAATTATGCTTGACCCTAAAATAAAGTTTGTATCAAGACATGAGAACGTGGTATAAATGGCCAAAGGATTCACTTAGCAAGTATAAGTTGAATAAAATAAATGTTGTAACTACTGTACTATTTAGTGATTTTATCCACAATGACCATGGTTGATAAGGAATTTCCTTCCAATGAGAGACACGATCATTGATGAGGCTCCAGCTGATTAGGGCCTAGCTTTTCGCTCAGTAGAAATTAAATTTTAATGTTTTAATTTCTGTACAAAACAATACATTATATTTCGCCAAATCAATATAAAATAAGAATGTCAAATGTTAATAGTTGCCATACTAATTATCAAATATTATATTGACTTACTTCCCGCTTGAATGTGACTTTCATTGATAAAGCCTAAATTATACTCATGACTCTTATCTTTTTGAATGACACCATGATATGGTTTATCCTTCACAGGGGATGTGCAAATGCCTATGGTATAGGTGTAGTTTTTATCTGATACAACAATAGGATTCCTAGAAAGAACAAATTTAAAAACAAAATTAAACTTATTAAAATACATTTTGTTTGACAATAACAATGTACTGTATATGCCATCATTTTCACGTACTGAATTTGTCACGATTCACCATTCCCATACATGCCAACATCTGAAGTTAAAAAATGGGAGGTGATGTTTTGTTTAGGTTAAGAGTGCCCGCTACCTATTTTAAAGATGTAAGAAGTGCAGTGTGTGACGTCATCAGCGGCATCGCGTGGTATATGTGACGGGAATCTTTGGGTTCATAAACAAATTTTATATGTTTTGACCATAGATTGTCTAAATATGGCCTAAATATTGTAAATTTGTTTGTGTGTATAAGCCTTTTTGTTGTATTTTAATGGAGAAAACAACACATACATCAAAATTCAGTTATCTTTGTATTCCAAGAGAACATGTGGAAAAAACGGGAGCAGAATATTAGTCCGGGAGTCTAAAATACGGGAGTCTTCCGGCCGAAACAGGAGTGTTGGCATGTATCTAATTACGGTGGGGCTCCCTCTCGTGAGAGTGTTGCCGAGGTAGTGCGACCTGAGACTACACAGCGGGGCTTCCCCTTTTATGCCTACACGTTCCTTGCTATTCTGTGTTCAAATCAAGAATATCATTACGCAAATCATGCATAACACTTGAATTTTAAACTATTTAACATTTAGGTGTAACTGCGATGGGGCGACTTTTTATTTGGGGGACTATACTTTGTGTTGGAGTTGGATTTTGGCAGTGGCGGACTGATTTTGGCCTCGGACCATATTTGTCGTGACACCCCTACTATAGATTTTCGCAAAGCTAAGCTGGAGATGTATTTCTGAAAGGTGTTATAAATATTGTTAATAATATTAATTGATTACAAATTTTTTTTTTACAATTTTATGCTTGCAGGATGTTGTAGACAACTCGTGAGTAGGCCTACTAGGCTAGGTTGGATGAAGATTCTGAGTAATTTTAAGTGGGAACAGACGATCGGGACCATGGCCCAAATTTTGCGGTCACGATCGTCTTATGTGTATGTCCCAATCGTCTTACCAGTTGGTCCCGATCGTCCAGTATTTTCAGAACCATGTTGGTTCCGATCGTCTTAGTGTTGGGCCCGATCATGTGTTAGCGTTGTTGGGCCGGATAGCCTTTTGTGTTATATAAAATAATGTGCCACATTTCATTCCTAGTGCTTAGTGTCGACGTGCTTCTCTTGCGTAAATTAAGATTTAAAAGGTTAATTAGATTTTTCTGATTTTATCATAATTTTCCCCTACTGGTTTCTTACCAAATACTCTCGATTTATAAATAAATGTGATCGATTTTGATTTGTTATTATTGCATTGTATCAGGGATTTGTTATTAAAACCTCCCTGGTTGTATGTATTCCTGTGCGTATTTAATTTTTGCTCTATTAGTTATTTCGCCGTGGCTAAAGATACGGTACCGTATTCTAACTTCTGTTTACTAAAGGTACGGTAAAATTGCATTACGTCATAACCAGCCAATGGGGTGCTGGGACGTGTGACGTCATCGTATAAGGACTTTGTGGATTTTTTATTATATCGCGAAAACAGTGATCAACCGCATTTTCTTTATGCTTTATTTATCGCTATTATCGCCGTCGTGTGTGACAAAAACTAAATGTAGCCTACGTCTGTTATTATTATTGAAAAGCCAAAACATGTTGATTTTAATTCTAGAATACAGAAAACCGTTTCAAAAGAGGCCTAGGCTATGCCTACTTACTACGCCTACTATAACCTCATTATATGAGTTTGTTTGTGTAGGGAAAGCGATGCCAGGCTGGGGCCAGCTGCATGTGTGCGCTGATTTCTGTGACTCGTTAGCCCTGGGGCTACTGTCTAAATCATAGTATTTGAGGGCCCCTTTATTGTCCGCATTTGCTTGTTGTTTATGGTCACCATTGTAAACAAAGTTTAATAAAAAATATAGAATAGGCCTAAATAGGCCATTTGGAATAAAAATAAAACCCTCATCTGCAGCGCACACACCCCCACGCAGCCTGGCGCCGCCGATAGGAATTCTCTACACAAAACAACAGAGACGCGATATGAAAAAAAATCTCAAGTCCTTATACGATGACGTCACACACGTACCAGCACCCCATTGGTTGGTTATGACGTAATGCAATTTTACCGTACCTTTAGTAAACAGAAGTTAGAATACGGTACCGTATCTTTAGCCACGGCGTAGTTATTTATAGTATTAATCCAGGACCAGTGTGATATAACTTGACTTTTCTCTCGCGACAAAATTAATAGCACATGCGTGAAACCTGATTCAGTATTATAGTAATAGTTAATACATATTTTCATATTTTTCTGACTTTAAAGGGGGGTTCCGGGTTTAAAATGAATAGTAAAAAATGTAAAATATATTTGTTTGTCTCTTGAACGGTAAAAGTTTCAATTTATATAAGCGCCCAGTGAAGCAGAACGAAGGCTGTGAAATGAGGCCAGATTACAAGTGCAGCTACGGCAAAATCACACTGTGGTTACAGAATAGGAAATTTGTGAAATGGTCAATCTTCCGACGACTCGTTATCATTAACCATATCAATTACTTTTGTAAAATTATACTTATCTGATGTAATTTTAGTCGGTCTTCCTATTTATAAAGTCAATTTTCTATGAAAATCCATCAAAACAGTGAAAAATTAGATAAGTTTGCACTTTACGTTTGCCGATTTTCGCACTGACTTAGGGGAAAGCCTTCAAAATCAATGAAGCGTAACGTATACATTCCTGAGCGAGGAGAGCGAGACGACGATACACGTGCTCTCTCTGCCCATGCCTGGCATCGTCACGTGATAAGCAGATACAGTATACAATACCAAACTGGTCGGGTCGAGTATACCCCGTCTATAATCACAACATGAACGATGTACAGTATTTGATTGAAGGTCGACTCAACCTACCGGAATGGTATAGATAATATAGCTCGAATGAGAGAGTTGGAATATTTGTAAAAATAAGTACAGTATTGCTAATTTTTACAAGTGTAGCCTAAGTAAAAGGCCTGGTAGTATCAATTCGCATAGGGTCTACTACACTAGCTAGCTCAATTTTTAACTGGGCCGGATCGGCTAGGCTAGGCTAGGTCTCCTTCCTACTACCGGTCTACTTGCTTGATGCAATATCCGATTTTTTGGTGACGATCGGGACACCATACGTGCGGACGGCGATCGGACCTTGTTTTGCCTCAATATTTACAGCCGATTTTTGTAGAACGTTTTAGGTTTAGATTGTTTAGGAGTTTGGTTGATAGGATGGGTTTGGAATCCACTGAGTTTTGTTATTTATGGGCCAATCGTTTAGTAATAGGCTAGCTAGGCCCATGAAAGATGGCCCCAATGTTTTAACGTAGCCATCGTGGCATGGAATCCCTAGTCAGAAATGGCTCTCACCCCGGCATGAATAAAATGATTTAGGCTAGGCCTAGCCTAGTACGTGAAGCCGATATACAATCTGTACTATTATTATTAATTCGAGGTATAAAATAGTATAATTTATGACTCCGTAATCTGTACTAAATTTTGTATTTCATTAAATGTCAAATAAATATATGCTACTACTGTTATTATTACACTTTAGGCCTAGCTTAGCAAATCTACAAAAAATGTATTTCACAATGATCGGGTGGTCGTCGTTTGACAGAGGAGAGAGAACACAACGTACAAGCTTGACGTTGCGAGTTTGGAATCCACTGATGACGTGATTTTGTGAATATCTCATGAATATTAATGAGCTTCCCTAAGCTGCTGAAAAACAGATTTTCCATGAATTTACCCTAAAATGTATATGAAATTTAATTTTTTTAATTTCTCGTTATTACTTCTTCATTCTGACATGTCTATATTGTTATAATATTTTTTATTTAATAAATAAACGATATTTAAAAGCAATTTTAAACCCAGAATCCCCCTTTAAATCGCATAATTTTTTTTGGTTTAATTTTTGGCCCCGATCGTCTCTGGTCCCGATCGTCTTTCACCCTTGATGGGCCCGATCTTCTCACGATTTGGGATTGATTGTCCGTGGTCCCGATTGTCTGATAACCATTTTTTAAGGGGTAGCTGCCTACGAAAAATTGTAGGCCTAGGCCTGGCCCTAGCTAGGCCTATAGGCTAGTAAGTGTAGGCCTAGGCTCTGGGTCTAGCTAGGCCTAGGCCTAGCCTAGGCTAGTACAGACTCACTCTTTAGTGTAGACTTGTAGATCGCTTAATGTACTTTTAAGGCGGTTTTCACCATCTGAATCAAAAACACATTGCGAGTGTACCACATATGCAATCAAAACAGAAGAAACTACACAAAATTCATACAACAAACGAAACATAATCACACTGCTTCCTCTTCACCTCAACAAAACAACGTAGCGAGAGAGGCCAGCTATCTATTGTTGTGTAATTGTGTTTTTGTGTGGAACTACTATGGAACGCCGCGGCGTTTCTTGCATTTTCTGTTTTCCCCCGACCATTTATTTACCAAATACAATTCGACTTTTTCACCATTACCGGTAGGCCTAATAATATTATACGGGTTTTTATTTACATAATATGCATTTATTTATTGACAGCATCCGGGACGATAAACGAAAGGGACGGTAATTTATATAAAAGATTCAGTATATATATATAGGCCTATTATTAAACATTATAATTACTAGGCCTAGAAGCAGTAAACCGTGCTCCGTGTTTTAAACATTAGCTTTCTGTCTAATCAAAGGCTAAGCAGAGCCAAGGAAGAATAAACCCAAACAGAATACCCCGAGATATATCTGGCATTGTTGTTTGTGGAGTGTATCCACCTGATGGTCCTAAGGATGAGATTATGAACTACCTTACAGAATCTGTCGATAAGTTAAAACAGAAATACCCTAATGCTGGTTATATTATACTAGGAGACTTTAACCGATCTAAAATTAATACCATCTGTAAGACACACGCTCTCAAACAAGTTATAAATAAACCAACCAGGAATGATGCCATTTTGAACTTAATAATAACCAACCTAAGTAAATACTACAATAATCCTGTGATACAATCACCAATTGGTCTGAGCGACCACAATATTATGTTGTTTGGTTGCCTAAATGTTACCAACACAAGATACATAGAACCTTGAAAAAGAGCAACGTTTGATGCCTTCCCATGCAATCTAGCAATTTGGTGAATGGATTACCCACTACCCATGGACCGAAGTTGTTAACATGTCTAGTCTCCAAGAGAAAGTAAATGTATCTTAGATGTAAAAATCAACAAGTTTTTTCCATTGAAATCATTTAGACTTCACTCAAGCGACAAGCCCTGAATGAATAGGGTGGTGAAAGACCTTATTTTAAAACGACAAAAATGTTTTTCTAATGAGGGAAAGTCTAATCAATGGAAACTCTATCGAAATTAAACGTGCAAAGTCTAACTTCTATAACGAAAGACTTAAAAGCCTCAAATCAACTAACCCAGTGAAATGGCATCACGATATCCAGCTTATGGCAAATAAACTAAAAACCCACCAATTATTCAAATACCCAACATTGCCCCTAACAATGATCTTGCTATAGCTCAAGATATCAATGTTTTTTTCTCCAAGTTCTCGCAAAGTAAGAAACCTTTGGTGCGTCAAAGTCTTCCAAGTTTCTTACCAGCTGAAAATCCACCCCAACTGGAGGAATAATAGGAAATGTTCTACCACCTAAAAGTTTCAAAATCTGCTGGACCTGATAATGTGCCCAACAAGATTATCAAAATGTTTGCATGTGAATTGAGTTTCCCCCATTAACAAACATTGTAAATGCTTCCTTTAAGCAATCTTGTGTACCTCGGCAATGGAAAAAGACGCCATAGTGTGTCCTATTCCAAAAGAGTACCCGATAAACTAAGACCAGTTTCGTTGACTTCACAATTTGCCAAAGTAGCTGAAGGAATTGTATACAACCTCTTGTTAAACGATATTGGACCGAATATGGACACTAGCCAGTATGGGTGTATGAAAGGATGCTCTACATCCCATTATCTGATTGACATGCTCAACCTTCTTTAAAGTAACTGACAAGCCACACAAAACAGGACGCTTGGTAACAGATTTCACTAAAGCATTGATGGCGTTGACCATACAGTTGCAGCAAGTAATCTCATTGCACTTGGTGCCAAATCCTGGATTTTCGATTGGATATGTAACTTTTTCTCTGGAAGGCGCCAAAGAGTCAAGTACCAATCGACTTTGTCAGACTGGGAAACCTTATCCTGTGGTGTGCCACAAGGTACTAAGCTTGGAGAAATTGTGTTCCGTGCCGCCATCAACGATGCTGTTAAAGAAGCAATCTTGAAAAGTGGAAGTTCGTTGATGATCTTTCACTGGGCGAGGTAGTTAACTCTAATGCCACGTCTACTCTACAACATGATGTTGATGATTTGCTCGAATGGGCAACCATGAACAAATTTCAATTGAACCCATCAAAATACAAACAACTTAAATTTTGTTTCATGAAGTCGCCAACCTATATGACACCTATCAACAAATGGCTGTGAATTAGAAACAGTTAACTATGCAAAAATACTCGGTGTTTTCATCCAGGATTATTTAAAATTTGATGTCCAGGTTGACCATATCCTTAGTAATGGAGGAAGACGTCTACATGCTTAGCCTTTTAAAACAGTTTGGTATTCCTTTTGAAGACCTTGCCCAAGTTTACACCACATAATGTTAGACCAATTTTCGAGTATGCAATACCAGTATGGCACTCTAGTCTTAATGTTGCGCAGACAAATGCCATAGAGTCCATGCAAAAACGTGCATGCAAGATAATTTTGGGTAAAGATTACCAAGACTACAACACTTTGAATATTAAACGACTAGATGAACGCCGTGAAAATACATGTCGTAAATTTGCTTCAGATTGTATTACATCTTTTTTTTTTTTTCTCTCTTTCGTGGGGGTCACCCACATTTATTCATTCCTTTTACAAATATATATTATATAACATACATACATTTTTATAAAAATAAAGAACAATAAAATTCAATATAACAGCTAAAAAGGCACTATATCTATACATGTACATAAAATCGATGGAGTAAAAGTATGCTTTAAAAACGTACATTTTATGTTTATTGCAAGTTATAGTAAAAGTACGACTATTTATCATTTAAATTTACTTTATATTAAGAAATGTATTAAAAAGTAGCTGTTTCTTTTATTATATCTTAAATCAGTACTCACAATTTGTTTCTTTATTTCTTTTGACCTTATATTACATCCGTTACAAATATATACACACATACACACATTAACACAGATTGTATTACATCTAATAAATTCAAGGATTGGTTTAATAGAAATCCTGCGCTTTCTGTTAGTCTTAGGAAAAGAAAAGAATTTGTTGAGACCCTGTAAAACAAATCGATACTATAATAGCCCTATGCTTGATCTTACACGCCTCCTTAATGAGAGATAGACTTTAACTCAGTAAAACTAAAGACATTTTGTAAAGATGTATAAATAAATTTAACATAATATGTGAATATGTACAAATAAATATAATATTACTGTAAATAACTTAATAACTCCATAATTTTCAAATTTTCTTATTTTATCAAATTTCATAATCTTGTAAATATATTATCAATTTCCATATTTATCTTATTTAATTAAATTTTTAAATTTGTAGATAAATGTTAGCTTAATTTGTATTTTTATGTATTTTTCTTGTGCAATATGTTTGATTCCACTTTTATTTGTTCTTTGATTTGTACGTGCAATTTATATTCTGTTTTATGCCTGTTTTAAATGTTTTTATATTTGTAAGTATCATGTAATTCAGCCATTGGCTGCGATTTTGATATGCAATAAAATGAAATGAAATGAAATAAGTGAAATAAAAATACTCTAGAAAAACCAATGTAAGATGCCACAAATTTAAATACTTTAAAAAAATTATTGGTGTAATTTATTATATATTTTGTACTCTTAGCATAAATGTAATTAAGGCTTCTGTTTATATATTTTTATTCTCTAATTTGTTATTTTTAAAATTTGTTATTTTTAAATGTGTAATGTATTACTGTTAGTTGATCACGGCCTTGTAGAAGAACACCTTTATGGTGACACAAGCTTTTCCGTGTTAAAATAAAGTATTTATTATTATTATTATTATTATTATTATTATTATTATTATTATTATTATTATTATTATTATTATTGTTATTATTATTATTATTATTATTATTATTATTATTATTATCATTGCACCAATAAATTCATGCATTCGGTTAGAAAGTGCATGGGCCATAATTTTACAATCTACGTTTAAAGTAGGGTAATTCGTCTCCTATTTTCTTAATTTACTCTCTCATCTCAATAGAGTTATTATTGCAATTCGTTATAGGACTAAAATAATTTAAAGAATTGCATAAAATCTGTTTAATTTTATCAAAAAATGTTCTTGAATTCAACAATTAATCCATCCGATCCCGGACTTTTATTTGAGATGCATTTTTTTCAATTCAGCGTTCTGGGCTTTTTTTTAGTAGAATGAGTCCATCACATTTTGCAGCGTGTTCACATTTATATTTATCTCTTTTAGGTAGGCCATAGAGATATTATATATCTCTATGGGTAAGCCTACTCTTTTATACAAACAGTCTCTCGAAAAGAAGCCCATACTATCTTGAAAACTCCATTGGAGTGGAGCTGTAGCGTGGTGGTTTAAACGTGCTTGCCTTCAATTCAAAGGTCAAGGGTTCCTTCACGATTCAACTCTACTCCTTAAGCATCAAAATGACAACTTAGTTTATAAACATGATAAAATTAAAATTATAAAATAGTTAGGGTTAGTTATATCATGGAGGAAATACATACATACATATTTCCTCCATGGTTATATCCTGTAAGTTGGCGAGTACTCGCTGTTGGAAAGAACCCCAGTGGGCTGGATTTCGAAATAGCTTCTTTTCGATATTATACTTTTGCAGATCAAAGAGGGAGGCCTTCTTTTCGAACGGGTCTTTTTCCCCGAGGTTTCGGGTATGCATACTGTATCGCCACATAACAGTCTGTATCTCTTACATATATACATTTCAGACAATATGATGTAATTTTCAAAGGTCAGTGATCTGTTATATTGTTCGTGGTTAGAATAGAAATTAAGGGTAGTCGATTATTAAGCTAAATTTCCAAAAAAGATGATTTTTTTGGACAAATGTTAATGTTGTGGTATTTGATCTTTCATATTGGGTAAAGAAGGGTTTGCCACAAATTGTGAAAATATGGGTTTATAGTTAATTTACATTATGCTCATTTGCTCATATGAAGGCTAAGTTTGATTTGTTGTACGTGATCAAGACAACATATAGGCCTACATTAAATCAAATTATGGTTTAAAATTACAAATCACAAATTATAAATCTTGCCTCTTGTACAAAAATGAGGTTTTTAAGTATTTCTTGAGAAAATGCAATCTCAGTTTACTTGTTACTTTAAGACTACTCGCCGGCTTTCTTTTAACACTAGCAGGTCTGAAAATAATACTGTACTAAAAAGTGGTCCAGAATGACACTGGTCCGGAGTGGTCCTTAACCATATATCTATCTGTATTTTCATTTTGGTAAAGATCTTGCTCCATGTTGCAATAACTTTTTGAGTAATCCTGCTAACAAACAATCAAACAGACAAACACACTCGATCCTACCTCCTTGGCGAGGGTAAACAATATCACCTTTATTAGAGCAATATTGTGTACTTACTTTTAAAGTATCTAGGCCTAAATGTAACAGTTTAACTTTCTTTCATATGACCAACAACACTGTTTTGAAATAAATGTAAATGGAGTCAAATATAAAAGCAAATGCCTATGTATATTTAATTAAATAATTTTATGTATTGTGAATGTATAAGAGAAAAAAACACGCGCCGTCTAAATGGGTACACGCAAACAAAATTCTTTAAATTATTTTAAAGGCATTTACACTAGGACGATAACGATCGACGATAAATATATAAGCATGCATTTTTTTACATAAAACAAAAGAAGTTAGATTTTCGTTCTAGAATTATAGGATAATCATTGTAATCATGCTGTCTTTGATAAAAATAATATTTTAAAAGTTCCAATCATATGACGTCATGATACATAAAAACAATAAAATCACGATATTATTGCTCTTACTAATCATGACGTCATTTGATTGGACGTGTGAAAATATCATTTTCATCAAAAGAATGAAAAGTTTTTATTATTTTTTGTTTGTTTTATGTATGAAAAATGCCTTTATCTATTTATCGTCGATCGTTATCGTCCTAATGTAAATGGGCCTTTTATTTTTACTGGCATGTTCAGATGACTCCGGTAATTTACCTGTTTGTTGAAAATTGCCGAGTTTGAACCGATAGTGCCAGTACCTCATTAAACTAGTAGATACGTTAGAAAAACACACCGAAAAGCCCCATTCAATTTCTAGGCCATTAATAACAGATTATAGCAATCATTCGATAACATTAATCATAATATATTAATACCTAAGTTGCAGGCACCTGGTGCTAGACCAGACATCAAATAATATTACCACTCTTAAGTATTATGTTGATGATATGATGATGACCAAGTCCACATTTAAAAACGATATTAATAGACGCAATATGCAGATAGAATGGACTCGACAGTTTGAGCAAATTGAAATTTTATGAAACTTAATCCAAGTAAATGTAGGCTACTTCTATGAAGGTCACCTTTCTTTATGAAAACACCACTTAATATAGAACTGTTAAGTATATTAATAACGAAATTATTAGGCGTAAATAGGCCTTTCTGATTTTACATGGAACCACCTCCAAGTTCCAGGATCTTCCCGACACGGGGGACAAATTCTATGGGGTGGTTGGGTGTGGTTAGGCCTACTAGCGAGCAACACTAGGCCCTTGGGCTGTTCTGATAAAATAGAGCTGCTAGGTCCCCGGAAATTTCAATTATACACTACTGAATACTGAAATGCTTTATTTGTCCATCATCATCAAAACGTTTAAAAATATTAAAAATATGAAAACATTTATAAATTGAAAAAATTTACGTTTAAAAGTTTCATTGTTTACATAGTCTTGTATTACATAACATTTTATCGATGGTGACGTGAATTAATTATATGAATAGCATTTGCAACAAAGGCATATCTCGATCTGTTTGTCTTAGTTATTGGAACATGTATTCTACCATTGCGTTTGATAATAAAGTATTTGCTAAGGGGATGATCAACATCCTTAATTATTTTATGAGCTGCCTTCACTATCCAATCTATGTATATTTCTTCTAACTGCACCAACGGATCTTTAACAATATATTCAGCTTTCCTTGTAATGCGATTCAATTTCTTTTTATCTTTTTTATTAATATTTTCATAATTGCATATCAAACAGAAAGACATAATACTTTGGATCATGGTGGTACATGGTATAAAACAATTTTGTTGTCACCACTACATTGGTATAATCATGAAAGTTAAAAACTAGAAGTCTACAAAACCAGCCCACGTACCATGGTTGGAATGGAGCTAAGCAAATTTAGAAAAATCTAGGTTCCCCAATACCATATAGGCCTACATCCTCAAAACAGTTAGGTATCAAATACCAGATAGTAGTCTCTGCTTTATGATCATTTCAGATAATGGGTTATTAAATGGAATATCAATTGAAAAAATGCATCATTTTAAAGAAGAAAAAACAATAAATTAAACTGTTACGTCAAAAAGTCGAGTGGCGTTTTTTCTAAGAAATATTTCTTGTTCTATTTCGGACACAGCCTACATTCCAGTCCAGGGAGGTACGTCTCTCTATTTTATGGACACATACTGTAGTGTCGCTATGTTGGACTCACAAAGGCAGTAACGGCGCTCCATACTACTCATGCCATGTGTGTGGTGTGTCACCTCGATCCACCATCCATGCCTGCCCCCGCTACTCACTCGCGTCGTGCATGCAACAAAAGTGTACCACCAATCTTTATCTTGTGTAACTATTTTGTGTATCTGTTTTTGGTGTAGAGTAGCATGGAGACTCCTAGTAGTAGGCCTAATGATAATTCAAAAGTACCGAGTTCCTCAACAACAGCCATTGAATCGCAGAGTGAAGAGGTTAACGTTTATACTCAAGTAAGTAACCTAGCTAGCCTAGGTAAGGCTACTTACTTGGTAAACAGACGATCGGGGCCATGCCATCATGGACAATCGGGACTATCATCATAGAGACGATCGGGCCCATTTTTACATAAGGTTTATCGCAAATTGCGTGAGCGATGCATAATGGGAAGGGTTTGGGAACAATAGCGCCACCACCAGTATATAAAGTTTGTATTATACGGTGGTGCTATACAAATGTTTCTCTCGAAGTCAAGGTATTTGCGATAAACCTCAGTTGTAAAAGTTTGTGTCGTGCCGTATGAAAACTGCTATAATAGATGGTTTACGATGATATCGGTCTCGTTTGAAATAGGTCATGTTTAATTTTGGTCAAAATCAAATCAACTTCCGGAATTTTGTATTGCGCGCTGCTACTAGAGCTATACTTTTAATTTATCGGTCGCGCTAGGTCACGTTTTATTGTGGTCGCGCTATTTTGTATGGGGCAAGATATACATTTTCGTCGTTTATATAGATTTAAGTAATATTTTTAGGAGCTAGATTACTTATTTTCTGTAATGGTTATTTTTTATTTGTTTTATGAGTATTTATTATCAATAATAAGTAATTAAATTGTTGTTTTTCATGCTGCTGCTTTATCCAGCTATGTCCCAAGAGGACTACTCATTCAGAAGCTAAAGCAAGTAGCATGAAAAACAAGCCAGCTACGTCCCAAGAAGACTACTCATTCAGAAACTAAAGCAAGCAGCAGTTATAGTTTTAGAGACCGACGTTTTTGATAATTTGTAAACTAGGACGTCTGGGAGAAGAGAGTCTATGAAAAAATTTGCTGATAATACAGTATTATAGATGCATGTAGACAGTAATTTGTAAAATAAATAAATAATGACGTTGTTCTTGCTGTCAACATAGGCCAGTATTATAATAATTCACTGTCAAATAATCAAAACATTATTTCTGGTATTTCCCAATCTAGACCGATATTATAATACTGTAATTCGCTGTCAGAGACAATCATTGAATTATTATCAAAACAGTCCATATAATAGTAAAGGTTTTGTTTGTAATAGGATACAATTTGTTGACACTTGAAGCATCTAGGCTTGATGAAGTGATCCCCAGACTTGACCGAACAATAAAATAAACTAAAGTGACAGAAATCTGTCTGTTTAGTATATTAAAGTAATATTATTTAGACATCATTTTTTATTTAAATTATTTAAAAAGCACATCATCTTTTACAGATTCACAGTATTTTTTATTTTTTAATTTCAATTGCACAATTATGACATATCAAAGTATGAATTTTTGTTGTATAATAAATAATATTTATTCACGTATAGAAACAGAAAAGAAATGTTTAATTATAACCCAAAAACCATTGTCTGACAGACAATTTAAGTATTTATTTATTTGTTTAAAAAAAAATTTATTCAGTGTATAAAGAAAAAGACCAACAGGATCGCCATAAAATATACATTTGGTTTACAAAAAAAAAACAAGGAAAACTAACAGATTTATATATTATTAAAATTGACATTAAAAGCGAGAAAACCGCACTTTTAAAAGATTATTAATACAAAGTTTATGCACAGGGACACAAAAATGAAGTTGAGAGACAAATTTACAATCAAACTTTGAATTTAGGCATTTAAAAAGAAAAATTCATGTCGGTTCGTGTGCGTCTAGTACTTGCCAGAATTGACTAGTGTTGAGAGAACCGGCAACTGGGCCGAGGAATTTATGAATTTAGTATGAATCTGATCAATTCTTGTGTCATGTATTTGGGATATTGAGTTGTAGATAATAGAACAGAAGTCCAAGGACAGAGTAATTAATGAGGTATAAATGGCAAATTAAGCTGGAGGAGAAAGATATTTGCAATGTCTCCACATCAGCCCGAGCAGGCGGTTTGCTTTTTTAACGATAGTTTGGTATCCATGTGAGTAGAAAAAGTTAATTTTTCATCCATGTGAACACCAAGATCCCGGTGCACTTCAACCCTTTTTACTTGACGGTGGCGATCACGATTTTATAGCAGTTATTGATTTAAAACAAGAAATATTTCTTACAAAAAACGCTGCTCGACATTTTAAAATTAATAATTGTTCTTTCTTCAGATATATTTATGATTAATTATTTAAAAGATGTCCTTTAATCGCAAAAATACATACAAATCAAAGATAGTTCTCTAATTATGATTCACATGCCCATTTAAAAATGATCAAATTTGAACTTTAATGTGCTGTGTGTGTGACCTCAACCTGTTGGCATGCAACTGAATACCCTCTAGAGACAACGTGACTTCATGAAAATTCTTCCCAGTCTGTTGATTCGCGTCAACTTATCAAAGGGCGAGAATCCAAAATCGTTCAACCGTCAGCCCTCATAGACTCTTTTCCAAGATGTTTTTTTGGGTCTAGCAGCTGGGATCTATAAATTATAAGTCGAGTTTACAAAATCGCAAAACGTCGGCCTTAGATACTATAATTGCTGCTTGCTTTAGCTTCTGAATGAGTAGTCCTCATGGGAAGTAGCTGGCTAGAGCAGCAGCGTGAAAAACTAAATATAGTAGTAACTGTATAGTATATATGTGACTAAAACATTGCTGAAAATGATAATTTTTTTAGCCATGCGATCGATGTAAACAAATTATGCCCTCTGTTGACTGCTTGGCAAATGCTCAAATAACATAGTTTTTGAAATAATAATTGTATATAAAATTATGGTTTTTAGTAATTTATTTTTATATATTAAATCAACATTGGCAATATCAATAAATTATGTTATTAAATTGTAGTTCTAATAGCTTTAAAAACTTGGTATATACCACAAAAAATATATCACTCAATTGCATAGGAACTTCTGTCCCCGTCAGAGGTTTGGTTTGTACTGTAATTACAGTATTAATTAATACAAACGTCAGTAATAAAGTTTATTTGTATATGTGTTTATATAATGTATAAAAAGAAAGAATTATAAAATATAGGGTCTGAAACATTGCCAAAAGTGATCATGATTGACATAAACAAGTTGCACCATAAGTCGGCAATTGTATGAACAAAGCCATTTTTCAATCAAAATAATTACATAAAATCACGTTTTACATATTAGTATTATTACATATTTTGTATATTACCGATGTTGTAAAATTGTTTTAATGAATGAATAGAGTTTTCTCCCAATATAGAAATTAAGTCCAAAATATTAAAAGTAGTATTAAATTACTGATATACTATATAAGATGTAACTAATCTAGTATTAAATACAAAAAAGTCATAATCAACATTTTTAATTGCCAACTTGATTTGACATTGAATTGAAGTTTAACAATACATGTCAATGTAAAAAAATAAAAGCTCTCATAAAAACAGACAAACACAATTAATGAAAACACAAAAAGTATACAAAAATATAAATACAGATACATACTGTAAATGTATGAAATTAAAAACTTTTTTTTTTATTACAGAAAGCCCTAAGCCTACTTGTAAAAGCAACGAAAGCTGCAAATGGTCTGCCTGCACCAGGTGATGAATATGAATATTACAGTAGCTTTGAAAGCTTTAGGCATTTTAGACAAACCCAAAGTAAAAAATTGTTATCAAGGTGAGCTACAAAACTATTTTACTGTTTTACTTATTTATTGAACGTTGGGTGTGGCCAAACAATGACTGAATTGCCCCGTGTAGGATGATTAAAGAATTTTGAATTGTATCCGAAAATCCCTCTGCTCATTCAATTAAGAGAGTTATAATTTAATTTTAGATTAATTCTAAGTTGATATTTTCTCATACTTACTCAGCCTAAGGCACTTTGGTGTGGTGTAACCCCTACTTGTCTCAAAAGTACTGCAGTAGGTGCTCGCACAGTTTTTGTATCCACTAGACCTACAGTTTATATATATTACTTGGGGTTCGTGTCAAAATTACTCTGTGTACCGTGGTGCGCCGTGGTTAACGTTATTCTGTGTATTACAATTTGTTAATGAGGTGGGCGTAACCATGTTCATTGAACCGTTAAGTGCTAACGCTACTAACGTTTTGCCTTATTTATATTCATGAGGTGATTATGGATTCGTAATGTCAGCTATTGTATTTTTATTTAAAATAAACCTATAGTCAATCGTATAGAATAGTGAACGATCTTTGTAGAAAAACAATTCCATTTGGTGTAGTGTACATGCACCCCTCTCTTATAAGAAACTACCATGTGTGTTCGTGAGCCACACGATCAATTGTTGGAAAAACAATTCCGAGCGAGTCGAACGATTGTAGAAATTCAATTTGATGTACAAGCACCCCTCTGGTAAGAAATTACCACGTGTATATTCATCATGTAAGTTTGTTGCCCGAACGACTGTTGTGAAATTCCCTTTGATGTACACGTACTACGACGTGTGTTCACCATGTGAGTTTGTTGCCCGAACGATCAGAACAACTGTTGTGGAAATTCCATTTGATGTACGCGCACCCCTCTGGTAAGAAATTACCACGTGTATTCATCATGGAAGTTTCGCTGCCGAACAAATGATTATTGTGGACATTCCATCCACGCACCCTAATAATAAATAATAGATAGATTTATATAGCGCAAATAAACAAAACAGAAAAACAAAAGGAAGAGAACAAAAATACAAAAACACCAAGCTAGCACCGAAACTGGAGTATGGAGATACACCATCACCGCTAACTGGGGATCGGTGTGTAAGTACCCCAGCTAGCATCAGTTAAGTCTTGTGGATATTAGCCCTTGATGGCATTTGCAGCAATAAAGAAATTGAATTGATTTGAATTGAATTTTCATGAATTCGTTGCCTCTTACTGTAGCCTATTCAGAAAACAACAGGCAAGAAAGGTGAACAAGCGTAGTGATTTGTAGACAATGAGAATGACTTAAGTTAATGCATTATTGAACTGGAAGCCAGTGTAACTGTTTAAGTATTGGTGTAATAAACTGCGACTTTGGGGTGTGTTTAACCAAACGTGCGGCAGAGTTAAGATGCAGTTGAAGCTTGTTTATACTTGTATCTGGAAGTCCGCACAGGACACTTTTGCAGTAATCCAGCCTAGAAGTAATGAGAGTGTGGACACATTTTTTCGTTGTAAAACTGTGTGTCATCAGCATAAACGTGGTAATTACAAGAGTGTTTGCTAAGTTCAAAGAGATCGGATCAGAAATACACAAGATTTAACTTTAACATATAGGCGTCAAGATGTTAAGTATGAACGTACCCAGGTAAGAACAGAAGCAGAGACACCAATGTCAATCAAGCGATTAAGTAGAATGTTATGATCAATGGTGTCGAAGGCTGCAGAAAGATCTAGATAAATTGATAACACAGATAAATCAGAGTCAACAGCGACCTTGATGTCATTGTGAACTTTCAGGACAGCAGTCTCTGTGCTAAAGATTTCCTGTAAGCTGACTGGAATTCATCATTGAGGCCATTGTCTTCAAGAAACTTGACAAGTTAAGAGACAACCTTTTCGAAGATTTTAGAGAGAATAGGGATGCAAGTGATAGGTCGAAAATTAGAAAAGACAGTATGATCAAGTTGTGGTTTCTTCAGAATAGGAGAAACTACACCGAGTTTCAGGGCCGATGGGAAAAGACCAGATGAAAGGGATGAGTTTATGAAACACTGATCATGGTTGTGGAAAGGTTAACCAAAATCATTGTCAGAAAGGGATCCAAGTCACAAGATTTAGTGCCCATAGACTTAACGACCTTGGGAACTTCACCTCAGAAATTTTAAAGTGTGTGCAGAATGAGGAAAGGTTGAAACAACAGCGGCAGGAAATGACGGTACAGGTATGGTTTTGTCACGCAGACGTTTAATTTTCAATAATAATAGTGTTAAAATCACTGCGTGTCTATACCACCAACGACATCGCGCTGTATTTACCCACTGTCTGTTCATGAAAGCGTGCAGCTTGTTTTTGAACGTCTAATGGTATAAATAATAGTAACAGTAGAATGTAATCAAATTAGATATTTATTGTTTAAACGCTTGTATTAACTCCAAAAATCAACGGAGCGTATCTCCTGTTTTTGCTGTACTACTCATGAATATTCATTTGCTTACTTATGAATAATCAATTAATCCACAAGATTATACATAAACGAACAAACTTTGTGTTTACTGAGTTACACGGAGTAATATAATTTTGACACTGCCCCGTACAGTATCTGAGAAGACTCCTCGGAGCAAGTGAGACTCATACCTGTGTCCCCCTTCTGCCTCCCTTTTTACCTACTCCATCCGTATAAACATAATATTGATTTAATTTCTTTTTTTAGAGTTAATTTGCTTCTAAAAGATAATGGTATTAAGGGAAAACTAGATCCCAGCCATGGGCATGACGTAGAAGAGATGGTAGATACAATCATTGAAGCTAATGACCTTATGCTTGAGAGAGTTGTAAGTCATAATAATTATTTCTATTATGAATTATTAATAACATAAACACTCTAAAAAATGACAACAAATACAATAAACTGAATTTGGGTCGACCCGTTGATTGGCTAGCGAGAGGTTTATCATATAAACGGCCGCTCAATTGCGGATTCTATTGAGAAAATCCCACGACAGGTCGTTCTCTATATGATCAGCTTGCGAGGCATGTGAACGGTTATCATAGGCCACTCAAGTGTGTGTGTGACCTCTTTTTGGGGATAGCCAATCAGATACAAGCTTTCTTCAATTCTTATAGATTCAATTACTTTGATATATTACAGGGAATTCAGCTTGACATTGTATCTGGCATCAAGACTGCAGAATCTATTTTACCAACGACACTAAATACCCCTAAGGTTGTTATCGCCAGCTGGAATAGAAAGGTATGTTTTTTTATTGTTAACCATTTTTGGTAAGGAGTATATAATGTGCATGTCGATTTAGGCCTAGAAATATAGGAATTAATGGTTAGAGCATGTTAAAAATATACATGTAATGCTCTCTTACAGAATACTGATGACACCAAATCAAAGACCTTTCATCTTATGCAGGCTAGATGTATACAGCGTCCCCAACTTTCTTTTAAGACAAAAATTAATAATTTGAACACACCTTTTGTACCAATCATTAAAGTAAAGCCAAATGCTCAAAAACCTCTCAACACATCACAAGGTAGGATTTTAATGTATATATTTTATTTTCTATATTTGGTGGATGCAAAATTTCCTTCATTATAATAATAAATGCTTTTGTTTTTGACAAGCTCTAAATGATTTTGACAAGTGGAGATGTGTGTTTTATGATGTATTTTATTGGATTCATCATGTCTCAAAACATGTGTATATATACAGTATACATTAGAATTATCTAGTGGGGAAAACAGGAAATAGTTTTACTTACTATTTTAGTGGTCAAGTTACATACAGTAATATAATTTTTTGTGTCAATAATAATATTGGTTATGCTGATATAAAAAGGACACTAATGAAACTCAAATAATAATGCATGCTGGAATACCGATCTAACAAAAAATGTAAATTGGTAAAACGTGTTTGATAATTGGTTTTGACTTTTTTGTTTTATTCTGGTTGCCTTTTGCAGATAATGTTGATATTTCTTCAGTAGTTGAAAGTTTCATTCATAAAAAAAGAAATTTGGAAGCAATGACAGAAACTGAAAACATGTATGAGTATTGGACTTCTTTTTTTTTTTCATTACAGAATTCAGAATCTTTAGTGGTTCAATAAGGACATTCATTTTGTTAAAAAACTCAAACAAACAATTATAAATATATAAAAAGTCAGTATACAAGTGTAATATATAACAGACAAGGTGTCTTTATTTTTCTTTTGTGATACTGTTGATTTTGGTGCTTATTGAATGTAATAATTGGATAAGTGTACTTTGTATATATACCTCAACATTCATTGCATTTTATAGGTAATCAACCACCAGTACACTGAGCTCAAGCGAGGGATTATGAGTCAATCAACATTCATTGCATTTTATAGGCAATCAACCACCAGTACACTGAGCTCAAGCGAAAGATTACGAGTCAGTCAACAGTCTGATGTTTTATTGCCTAGTATAGCGATACATTCTCTGAAAACTCTAAAGTAAAATCTATAAACTCAAATTAACTTTTATTTTTATATTGTATTTTTTTGCTTGTAGTTGTTCACATCCATATGAATTTGAAATTGAACATCTTGAATATAAGCCAGAGCAATTGTTAAAGGTAGAGCAGCCAGGGTTTCCAAAACTGGAAGATACTCCTTTGACATTGGTTGACACTGTTGAAGGATTGGAGGAGTTAAACAATGTTCTCAATGGGCTATCAGAATTTGCTGTGGATTTAGAGGTACTGTACTGGAAGGCTAGTTCCCTAAAGCATATATCTTGTAGAAGCTATTATATATATATATATTCAACTTTTATTGCCACAGAAAAAATATATATATATATATTTTTTTTAAATTACAGCATGGCAATAGAAGGTTAAAAAAATACATTTCTCTAATCGAGTTTAACCCCCTTTACAAATATAAATTACAAAAAATACAGATGGAATTGAAAAAAAAAACATAAAACGTACATTATTCTATATATTCATCACATAAACCTTTTTTAACATGATTTATAAATGATTTCCGATAAATAATACTACGAATTTCAACTGAAATGTTATTCCATAAATTTGGTCCTTCAAAACTAATCCTAAACTTCCCTAAAGAAATCTGAGCTTGAGGTAACGCTAAATTATAATCATTGTTAAATCTTGTACTATAAGAGTGTCCAATAGATGAAAAATAATCAGTTAGTGTATGAAGAGTTCGCTGTACTAAACAAACTGCCATAAGTAGATAAAATAAATTAATTATAAAGCATGATTAGAGTTTTTCTAAGAAAAGCATGTTTCAACCTAAATAACAAACCAGCCTTTTCTTAATTTATGCATTAATATCATAAGTACTTTTTTTAATTATTTCATTATTAACAGTCAATGAGCCCTGTTGAGTAATTTGTTTATTTTTAGACTGGAAAATCATATAATTAGTTTTATCAAGATTAATTGTCAATTTGTTTGCGTTGCACCAATCTATGACTTTCTGGAATTGATTGGAATAACAGTCAGATCAAGAAGATTGTAAGCAAATGAATGAAATAAAGTAGTGTCATTTGCAAATAAAAGAAAATCAAAAAAATTAAAAGAGTTTGGAAGATCATTGATATAAATTAAAAACAGAATAGGGCCAAGGACCGAGCCTTGATGCACACCACAAGTGATAGGTAATTTTTCAGAGGTGAAGCGATTTAATGAAACAAATTGTTTTCGGTTGTTTGTTGCATTGTCTCTAAAACCATCATGAAATAATTTTGAACGTAAAATGTTATGATCAATTGTAAGGCTTTACGAAAATCAATAAATATACCAATTATAGATATTCCCTTATCAATATCAAATTGAAGACTGTTAACTAATTAATAAGTGACAACTTGCTATAATTTTCTCTAAAGCCATATTGATGATTGTAAAATAAATTAAATGTTTCAAAGTAATTTGCTAAACATTTATTATATAGTTTTTTAAGAACATTGTGTAATACTGGAAGAATAAATATGGGTCTATAATTTCCAAGATTGTATTTTGCACCTTTTTTGAATAATGAAATAACTCTTGCAATTTTTAATGCTGAAGGAAATTTACAAGTGTTAAATGAAAGATTAAAAATATATGTTAGTTCAACTTTACTTTATTCACATCATCATACATAAATAGTACAATACAATAAAATGTATGTGTGTGTGAAAAGGAGCCAAAAAATAGCTTTCGCTAATCAAGGTTTGACTCCTGTCACAAAAAATAAATTAGTCATAATGCATACATTTTCATCTATCAACAATAATTCAATAAGAAAGAAACAGCAACTATATAAAAGAAATAACGTAAACAAGGGCTAACATTAATGTTTTTGTAAAAGTAAACATTTAACTTCATTTATAAATTTAAATCTAGAAGAGGTACATTTTATAACTATAAGGGTAAATTATTCCAAAGTTGAGCTCCATTAAAAGAAATTCTAAATTTACCAGCATCTGTGCGAGCTTTCGGAATTGCAAAATTATATCTATTACTAAATCTGGTACTAGCATTATGTGTAATTAAATAAAAGTATTCCACTGTTTGATGTGGTGTTTTGCCGTTAATTTGGTCATGAACAAACTTAACTATACTTAATTCGAATAACTTAAAAACATCTAAAATACCCAGATCTTTAAATAATGGAGAAGATGGAGCCATAAAATCAGAGAAAGTTATACATCTAAGACACATTTTTTGGACCAGTAAAATAGGATAAAGATGCGACTTATACGTGCTACCCCAGACTTCTAAACCATAAGTAATATTTGATTGAATAAATGATTTATAAAGCATAAGTAAAATATTACGGGGTACAATATGGCGTAAACTAAACAGAATTCCAGATTTCTTTTTTATCCTATTTTTAATAAAGTTTATATGGCTCTTCCATGTGATGTGTTTATCTAATTTAACACCTAAAAACTGAATTTCATTGACTTCTTTAATCATAACATGTTTGTAATAAATATTGTTTGATTTATTAATAGTTTTATATCGGTTACAAAAAATAATATAATTAGTTTTAACTAAATTAACAGTTAATTTATTAGCGTCACACCAGTTTGATATTTTTTTAAAATGATGATTTACCATAGACAAATCAATATTACTGCCTGCAAAATTGTGATATAAGGTAGTGTCGTCAGCAAATAAACGATATTCAAAAAAACTGGAAGAATTTGGTAAATCATTAATATAGATTAGAAAAAGAGTGGGTCCAAGAACCGAGCCTTGTGGAACACCGCATTGAATTGATAACTGATCGGAGCTTTGACCGTTCGAAAAAACAAATTGGGATCTATTTTTTAAATAATCAGTAAACAAAAGTAACGGTTGCCCTCTAATACCATAATAATATAATTTGGATAACAAAATTTGGTGATTAATTGTATCGAAGGCTTTAGAAAAATCAATAAATATACCTAGTGAAGACTTATTATTATCAACTTGATAAAGAAAATTATTAGTTAGATTAATTAGGGATAATTTTTCACGAAAACCGTACTGGTGTTTAAAGAACAAATTATATTTTTCAAAGAAGATAATAAGTCTGTTATTGATAATTCTTTCAAAAATTTTACTAAATAAAGGCAAAATGGAAATTGGACGATAATTACCGGGGTTATCTGTATTACCTTTCTTAAATAGAGGTATTACTTTTGCTACTTTCAAAGCAGTGGGGAAACGACTATGTGTAAATGATAAATTAATAATGTAGGATAGCGGCATTGCAATGACGTTTGCAGCTATAACAATCAATTTAGCCGGTAAATCATCATATCCCGCTGATTTTCTAATATCAATACCTTTTAATAAATGAAGAACTTCGTCATAACATGTAGGGTTTAAAAAGAAACATTTGTCAAAAAATCAGAATACATTGATGTAGATGCAATTTTCTCTGCAAGGTTGGGACCGATGTTAGTGAAATACTGATTAAAGGTATTTACAATTTTTTCGGGAGTATCCTGAACTATTTCATTACCATTATCGTGTTTAATTATTAATTTTTCAGGTAGGTTGTGATTAGATTTGTTTTTCCCAAGAAGATTATTGATAGTTTGCCATGTTTTCGAGGAATTATTCTGGTTGTGTAAAAATAAAGTAAAGTAGGGGAATGGATATAAAAAAGAAGCAGCAATAGAAATTAGTTGTGATGGAATATTATCTGAACCAGTACCCTTTTTCGAATCTAAAGATGAAATTATTTTTAAAACTTCATCATGACTTGTTGGTTCAAGAAAAAACAAGTTTAAACAAGGTTGACCTAAAAACAAAGAATAATTAGAACACTCTTCGCTAAATTAGGGCCAATGTTGGTAAAATATTTATTAAATTCATTAACAATTGACAATTTATTGGTATAATTATGCGTCGATACAGATATATTCTAGATATGTATACAGTAGCAAACTAGTTATTAACCTATGTCATTAACGTATGAAAAATCTATATTAAAATAGCATTTAATTATTATGTGCAATTTGCATAAAAAGCTGACTATGCAATTGTGTTTAATAATATTTTTTAACCTACGCATGGAACATTGTTTTTTGTCTGTTTATTTTTTATTGCGATCCTATGAGAACTCTTGTCTTGCTATGCATCCAATCAAGAAGAATGTTATGTTATGCTATGTGTATGACTATTGGAGTGGAATTGTTGCCACTTTTATAAAGGATAATGAATTAATTTACTTATGGTTGTCCTTGACACAATTTAGCACTAATAAACATATGATATACCTCACATATTTTAACGATGTGCATGTTGCGCTTGCTTGTATAACTTAACTCGAACAAAATGACAAGATTTTGTTATTACCGGTATTTACTATTTTTATGTAAAATATAAACTATTTGGTATATCATAAGATAACATTTTTTTTTTAATAGGCTCATATGTATCGCTCATATCTGGGTTTTGTATGTTTGATGCAGTTATCAACTGGTAACCATGACTACCTTGTGGACACCTTGGCGCTTCGTAGTGATATGCACATTTTGAATCAATCATTCACTGATCCTACTATTGTCAAGGTAATTTTTCACAAACTAATTCAATCCATTCATAACATTCAGGAAGGACATTTACCATATATTGACTGCTCTATTTAACTATTATTAATTCACAATATGGCCGTATAATATTTTTATTGCATTTAAATTAACTGACGTATTTCATAGGTTTTATTTACAATAGGCCTGCTAGTACTATCTAATACTGCACTAAGCCTATAGATAGGTACTCTGTACAAACTCAAAGGTGCGTAGTACTTAGTGGTTCATTTTTTTAAAAAACATTAATCTCTAGACTTTCGGCCTAGCTAGCTTGGCTGAATAAGTATATCGGGCGTAACTGTTGTATGTTCCCCTTAATTCATTGAGAAAAATGGTATTTATAACAAATTACGATAGACGCATGGCAAATCAATGTTTGTCTTTGGATCACGATAAAAAAAACAATGCACCTTGTAGGATTGTAATAAAAAAACAATACATCTCGTGGAATCTCGATCAAAACACAATCCAAGGCCAATTCAGTATTTTTCAACTGACCCACCTACTTTATCACTAGTCATGTCTTTAATGCTGGAATAAAATAATTGTTATAATTTCGTTTGTCCCAATTTTGAGTTCCCACAACCAACTAGCCATCCGAGCCTAAAGGAAGATACACTATTGTTAGCCTGGATCTGTTTTTACTAGCCATTGTACGCCGAGGCGGTATTAAATCGAAGCCTGTCGTTTTAAAAGGGTCACCATTTGTATTAAAATATGAGACAAAAAGTTTTAGTTATTCTAGAGACTTGATTTTGAAAAGTGTTTTGATGTAAAAACAATGAATTTTATACAAAAACAAAAACAAACAGCTGCAGTTGTGTCAAAACTGGTACTCGCCATAACAACATTTTAGTAATTTGCCAGATAGCATACCAGGACCAGTTGCTTATTTCACCAGATTCCCAGTGCTGTATCTCCATATCCTATCTATTTCCGAAGTATCATATGAATATTTGGTAATATTACATAGCCTATACATATTATTCCAGCATTAAAGACATGACTTTAGCAAAAAACTAGTGATAAAGTAGGTGGGTCAGTTGAAAAATACTGATTTGCGATTGGACTTGGATAGGGTAGTAGTAGGTAGGACTAGGTGATATTTGACTTTTTTTTTTATTATACATCTTGAATCACTGTAATAATAATCATTTTTTATATAGCGCTTATTGCACAATGCTTCTAAACACTTATTATTTAAACACATTAGGGGCCGTGTCAAAATTATATTACTCTGTGTAACGTAGAGAACACAAAGTTTACCGCAGTTAGCGCACTAACACTTCTAAAAGATGTTCGTTTATGCAGAATCTTGTGGATGTCGTTTTTGGCGTTAATACAAGCCTTTTTTAAACAATAAATATCCTGCATAATTTGATTACATTCTACTGTTACTACTATTTATACTATTATACGTTCAATAACAAGCCGCACGCTCTCACCCAGACCATGACCAGACAGCGGGCACACCCTGTCAATGTCTAAATATAACGTGATGTTGTTGGAAGTATACACGCATGAAGTTTGTTGTTGACTAGGCTAGCAGGATGAACAAGGCAGCGCTAATAATTATTATTAGCTGAAAATATAGTTCTGAAAAAATATCCGTGTACTGTTTTTTTCTTTTCATTAAAAATCATTAAATAAAATAATTACATTTTTTATATATTATAAAAATTATATTTTTTGTGCGGCTCATAAAGACACTTGGTAGAGGGCTGTGTGTACACAACATCAAATAATGGAATTGTTTTATATAAAGATAGTTCACATTAAATACATACACTATTCAATACCTTATAGGACGGTGCAGTACTAGGACCGTGAGAAAATTGTGATTTTTATTGTAAATATATTTAGATCAGACATAATGAAAATAAAAATAAAACTGTATTTTAATTTAAAAACAAAACCATTACTACACTTTACTAAATACTAAGAATAGCAGTGTGTACGTATAGCAAGAGCCTTGCAGCACGGCGGTGACGGCCACACAACTGGGAATTCCCCTGTTCACTGAACAAATGTTACTATCGGTGTACTCTACTGTACTACCGCATGTTGTCGCTGGAAAAAAAACTTTTGTTCAGGCTCCAAAAATGGGAATTCCTCTGAATTGAAAACAGCAGAGACACACGTAACATATACTGTATGTATTGCAAAATGTTCAAACTGTTTACCGCGTGTGCCGTTTTTTTATTATTCAGTAAACGAAGCAAACGATTCAGTAATCACCTCAACATTGGTTATTTTTATATTATTTACCGTAAATGATTTAACAATGGGTTGAGATTTGGCAAAAGAAATGTTCATAAAGTTATTTTTTTCACTATTAATTATCATATTATTGTCTTTGGTCCATTGTGATAGTTCGTTTAATTGATCTTGAACATTAGGCGGGGTTTTCTTGTTGTGAATTCACATATTGACAAATCATCTACATACTTCCACCGATTTGGGAAGTCTCTAAGCGAATTGTTAACCATTACTTGGAAAATTAAGGGACCCAGTTTCGTCCCCTGAGGAACTCCGCAAGTTATTCCTTGCCAGTTTAAAAAACCGCCATTGAGTTTCACTCTCTGTTTACATTCGCTCAGAAAATCACAAATCCACGGCATCAATTCAGGTTGAACTCTAATATCAATTAACTTCTTGACAGCGATTGTATGATCTATTAGGTCAAACGCTTTACGAAAATCAACTGCAATAACCGTTGCTTCGTGTCCCGGTTTATCAAGACCTTGAAGTAAATAGTGTAACATGCTAGTAAGATAGTGACTTGTAGACGCTCCTGTGCGATTTCCAAATTGCATTTCGTCTAATTTAGGCGCAATCTTGGGTTTTATCCATGACGAGACAAAGTGTTCTAGCATGCGTACAAAAATTGGTGTAATGGATATGGGTCTGATTTGATTTAAGTTAACCGGTCCTTTCACTTTAGGAAGTGGGGTTATGGTCGCCTCTTTCCACTTGCGCGGGACTATGCCTTGCGAGAGTGATGCGTTGTAGATGTCAACTAACGGTGATGCAATTTCAAATGCAAATTCTTTGATGACGCGAGGCGGTAGATCTCCCGGGGCAACTGACTTGACTTTTCTGAAGCTGATGATACACCTGCCAGAAGTTGAGTGTCGGTGCATAGTCACAAGGAGGGTATGCTGGTAGACTATTAGTTTGTAGGGGTTCAATCTTCTGGCATATATTCGCTAGGTGGTTATTTATTAGTTCGCAAATTTTAAGAGGATCGGTTTCTTCAGTTTCTAGATTCAACACCGATTTCTTTTTATTCGTACCGCATA
The DNA here is from genome assembly GCF_964355755.1 of Antedon mediterranea. Classification (NCBI taxonomy): domain Eukaryota; kingdom Metazoa; phylum Echinodermata; class Crinoidea; order Comatulida; family Antedonidae; genus Antedon; species Antedon mediterranea. The sequence goes on along the minus strand of NC_092672.1, from coordinate 14,649,992 downwards.
TTTGGTTAACTTTTTTTTCAAGTCTTGATCTAACTGGGTACCCATTTGTACACCTGGGTGGATAGAGGCAAACGTAATTAAAGTAAGGATACAAGCAATAAGGTGAGAGTGGGATTCTAACCATGATCTCACGAACGTTCAACACACTGCGCCACAGGCAATTTAAAGAAGCATGAAATAGTTAATTATTTCCATTTAAGGTTTTTCATGGTGCTGATATGGATATTGTGTGGCTGCAAAGAGACTTTGGTGTGTATGTTGTGAACATGTTTGACACAGGGCAAGCATCCAGAGTGCTGGGCCTTGCTAGACACTCATTAGCTCATCTATTGAAATTGTACTGTGATGTAGAAGCTGCAAAAGAATATCAGCTAGCTGACTGGAGAATAAGGTATAGATAGAAAGAAAGCAGTCATTAATACATTCCAACTAATGTATAATATAACAAAATATTCTTCTACTGTTTATAAAAATGGAAACAAATTCCAAATCTTTGTTTCCTAATTAGACAATGTTATTATTTTGATATTCTTATAATATATCTTATATTATTGAGCATGACAAATAATAATTTTGGCTATTAAATTCCTCAAGGCCCATTCCGGAAGAAATGAAGAAATATGCTCGTGAAGATACACATTATCTTCTGTATATCTACCACACAATGAAAAACTTGCTCCTGGAACGTGGTAACAACAACAACAATTTGTTGTTGTCAACGCTTGATCGAAGTAAATTAGTCTGTTTAAAGGTTAGTTCAGTATAGATTTGAATGACTATTTTACTTTTTACTGTGCCCTTCTGTCCCAGTTGGTGCTATATGGCCTGCCTGTTTACAGGTTGGCTTTGATCACTACAATAACTACTAAAACAAATTGTTCAAGATGGATTATGTTTTATTTGAAACAAACTGTTATTTATCAAAAACAAGGTATAAATTTGTACATGGTGTGTTTAAAACTACAAATACTATAAACGTAATGAAATTGTATTGGGTTTTATATTGTTCATACTTAAGCTCTGTCTACAGTCAATAGCCACCATATGTGACCTAGTACCAGGTTACAAGGACCAATTCCAGTACACTATCACACTTTTTCGTCAAACTAGTTTGATAGTGCAGACAGAGCTTGAATTAACTACTCATTAATATATACATGAGATAGCTAAAAACATTTTGGCTTATAGGTATCGTTTTAAATCGTTTACATCTAACACCTGAATAAATAATAAATATTTTAAAAATCTGTGTGTTATGAAAACAAGAAAATTAGAAGTTAGAAAAAGCCAAATTTCAATCAAACATCTTGTATTGTATTTTAAATATAGCGGTATGAGAAACCTATTTTTACTGAAGACTCGTACCTGCACACATACAGAAGGAGTCGTAAAACATTAAACAGAAAACAGGTAATAGCAACCATTACATTTTGTCTTTAGGGCGTGTGGCGCAGTGTGTTGGACGTTGGACTACCGATCGTCAGACCTAGGTTCGAATCCAACTCTCGCCGCATTGCTTGTATCCGTAGGCAAGATACTTTACTTACGTTGCCTCTCTCCACCCAGGTGTATAAATGGGTACCCAGTTAGATCTAGACACATCTGCGCTGGTTACCGGCTGCATTATGGGAGTATGTTTCCATACGTGTTTGATCCCAAAAAATACTGGGGTAATAATGCTTGTAAAGCGCCTTTGAGCATGATTACTCATGAAAAGGGCGCTATATAAATCTGGTATTATTATATATAATATATTTAGTTGCCATACTTATAGCATTGAGCATCACAGATGTAGCCAACCTTTGTCTGTTTAGCAGAGTAATATTTCCAAAAAAATGTATACTCTATTTTGATTTAAGTTGCCAAATTGAAATAAAACAAAATATTTATATATATACAATTAAACTTTTGGAACGATTCTTCTCAATCTCCAGATCTCATATTTTGACCCCCATGAACATCGCAGATATTATTAAGAACACAACGTTGAATTGTAGGCCTTCAGACAACTACCATCCGGACAATTACTCCCTGGCAATTACCCTTCAGACAATTACCATCCGGACAATTATTCCCTGGCAATTACCCTTCAGACAACTACCATCTGGACAATTACTCTGGCAATTACCCTTCGACAATTACCATCCGGACAATTACTCCCTGGCAATTACCCTTCAGACAACTACCATCCAGACAATTACTCTCTGGCAATTACCCTTCAGACAACTACCATCCGGACAATTACTCCCTGGCAATTAATTACCCTTCAGACAACTACCATCCGGACAATTACTTCGTGGCAATTACCCTTCAGACAACTACCATCCGGACAATTACTCCCTGGCAATTACCTTTCAGACAACTACCATCCGGACAATTACTCCCTGGCAATTACCCTTCAGACAACTACCATCCAGACAATTACTCCCTGGCAATTACCCTTCAGACAACTGCCATCCAGACAATTACTCCCTGGCAATTACCCTTCAGACAACTGCCATCCAGACAATTACTCCCTAGCAATTACCCTTCAGACAACTACCATCCAGACAATTACTCCCTGGCAATTACCCTTCAGACAACTACCATCCAGACAATTACTCTCTGGCAATTACCCTTCAGACAACTACCATCCAGACAATTACTCCCTGGCAATTACCCTTCAGACAACTACCATCCAGACAATTACCCTCTGGCAATTACGCTTCAGACAACTACCATCCAGACAATTACTCCCTGGCAATTACCCTTCAGACAACTACCATCCAGACAATTACTCCTTGGCAATTACCCTTCAGACAACTACCATCCAGACAATTACTCTCTGGCAATTACCCTTCAGACAACTACCATCCAGACAATTACTCCCTGGCAATTACCCTTCAGACAACTACCATCCAGACAATTACTCTCTGGCAATTACCCTTCAGACAACTACCATCCAGACAATTACTCCCTGGCAATTACCCTTTATAGACAACTACCATCCAGACAATTACTCCCTGGCAATTACCCTTCAGACAACTATCATCTACCAAATTCTAAGGTGTGTTATCCATGATAAAGTTAAATAACACATTTGGATTTGAAATACAAGTGTGAAATGCAGTAGGACCAAATAAATCTAATACAATTTAAAATTACAGTTGTTTGCTTATAAATTGTTGTATGCTTGGCGAGACAGTGTTGCCAGAGTAGAAGATGAGAGTATAGGCTATGTCTTACCAAACCATATGCTTTTTCAAATAGCTGAAAATCTTCCAAGGTAAGGAATCATGAAATAAGTATTTATAATATATATGATGTAGTTTGACGCTACATATATTACTTTGATATGTAACCTGTTTTGTAAACATAATTTAAAAACCTCCCTTAATGTCCTGAACACTGGCAGATGTCCTGTTCTTTCTTTTAAAGGAAATAGAGTATAACAATTGAAGAACAATTAAATTGAAATTAAAATCCTGAAATTTTCATTAAATGCCAATTTAACAGTAACTGTAGTGTAAGCAGTAAACAAAAATATAGAATGTATGTTATTTATTTAACATCTCAACACAAAATGCAGGTTGGGAGAAGCTGCATGCTTTTTTTTACCTCTCTGTCTGTGTAAACATGTTGTTTCAAATGTGCTAACAAATTCTTGGTAATTTGCCACATAATATGTGTATTAAACTCAATGGAGATCAAAGTGATACAGTAAACTGCCACAAATTGCTAACTTGTCCTCAATGCAAGTGTGTTTGTACATCTGTATTCTTATCCACCTTTTAAAATAGTGCTTTTTTTTTTACAGGGAATCTGAAGGCGTACTGGCATGCTGTAACCCTACACCTCCACTAGTGAGGCAGTATTTAGCTGAGGTACATGGTATTGTTGTACAGGCTAGGATGCTACAAACCTCTATAGTAAGATGACTTTCACCTTTCTGCATTTCTTATTTCAAATGATCTTGTCCTTTTTTTTGTCATATTTTTTTAACTATATAAAGGCAGATAAATACTACATAATCATTCCAAGTCATAGATGTCCACATAGGCCTGGGCCTAGTACATATGCAGAATAATTTCTGTTAATAATTCTATAGTTTACAGTTTTCATCAAAAGAATTTCCCCCCCTATTTTTGAAGATGTTGGAATGATAGTAGGAGAGCTTCGCAGAGTTTTGACGTTATATAAATATCTTAATTGATAAACCATTGCAAGCTAAATTGTATGGCACGCTGGTATTGCGTAATGCCTGTCAAGCTAGAAGTTTTGAGTTAGAACCACAACATATTTAGCATTTTTATTTGCTCAGTAATGGCAGATGCGAGTTGCTCCATGATTATCAAAGTCCTTGAGAATTCACTGGATTTTATATGTCTAATGATGGGGACACGAAAATTACAACTATGATCCTCGGAGCGGTGGTTATATGATGTGGTTTTAACCAATCACGTTCACACAATAATATAGGCTATGCAATATATAAGTATATATGAAATTTCTTATTTGAGTTTCTCCAGATACAAGGTTTTAACTATTAATTTGATTCATATTTTGTCAACATACTTTGAATTTTGCTTTGTGTAAATAAAATAAATGAATGAATGAATGAATAATACTGTAACTAATGTAATAAGTATAATATAAATAATAAATAAATATTTTTATTTTTCAGTCACAAACTGCAAATCAAGACAATTGTGTCACCACATTTAAACCTCGAAAGATAGAACCATTAGAGAGTCTCATATACTGTCCTCATGACACTACTCATCTGGAATCATGTCATCAACATCAATCTGCTGACGAGGGAACAATTTCTGCAGGTATAAACAAAATAATTAACATTTAATTTTACCGTTTACTGTTAATTGAACAGATGATCTAAAATCTTTTATCTCAGCAAACATGGTTTCCACTAGAATAATTTAACTGCATGGTTGACGTACATATTGTTGATTATCTGAATTGTTGCTAATTCAGACTATGACTTTCCTTTAATACAATCTATCTAATTAAAAAAAATTAAACTATTTTCATTTAATCCATGTTTTATAAAGAAAATGGTATGTTTCTTGACGGAAATGGAATTAATGGGCCGCCAGTTAGAGTGGCAAAACCTGTTATTACTGCTATTGGTAATCAATCACAAACTCAGATTTACAAGCAATCATTAGTTGTGAAGGAGAAATTACGGCACATTTTGACAACTTTGAAAAGCCCCTTTGAAATGGTAAGGATCTGTGTTATTTACTACACACAATTAAACATCTGTATTTAATGGTGCTTAATTTAACTGGAAACTGAAAATTTTGATTGTGGCATGTTAAAAGCCCTCATGGATCCATGGCAGAATGAATGAATGTTACAATTTTGCAACAGCAATCACAGCAATGAAACTATAACATAAATTACTTTGTTGTCAATCATCTTCCAATATATGAAATAATAATTTATTGGTAATTTATAATACAATACAAGCATTAGGTAGTGATATAGACAGTAGATATCTTTATTTACCTCCGCCAAGGAGGTATATGTAATCGATCGCGTGTGTTTGTTTGTTAGCAGGATTACTCAAAAAGTAATTACAAGGTCTTTAACAAAATGAATGTACAGATAGATATGTGGTCAAGGACCATTCCATTACATTTTGGGACCATTTCGGACCACGGTCCCAATTCTGGACCACTTTTTAGTATACTTTTCAGACCTGCTAGTGTTAAAAAGATAGGACAGAATTTTTCAAAAGCCGGCGAGCAGTCTTAAAGTAACAAGTAAACTCAAATTGAATTTTCTCGAGAACTACTTGTCCAAAAAACTTCATTTTTGTACAAGAGGCAAGAGTTATAATTTGTGATTTGTAATTTTAAAACATAATTTGATTTAATGTGCACGTTTCTTGATGCGAGTAGTTTACAAAACCTATTTCTTTTCAAATTCACTCGTTTGATTTTCGCGTTGCTGTTCTATTGTTAGTCAACTGAAGGTATTGTTAATTGAAAGGCTTGTTACATAACCATTACACCAAACTCGCATACACATGCTTGTAGTGAAATTAGCGTAAATCGCAAACAGCAAAGACACACACAAATATATATATATATATTTGTTTTTTTCGGACAAATCTGATGTAGGAGAATTTTACAGTAGGCAGAGGTATGCACTCTCGGAGTGGCTTTCTAGTTTATAAAGCAATAAAAGTGTATACATTGGAGAAATAATGTTAAACTCTTTTCAACCTTATGTCTTCACAGGATAATTTCTTCAAATAGCCTTGCAAATAGAAACTATATCTAATTGTTTTATCATTTCTCTTTTTTAAAAAAGTATTTGCCTTGCAATAAACCTGGACAAATTAACAGCTTCTTGTTAGCAAGCAATAAGATTGTAATTCCTGATGTGAAGAAGTCTCAACATACTACTCCATTATCCTCAAATACACAAGTAAGTTCTTTTTATTATAATTCACTACGTTTGATGTCCCATGTGTTTGATGGTTGTGTGCGTATATGGTAGACCATCAACTGTAGCTTGTATTATTTCATCCAGTTCCACTACATGATTTTACCTGAAACACTATTGGAAATATACAGTAGTCAAAATTAATCGATAAATCACTGCGTAGGAAAACCCATCAATGTCACATGTGTTGACACCAACAAATTATGGTGAATATATATTTATCACTTGAAATATTTTCTACTTGTTTGGAAATTTCAGTGATTCAATAGCTAAGATATCAATCATATGTACATAATATGAGCCTATCTTTAGATTACTGACTTTGTTTCTTCAACAAATAATACCAATTACAAAGTATATATTGATTAACAATAAAAAAACAGTAAAATATACATTTAAATCACATGAACAGCTTCAAAGTCATAGTAAAATTCTAAGTATACATTCATATCTTCAAATTCCGAGTCTACAACACCTAGTTGATAGTTAGACTACTATCGCTTGCTAGCCTACAACACCTAGTTGATAGCTAGACTACTATCGCTTGCTAGCCTACAACACCTAGTTGATAGCTAGACTACTATCGCTTGCTAGCCTACAACACCTAGTTGATAGCTAGACTACTATCGCTTGCTAGCCTACAACACCTAGTTGATAGCTAGACTACTATCGCTTGCTAGCCTACAACACCTAGTTGATAGCTTGACTACTATCGCTTGCTAGCCTACAACACCTAGTTGATAGTTAGACTACTATCGCTTGCTAGCCTACAACACCTAGTTGATAGCTAGACTACTATCGCTTGCTAGCCTACAACACCTAGTTGATAGCTAGACTACTATCGCTTGCTAGCCTACAACACCTAGTTGATAGCTAGACTACTATCGCTTGCTAGCCTACAACACCTAGTTGATAGCTAGACTACTATCGCTTGCTAGCCTACAACACCTAGTTGATAGCTAGACTACTATCGCTTGCTAGCCTACAACACCTAGTTGATAGCTAGACTACTATCGCTTGCTAGCCTACAACACCTAGTTGATAGCTAGACTACTATCGCTTGCTAGCCTACAACACCTAGTTGATAGCTAGACTACTATCGCTTGCTAGCCTACAACACCTAGTTGATAGCTAGACTACTATCGCTTGCTAGCCTACAACACCTAGTTGATAGCTAGACTACTATCGCTTGCTAGCCTACAACACCTAGTTGATAGCTAGACTACTATCGCTTGCTAGCCTACAACACCTAGTTGATAGCTAGACTACTATCGCTTGCTAGCCTACAACACCTAGTTGATAGCTAGACTACTATCGCTTGCTAGCCTACAACACCTAGTTGATAGCTAGACTACTATCGCTTGCTAGCCTACAACACCTAGTTGATAGCTAGACTACTATCGCTTGCTAGCCTACAACACCTAGTTGATAGCTAGACTACTATCGCTTGCTAGCCTACAACACCTAGTTGATAGCTAGACTACTATCGCTTGCTAGCCTACAACACCTAGTTGATAGCTAGACTACTATCGCTTGCTAGCCTACAACACCTAGTTGATAGCTAGACTACTATCGCTTGCTAGCCTACAACACCTAGTTGATAGCTAGACTACTATCGCTTGCTAGCCTACAACACCTAGTTGATAGCTAGACTACTATCGCTTGCTAGCCTACAACACCTAGTTGATAGCTATACTACTATCGCTTGCTAGCCTACAACACCTAGTTGATAGCTATACTACTATCGCTTGCTAGCCTACAACACCTAGTTGATAGCTAGACTACTATCGCTTGCTAGCCTACAACACCTAGTTGATAGCTAGACTACTATCGCTTGCTAGCCTACAACACCTAGTTGATAGCTAGACTACTATCGCTTGCTAGCCTACAACACCTAGTTGATAGCTAGACTACTATCGCTTGCTAGCCTACAACACCTAGTTGATAGCTAGACTACTATCGCTTGCTAGCCTACAACACCTAGTTGATAGCTAGACTACTATCGCTTGCTAGCCTACAACACCTAGTTGATAGCTAGACTACTATCGCTTGCTAGCCTACAACACCTAGTTGATAGCTAGACTACTATCGCTTGCTAGCCTACAACACCTAGTTGATAGCTAGACTACTATCGCTTGCTAGCCTACAACACCTAGTTGATAGCTAGACTACTATCGCTTGCTAGCCTACAGCACCTAGTTGATAGCTAGACTACTATCGCTTGCTAGCCTACAACACCTAGTTGATAGCTAGACTACTATCGCTTGCTAGCCAGACTACTATAGCTTGCTAGCCGTATAGACACAGCAAGCATATGGTTTTCTCTCGCCGCGAATTTGACTAAATTTTATCTGTGTGATTGATAATGCAGTTTTGAAAACGTATATTAAACTGTTCATTAGATAGGCCTACACGTAATGATAACGGTGATTACATACAGTACATAGGCTATGCTACGATAATTAATAAATAAAAATAAATGTAATTTCTTAATGCTTAATGATTTCATTATTCTTTCTGCACAAATTTCAAACCAACTCAAATGAGAGCCTGGCTGTGTGAGTCGTGGCATGGCAGAACATGTGTTTACTGACTGACTCCATCAGCAAACAATGCTGTTTGCCACATTGCCAACTTCTCTGTATCATAATGCCAAAGATCCCTGAAATTTGCAGGTCTTTTCCGATTTTCCCCGACCTGAAAATTGGTTATTTCCCCCCGAAAATCTGGATGATTTAGGCCTAGGCTAGCTAGGCCTAGCCTTAGAGATTTTTCATCTAAAATAACTGAAATTAAACAGCATTTTCTCAAAACAAACATGAAACAATGATGTACGCTTAAAGACATACTTTAATTTTATTTCAAACGTATTTTATACATTGATTTCCATTCACTGCATGAAATAAGTTGGCCATCAACATGATGTTACATCCAGTTTACCTATATGTAAACATTTTTTATTTTAGTCTCCTTATGTTTGGAGGTTGAAAAAAGTGGAAGTGCAAACAGCAGTTGAAAAAGATAAGAAGATTACAACACAAAATGATATAACAAGAGAGTCGCAACAAGATTCTGGAGAAGTTCAGAATATGGATAAAGAAGATACACCACTTGAACCATTACGGAAAAAATTTAAGGTATACAATTTTAGATCTGCTACTTAGTATTGCTCTGATTATGGCGAGATAAGTTTCTTGTCTTCACTTGTATCCTATTTTATTGCCACATGTTTTGGCTCACTCTCAGTAAAATTCTGACATAATCCATCTGCAGATAATTGTCGGTCATTGATATCAACCATTGTCAAGCAAGAGACACCTTAATTTACCTAATGAGATGATGCGTGTTGATTATAGTTTTTTGCAAAATCTTGTTCAAATCAATCAATCAATCATTACACCATTTCTCTTTCCTCGTCTTTATCGTTTCAAAATAATAAATTAATTCTCAGTATATCATAATGTGGTTTAGAATTTTGTCTGTGCCTATGATGTTTATTTGTACCACACTGAGAGTGTTAAAAAGTCGCTATCCAATCGAGTTTGAACAATACCATGAAAGCCCCAGTTGTCTAATGGTTAGGACATCTGCATATCAAGCAGAAGGTTCCGGGTTCGACTCTCGGTTTGGGACGACTTTTTCTCATTCTCACGGATTTCCTCAACCTTATCGTTTAAAATTAATTAAATTTCAGTATATCACCGGGCAATTTAGAATTAATGTTCTTTGCCTATGATATTTATATATATTTAATTTGATTGGTTAATTATGTATCACATGCTGTTCATTATTAGTTTTTGTATTCAAATTCTTTATTCAAATCACACTCAAGATTAACAAGGCCATATACATGGCTGCAGTCGCGTGCTCAAGTTTGTTTTTATCGACCAACCGACCAAAATTGCTGAACATGTTTAAAATGTTTAAAAACATTTACATTTTTTTTTATTTACAAGTGTGTAGCCTGTCACTTTTGACGTGCTTGTATAATGTAATTTCAAGTTGGAAAGTGAATCAAATATGATGACATAATTAAAGAAAGGTTGTAAAACAGAAATTGGGCAAAAAGATTATTAACGTTTAACGTGCAGTGCACATGCACAAATCTGCGCACTCATTGCAATTTTTTAAATGCTTAAAATTGCCTGAAAATAAATTTGACAATTTTGAAAATTGTATGCGCGCGTACGCATGCGTTATATGCGCTACGCACGTAATTGTTTTGACAAGTACCAAATTTTATTTAATTGTGATTCATGCTTCTGAAGATATGATAACAAACAGGATTTCGTTAAATCGTGCGTAGACCGTGTAATTTTTGATTGCGCACCGTGAAAAACATAACCAAATCGAGTCCTGGTCATAAGGAATATATTCTGAAAAATTGACTTATATGAAACTGATATTAAGACAAGGCCATATACAAGTTAGTGTTTACCGACCAACCAACCGACCAACATAGTGAGCTGTATAGTCGCGTTGCATGCGACAAAAATACACTGAATTGTGGCAATTTTATAATGCTGAAATGTGTTTTTTTTTTCAATTCATACAAAACTGAACCAGAAGTCCCAAGTTGAAAAAATGAAATTTCAGGTAAACAATAGGGGGCGTGCTATAATAAGCCAATATTAAGTTTTACAAAAAATCTAGAGCATACATCATCTGGGATATCCAATATCAAATTTACTAGGCCTATCTACCACCGACTATGTTCAGTAATAAACAATGGATAATGTCACCTTTCCAGTGTGGTATAGCCTAGCCACCTAGGCCTACGATATTTTTTTTAATAAGTAAACTTTTTCTCCACTGTTCACTGATATTTGCATGTAAACAAATAAAAAAAAAATTAAAGTCTTTTTTCACATCGTGGGTGGACATCGGCCGACTCGATTGTGACTACAGTACATTTGACATTAATACAACAATACAATTTCACAAGTTTGCTTGGCTTGCAGCAGTTGATAGATGGCTGTTAATAATAAGCAAACAATTTGATACTGACTTCTTTTGCATAATCTCATCAGAAGGTACCAATTGAAACGGGTTGAAATATAATTGAAAGAGGTTATTCTGCTCTGATCAATTCAGTCAGTAGTATAATAAATTAAAAAAATTAATAATGCTAGTAGACTAGATATAATTTAGGTATATTTGTGACAAATTGGGTACCAGTTGGCATTGGTAAGGGTGGGGTTTGTTTGGGTACAAGAACCAGGACACAAGAGTCATATTTTAGTAGTAGACGGCTTTAGCCAGTAGTATGGTTCCTCACCTAGGTCATAGGCCAAGATCAGACTAGGACTTGGCTGAAAACTTGCATATATCTAATAATAGGCCTGACTTCATGTACTGTATCACCAAAGATGATTGGCCAACTCTTTAATGTTGAAATATTGCTAGAATTGCACTCTTGTCAACAATCGCGAGTCTGACTGACAATCGCAATTGCCGTTATCGTTTACCTTCCTGTAAATCACAATCACAAGTTGGTTGTTAATTCAATTCTTTTTCTGTTTTATTTATTTATTTTATTTTATTAGTTTTGGCAACACAAATACAATCATTAACAAGAGCAGCTTGATTTCGCAATGGAGTGGCAAAAGAGGCCTAGAGCTTCTGTCGCCGATTAGGTGTGCCACTCTCGACATTATTTTCAACATTAATTTTATTAAAATAATCCATTTTTTCACGCTGCTGCTCTAGCCAGCTACGTCCCATGAGGACTACTCATTCATAAGCTAAAGCAAGCAGCAGTTATAGTATCTAAGGCCGACAGTTTTGCGACTTTGTAAACTCTACTATAATTTATAGATCCCAGCTGCTGGACCCAAAAAACGTCTGGGAAAAGAGAGTCTATGAGGGCTCACGGTTGATTTTGGATTCTCGCCCTTTGATTGGTTGACAGACTGGGAAGAATTTTTGTGAAGTCGCGTTGTCTCTAGAGGGTATTCAGTTGCATGCCAACAGGTTGAGGTCACACACACACAGCACATTAAAGTTCAAAATTGACCATTTTTTAATTGGGCATGTGAATCATAATTAAAGAACTATCTTTGATTTGTATGTATTTTGCGATTAAAGGACATCTTTTTAATAATTAAGAATAAATGTATCTGAAGAAAGAACAATGATTAATTTTAAAATGTCGAGCAGCGTTTTTTGTAAGAAATATTTCTTGTTTATTATAGGTTATTCAGATTAAATTCAGATTATAGTGTAATAACAGGGAATATAATTGAATACTCAATGTACATGTGTGTATTTAAATACCATTATTTCCTATGTTCTACTTCATTTATGCTGTAGGTCATGCAGTTTACTTTACTTTAAATCTATGTTATGAAAAGATATTGCTTATAATAATGCTTATGTCTATTTAATGTATACTGTATTAAAATGATCTGTAAACTTCAATTTTGTATACACATTTTGTTTTAGAGTAAGAAGAGGAATCCAATAGCATCTTCATCAAAGACAATATTGGAGAAATATAAAGATCATGATACACAAAAGCCAACAGCATTCAAAGCCTTTGACTACAGTCAGTCAGACTATAGTGTATTCTCTTCGGGTAAGTTTATTCAACCAATTGTTTCAATATATGCAATGTTCATAACCAGTGTTACTTTCACCTAATTTGCTCATTGTTTATGTGTTATGCTCAAAGAAGACATGCATTTTAAATTAAAAAATCACTTGAAAATGGGTTGTTTAATGCAAATATATTGAATCTTATATCGAATCATAATGAACGGTGTCCCCAATTTGATGAGGAAGCAGATGAGTTGTATATATGAATTCATGTGAAACCTTTACCTATCGGATGTTGCGACATAATCATATGGCCACTCAGATTGTTTTTTTTTCAGTCATAGGTCATCACATTGAATAGAGCTCTTATCAGATCTGTGCCTGATTTTCTCTTTTATTTTGTGTTCTTTGAATCTGTGTTCTCTTTTTAAATAAAAGATATTACAGATCACACTAAAGGGTCAGAGGACTAGATCGTTGCTCACAGAAACCCAACATGGACTTTTGGTTGGGATAGGCCTACCTAGATATAATTTTGATAATTCGTCACTTCCAGATATGGAAAAAATATTCCCAGAGCATACTTTATTTGTGTTTTCATATCATATTTATTCAAATAAACGCCCAGGTTTGAATAAACGCCTCCCTCAAATAAACGCCTCAGGGACATTTTCTAGATTTTTGCTGTTAATTGTTGACCAAAACTAAAACAACTAGGTATTTTGGCTAAAACCTCTGCAAACAGTACACTGGTATTTATGATGTGTTTGAAAGGCCAAATTATTAACTGAGTATGCAATGCTGCATAATACTATTATTAGGTAAAAATAACTTTATAACACACCTGAATAGATTCTTGTCATTTGATTGGAGGATTGTGGTCACATGATAATCATTATACAGTAAACTTCGCCTAAATGCCAATTTACACAGACAAGCAGTAACTGTAAGCAGAAAAACTCATCCTATGTAGAATCTGTATCTATCCTGTGCTCCGGGTTTCCACCCAACCACCCAATCGCTCTGCATTTTTGGTAATTTTATTTATTTATTTATTTACAATCTCATTCAACAGCGGGAAAGCCGCAACTTACAGAATGGAATAAAATATAAATATATATAAAGGCCTATACAAAACAAAGTTATACCATCTTACTAATTTTATTACAAAAACAATTGTAACGGTCAAAAAAGAGATCAATAGAATTATCTTTAACAACACAATTATTAAAAAAAAGACAAATACGCGAGATAATCAATTCTTGGTAACACTGACCCGACAATACAGAACATAAAGTAGATTACATTTAGAATTACAAGTACGACAACCACCAGCTTTAACATAAAAGGAAAACAAGGAGATAAAATTACAATTGAAACGTGAATTCATACACTTATACAAAAACGGTCATGGATTCTATATATTTGTTTACCACTCGTCTGTGCAATTTTGCCTTAAGTCGAATCTAAATGGGACTGATATATGCGAACCTGCAAAACTAGACATACTCGCTAAAGGTTACAAACTGCTAAGCCTAAATTTTAACAGAAATGTGTACTGGATTTTCTTTTTAAATTAAGCCGTTTGTTTTACTTACTTACTACTTAGTTTGTTTATCGAATTGCATACATTTTCTCGTTTTTTTTTGGCATGTTGTTGTTACTGCATGATTTGTGACTTTGACGACAGAAATCACTGAAGAATGTGTGTATTTGTATCTAAAAAAGACGCGACTTTTGAACAAATTTTAACTTTCGAATTTGACCTACAAGAATTGGAACTTTCATAAAATTCTTGGTATTTTAACCTATTATTATTTTTGTATTGTATAATAGATAATGCTAAACAAATTGTGTAGAAGTAATGTTTGTATTTATTTTTATTTGCTTTAAATGTATCCTTATATTAGCTATAGTGCCCTCTGTATTGATTAGATCTGTGTCATCAGCTGCAAAAGACACCTTCACCAAGTGCAATGAACCGTGTCATGGATCAATGTTTATATTCAACACCTTTCTAAAAGTGCAGCGTGTTTAATAAGATTACTTTTGGTTGTGAGAGATCATTTAAAAGTACAAGGTATCCATAATACTGCCTGACGAGAGATTGCAATCAAGATTGTCTGTAAATGGTTCATTGACCTCAAACACACTCTGCTCTTTAATTTCACTTGCGGAAGTACAGAAATTTATTAACTTATACTATGGATAAAATAATATTTTTTCTATGGTTTCTATGATTTGATTTTTCATTAGTTTTATGGTCAACTTCTTCTTCCAGACACGAAGTATTTGAGTATTTTTTAAGCAAATTTTGTTAAATGACATTCCTAGATCATCAGAAATGGTACTCTTGCACATAAAATTCATGAAAATGGCACCTTTATTTGGTCAGAAATGACACTCCCATATATAGCGCAGCAATCAGCAAATTGATGGTAAATTTTTCCGCTGGTATAAACACATGTGACATAATGTTTTTACGTATATTAGATGTGCGTGTTCTGTGTGGGGACCGCTAATTGTTCTTCAAATAGAGTCGACAATGTTTTGTTTATATTAAATGCGTACCAGAGACCATGTGCACGATAAAACATTCATTTTTTTATACCACACCTACTTTTATTTAATTAAGTCACTGCTACAACAAAGACTAAGTGAAGGCCTTAACCATTTGAAAAGCAGCTCCAATTTTGAACGTAGAGTAGAACAATTACAGACACACTACTGGTTGATTTGTTAACACTGTTAACAGCAGTGTGTTGTGCATGATAATGCTCATTGTAAAAAGAATTCATTGGAATAGTTTATTGAATAGTGTGACCCACAATCCTCCAATCAATCTTTGGGACTATACACTATCATATACAATGATAGTTTTGTTGTCCTGTTATTTATTATCATACTCTGAACATTGTAAAAAGAATAAACAATTTCCTAGTTAAAGCTGTTTCTACTATGATTGGTCAAGTTATTGTTTTTTTTTTATTATATAGGTGTAAATAAACATTCAAATGTAGGCAAGCAGTTTGATCCCAACAGAGAGCGCCACAAGTTCAAAGTAAGTTTCATTTCCATTCTTTCTTAGTTTTAAATTGTGTTTATAAATCTTTTTGTTGAAATTGAGGGGGAAAAAACCTTCAGAAGATAAGTGTTTTTTTGTTAATTATGTAAATTACAGTCTTAGCTTTGGGGTTGTTATGGTAGAGATATATGAACCAAATGGTAGATCATGTATAAAACAAACAACAAAAAGCCATATTTATTGAACTTTGTTTAGGCTCAAGTAATATTATTTAAGATAAAATATATACATTACCTGCAGTATCATGAATTGCTGTATAACAATAATTACCCCTCCATCCAGGTTATGTTTGTACCCCTAGGTATGTTTCTATGTTAGTTGTTACCCACCTAGAGCCCACAGTTATTATTCAAATATCTACCAAACTTGGCCACAATGAGGACCTAGAATCTTGAATCTGTATAGCCAAATTATGTACTTCCTAAGCCTAAAACTTTAACTCCATTATTTTGACTTAGGACTTCAATTAATATGAGACCCATATTACCCAGACTAAGGCCTACTACATTATCCAAGTTCATTATCTTATCACACATGGTTGGAAAAATGTAAAAAAGCCTGTCTTCGGATGAGGATGGTTGAGCAACCCCAGCTAGATCTTCTCCTTCCCCAAACCAACAAGTCTGGATCTGCCTCTAAAATACTGTGAAGCCTAAATGAAAATAAAATAGTTAGTGTTTGTGTATTCTGGCAAAAATAGAAAGGCAATTAATGCAGCAAGTAGGTTAGGCCTATAGCTGGTGTACAATGTTCGTACGTTACTGCTGTTTACCACCAGCTAGGCCTAAAAAAACTAAGCCTAACTAGGCTAGGCCTAAAGACCGTCCAAGAGAGGAAATTCACGGCGAACTACTAGTGCATTGTTTCTATCTTTTTATCCTAATGTTCCCTAAAACGTAGGGAATTTTGATTGTAGCAAATGGGTCTTTAAACAATACAGATACAGCTGCAACAAAAATTGTGGAAAACAAAAAGAATATGATAGAAGGAAAAAAAATATCCTGACAATCACAATGAGTGAGGTGCGGAGAACTAATAATACAGAAAAAAAAGTTTACGGTTCTGACATTTCTGTTTATTTGATGTCATTTTTTTGCAGAGTGGTACCAAACGAGGACCAAACCCACAATCTAGTAGAAAATCTTTTACCTACAAACAGCAATCGTAAGTTAAATAGCCTATTAAAAATGTCTGTATTTACTTAATATTTTACTACCATTACTGAAATTCACCAGTGGCAATTTAGGTGATATGCTCAAACTCAACATGCACTGGTTTAGAGGGCAAACATTGGTGATTTAGGTGATATGCTCAAACTCAACATGCACTGGTTTAGAGGGCAAACATTGGTGATTTAGGTGATATGCTCAAACTCAACATGCACTGGTTTAGAGGGCAAACATTGGTGATTTAGGTGATATGCTCAAACTCAACATGCACTGGTTTAGAGGGCAAACATTGGTGATTTAGGTGATATGCTCAAACTCAACATGCACTGGTTTAGAGGGCAAACATTATGCCGTCATAGCCAAAAAGGAAAAATTATGAACAAAATTAAATTTGTGAAAAAACCAGTCATGGCTATGTTATTTTTAACACCCAAGGGCACTTATTTGGGGAGGCATTTAATTTTTTAGGTGTAATATGGTAACATGTATAATAAAAAAAAAATACACTCTTGATGTGAAAAAATACTACATAATATATCGAGAAGTGTAAATGAAGTGAAAATATAAAAATTGATGTTCTATTGGGGAATTTTATTCGAGGGAGGAGTTTATTCATAGTGGGGCGTTTATTCAAATAAATACGGTATATAAAAATTATAAATGTTGACCTTGGGTGAAAATTTAATATAAGTTGTTTTTATTAAAGTTTTTTTTTTTTTTCATTCTTTTTTAAGGAACCAAAAACAAAAAACAAAAAAATGGCATAATAGATGAATTACAGATATTACTGCATAGGTAAACCTCAAGCAAAGTCGTTACTAGATATTACTGCATAGGTAAACCTCAAGCAAAGTCGTTACTATGAAGATGAAGGCAGACCTCCCAACTCTCCCCATAATGGCTGGAATCATCAAGTCATCTCCCACTCTCCTGCTAAAATGAAGCAAACAAAATGTAAAGGTCTATACAAAAAATCTTCTGATATATATGTATAAATTTATAATTTCTGCTACTCTAGATATTGATAAGAAAATAAAAAACATACAAATATTTGTTTATAATCAATTCATGTGTTGGTTATGCATATTTACAATTATAAATGCAAATATTTTATGTTTTTTAATAGCACCCTTTATGGTGTGATATAGTATTATAGCACCCTCTATAGTTTAAAAAACCTCCTGATATTTTATTTTTCCAAGTTCCAGGTCTGTGAAAGAATAAAAAAATGATCTGAGATGCACAATTAATTCTAAGTCAGTCTGGTAATAAGGAAGTGTCACATAGGGCTAATATCAATATGTTGATCCTTTTAAAATTGAATTATATTTGGATTTGTTAGGATATAAACATAATAATAAATTACAAGATTTGGATGACCGATTAAACAAATGTAGATTTTGCAAAAGTTTTTGGTTTTGTTCTATTATGTCTTGTTGCGTATGGATTTAATAAAAATGTGGATGTAGGAATATTGATTTGATGTTGACAATGCGCTGATAGGGACTTTTCGACATGTGTCGGTAGTCGACTGTTATATGAATGTTTAGATTAAATATACATTTTACCTGGATAATTAATGGTGGTTTTAGTGACTGATGATGATGGAGATGGTCATGGTGGATGGTGACATGGATAATTGATGGTGGTTTTAATGACTAATGATGGAGAACTTCATGATGGATGGTGACATGGATAATTGATGATGGTTTTAATGAATGATGATGGAGACCCTCATGGTGGATGGTGACATGGATAACTGATGGTGGTTTTAGTGACTGATGATGGAGACCTTCATGGTGGATGGTGACATGAATAATTAATGGTGGATTTAGTGACTGATGACGGAGACCTTCATGGTGGATGGTGACATGGATAATTGATCAAAGTACCTCCATTTTAATTAATTTTAGTGTGGTATGTTTGTAGACAAATTTATTGCTTTTGTAACCCAATAATTGAATAGGAAAACAATATTAAATCGTCTGCAAATAATATATTTGATATAATCGTCGTTTAAGTCGTTAAGGAAAAGAATAAAAAGAATCGGAGAAAAATATTGTTTTAAGCCAGCATGACATTCAATTCCCTATGCTATGGTCTGTGTATTTGTGTACATACTCTGTATTAACTGAACGAAGTTTGAAGGAATATTTAGTTGATGAAGTTTCTATGCTGACAAAAGCTTGTATAAAATCAATAAAGGCACAATACATGTTTCCCTTGCTTGCTCTTCGGTGATAATTTCTACACCCATTCTCTTTACCAATGCCGATATGGTTGGGGCTAAGCACATTTTTTAGAATATGGACTTTGGCTGAAAATTGAAATAAAGCTAACAGGTCCCCGAAAATTACACTTATACATTGAAGTATGAAACAAAATTATAAGTCTACGGGGCTAGGCCAGTCCATCGTGGTTGGGGGGCTAGGCCAGTCCACCGTGGTTGGGGTGCTAGGCCAGTCCACCGTGGTTGGGGGGCTAGGCCAGTCCACCGTGGTTGGGGGGCTAGGCCAGTCCACCGTGGTTGGGGGGCTAGGCCAGTCCACCGTGGTTGGGGGGGCTAGGCCAGTCCATCGCGGTTGGGGTGGAGCTAAGACAATTTTGAAAAACAGAGTTGCTAGGTCCCCGGAAATTGGACTTATTATACTTGATATGAAACAAAATATATAAGTCTTCCAGGACCAGCCCTATACCATGGTTGGGCTAGCTGAGGAGGGGTGGTGCGGCCGCATCCCTCGCATCCCTCTCCCAGCCTACACTCCTGAAAGCTGATCATTTATAAAATATTAACTAATCATTAAGCAAATAAATCTTTTATTTGCCGTTTGCTGTATCTATAATTTCAAAATAGATCCATATCTCACTTTTGAAACGTATATTTTTGTTTATTTTTATTTACCACTGACCTATTGTATCTGTAGATTAATTTGCTCATTACCTAATTGTTTTAAATTATTTATTTAAGTATAAATTGTTACTACAGTGTATTAGTTTTTATTTATTGTTTTAAATTTATTTATTCAATTCGCTCATGATGATTTGTCATGTTTACCTGAAATTATGTAAGTTTAATCATTATTTACTTTTATATGTTGTTGTTTATAATTGGACGCACCACCGACGGCACGCACCACCGAAATGTGTGTGCCACTGATTCTCGAGTAAGTGCCAATAAAACAAAAACAATATATTTAAAAGTAGCCTACTAAAAGTTTATCATTGGCTATAGATAGAGACCAATAATTCTCTATCGTACCATCCAATACAAATAATGCATGTTGACGAAGTCATTTCATTAAAATGAGTTGTTTGGTTTAATATAAATTTAAAAGAAAATAACTTCATCTAAAATCGCATAGCATTATGTTGCTAATTACAATATGAGCTTTACATTGCTGTCGCGCAGGTTTTCAATTACGCAAAAAAGAGACTGAGAAGCCGAAGCGTGTGTTAGTTCACAGTACACACAAAACACGCTGTTTAATGAATTGTCCGCCGATATTAAATGAAAGTGCATAGAACCCAAAGCTAGTCTACCTGGCTCCAACCTCTGTTGTCGATCTTTATAATTATATTAATTTCATTCGTATCTTTGTTCTTATTTCTATTCTGGCACAGCACCTTGTAATTTGGTTTTATATTACTCCAAACTTATGACAAAAATCCGGTGCTATTGTTCCTGTGATAGCATGCGCATGATTGTCATTATATATATAGTTAATGAAGCGTTAGTTTCTAAGGCTGCATTTCCACTTTAGTTCTGTTGTGACCTGTACAGTTCAGTAGTACTATATATAATAATAATATAAAAATGTAATATATTGTTATAAAAATTCATGAATTCATCTATATAACCAACATATGTTAGTTATATCATGGAGTAGTAATTATTACTCCATGGTTATAATAGATGAATTCATGAAATTATCGATTTTAACTTTAGATATCCAGATATTTTAAAACACATGCACATTTCTCGTAATAAATAAGTTCTCATTCTACTATGATGTCCAAAGTTCGGCAACATTATTCGTGACATCACACTCAATGTCAATCAAGGACTTACGAAAGTAAAGTATAAATCTGTCAAAGTAGCAGTTGACATAATATTAAGAATGTGTAAAACGACGGAAATGTAGGCCTATAGTTTTTGTTTTTCATTATAATGCATTGCATACAGAGCATAAACAGACCATGCCTATATTTCTTTTTACATGAAAATCGATATATTGGTGACGTCGCAAGAGCCTATTACATAGTTATCTGTATCTTCAATATGAATAATAAATAAATAGCTTCTTGAATCAATCGCTTCGATGGATGTCATAACGTTTTATAGGAAGTGGAATGGATAGTTTGAGAAATTTATATGAACGATCGAGACCAGATATTATACCTTCTGTAGATGCAATGCTAACAGATGTGATTTTATAACATTTCTATCTGAAACAACCACCTCATGGTGAAATATCATTAGTGTTGGACAGATTATACTCCCGGCTTAAATTAGCAATGCAATGTCTGATACGATATTTGATTTCTTCACAATTACATCTGCGGCAGTAAATTGGCCTACATCTCAAGTATTTCTCAGTTATCCGATGTCATTTCCGATCCTTAGAGTGCATGTTGGTGGTTCTCGGCACTTCGAGAAGACCATACATTCTATCATTTTGCTATTTAAGCCTTTCCTTTCACTTTCCTCTACACTATCTTGTCTAAAATATTAAATCTTCTCCATAACTTATTAATACGGCGTCATGTGCATATCAGTTCTCCTCAAAATCATTTCGCAATAATATACTGCTACAATATAATTTTCTACTTCTCCATCAACATAAACAGTGGTCACCAATTTGTTCCAGAGATATTCCTTATGATCATGAGATCGCTTCCATCTATCTCCAACCCTTGTTGGATTTATGTTATGATCATGAGATCGCTTTTATCTATCTCCAACCCTTGTTGGATTTATGTTATGATCATGAGATCGCTTCCATCTATCTCCAACCCTTGTTGGATTTATGTTGGACTAATCTCTTTGGAAATTAATGAAACATGCAAAATACATCTCTTTGAACCTGTACCAATATTTCTACAGAGACCTTAGCATACAAATATAATCCAATTGACTTCCCTCTTTTCATCCTGCGAATTGCTTCTTTAATTATACTTATATTAAGTTCCCTAATATATTCTATAGTCATCTAGTCATTATCTGGTCTTTTCTTATTAGAATGGTTTCATCTCTTTACTTCGTTCCTACAATTTCCTTAATCATGCAATACATTCCTATAAAGTTTAATGCTGTAGTTTTTAGTATTTCTTCACAATCTCTATTTCACCACCAACTTTGTGGATATGCAAATATATTTGTACGCCATCCTGTTACAGTTTAGGGCAGTATTTAATTCCGTGGGACAAAAGTTTTTCTCTCCTTCGGAAAGTTGACAATTAATTTTAACAACTAAATCCGAGGTTCTTGATAGGTAGACCAAATTTGTGATATCCCCACAGTGATAGCTTAAGGCAATCATCGGCGATAACTCTGAGGATTTTATTGATTATTATTTCTATTTCATTAAGTTGACAAGCAATTTTTGGAAGGGCAGCATTCATAACAGATGAGACCTGAAATTACCGAACGAAAAATATATAAATGGTGACAATACCAGTGACACGGTTCCCGGGGACAGGCGACGTAGGATCTTGTGCCATCCTATAACCTGAAGCATAATACGTTTAGTACTGAATTGCTTTTATTTTGTGTCATATAATATACGATATAGGCCTATACTATACAGTAAATTAAATCATCGGCGATAACTCTGAGGAATTTATTGATTATTATTTCTATTTCATTAAGTTGACAAGCAATTTTTGGAAGGGCAGCATTCATAACAGATGAGACCTGAAATTACCGAACGAAAAATATATAAATGGTGACGATACCAGTGACACGGTTCCCGGGGACAGGCGACGTAGGATCTTGTGCCATCCTATAACCTGAAGCACAATACGTTTAGTACTGAATTGCTTTTATTTTGTGTCATATAATATACGATATAGGCCTATACTATACAGTAAATTAAATCTTTTTTTTTTAAAGAACTATTTAAAAAACGATCCAGATCTTTATCAACTAACTGCTTGGTCATAAACATGAGTTAAATGAAATTCTTCGATGATTTATATATATAGTGCCATTTAAAGTTACGGGACCTATTTATGTTAATAAATTGACAAGATTATGCCATCAAAATGAAACTGTCGGATAATAAAATTGTTTGAGCAAGAACATATTAAAAGAAATAATAATGTGTACGCTCTTTTAAATGTGTGAACTAATTATTTATAGCCTAGAAACATTAAAATGTTAACTAAAAAATAAAGCCCCTTAAATAAATCACACTAAATGGTCATACTGAATGCATAAATGTATTTATTACTTATTTATCAATTATAATACACTGCACTAGCTGTAAGCAACAATTTATTCAACATTATTTACATAATAAATATATTAGAAGTATTGTTTAATAACAAATACTTTTAAACAATTCGTTGAGAACCTGTTTCAAAGTGATTTTAACAAAACTTTGGGAAATTAAGAACGAGAAAAAACAAAATATGTATAGACTATTGCCCACTTTCAATGTTTAACAAAACATACATAAAAAACACCACTCCTTAGCCAGGAAAACCGTACATTATATAGACTAAACATAATACTGTAAACAAATTGCCAAAAACATTTTGCAATTTGATTACCTTATCATGGGTTTTACGGTTAGGCCCAGGGTAATTGTAGTGTTCTTACGACAAAAGTTTCACATGTTACACGCATTGTGATTCTTAATCACAATTTGCAACAATTTTAAACTGGCAATTATTGTTTAAATACGAACACAAACATGCTTCTTCAAACCATTTTTATAATTTAATTTTGCATAATTATTGCATTTATTAATGTACATTTAAGAGTAGGGTTTGGGAGACGATTAAAAAACATGGTGATTAAAGACATTCTATATTCATTTTGATGATCAGTTTTTGTGCCGTATACTGTACTGTATGTATGGATACTCCACAGTAGATCCATGCAATTGAAAGTATAGCAGACATAATATCACTATTCGGAGCTATAGTCACGTTCTGAAAACAAATCATATAGAATGAGAAAAGGTTTTCTGTGACGGATCTCCTCCGAGGATAAATGCGTTTATCGGAGCATGATACGATGATGCGTTATGCATGTAAACACACTGTTAAGTTCAAGGTTATCATGAGGCCTGCCTCACTAATTTTATGACTGAATGAATAAATAAAATCATTAATATAAAAGTATTAGAACAAATGGAATCAAAATTAGAATTAGGTTAAAAAGGAAAATTTACCAATACCAATCAGAAATACAAGACATCTTTCACGACGAGTGTTAACTTAACTGTTAATAATTATTTAAGATCATGTTAAAATGACTTGGTCTCTAATTCGTAAACTGTTGATTCTAAACGATTTAAAAAAAATGTTTAACTTCTTTAACAAGGCTACAAGAAGCTTATTTTCGAATGTATTCCTTGTTTCGAGTTAATTTAATTTTAAAACCACGTTATTTAGAGTGTGATAGAAGTTACGACTAATAGAATCGTAAGTCCACAATGAAAATTGTACATTAGGCTTTACATTAATCAATGCAATTTCCTTTACTATCTACTCTACATTAGCAGAATGTGTTAACAAAGTAGACAAACCAACATCTTAAATTCTAGCTGTATATACTCTTATTGATGGATTGATAGATAGGAGCAGAAAGCTGCGATTTCAGATTTACTAATATTCAGACAGAGCATACGACATGGTCTTGTATCAATTCAACAAGAACAGATTCCATTTCAGTATCTCCAATGAGATGACGAAAAAATAAGTTTTCAAATGTTATTTTATTAAATCCACGAACTCCAGGCAAAAGAAGGAGTAGATGAGACAACCTGAGAGGATCATTTGGATAACACAGTTTTTCATATTCCATCAATGTTGATTGTATTGATTCGTGAATTCTTTCAACTCTTGCTGTTGCTGTTAGGTCTCTCATGTCTGAAAATATAAAAAACGAGAACAATACAAAATACTGTTTTAATGTGTAATGTATCGAATAATATTATTTATTTTTATGAACTTTCGGAGTAGAAGAAATATAACCATAACGATAACTATTTTGTCACTTTTTGTCGGATTTTCTGATACTTCTCGAACACTCAATCAAAATGAAGACAAGAGCATGCTCATTGAAAGGCCTTTAACACTAATCCTACTGTAATCCTTATTTTTAATATAACCATGCGCCTTCGTCGTGTTTGCCTAGACGGTAATTCCAGCACAAGTTTACGTATGATACGCCATACGTAACGTAAATGTTTATACTTTTACCAATATTAATCAGAATTGTCGTATAGAATAGTACTAGGTAGGCTACATTGCTATATTGTGAGTTAACACAAGTTACTTACTTGGATTTAAAAGAAGTAGCATCTTCAGAATTGCATATTCTTTTTCGTCCGGTTTTATTTCCCAAAATTTATTTAAAACAAATTGCAATTGTTCAACAGCTTTTTTGGTTGGAACACCCTCCATGTATGCTCTTCTTCCAGGACAATTCCCACCTACAGATTTGGCTACAATTTGATCTGAGTTGCTATGGATACCATCATCAGTTTTAACTGTATACTTAAAGTATGCCTGTGCCATACACAAAATAACTAGTTCCTTCCAGGCAGATAGAAACAGACTAATTTGGTCTTTAACACACAGTGATGAAAAATCAGGTAAACCTCGGGCAAATTGGACGCATCTCACAAGCCAATTTGCGAGTTTTCTGTTCACGATTGAGCCAGGGTTAAAAGCAAGATGAACGCGTACATATGGACACCGACACATCCGTTGCGTTTCCATTCGTGACGAATGCGGTTTTCTGTTTTGAACCGTGTCTTCACGAAGTAAGCTCTCTAAAATTGTATCTTTTACAGTGCATAATTGACCACCACCATGATCGCACTGGCTCTCCAGTGAAGATATTGACATGTTCTAAAACAAAACATATTTAACACAGTTAACACAGGCAATACCATAAAACATATGTAATAAAGCAATGTCTCTCATGGGTCTGAAGGGTTTTTTACCTTATGCATTAAGAAAAAGATAAAATATATATACAGTATTTCTTAATATACTGAAATTTAATAAATTAATTTGAAACATATAAATTGAGAGACAGTGCTGTTCTGTCGTACCACGCCGAGAATGTTAAAGAGTCGCTATCCAATCAAGTTTGAACAATACCAGGAAACACCCAGTGGTCTAATGGTTAGGACAGCTGTATCAGAAGGTCCGGGTTCGAGTCTCGGTTGGGGCGACGTTTTCTCATTCTCACAGATTTCCTCATCAAATGTTACTGTACTATCACCGGGCGCTTTAGAATTAATGTCTAGTTAATGTGTTCTCTTCCATTACAACAATTATCAAACTATTAGGAATACTAGGATGAGGTCCCTTCTCTGCAAACTGTCTTTAAGCTTAACATCAATATTTTAATGTATGGGTTATATATTGTGCTCACTGCTATAGTTTTTTGGCAATAATTTCTGTATTTTTCATTTATACCGAAATAAATGAATAAATAAAATGTATAATTATCAACTGGATGGCTGTTATATTACCAGGAGTACCAATACCCATTATTATCGGGAGTATCAATACCCATTATTATCGGGAGTATCAATACCCATTACCAGGAGTATCAATACCCATTACCAGGAGTATCAATACCCATTACCAGGAGTATCAATACCCATTACCAAATTAGTTAATTAATTAATATCGCCGGAGGAAGGGAACAAGTTTAAAAAAAGTTCCGAACTTATCTGATCCTATACCTGTTCCCAATTAAATAATTGAAAAACAAAGTGTACCGGTATAAAATAAACTAGACACAAATAAACATCAAACAACGATACAACTAAACAGTTGTGGTACATTTTAGATTAGATCTGCTTTTCGACATCAATTAAGACATATTTTTGCTCAATATACAGTGTTGATTCTTGTATGAATTTTTGATCAATTGGCAGCCTATGTTGGCCATCACGCCTCAAGCTTTATTCAAAATCGATTGCTTTCAAGATTGAACGTGGAATGAACCCCGTAATTATCTCTATCAAAGTGATTGCTTGTCTGGTTCAAGGACAGTCACTGTGTTTTCATAATGATATTTTTCAAAAGACAAGAAAAAGATCTCATTATGATGCTGTTGAAAATAATTTTGCTGATATGTCGACAGTCAACGATATTCATGCAGCTCTATACTAAATCAACCGCCATTTTGTTTTATTAAGAAAAAATGTTTTATTGTTACACAAATGTAATAATTGACGACAGCGCAAAGATAATTATATACAATGATTAGACGGGGGTCAATTAAGGCGTGTACAATATTGATTCCAAAATTGTAGGCCTATTTTTGAACACGAAATTCAATTACAAGTTACAACCAGTACTGATAATGTTGGACATAAAACAGATTATCATCTTTTCAAATGCAGTAACATTGATCATTATAAAATTTCAGAGGAAATATGTTTATTGCTTGACGTAAAGATAAGTATTAAAAGTAATTCGAATGTGAACTGGTTTCAATATTTTATAATAAGGGCTAGGTTTTTCGATGGATCAACTAATAGATTACAAAATTCTTTTCTCCAATCTACTACATTTTGTCAGGTGAACATACCTTTTTTTTTCCTTTTTTCCAACACTTTTTACCGTAAAACTTCTAATAGTAACCCTGAACCCATGGGTTATTATGCTTTGATTGTTTTTTAGGGTGGGTTACTATTAGAAGGGGGGGGGGGGGGTTACTATTAAAAAAAGGGGGGGGGGGGGTTACTATTAGAGTAGTGGGTTACTATTACTAATCTTAAATTAGACACCTGAAAATAGTAACCCACCCCAACTTTTCCGGTCAGCAACTCATAGCAAAATAATAAACAGTACGAATAAACAAATTTGGTTGAACGCTAACTTTATTTTATAAACTCAAAAACACTCAATCCTCCCCCACTCCCCAGATGAACATGCATTATCTCCTTATTTTCAAATTACGGCTGCATCATAAGTTTTTGTGACTCTAATAGTAACCCCCATGGGTTACTATTAGAGTTAGAGTAGTGAGGGGTTAATATTTTAGATTGAAATATAAGGTGGGTTACTATTAGAAGGGGGGAGGGGGTTACTATTAGAGTAGTGGGGGATTATTATTATAGATTGAATTATAAGGTGGGTTACTATTAGAAGATTTACGGGATATTTGTTACCACTGCCATGTTATAAACCTTTTATGTAATTTTTTTAAATCATAATTCATTAACTCTTATATACGTGACAAGCAAGCTTGGAATAAATAATTGAATTGATCATTGACAATACAATGTAGACTAGTGGTCTTTTCCATGATTATTGAACCCTATACACGCTTTTTTTTTGGTTTGTTCAAAACTAAATCATATCAACAAAGCATCTTGAAACCCATGTTTATTAACGCATAAGACGTTTGTTGTAATGAAAAAATTGTCTTCACAGAGTAAATAGGCCTATTTAACTCAATTTACTAATCACTAACTAACTAATCACTACATATTTCCTTGTATGAGTTATATTCGCACGCAATGTGGTTCCCAATTTTGTTGAATGTAATACAAAAATCACATCTTTGAAGAAGTTTGTATTTAGTAATAATAGCATCTCTAGTTGAATTTGCGTAATGTGTATGTAAGTTATACTAGTACTATTACTAAACACAATTTCATTTAAACAAGTTTCCTAATTGTCACGTCAGTGTTGATTGGTGAGCTGTAAACTAGATTTAACGAGTTCGGTTATGCAACATGTGACCCAGAGAACGAGAACCATGCACGTACATTAAAATATAAGCGGCGAAAGTTAATGGAACAATATTCTAATTGTACATATAGAATAAGTGAAATTACGGGACCAACTTATATTCCAATTAGTTAACAATTGATTAAATCTTCAAAAACATAAATACAGCATTTCGTCACAAACAATACATTAATAATATTGTACATATTTTTTTTTAAACTCCTGATATGCTATTGTTCTTATTACCTTCATATATTATGTTATAACAGGAAAACGAAGCATACATTGTGTAATACTTTGTTCGAATATTGGCCTACTGTGTGTTTGTTGATACTGTATAAGTCGTTCATAGTTTACTCGCACCGTACACTGAGCCTCATTTTCTTTGTATTGACTGCTACGTTGCTTTGTTCAAGGAGGAAATGGGGGTTAAGTAAGCGTAAGACTCTCAATTCAATCACAAAATAAATAGAGTTAATAATTAGTTAGTAATTAACATTAAAACAGTTTTATTGATATTGCTTTTAATATCAATTACACATATCTCAATTGTAATCCGTTTAAATTTCCATCATTCTAACTTATATTAGTAAGATAGAGTTCATACATGATTATACCACATCGAAACCAGATGAAATTGTTTTTCAATCATGTTACTCCCTAAAATCTACATATTTGAGGAGAGGAGGAAGAATCAATTTATACTTTGTATAAAGGTGAGGAGAGAAATTCTTTAAATACTTAACTACAGTATACTTTTCAATCACTTTTATCTAACGGAATGGACTTCGTTATCTATGGAAAACAAAAAAGCATAAACAATATATATGCTTAGAATTAATTTCATTAAGTCTTTTCTACCAGCACATTTAATACAGAAGTGTTAGCCGAGTCTATGTGTATATTGCATTCCTAAAATTGTCAAACCTCGTCCCTATCCATGAAAGGTCTGCGACTTTCCTTGTCCACTGATCATGCTACTTAGCTTTGGTCGTAATATAGGCTATCGGTTTTTTGATAGGGCCCTGCTACTACAGTATTTTCAAATTGTGTGCATGGAGGTATAATCGGTGCTCGGCAAAGTTTGTACGGTATATTAACGAAACGACTATACAAACTTATCCTCGGCCTACATGACTTGCTTAATACTTTATAGTGAAGAGATACCATGCTGCTAGTCCTTAATGAAATTTTTTTTAACCCAGAAGAAATTCATAGTCAGGGTGAATGAACGGAGGAATAAGCGCCCTCATTTTAAAATAGGCTTACAACATCGGAGTGTGCGCTCTTGTTTGGTGTTCTACTTTAAACCAAAGTTGAACGAACGATAGCATATCATGCATTACATCGAACTCGTCAGGAATGTTGTGATTTAGAATTGCACCTTCGGGCCATTTTCTTACCTTTTCAACTTCATTATGTTCCTTATCAAACGGCATATTGGAAAATCGTTGCACAAAATTGACTAAATGGAACACAAAAGGCACTAATGAAATTGAGAGCCAGTTAGGTTCAAGGAACCATGCCAAACAAGTTCATAAAATCACAAATTTCAAAAGCCAATTTAATTATGGATTTTCGGAAATTTAAGAAAGTTCAACTACACTGTAAGATTTTACCCCAAGGTTTTACATGTATGATTGGTAACATGCCTAAATATTGTTCCACAATCTTTAAATTGTCGATAGCCACAATTTCACAATACAGAATACCACCTCGTCATCTGAAAAATGGGGAAAGACGTTTTAGTATTTACTTTTCTAAAAAATGTGCTACGATTAAAGATGTACGTATTGTCCCTTGAAACACAAAAAATGAAGGTCAAAATATTCTAAATTTAAATTGGCCATATCACAGTAATATTAAAGTTGAGCCAAAAACATCAAGTTTACGTAATTAACAGGTAAATTAATTTGATTACATTTCGTCTGGAAAATCGTCGCGAGCGAAAGTAAACAAAGATTTCAAAATCACGAGTATGCATTATGCATGATGCTAATTTGGATTGTTTACATTACAATTCGTCACGGTTGAGAAGGTATTTTCACACAGATCGCGAGGAAGTTTTTACAGAGTAGCCAGTAGCCAAACAAGCGCGTTGCATTATGAGATATGTTTTGCCCGAAAACTTTGACTGGAAGTCAAAGTTATTTTTTAAACAAAGGTTCTGTATTTCAGTTAAATTATTTTTTTTCGACTAATTTTTGGTGAAAGTTAATAACTATTATGATACTTCAAAATAACTCATTTTTAAAAAAATCTTTTGGAATTAGTCATTAGTCATCTTTAAAGCTACTATCTAAAATATTATATTCACACGTGCATTAATTGTTATTTTGTGAACACAACGCTCTTAAGAATGAGTTAATTAACAAAAGTTCTGCGACTAATTATGTAAATTTGACTCATATATTATATTGTACGGGTATTTATTATTATTATTATGCGAATTACCAGTTCAAGAAAGAAACTGAGCAACAAGTTTAAACGCATCTATAAAAAAGGATGTTTAATAAAAGGATCACTGTGCTGTAATATATAATAAACTTTAAAAAAAGAGAGCGTTTTCTTGATGAACTCTCTTTTTCTCATAAGATAAGTATATTGCCGTACCGTTACCGTACTAAACCAAAATTTATCAACACCAGTTCGGGCACCAGTTACAAACCAGTTACAAACCAGTTCGGGCACCAGTTACAAACCAGTTCGGGCACCAGTTACGACCAGTTCGGGCACCAGTTACAAACCAGTTCGGGCACCAGTTACAAACCAGTTCGGGCACCAGTTACAAACCAGTTACAAACCAGTTCGGGCACCAGTTACAAACCAGTTTGGGCACCAGTTACAAACCAGTTAACAAACCAGTTCGGGCACCAGTTACAAACCAATTCGGGCACCAGTTACAAACCAGTTACAAACCAGTTCGGGCACCAGTTACAAACCAGTTCGGGTACCAGTTACAAACCAGTTCGGGCACCAGTTACAAACTTCTCTGCTGACAATATATCACGTCCGCATACGTCATGGTGTGTAAGAGCACGACGTGATGCTCAGGTTCAAAAAGAGAAAGATATTAACACCCTGCCGTGCGGTAAATTGTGTTCAACAGATATTTGAAGGACTCTATATTGAATGTATGGAAGAGAATTGGAATAAAATATTGTCTCGCAATACGATACTAACCAGACTGCGAATACATGATATTATCTACTATTAGATGTTCAAAGTAGATAAGGGTGTGTTTTGGATTATTATTGATTTAAGCTATATAATATAGATAGGTCATTGCTCTTTCCATTACACTGAACTCAAACTGAAAAATTACTACTACTGTACTACCAATCGCATATCACTACTGTTTCCTTGACAACTTTACAATTAGAAGAGACACATACATACTAAATAAATACGGTATTTATGCATAGATAAATCGATCAATCAATATTTTCTTTCTAAAAGTAGGCCTACATACAAACAAGAATTGTTGTCCAGTAGACTTTGGAAAAAAGACCGTACATACAAGCTTACATGATAAATACATTTTTAAATAAATAATTGCTAACTGTACTCTTGTCACAAATTAATTGAAAAATAAGAATACCGTAGAGGGAAAGTACAACAAAGTACAGACCGGATTTTCTTAATATTGATGCGTGGTTACGCCTCAATAATCCGATTTTGTATTCGAGATCATTGTACTAACAACTAGTGTCGTTGAACTATAGAGGTGATTATTATTACTTGAACTATCCACAGTACTCAATAGTACAAGCAAACCTTCACACTATAAATGAGTGCGATTAATTCAGCCAAGTATTTAACTGGCCTCAGAAAGTTCCTTTTATATTGATAACATTGCATGTCACAAGGAAACGTTTAATATCGAACTTGTTTTTAAAATCCGGGTTTTTGTAATAAACATTAATAAATGTAATATTAATAGCAATACTATCAAGTTACCAACTCTCAAATGACGGAGCAACTATTTTGTTCGTTCTCTATAAATGGTATTTTCTCCTTCCATTTTGGTCTTTCTGTTAAAGTAAGAGATGTACCGTAGTCATGCATATTCTTATCTTATTTCATATTGCTTCTAGATTCAATGGATTTATTTAATTCTTATAATATTGCTATTTTCATTTATAATAAAGTGTGCTTTGTTGTGTCGATGTTCTTGTTGTACGGTATCGTATGTATTGCTACATGTATTCTATATGTACTACCTATTGACTACATATAAGATTATTGATGTAAATTAATGATTCAAATAAAATCAGATCTACAGGATGAAACGGGATGCGAGGGCTCCCTTTTCAAACAAGGGTTCAAGGACGCGCGTGCGGCGATTTACTTTATGCTGACTTTCATGTCGTATCCGTATGCTCATTTCACCTGATCGAGTTTGATAATAACCCATATTTTGAACATTAACACTACAGTACTTTTATAGGATTTTCCAGGATTTATTTATTTATCTTTATACTGAATGACACTTTAAGTGCTAATTAAAGCATTGATTTCCAAAGTGGTTCAATAGAGAACATTTACAATATAATAATAAAAATCATTCAAAGCATGGAGGTAAAAAATAATTCTTCCATGATCAAAGTAAGTTTACATTTACAAAAAGGTACTGTATCTACAAAACATACAGTGTATATACTGTATTCAAGGTAAAAGATACTTAATATACTTCGCCGCGAATATAAGCCTACTTTTATATTAGGCGTAATATAGGCTATTAGGCGTAATATAACTAACTCATCATGAAAATTCGTTTGTGTGTATGTCCATACAATCATATATCCGGGCATATATCTGAGCATGCTGCTTGTACACCCTATATATAAGTTAATGTGCTTACCTTTAATTTAACAGATAATTAGAAACGTCTAAATAATACCCGAATGCGATCGGCAGAGTAACTAAAACGCACGATTTGTCAGTCGATTATATCCAGCTTCGAGTATCAGTACAGTAGTAAACGGCCGCGGACGCTACTACTCCAGACTCGACGCTATACAGTCAGCTAATGTAGGCCAAACGTGAGTAGGAGTCGATAATAAACGTTGTTTTGCACAAGAGAAAGTTCGTTCACTCTCTCTAGACCATTGTAGTAATAAACCAATCACAATCGATGTTCTTTCTCTACAATACAGTAAGTACAACTCTTATTGGTGGGTGTTGTCTATCCATAAATAAATAAGCTTATTAGGCTATCTTTTGCATCATGACAACAGAATAAATATATGCATTTTTTTCTCTTTCTCTCTGCTTTCGTATCGTATTGTTTTTAAATAAGGGCAAACAATTTTTAATTAATTAAAGAATTAATTTAAGTGCCCTCTCTTCTCTAGAAATTGACTAGTTGAATCCCATTCAACTAGATTTTAACACGCACATTGGAATACGCATGTAGCCTACACTATGTCCTAAAGTAAACATGTTACGCACATTGGAATACGCATGTAGCCTACACTATGTCCTAAAGTAAACATGTTACGCACATTGGAATACGCATGTAGCCTACACTATGTCATAAAGTAAACATGTTACGCACATTGGAATACGCATGTAGTCTACACTATGTCCTAAAGTAAACATGTTACGCACATTGGAATACGCATGTAGCCTACACTATGTCCTAAAGTAAACTAACATGTTACGCACATTGGAATACGCATGTAGCCTACACTCTGTCATAAAGTAAACATGTTACGCACATTGGAATACGCATGTAGCCTACACTATGTCCTAAAGTAAACATGTTACGCACATTGGAATACGCATGTAGCCTACACTATGTCATAAAGTAAACATGTTACGCACATTGGAATACGCATGTAGCCTACACTATGTCCTAAAGTAAACATGTTACGCACATTGGAATACGCATGTAGTCTACACTATGTCCTAAAGTAAACATGTTACGCACATTGGAATACGCATGTAGCCTACACTATGTCATAAAGTAAACATGTTACGCACATTGGAATACGCATGTAGCCTACACTATGTCCTAAAGTAAACATGTTACGCACATTGGAATACGCATGTAGCCTACACTATGTCCTAAAGTAAACATGTTACGCACATTGGAATACGCATGTAGTCTACACTATGTCCTAAAGTAAACATGTTACGCACATTGGAATACGCATGTAGCCTACACTATGTCCTAAAGTAAACATGTTTAATAGTGTTGAAATGTGTGTATACCTCCATGATTTGTGTCTCCGCCCAGGATACAAATAATGAATGTTTATGAGTAGTGAGCAGGGAGACATCTCCCTGGCGCTGACTCCAGAAAAGAAAATAGGATCGACAAATTTTTCGGACGTAGGAAAATGAAGATAAATAGGGTACTACGGAAATGGGGGAATCCCCGGCAAAATGCAACGGGGTTTACCAAAAACACAGTGTCTGGTGGCCTTTCTTACTTTCTCACCCACACAAGCAATCCAAACAGTCAACAAACATCAAAACGCTGACCGCCGGTAAATTATGCACGGTATTGTTGACCGCTGGTTAATTTTACGCTGTCTGCCAATTTACATATAGTCTTTTCCAACTCTTTCATTTCAATGGTACTTTTTTTTTTCTTTTATTACTAAAAATATATCCATTTCATGATATTCATAACTTAACATTGTCTTAACACATTCACTTAGCGTAGGCCTATTCATTTTCCTAAACATATTCATTTCTTAACACAATTCATATTCTAGCATATTAAATTCTGAACAAAATCATTATAGCAAAGGCCTTTTCTTAACATAATTCATATTGTAGCATATGAATGGTACTTTTTGCTCAATGCTACTTCGGCAACAGACAACTTGTGAAAGCACAATCAGAAACTGGGTGAGTACTTGGCGAAATACTGTCATCAGGACAATATTCGAGTGTGCTCACTGGTCTGAATGGACCAGTACACCACCCCCTCCCCCCACCTACTCTTCCGAAAGACGTACTGGGTTGGGTACAGCGCTGGAACCTGTGCCTATTGTATTGTATAGCTATGGTTTGCGAGGCGTCTGCCTTAACCGATCGGGCCACTCGATTGATGTTTTGGTCCCTGCAAAGATAGTCGCACTATCTTTGGTCCATGTCAAAAAATTATGTCCATGTTAAAAGAATACAGAGGGCGTGCTATTTAATATCTCGTATGAAAGATACAAATTAGGGTTTAGATATTTTAACCTAATTTTTTAAAACTTTGAACAAACGAAAATAATGTAAACCAAGTACTGTATCTTTTATTGTGTTTGACCATGAATAAATAATTTTAAAAAAAGAAACCGATTTCTCTCTGCCCAGTAAAAAGTTATTTGAACAAAATCTGACATTAAACACTACAGACCTATAATAATTGTTACTTTCCTTAGACCTTACGCCTATATCTAAATCGGACTTAGCGTCACTCACAATAGTTTACTCACCGATGTTTTACTTCATAAACTTAAATTTAATTTTTCGTATAATAGTATTTTGTTTCATTTAGATGGCAGGCAGTAAAAGTAACTATTCAGGGTTCAGGGGCGTTCGCAGAACTTATACCTCAAAATTCACGATAAATGACACCTATAGTTCGCCTGAAATGACGCTCTATATCCGGTAAGCTAATAAATTCTGGCAATTATAGTCAATAAATACAAATTAAATATTATTATCAAAGATCTTTGTTATTATCAATTAATAAATAAAAAAGTTAGACACAAAATATGAAGCTGCTGCTGCTGCTATAAATATATTGAGCAAAATGTTAAATTGTATTATTTTGATTAAAAGTCAGTAAAACTACAATTTCCAAAATTCATTTTCATTATACATAAACTATAAACTGTACAAGAGTGTTGCTTAAACTACACTTCATAAAAGAAAAATATGATCGAAATTTGCAAAAAGAAGCAATTAAACACTGTTGTTTCAAAGTTTGGAACGTTCGTACTACGGAAATTCAAAGTCAGAAATTCATTCTGAGCATGTTCAGAAATATATCCACTCAAAAAAAATACGATGACGGCGGTAAATTGTGCGCGGTAGTGTAATGCTTGTTAATTTACGCTGCATTCTGTCAATTTACATGTACTTTATAGGCTCTTCCAAAACTGGACTTTTAGTCCTATAATGTTAATGGTTATTATATATGATAAAATGGGATCTAAATTTTAATTTAGTCACAGAAAAAAACATTTAGCATGAAATTAAGGGTGTTGACCGGGCAACTGGGGCAACAACCCCCCTACGTCCGCCCCTGGGGTTGTTCATCTGAATGGCTTGATGTATTGTTTAGATTCCCATTCCATAAGGGTTATATTTTGGGTCCCCTTTTTTCAATTTATTTATTAATGATTTTTGTTTTATTCACACTTTTTTCACGCTACTGCTCTAGCCTGCTACGTCCCATTAGGACTACTCAATCAGAAGCTAAAGCAAGCAGCAGTTATAGTTCTAAGGACGACAGTTTTGCGAAAATGGAAACTCCACTATAATTTATTGATTCCAGCTGCTACAGTAGACCCAAAAAACGTCTGGGAAAAGAGTGATCTATTAGGACATGTCATGCTAAAATTACAAATCCCAAAGCATTTCTGGTTTCATCACTGTCAGATATTCATTGAATTATTATCGAAACAGTCCATTAAAGTTTGTGTTTGTAATATACTATATACTTCACACTTGAAATATCTAGGGTGATGAAGTGACCCCCAGATTTGACCTTAGCAATAAAATTAACTAAAGTGACAGAAATTGAGTATTCACTTCTGTAACCACAAAATAATATTTAATCACATATAAAAAGAGAAAAGAAACCCAAAAACCATTGTCTGACAGACAATGTAAGTATTTGTTGCTTTAAATTACATTTTTTCAGGTAAAATAACTATTATGTGACAATAAAATGACACATTCAAAAACATTTGAAATAAAAAATATTTTTCAATAAGCGAGCAGCGTTTTTTGTAAGAAATATTTCTTGTTGTAATTTGTTATTGCTTGCTGATGACATCAAACTTTTTAAAATATGGACCTTCTTCGCCGGGTAATGTGACGTGTGCGTTGAAGGGAAACCCCTGAGTGTTTTCGGTGGATCAGCGGAATTTTTACCCTACAAAAAAATTAAATGCCTGACCTACAACCCAAAAAAATCGTTTTCATCGGACCTTTCAAAGTACCAAACTAAAATTATATACTGTATCATAATAAACACCACCACGTATGGCCCAGAGATTTAAAAAAATGAAATTTGATTGATTTTAACATACAATTAGACAAATGAATTCAATATACAGTATTGTATACCACTACACATTGATTGAAATAAACTGCTGTTCATACACATACATTTTCAACAGAATGATCAGACTGCGCATACAACTTATATATGGGTATGTTTTGTTTTTGATCAGCGATTACCAATCGATTTACAACTTGCTATAGCGGGCCATGGCACATGTGTTCAAATAGCATGTTTGTTTGATTTACCTTTGATGATTTCGATACAAATCTTTTTTCCTCCTCATTTATCCATTATCCAAAAAAAAAAAAAAAAATGCATTCCATTCCAAGGAATTTAATGCAAATTTAAAACTGTACCCACCTCCTTAGAATAAACAGTGACACACATTTTAAAATCTGTAAGCTTTTCTATCTGTAAACTATCTTTTAAACTAGACACAGTACCAATATTTTGATATTGTTTAGAAAACACTTACTTTTCAGCAAAAAACTAAATAGAAAAAAAGCAGTAAACATACCCTTAAAATGATTTTTGTTTACATTGCTGTAATTGTGTTAATGATTATTGACTTAGCATTGTCTGTTGATATTTATATTACACTATTTTATATTTAAATGTCAGATGGGATGAACAATAATCCCTAACGACTTTTACAATATGTATAAATGGCTAATATTATATTTGTTTTATTATACTGTACTACTATTTAAAGGTAACGGGACGACTCGGCCTTGAGACGATTCGGTCCTGGGACAATTCGGCCTTGAGACGATTCGGCACACTTAAATTTAATCGGCTTTGATATGCATTTTATAACCACAAAATAAGCTTTTTCCCCAAACTTTATTTTCAGATAGACTATGGGGTAGAACTACTAGGGATAAAAATGCAATCAAGCAAACATTTTGAAAACATTGTCGAAAATGATCATTTTTTTGTCACGCGAACGACGTAAACAAGTTACGCCCCCTGTTGGATGCTTGGCGAATGCACGAAATAAACAAAGTTTTCGAAGTAATAAATTGAATATAAAATTACGTTTTTTAGTAATTTATTATATATATTATATTAACATTGTCAATATCAATAAAATACAGATTGTAGCTTTAAACACTTGATAAATACCAAAAAAATGAATATGAATTTGGTCTAAAGTGAGACGTTTCGGCCCACAAAGTGGAATGTTTCGGCCCAAAAGTGGGCTGAATTGTCCCACCAAAAGTGGGCCAAATAGTCCCAGGCCGAATCGTCCTGGAAGCCTATTTAAAGGCCTATGATTTGTAACATTGGTTTTTACAGTAATGTTATGAAACTTGGCACTTTCACAAACACTACACTGGTACTGAAAGTGTATATACAGTAGTATATGAAAGAATAATAAACTTTGATTTATCAGTTAAGTATCAGAAAAACCTACTGATTTCTCATGACTTACCATGTGATACAGTTGCAAGGGTTAAGTCAAAGGCCTGACAACAAAAATCTCTTTTTCAACAAATCTTAAATCAATTCTAGAGGGATATAGGACCTTCAGATTACCATCAGTATCTGAAACTCTTACTTGCTGTATAGTAAGATAATGCTGCTGATCAGTATCTGAAATGGCCTGCGCTTTACATGTTGTATCTATGACACTGCATGCATCACTTTCCATGCAAACCCCAACATGTTGATCAACTCCAACTGCACATTCTGAAATCAATTTCATTTTTCCTATTTTCAAGTCATCACCTTGATTGGGTAGCAGCTGCCCTCCTAACTTAATATCTAGCATCGCTTTTAAGAGGGCATCCATAACTTGTTTACAAATATCCAAGTTGGTAGAACTGGTCACTTCAATAAAAACATCTTTAGTCTTTGATGAAATCTGCCATAACAACAACAAAATAAAATTTTCATAGAATTATGTTATTAATGTGTATACTGTATAAATTTCAATTTTTTGGTTATTAATAAAGGAATTTTTTTTATTTACAAAATAATAATACAGTACCTTTGAAACGTTTGAGTTTGTAATTGGTGGAAAAGAAATAACATGATCATCTGCATTTGTAAGACATGGATAAAGTTGTTTATCTTTTAGTAAATCCAGATATCTATAAAAAAAAAAAAAGTTTTATTTAAGTAACTGCATGTATAATATCTTTTCATATGATCATTATATCAAATTTATGCTTGAATAAATTAAATTTAGACAGCAATTGCATAGACCAAAATGTCATAAAATGCCAAGAAACAAAGCTGTTTCACACATATTCTAAAATCTTATTTCAGAAGCAGACTCCCTAGCATAAACCAATCACCTAGCAGACTCCCTAGCTCTATGGGATTGAGTTTAGAAAGTAAACTAAAGGAAGCTGTATAATTTGTATGTTTAGTTAACTTTTTAAAACAAGTTGCTATTGGGTAATTGTAAGACTTACTTACATTGGGAAATCTGGGAGAAAAGAATCATACAATATCATTGTGCTTTCATCTACCATGGGCTTTGACCATCCCTTAGCAGCAAATATAAATTCAGACAACAGAGTTGACTCTGGAGCAGGCCTATGGTAAATGCAGAATGTAAAACATTCCTGGTCAGACATTGGGAGTAGCAAAGGGTGAATAAAAAAAAAAACTTTGGGTGTCTGTCTCAATAAAAATACTGCAACTATACTCTTTATACGCATTTTCCGTTCTGTTTCTTGTAGTAAAAGAGGATGATCTTCAAGGGTGTATATTTGTAACACTTCTTATTATCAAAACTACTATTCAAAAGATTAGGACCTCTAAATTTCAAAATTAAGTAAATATTTACATGGTAGTGTACTATTAACTTTTTTGGGGGTAAATTATCTAATTACTGATAAGTGATCCCACACACCCTTCTTTTACACACAACATATTTCATCATCTGTCTACATATTCATGAAAAATAAAAATGTTGTTGTCAATAGAAATGTTTTAAGAATAAAAGGACAACCTTTCTATATTAAATTTTTTTTTAACTGTGGAGAAAAAAACCCTAAAAAAAAAGTTAAATATAAATAATTATTTGTGAACAAAAATGTGTAAATTTATATTATGTAGGCTTCCAAGTAACAGTAACGGGAATTAATTTACTAGAGTGATGAAACTTAAGTTTTGC
Source organism: Antedon mediterranea (assembly GCF_964355755.1). NCBI lineage: Eukaryota > Metazoa > Echinodermata > Crinoidea > Comatulida > Antedonidae > Antedon > Antedon mediterranea. The sequence goes on along the minus strand of NC_092672.1, from coordinate 14,608,437 downwards.
AAAAAAAAATGTCTTCGATTTGGTGTCACATCAGTCAGGCAATATCTCTAGCAGCTAGACCTACATTGAGCTAGTGGTACCGTAGCAGCAGCAGCAGTGAAGTTGTGGTTTATGTGAATGTGTGTGTATGAACGGACAACCTAAGTTCTGGGAAATGCATGGTTGGTGGCTATGTGTGAAAAAGATCACTTATTTTTAGTACGCGATAAATTCCTTTTATTAAGTCAAAATGTGAAATTACAGCACATGCTAAACTACAGTCGAATCTAATGGGATCGGTATAAAAATTCGAGTTACGCGAACTTCGACTTAAAGATTTGCCAAAAAAATTCTAGGCCTAGGTTCACTCACTAGCCGCGCTATGGCTAGGCCTAGTAGACCCTGCCTTGTCGTGATCGCGGCCTACGCGATGAGCCTTCTTTAATCGAGTTTGCTCAGCTAGCTAGCTAGGCCTAATAAATGCTAAGCCTCTTTTATCGGCAATGATAAACTGTATTTTCTTTTATGGTTTAAGCCCGAAACAATACGAAAACGTATATAAATACATTTCGGTTCTTATTTGAAATCGGTATCCATTGTTTATTGCCATCTGTCTAGCACAAAATGGGTACCCACAAAACGCCGCTCAAGTTCTCAACTCTGAAACAACTCATACACTATACACTAGCGCGAGTTGTAGGACGCCGCCTATACTATACAACCTGCTTGAGAGAACCGATATGGTCCCACATTATCTGCTCTGTCGTTTGTTTATCGAATTACGTACGTTTCATCGGCTGTTTTAGCGCATTGTTGCCGCATGATTTGTGACTTCGACTTATACGATATAAATCACTAAAGAATGTGTGTATTCGGACCGCAAAAAGACTAATTTCGATATAGAAAAGTTCGACTTGCGCGAATTCGACTTAGGCGGAGTAGACTGTATAAAAATCATGTTATTGTTAATACTATAGACAAAATGCAAATTTGTCTAAAAACATGTCAATTCTAAATCTCTTATAGCTCAAAATGAAAGGTGACAGCCATTTTTGTGTGATCAATCCATCAGGACCTTAATTCAGCTTTCACTGACAAAAAGATACTGTACTGTAAAGCCCAAAATGTTTGCGAGCCTAAGTGTTCACGAATTTACATTTTCAACTATTTTTCAACCTTTTATTTTTGTCAGTATAATTACAGAATTCGCAAATTATAAATTTAGGGATGTAAATAAATAAACGTTTTCGCTACACAGTGGGCGAGGCACGTGCTTAATAGGCACTTAGATAGGGAACACCCCCATAATTAATGTACTCTACCAAACTATTGTTTGTTTACAACAATGACAAACAGAGTATGCGACACCGGCGATGGTGGATCTCTGGCCCGGGGAGAGCATGTCGATGGTATTTTTGCCGTTTGCTACCCCAAACTACACACATAGAATAATTACTTTATGGACACATTACAACTTATTATATGATTTAATGGACAAAGGATTTGTCAAGCAAGTACACTATACATCTATATATAAATTTATGTAAGGGCAAAATTCGGTAAATTGCGCGAATGTTTGCTCGATGGTATATAAAGTTGGTTCATCTTTCGCTACTGACTTTAATCACCTGATGTAACCCTGTTTAATACTAATTAAATTGAGTTAGATAATTAGTTATTTACAATTAAAACAAATTTAGGTTAAACAATTTGACCCAAATAGGGGTGTTTTCCGATCATGGTATACTCTGTCTAATGGATGTCCATCTTGAAAAATACCTGCACACAATAATACGAAAACTTACTGTGTATTCGAGAACCATCTGTGGGCACGACCATCTAGTTTCATAAAAAATTACCTAAGAAATGTCATAAGCTTTTTTATTCGATCATTATTTCAGCGATAAATCCTCCCACGGCGCCATGCTTCTCGATCTCGAAAAGAATTGTATTAGTATTACACCAATTCATTTTTGTGTGGCACTGGGGTTGTGGCAACTTACTTGTGTACCCCAGACAAGGAACTTCTTTTTATTTTCTTTCTTAATTCATCAGCTTCTTTGTTTAATCGTGACACAAGTGACAGTGCAGTTTCTTCGGTGTGCTTACCCAAAGGAATTATCTAAAACGACAAATAGTATACGAAACAAGACAGTTTTAGAAATCGTTGTCTAATTTTAAACAAAAACAAATTGTGGAATAGGTTTTACCTCATCTGGAATCATGATATAATTCGTATTTAATAATAGATTGTGTTGAGTCTATCTGTACAGTATGAACAATTAATTGGCAATTGATGAGGGAACAATGAAAAAAATAGCGAAAATACACAGATGTATGACTAAAAATGGCTTTACCTTAAGAACAGCAGGAGGAATAGCATCAAATTTAACAGGTGTCTTGATAAAAGCAAGATCATGGGTTGCAATGGTTGCTTTTGTCCTTTTCGCACATAGAGAATCATGTAATTTGGTCTGCAATGCAAAAAATAAAGTCAGTTGATACACAAATACACAACACAAAATGTACCAATGTTGTGGGAGTCGAAACAATAGACAATGTTTTCAATCTTGACCCATAAATCTCAAAACTGTAAAAGAAGTTCACAATTATCCCAACATATAAGAGGTGTGTCAAAAAACCTAAGTACGTTATATCAATGAACAGTCAATGGTGTTTCACTTTACCACCCACAATTAACATGAACATGGTAATTGTTCTTCAAAATGGGTTACATCATGATTACCTAAAGGTAAGTCATGTCATGGAATAATAAAATATGACACACATTGGAAAAATGACGCACATCTGCGGGGGGGGGGGGGGGGGGGAGGAATGAGGAATTCATACCTGAACTGAAAGAAACTGCTTAAAATTTGATCCACCTTCTAAGTCAACATTGCGAACAATGCAACACACAATGTATGGCCGTATGTTGTTGGTATGTTTGGTCACAATAACATCAACAATGTTCTTGGCTTCAAGGTCGGCAATAGGTAGTATCTTCATTATTTTTTCAACTTTCGATGGCGGATCATTATCATCATTGTTTTTCTTCTTTTTCCCAAGACTTTCCTCCTTAGTCAGTTTTGATTCCTTAGCAGATGAGCTTGTTGAACCATCCTTTGTTCCCTTTTTTCCATTTACTCTAACATAGTCAAGGATAGCCTTTGTTTTGCATTGCTTTACAAGTTTATCAAGCCGTCTATCCTTGAATTTGTTATTTAAAAGCAAGCACTCTTTTAATTTTGAACAATTGGCTAATTCAGAGGGTAATTCACTAATGACATTTTCATGAAGATCAAGCTTTTTCAAAGCTTTTAGTTGGTCAACATTGCCACTAAACTGTTCAATGATATTTCTAGAGGCGTTTATGTCACTCAGATTAGGGAAACATGTGGAGAATAAACTTTCTATAGATTTTAGTTGGTTTCCAGCAAAATTCACAATTGCTAACTTATTCAACACTAGCAAAATGGGTAGTTCTTTAATTTGATTATTGCTCACATCAAGACTCTCAAGGTTCGTTAGTTCGTTTACTGTAGATGTAATCACTGAAATCTTATTATTAGAAACATCAAGTAATTTCAAAAGTTTCAGTTGGACTAGAGATGACGGCAGTGCATCCAGTTGGTTATCTCTGCACACCAAGTGAACCATGTGGGACAGCTGGCCTACCTTTTCATTAATCGACGTGAGACAAGTATTTGAAATTTCAAGAAAATTTAGCTTTTTCAAATCAAAAATGTGTTCATCAAGTCCACCATGTTGTATTCTACTTGATATTTCTGTACCTGATAATACTAATTCTCGACGATTTTCAATTTTTGCACGAGTTGTTTCTTCCCATTCATTTGCTGACGACATGATGGTTCGAAACGAAAAGGCCTAACAAATCATCAGAGAAGAAATTATAAGTCATGACACGCTCGAGATAGAGCGCCTCTCACGACTAGATTTTTATGACGATTTTTAATACTGTACTGTATAATTACGAAGCCCCATTAGGGACATCCGTTAAAAAAATTGCCGCCACTATCTTGTACGTACGACTTATTATCTCGTACGTACGACTTATTATCTCGTACGTACGACTTATTATCTCGTACGTACGACTTATTATCTCGTACGTACGACTTATTATCTCGTACGTACGACTTATTATCTCGTACGTACGACTTATTATCTCGTACGTACGACTTATTATATTGCACTCTTGTGCATACGTGTACAACCGCTAATGCTTGGTTCCCACTCTAGAGATGCAACACGTAACGCAACGTGAGTAAATTGACCAATCACAAGCGATGGATTATCCGAACTGCCGCTTGTCATTGGTTGCGTTGCGTTTACGCCCTTGCGTTACGTTTTAGTGGGAACCAAGCTTAATGTAGAAAACGCAAGCTAAAATGTCGAAACAACCGTTAATGTAGAACAATCCACCGCTAATGTAGATGTATAGCTATCAGTCTATCCACCTCTCTCGTAAGCGACAAACTTTCTAAAAAACAACCATCCATCCAACTCTGCTATTCTCCGAATCGTTTCTAGGCTATATCTTTTATGCTTTTGATCCTAGGGAGTAGTGCAGTTGATGATTGTTTATGAAGGGTGATCAGGTCGTTCGATAGAGTTACCGGTAGTGTGGATCGTGGTCGTCCTCTATACTTTTGTTGCTTACATTTTTCAAAATAATAGTTTTGCTTTATTGGCTGGGACTTCCTTTTGCAATCTGAGGGTGTGACCTAATAAAATTGTAAGGTTCACAAATATCAAAATTTGAAAAACAATTATTACGATGATGAATGACTTATAATATAATAGAAAAAAAATAACAAAACAATAATTATAAAACCCGGTGAATTTATTGTAAACTATATCTGTATGCCGATATTTTTGTAGGACAATTACTTTCTCTCATTCTAATCATAGAAACGTTGAACAAAAACTTCAAAATAATCTTGAAACATGTAGCAATATAATGTTACCTTAGTAATAGGCATAAGTATAGTATTAAAAAACCACTGGTGCCGTGATGTTAAAGGTTGGGCAGAATACGTCGTGCCTTTAAAGATTAAAGAACACCTTACAGAGCTCTTAATTAATAGAAAAAGTGTCAAAGATGTTATCACTATTCGTTTTGATTTCTAAAGTTGTGAAGATATCAGTATGTGTAAGTGTCAACATTCAGTAAATCAAAAATAATCAATATACGTTTTAGTCGCGTGCAACGCGACTCTACATCTCACTATGTCGGTCGGTTGGTCGGTAAACACTAACTTTAGCACGCGACTGCAGCCATCTAAATGGTTAACCTAACTTTAAAAGCAACACAAACATAAAAGAAAAACAGTGTGTCTCCATAAACTCTTTACAGAGCCATACTTTTGGAGCAAGGGATACTGGAGATGTTTCACAAGATGTCCAGCAGGTGGTCGATTCTGTGGAAGATAGCTCAAACAGCTCAAAGTCGAATGTTCTCAACACTGGAGGAATTTGCTTTCTCTCCTCATGCAGTTCTTGATAAATGTCAAGGATCATCGTCCTGTTCTTGTGTTTCAAAAGGTCTCTTTGTGATGTCAGAAGATGACGTACATTTCTCACTGTTTAGTAACATTTCTGGCCCAGAAATGTTACTAAACAGGTAGGCCTACCCCAGAATACATGGCACATGTATTCTGGGGTAGGCCTACAAAGTGACATGAATCCCACTATAGCACCACAGACTTCATCCTAGCACAACCGAGGTCACACAGTTTTGGTACAAACTTTTTGTCTAAAAGAATGTTATGTTGGCGGGCTTTATCCTGTTGTATTATCTGAGGACTATGCTTGTGTGTAAATACGAAACACCTACAACGCCAGTTGCAGCAACTGCCACTTTCCTATTTCGTTTCCTCCATGTTTTGCCAATAGATGAATTCAGTAATGATAGACATAAATGATGTTCCAGAGGCAAATTCCAATGAACTTTTCAATATTCTTGTGTGCGAGTTGTTGGTCTATTAGAGCCTCCCTTATAATCCGCTTCTTCGGACGCTTGCCCTTTCTCAACTTCACTTTCTTTACGGCAACATGCTCATATTGGTACATTCCCTTGAATACTTCTCCAAATGAGCCCTGAGCAATAGTCTTCTTGTAATCACAATCAAGATGAGATGACTTTATGGTTAGAGGGGTGGAGAATTCTAGGTTGTTTTTAACAGGAACTTGTAATTAGACAAACTTGCGCCTGTCTTCTCTCACATCACATTCGCTGTCAGCTTACACTTAACAGTGGCAAAAGCCAGGTTTGTCAACCACATATACACTCCTCCTGAATACACAGACTGGCCATCCCATTTGATAGAGAGTAGAGCCAGTCTAGCTCATCAGGTTGTCAACAAGCAGGCCACATGTCAATGTGCGCACACGTGGTTCATGGTTCAATTACACGTGTGACGTATACAAGATAACTCGTACGTACGAGATAATAAGTCGTACGTACGAGAAAATAACACGTACGTACGAGATAATAAGTCGTACGTACGTGATAATAACGCGTACGTACGAGATATCTAAGTCGTACGTACGAATTGTGGAGGCTTTTTTTTTAAACATATGTCCCCAATGGGGCTTCGTATATAATTAATCGTTGCCTGTAAAATAAATAGGCCTCCTGTTCACGATTTACAAAAAAATACAAAACTGTAACTCCAAATAAAATATTATTATTAGCCTGTATTAATAAGGAAAATAATCCCGGCATTTTTTTTATACGTAAAACCCAATTTGTTTTGTCTTATGTGGGTTTGACATCCCACTTTTATTTCATTTCATTTTAAAATATTGAAATACATTGGACGTAATAAATAAAATCAATAAATATAATAAATGTTTTATAGTGCTTGTTGACATTTTTTTTAAAATCATTCCTTCCTTTGTTTAGACATCACCATGATGATTCATTCCTCTTTTAACAATGGTTGGTTGCATTTTACAAACTAAATACCACCAACATGATAAATTCTATACTTTGTCAATTTGTACTTTTGTTTGTTTACTTATTGCCTTTTATTTGATGAGAACTTCCAACTCCCACGGAAATAAAAATAACTAAGTCTTTGAGTGACTTTACTTTTATATATACTAAAAAAATTTTTTTTCACGATATGCGTAGGTACAGTTATGGTTGTTGTTAAGTCGTTGAATGACTATTAAGTCGACACTTGTAATTTGCTGCATACGGGTGTCAACTCGTTGTCTTACTTTAATTTAAATCCAAAATCGATGTGATCATGAATGCGCGCATCAAACACTGAATGTCGACTTTGAATAATTATACGTACATAATAGTAGCCAACAAGTTAACAACCACACCCTACAAACATTATTGTATAACATTGAACTTAGGATCGTACACGCGCGCAGCACAAACACCAAACATCGATTTGATAGTAAGCCAACAACTCGACATCTAGGCCTAATTTATCACCAAAAATGCTCAGATAGTCTTAATAAAAAAAATGCACACATTTTTTTCACATGTTGCATTATCCCATTTGTGGAGTATAATCGTTTTCACATTTGGGGTTGCTATTTTCACATTTGGGGTTGCTATTTTCACATTTGGGGTTGCTATTTTCACATTTATGGGTGATTTGTGTATGTGGTTGTTTTCACATTCTTGAGTAGATATTTCACAAAATGTCCTCACTGCGTGAAGAGTTCATATGTATGTGAAGCCCAATGTAAATGTCCTCACTGCGTGAAGAGTTCATATGTATGTGAAACCCAATGTAAATGTCCTCACTGCGTGAAGAGTTCATATGTATGTGAAGCCCAATGTAAATGTCCTCACTGCGTGAAGAGTTCATATGTATGTGAAGCCCAATGTAAATGTCCTCACTGCGTGAAGAGTTCATATGTATGTGAAGCCCAATTAAATGTATAAATGTAAAGAGACTGAAATATCAGAAACATCTACAAATTAATTATGAAAAGTAAAAAATAAGATGAAAACATTTATTAATTTAATAGTTAACAACAAATGTTTTGTATTCAAATTGATTGATACCTGTTATAGCTGGTAATACTATGGATTCTACAATTATTTCCTGCACAGAATAATTACAAACCTGAACAATTATCGCGGGACTACTGTAATACTTCTGAATAATCTAATTAACTCCTCCTACTTTCTTAAACAATTACTTGTTAGGTTTAGTAATTAATTGAGGGATTATTTGTCTGGATAATTTTCCAAAGGGTAAAATAGGGTACACCGGTTGGTACTTATATTTATCATCTTCAGTATAAGAAATAAAATGGCTATACAAAATTCTTTCTACCAAAAATACTATTTAGTTAAAATACAGTATCACATGTATGCTTATTATATAAACACATTAAGAATACTAGACACACAGTGACAGCACAGTCACAAACTAAATACAAATAAAAACAAGTTATTACTGTGTTTATGATTAATTATCATAAATTGATTGATAAAACGATGTAGAAAAATTATCTTATTTCATTCAATCTATCCAATAACAAATTAAAAAATGGTAAGGAAAATTTACTTCAAGCTTACAAAAAATATTTCAGAAAACTATCTACTTCTTACAACAATAATACTAATGGTATATCTTGATAGTGTTCAACTTGTTGACAACAATGACTGGTTTCTTGTGAATAACATTTTATTCATTCATTTTATAAAGATGAAAAATAATACACTAGAACAACATTTACAAGAAGACATTTTACTGTTTCTGTCTGCCACACAAAAAAGATCAAATGCTATTACGAATTTTGACTTTAGTTATCACAAAAATTAATTGCCAATTTTACAGATTTTTTGCGTGGTTTTGATTTCCTTTGTTTTGAACTCTTTGTACTATCACAGCTTGATATTTCAGAAGATTTGGTTTCAGTTGAAAGATCTTGGATATCTTTCTGTGGATTAGACAAGTTGTCGGAAGGAGTAACTTGTTGCAATTGTGTTTCGTGTGATTTAAGTAAAGTTGGCTCAACCGGATTCAATACTACATGCGTATTTACATGTGCATTTGTCTGTCTTGGTTGCAGCTCTGGACTTTGAACCACCTTTGGTGAATTGGTATTTTGCATTTCAGGCTTAGTGGGGGTCATCAGTTTAGTAACCTATTAAAGACAAATAAACAACATTAAAATGATGTCACAAGGCAATTATACTCTAATAAATTGCTGTGTTGACATTCTGCTGCAGAAATGACATATAATTGCATACCTGTAATGGTACAAAGTTGTTTGGTGTAGGTGGGGATAAATTTTGAGCTGGAGTTGGTAACCTAGTCCAACTTGGTTGATTTGGTCCTGTAGGTGGTCCCCGCGGTTGTAGCATTGCACCACCATATCCAGGCTATGAGAAAAACAACATTGAAACAAATTAGTAAACCTTCAGGTTTTAAGAAATTGAAATAAAATTAATGAACTTTGAATGTGAAAATGAAAGTTTTAATTAAACTTAATTTCCTAATTTCACCCAATAATAATATCAGAATCCTGAAACAAACAAACCTCAGTATAGTACTACCAAAAAATACATAGCACTTTACAAGATATATTATTTCAATATGCAGATGTGGCAACCATTAAGTCACTCATGGTATTGTACAAACTCTATTGGATATTGACTTTTTTAACACCCTGGGCATGGTAAGGGTTAGGGAGGTTCACATAAAACACCCTGGGCATGGTAAGGGTTAGGGAGGTTCACATAAAACACCCTGGGCATGGTAAGGGTTAGGGAGATTCACATAAAACACCCCTGGGCATGGTAAGGGTTAGGGAGATTCACATAAAATTGGTTTAAAGACCCCTTCCCTGCAATTTTGGACGTTTTTTGGAAAATAATACATATATATCACTTTAAAAACATTAAACCATGTCATTTCTTGTCTTAAATGTACGTTTTATGGTAAATTATGATAAAAAGTGAGAAACAATGCACTACCTAAGTAGCTCGCGGCGATCGACCTCTCGTGGACGGTCTTAGGGCTAGCCTAGCTAGGCTTAGTTTTGTAGGCCTAGCTGGTAAACATCGGTAACGTACGAACATCGTACGCGAGCTATATACCTAGCCTGACTTTGTATAGTTGCTGCATTAATTGTCTTTCTATTTTTGCCAGACTCCGTTGATACAAATTGGGGAAAACCCGGTATTTTCGCTGAAAAGTTAGGAGTCTTTCATTTGTTTTGGCCTCACGATCGATCGAAAAGTGGGCGAATTACAGGTGAAAAACAAAAATATCAATCCGCGCGCAATGCATTTTGGGATTTATAGCGGGCCGCTATAATTATTAGAATCGACTTATTTTTCACATTTTTAACCGTTTAAAGACGAAAAAAGTTATCGCAATAGGACCATATAGTATTATTTTTACATTAAATATAGTTTGTGATCTTAAATTATATCTAAAAAACGTAGGGAATGGGGCTTTAAGAACAAGGTGTCATTGTATAATCAAGTAGGAATTAAATGTCATGTAAAGAGATAATGTTGCCATAAACTAAAAAAAGACTAAAAAGAATACATACTTGACGTTGATACTGCTGAGGTGGCATTCTAACATTTGCTGGTGCCATATTTCTATTTTGTATATAAATTGGTTGTCTGTATCCTTGAACTTGATTAAACTGGCCACTGAGTATTTGTATTTGACCAGCCTGGTTAATACCTCTAACCTGCTGACCTGCATGAATTTGCATTTGGCCAGCTATTGGCTGTTGGCCTGCAGGTGCTTGCGTTTGAAAAAGCTGGTTAACACCTCGAATTAACTGTTGGTCTACTTGTATCTGACCAGACTGCATAAATCCCTGCTGAACTCCAAATGCTGGTGTCTGACCAGAATAGCACGCTCCAAGTTGATGGCCTCCTTGTAATTGGGTGTGTAATTGTTGCCCTCCATGTACATCAAAACTATCGCTTTGTATATGACCAGGTTGTATAACATGTTGAGGTGCAGTCCATTGAAATTGATTTGGTGAATGTGAGTTAGCTGGATATCGTTGATCAAGGCCTGTCTGGCCGATTGGGTGAGTGGGTTGAGGCTGGTAGATTTTTTGTCCTTGAGGAATTTGAGTAAATTTCCCGGGAGGTGTATGTTGAGGTCCTGTTTTATGTTGGAGATTCTGTGCAGCCTTTTGAGCTTGAAGGGGTGCAGAAAAGTATGCTGGGCTTAAAAGTTCAGGCTTTGATGGTTGTGTTTGATTAGGATCTGAAAATAGAAATATTGTACATCATTAATAGTTTAAAACTGAATTCTTACTCTTTAATTTACAAGTTAATATAACCTTTCATCATTCACCAAATAAAATTATATAACCTCTAAATGTCATGTCCTGTCATTTGAAGATTTAACAAATTGTAGGTCTACAACATTTACATTAAAGCAGTAAAATGTATTTGGTTTTTTGTAACATATTTACATTGAAAAACAATTATATATATTTGTTTTTTTATAATATATTAAATATTATATTTATTTAGATTTTATAAACACACCTACACTTGAGCACTTTAGTGGATATATGTGCGTTGTATAAATCTTATTATTATTATTATTATTATTATTATTATGTCAACGAACGACCAAACAATCCTAGGCCTAGCTTGGGTAAAGGTTTAGTAAAGCGCCTAGGCATAGGCTAGAAAGGCAGCGATATCATTACGAAACTTTGCCTGGCAATTGACACTGATCTAGGCTAATTTTTTTTTCCAGATTCAACATCTTGTAGAGTTGTTCCCACTAATTAATCAAAATCATACAAACAATCTAAAGCTAATTTAAATGCTTTTTTGGTCTAAATTAGTATGTTTAACTTTCCAAAAATTCTGCCGTGACACGATTGAGTGTTCAATGTTTTGATTTAAAAACAGGCCGCGCTGTTGGATTTCATGTTCAAAATCACAGTAATTGTGGTAAACACAATTGTTTGTACGCGAAAAGAAATTTTTTTTGGTATGTGAAAGAAAATTAAAAAGTTCTATTTAACGATCGTTAAATAGTGCATACTATTGCACACTATGTGACCCACGATCGTCCAATGAAAATTACAGAAATTTATTTAAGTTTTATATATTAATATCAAATAACGTTGTTGACTACACTCTCCTATGCAGGGAATTTAAAGTCCAAATGAACACATATCGGCGTACGGCCTAAATAAATATTTTACATGCGCGAGTACCATTTCTGGCCATCTAGGGGTGTCATTTAACAAAATTAAGTAACATTTTTATTATTGTTCAGTGTTTTTAAAACATTATTACAAAGAATTCATATTACGTTTCTGTATTATAACAATTTTCAGGATATTTAACAACAAATGTCAATTTCAAGGACTTTCCAGTACTTTCATGGAATTTAAGGATGCGTATGAACCCTGCTTATGGCTGTAGCAAGGCTATCACAATACAGTACATACAAACTATTACAAACAAATCTTACCAGCAAAGAGCTGCGAAACATTAATCTGCTTTCCATAAGATAATGGTTTTGAAAAACTTGGAACTGATTCTGGCTTGCTAATATTCAATAACCGACAGAGGTCTTCTGTACCTTTCTAAAACAGAAATATTAAATTTAAAACATAAAATCGGCAATACTACACATCAAAACAGCAGACTAGTTGATTGATTGCATTAAATTTACAGAAAATATATTTGTAATTGATATTTAAAAACAAAATGTAGTTTTCATGTTTTGAAAAAAAAAGTAACCTTTGGTGGCGTTCAAATTGTAGCAAAGAAGGTACATGACACTCTACAGGTTAGTTTTCTTTTGCACATATTAATCAGCCAGTGGCACAATATTTTCAAACTTTTTACAAAAAGCTGTACAAAATGGTGGCTGTGTTGTGAAACTATTGATTAGAACTTTATTTCATCTTTCATCAAATACAATTTTTGTTTTATGAAGCACCTACTGTAAAGTATGAGATAAACAATGATAAATGATAAACAATTCGACAGGGCAGATAACAAAATAATCTGACCTGTAAATAAATTTCCTTCTCTTGATTGTTTAAATTTGGATTGTCATCTTTGACTTTATCCACAGTAAGACTGTTTCTATCATCTCGTCCATCATTAGTGTCTTCATCAGTGATGCTAATGTTGGCAGGATCAGTATTCAAGATAGCAGCAGGCTTCACAAGAGTAGAAGATACACCTTTTTTCTGCTTTTTACCACCAGATTTTGATAGAGAAGATGGGGCAACTGATTTTTTAGACGGCTTTTCTGACTGTTGTAATTGTTTCCACATGCTAGCAAACTCCTTTTGAATGGTGTTTGACTGTGGATTACATGTTGAGTTGTTTCCACTAGTGTTATCTACAGGGGTTTGGTTTTCTTCATTGATTGACTTGCGTGGCAGTATTGTAAATGTTCCTTCTACATGCTGTCCAGCCTGTGTTCCATTCTTAGGACTTTTGCCTAAATATACAAATCAATTCAACAAGTTAAACAGTTGAACTAATTAAGAAATTATTATTAGTTCATTATTTAGTTCACAAAAGTAAATTATTTATTAAAGAATTATATATCATTATTTTTTAATGTAAACAAATTTCTATTATAGGTAAAGAGTGAAGTGCATCTTAAAACTTGTGAATATAGGATATACCTTTATTTAACTTCTGTCGAGAAGCCTCGGAATTGGTTCCATCATTTTTTCTAGATTGTTGGTGCTGTACAAAAACAATTTATTTAGAAGCAAGTTTAGGCATCACTCTTCATACTAACCCTTAAAGCACATACAGTAGACCTGTTATGTAAATGGTTCATACATCTATACAACTATGTAAACAACTTACCAGTATCCAATCATTCCTTGCATATAATATCTTTTACTGTTTTATGTTAAAACATTAATGCTAAGGAATAATTTAATTATACATAATATATAATTTTTATAAAAATTAAATTATATGGATTTTTGCTATACAATCAGTTTTCAGGAGCTATTTTAGGTGTCTATTCATCCGTTCTTTCTTCTTTTGCAAAACAATTTTGTTTAAATAGTTTATTGGATCGACTCATTTAAATTGATTGATACTACATGTACAGCTAATATTGAATTTTACTGACCATAGGACTTTGTGGTTTCCTAGACATTTGTGCAACTTTGGTAGTGTTACTGCCTATTTCAGCAATTGTATTATCGTACCAGCCACGATGTCTGGTGTGTTCTATAGTATTGACAGGCTTAACTGCTGTGGGCTTAACATCCAATCCACCTTTGCGGAGTCCATGTGATAGATTTATAAAAGCTGTGGGTGGCATTCTGTAACCACGAGAACCAGTACAACGTATAGAAATTCCTCCACTGAATTGCTCATCAAATATAACATCATATAAAGTGTCTATAATACGTTCAGCTGAAATTAAATACAATATGACATTTATTGTTCTATGTAATTATATAGAAATAATAAACGTTTATGAGTACAAACTAATTTCATGAGATTAAAGATAGGATATATTTTCACGAGGTGAACTGAAAATAGTAGAACAAATTTTCATCTTTTAACGAATGAAATTATTTGAATAAAAATAATTAGGAAACAACAATGGAAAAGCTGATGTCAACATGATTGGCCGGTCAACATACATATATCAATTACTTCTAACAAAAAAACAAATATATTGTATATAGCAAAATAAAAGAAATCAGTTGGTTGGTATGTGTTTATAGTTCCTGTAGTGTAAGAGAGGCAATGCACCAACACTAAACTGACTTATCACTTTTCTCCAAACCATTATTTTGAAAACGCGCCCTCACAGGAATACGCACCACTACGCAATGTGCAGACAACCTGATTTTAGTTCGTATTTGGGTAGGGTTAAAAAAAATATTGGTCCCGAAAAATCCCCAGGGGGGGGGGGGGAGGGTCCCGTGTTTGAGCCCACAGTCTATGAAATCCTTTTCCAGACTTTAAATTGTAAAATATTAGATCTACCGTAAGTATATATATTTATTATTTCTATATTCAAATTTTCTTATACAGATTTTTAATTCTCGTGTAATTTATTTTTTTTTACATTTAACGGCAAGATGTTTGCACATTTGTGGGTAATGAATTTTAACAGATTTGCACATTTAAAGGTAAAATGTTTGCACAAATGTGGTTGTTTGCACATTTGAAGGTAAAATGTTTGCACAAATGTGGTTGTTTGCACAAATGTGACTTTTTGCACATTTCACGGCTCCACAGGGTCCCAAATGATCAGCAATTGCTGGATGGATTACCCTCATTAAATAAAAATAACAAAAATAAACTCCACAAGGTACCACAAAGTTTGGTGAATCTGGTGAGTAAAATGTAACCCACCTGCTATGTACAATAACAAACATATACGGCCTTGATAAATCCCTGCTGCCATTTGTTTAAACGATTATGGGTCACATGGTCTACAATACTATGTACTATTTAATGATTGTGTAATACTGTAGTATTCTTGTCATTTTTTTCATGTACAAAATTCAAATAAATAATATTGAAATAGTACTATAATAATCACTACTAATAACCCCTTATTGGATCAATGAACTATTTAAATACAGCAGGTTGTTAACTTCAAGTTTATCAGAAAATGTACATGACAAAATGGAACAATTAAACATTTTTAATCGCAAGTAATACATTGGTGTCTAGATAAGGTGTACTGTAATACAGTGTACTTTATATCGGATGGGGTTTAGATGTGCTGGGTAGAACTATAGAAAAGATATCAAAACAAGTTGTTGTCATCTGAAATAATTTGTAGATCATGTCTAAACTAGAACTTATTAAAATATCAAGGAACCTAATTAAATATCATTTCAACCTACCTGGTTGAATACCAACAACAGTACCACGCAATCCAAAAGGCACAGTATATCCTTCTCTGACATTAATAATACGATCAAATAGTTCACATGTTGTATTTGGATCTGGAATTAGGTTTCCCATTTTTCTCATGCTCTAAATTTTTCGAAAAAAAGTTGTTAAAAGTCTTGAGAAGAAATAAATTTGAAATATCATTCATTTAGTTTTATCATTTCTACAAACGTACCACCTCAAATTCATCAAATGTGCCAGGACAAGTATTCGGTAAGTGATACCATTACAAAACACAAAATTGGTTTTGTTTCAATTTGGTTTCGTTCAAATGTTATTATTACATAAGACACCATGTTTGTTTTGTATTCATTCGCTGTGTGTGGCTGACAAGTATAGTCCTGCAGTACACGTAATAACCTCGCTGTGTGTGGCTGACAAGTATAGTCCTGCAGTACACGTAATAACCTCGCTGTGTGTGGCTGACAAGTATAGTCCTGCAGTACACGTAATAACCTCGCTGTGTATGGATGACAAGTATAGTCCTGCAGTACACGTAATAACCTTGCTGTGTGTGGCTGACAAGTATAGTCCTGCAGTACACGTAATAACCTTGCTGTGTGTGGCTGACAAGTATAGTCCTGCAGTACACGTAATAAACTTGCTGTGTGTGGCTGACAAGTATAGTCCTGCAGTACACGTAATAACCTTGCTGTGTGTGGCTGACAAGTATAGTCCTGCAGTACACGTAATAACCTCGCTGTGTGTGGCCGACAAGTATAGTCCTGCAGTACACGTAATAACCTCGCTGTGTGTGGCTGACAAGTATAGTCCTGCAGTACACGTAATAACCTTGCTGTGTGTGGCTGACAAGTATAGTCCTGCAGTACACGTAATAACCTTGCTCTGTGTGGCTGACAAGTATAGTCCTGCAGTACACGTAATAACCTCGCTGTGTGTGGCTGACAAGTATAGTCCTGCAGTACACGTAATAACCTTGCTGTGTGTGGCTGACAAGTATAGTCCTGCAGTACACGTAATAACCTTGCTGTGTGTGGCTGACAAGTATAGTCCTGCAGTACACGTAATAACCTTGCTGTGTGTGGCTGACAAGTATAGTCCTGCAGTACACGTAATAACCTCGCTGTGTGTGGCTGACAAGTATAGTCCTGCAGTACACGTAATAACCTTGCTGTGTGTGGCTGACAAGTATATACCTGCAGTACACGTAATAACCTTGCTGTGTGTGGCTGACAAGTATAGTCCTGCAGTACACGTAATAACCTTGCTGTGTGTGGCTGACAAGTATAGTCCTGCAGTACACGTAATAACCTCGCTGTGTGTGGCTGACAAGTATAGTCCTGCAGTACACGTAATAACCTTGCTGTGTGTGGCTGACAAGTATAGTCCTGCAGTACACGTAATAACCTTGCTGTGTGTGGCTGACAAGTATAGTCCTGCAGTACACGTAATAACCTTGCTGTGTGTGGCTGACAAGTATAGTCCTGCAGTACACGTAATAACCTCGCTGTGTGTGGCTGACAAGTATAGTCCTGCAGTACACGTAATAACCTTGCTGTGTGTGGCTGACAAGTATAGTCCTGCAGTACACGTAATAACCTTGCTGTGTGTGGCTGACCAAGTATAGTCCTGCAGTACACGTAATAACCTCGCTGTGTGTGGCTGACAAGTATAGTCCTGCAGTACACGTAATAACCTTGCTGTGTGTGGCTGACAAGTATAGTCCTGCAGTACACGTAATAACCTCGCTGTGTGTGGCTGACAAGTATAGTCCTGCAGTACACGTAATAACCTTGCTGTGTGTGGCTGACAAGTATAGTCCTGCAGTACACGTAATAACCTTGCTGTGTGTGGCTGACAAGTATAGTCCTGCAGTACACGTAATAACCTTGCTGTGTGTGGCTGACCAAGTATAGTCCTGCAGTACACGTAATAACCTCGCTGTGTGTGGCTGACAAGTATAGTCCTGCAGTACACGTAATAACCTTGCTGTGTGTGGCTGACCAAGTATAGTCCTGCAGTACACGTAATAACCTTGCTGTGTGTGGCTGACAAGTATAGTCCTGCAGTACACGTAATAACCTTGCTGTGTGTGGCTGACAAGTATAGTCCTGCAGTACACGTAATAACCTCGCTGTGTGTGGCTGACAAGTATAGTCCTGCAGTACACGTAATAACCTTGCTGTGTGTGGCTGACAAGTATAGTCCTGCAGTACACGTAATAACCTTGCTGTGTGTGGCTGACAAGTATAGTCCTGCAGTACACGTAATAACCTTGCTGTGTGTGGCTGAAAAGTATAGTCCTGCAGTACACGTAATAACCTCGCTGTGTGTGGCTGACAAGTATAGTCCTGCAGTACACGTAATAACCTTGCTGTGTGTGGCTGACAAGTATAGTCCTGCAGTACACGTAATAACCTCGCTGTGTGTGGCTGACAAGTATAGTCCTGCAGTACACGTAATAACCTTGCTGTGTGTGGCTGACAAGTATAGTCCTGCAGTACACGTAATAACCTCGCTGTGTGTGGCTGACAAGTATAGTCCTGCAGTACACGTAATAACCTCGCTGTGTGTGGCTGACAAGTATAGTCCTGCAGTACACGTAATAACCTTGCTGTGTGTGGCTGACAAGTATAGTCCTGCAGTACACCTAATAACCTTGCTGTGTGTGGCTGACAAGTATAGTCCTGCAGTACACGTAATAACCTTGCTGTGTGTGGCTGACAAGTATAGTCCTGCAGTACACGTAACAACCTCGCTGTGTGTGGCTGACAAGTATAGTCCTGCAGTACACGTAATAACCTTGCTGTGTGTGGCTGACAAGTATAGTCCTGCAGTACACGTAATAACCTTGCTGTGTGTGGCTGACCAAGTATAGTCCTGCAGTACACGTAATAACCTTGCTGTGTGTGGCTGACAAGTATAGTCCTGCAGTACACGTAATAACCTTGCTGTGTGTGGCTGACAAGTATAGTCCTGCAGTACACGTAATAACCTTGCTGTGTGTGGCTGACAAGTATAGTCCTGCAGTACACGTAATAACCTTGCTGTGTGTGGCTGACAAGTATAGTCCTGCAGTACACGTAATAACCTCGCTGTGTGTGGCTGACAAGTATAGTCCTGCAGTACACGTAATAACCTCGCTGTGTGTGGCTGACAAGTATAGTCCTGCAGTACACGTAATAACCTCGCTGTGTGTGGCTGACAAGTATAGTCCTGCAGTACACGTAATAACCTTGCTGTGTGTGGCTGACAAGTATAGTCCTGCAGTACACGTAATAACCTCGCTGTGTGTGGCTGACAAGTATAGTCCTGCAGTACACGTAATAACCTTGCTGTGTGTGGCTGACAAGTATAGTCCTGCAGTACACCTAATAACCTTGCTGTGTGTGGCTGACAAGTATAGTCCTGCAGTACACGTAATAACCTCGCTGTGTGTGGCTGACAAGTATAGTCCTGCAGTACACCTAATAACCTTGCTGTGTGTGGCTGACAAGTATAGTCCTGCAGTACACGTAATAACCTTGCATACATTTGAAACTGCTTGTTATTTACGCTAAAATTACATTATTCGAGAACCACTGTGGGCATGAATAGTTTTACATAATTAAGCACCACTTAAAACAAGAAAAATAATTAATTATAAACTTACTGGAAACAACAAATGTGGCCTTACTGACATTTTTATTTTCTTAGATTTTGTTTCCTAGAAAATGAAAATTAATATTTCACAATAAATAATTAATACATTAATGTTTGTACTTTTTAATTAAAACTATGAACAAATATTGACTTGTATTATTATTATTCCACTTCCACAAAATAGACTGTATTTATTTAATAAATTAATTTTAATCCTCTAAATTTATTATAGCAACCTTGGGCACGGTACATTTTTTAAAAATATGCATAATATTCAGAATTTAACAGATGAGTTATATTAACATTTGCACTGAAATCAAGCAATTCAGCAAACTTTATCAAATAATAAAAAGCAAAATCTTTTCCAAATATCCAACACAAAACAATTTTCAAAATGATGAAAAACCTAAAAATACCTGAATTTCCTTGACTTCAGATTCAATAATGCTAATGATTTGTTCTCCTAGTTGTTTGACACCACTTTGAACACGCATCACCTTCATACACTCCTGACCATCAAGCCATTTCTTTAGTTCATTCAGCCGTGGTGTATCACCAAATATTTCATCTTCCGTGAAGTTGTCAGTGGCATTTGTTCGTTGAGAGAGCACACGAAATAACTCTGGGAACCTGAAAGTGACATTTAATATGTCAACAGCTTGCTTTGTTCATTTAGAGGAGCTACGAAACTCTTGTTTATTATATCGAATATCAATACTTTATATCGGTGAGATATGAAAATGTGTAAAGGTAATATGTCCTATACTGGAATATAATCTGTTGCTGTGTGAAATGTATTTGTGTTCAGAAGCCTCATGCTTGGTGGCACCAGAAGGTGGGGGTGGTGGCTGTGGGGCTAGTTGTATTACTGAAGCAACTGGTTATTTGCTGATAGCAGAGAAGATAGCTATTATTACTATTTTTTACGATTTTTAGATAAATATTTTAATGAATGTAAATGAGTATGCTTCAATTCAACTAATTGGTTGCCATGGCACTCATATTGTTATATTGTTGTTGATGATTTATTGAAATAAAAATACCAATATATAATATATATGGTTGAAAGGGTTAAAAAGGAATTTTGCTCACTGACAAAATATATTGGTTTTAATGTGAATGTGACACAACAAATGATTGTCCTCTTATTGCTTTGTTTTAGTGCTTGACTTGTACTCGCAGCAAGTGTTTTCATAACGTTCTATGTGGTCATGTTGAATTTACAAAACATGGTAATTTTCAGGGATTGCCCAATACATTTAATTACTTGGTTGGATATATGAAATATGTATTTAAGGATATAATTGTTAAGTTTCTGTAATGTTGTAATCTTGGTTTATGTTTTTGTTTCAAATGTGAATATATCATAGTTTATGTTTTTTTCCGGTTTCATCACTGTTGGTTGTCAACTTATTAAAATTAAGTGATGATTGTAGGCACATAAGTATACTACAGTATTACTGCATATACAATTAAGCATCTATAACTTACATTCTCATATACTGCACTAAGATTTGATGAACCTGAGATGAGTACGTCCAACCTTGTTTATCTTTCTTACTGAAGCCAGGAATTTCTTGGTTTGTACGATTAAACTTCAGGTTAAGTCCTACATTTATTCTATAAAAAAGAATTTCAAAAGAAAGTATAAGATAGATAGTTTTAAAAAAATGTTTAAAAAAAGTGGGTGAAATCCCCACAAAAGAAAAAAAACAATGTTTCTTATTATAAGCAAACAATGTTGAAACCATTGCGGGCTACATTGCATGCTAGTAATAATCCTACCTTGGTTTGACAAACAATTTTAAGTACATTGTTCTCGGGAACATGGAAAAACAATGTCTTTCATAGGATCGATATAACTTGAATCCTACCTTCTTTTACCGTCACCTTCAACATAAATAGTACCAGTGATTCGTGACAAAAGGTGCCCAGAAATTCCAAGACGTTGTGCTAACCGAAAACCAGGAAAGTATTGTTGTTCATAATTCTACATTTTATAAAAAAAGGTTATTATGACTTAAAATTGGATGATTTTTTCATAGTCCTGATTTTATTCAGGACTCAAGTGTTGTTGTATTAAGTGATATTAAAAGTTTGTAGGATTGCGAACATTTATGTTAACAATGAACTTTAACAATAGGAAGAGGGAAAGGCAACAATTAGTATCTTGGTCAATTCTATGTATCACTTAAGCAAAGGGGCAGACTTTCTTATCTATTTGGCCAACAGTTAACATGAATGCAATTTAGGCACTTTTCATTCTTACTATGTGGCCAACCTACTGTTCCATAAAGAAACATGAAACATCACAAATAACTAATGCATTTTAGTTAAAGGCAAGATCAAAAGAAAACAAACATGAATGTTAAACGCCTGGTAGTAGGACAGTACTGTAGTTACGATACGATACAATATTATTTATTGTCATTTTAACAACCAGGTACAAATGGAATTTGGTTTTGGTTAGCATTTTGATATACATACAATATACAATCAATAAAAAAAAAAGCATTTAACCAGATCAAGATAAAGAGATCTTACGAACATGCTATTAAATACGTGAATAGAATTAAAAACAAACGATTGCATTTAGTGTTTTGATTCAGAGTGATCAGTCTACCAGTTTGGCTAAGCTTAAAGAATTTATTTAGAGGCTGATCGGTCCGGATCCCGGCAAAATTTTAGGTTTAGGATGTCCCATTCGTGAAGCAAAATAAGAGGTTTAAGGCTAATGCTGATGATTTTACTGGCCCACTTTACAATTATAGCTAGTTTGTTTTTCCCTTTTGAGTAAGATTCAAGAACCAGACAATAGAGCCGAATAAAAGAACACTTCTAATAACCCTATCAAAAAATGAAGAATTTCACATGTGATATTGAAGTTTTCGGAGGAAAACCATTATCTGGATTGCTCTTTTGGTTATAGATAAAGTGTTGGCTTCCCAGTTTAGGTTTTTATCAATTGTTTTGGAGTAAAAGTTGAGTGTAGAACTTACCTCTTGTCTGCTAATAATTGATTGAAAATCTGGTTCATGAGGAAGATCCATCTCAATTCGAATCCGACCATCAACCACTTCCACAACCTATTAAATAAAAGACATTTAAAAAAAAGAAGTTTATAGACAATTTGGAGAATCACTGTGTGTAAGGCTAAGCTTGCGCAAAGGTATCTGTCCAATAATAACCACATTTGGTATTTAACTTCTCCCTTACTTTACAAATAATGAGTGTTATTAAACTTACCTTAGCCATATGTCCATAATGTGGTGATCCTAGCATAAAGCATGTTTTGCCAACTTGAAATAGTTCCTGCAAAGTCTTAAACTGTTGAAATGTTGGGTCATGTACTGAAATATTCTTCAAATAAAAAAAAAAAGGAAATTATTATTACCAATAGAAGTCTGCCAATCTACTGTACCACATTATGTTTTTGTAAGAGTTACCTTTTTTAAGAACACAGTAAATACTATTGCAATATTGTGGAAATACCTACATCAGTGTTTTGAGGCCATGTCAATACACAAACTTACTTTAATTATCATATGACCTGCATAAATTACTGGTATATCAGCCCATTCCTTCTCCAAAGTTACTTTCCCTTGTGAGCCACATATGTACCTTAATAAATATTTAAACTGTAATTTATTATTATGTTTATAACACACTTTTATTGGTTGATATATGAAATGACACTGGTTATTTCATTCCATTCAACAGTAAAAGTGATAACCAATGGTTCTAACTGCCAGCTCATGCAAATTTTATTTGATATTAGCTAGTGACTGGCCAAGCAGTTGGTATAATGAGTCTTCTCGGATGAGGGGAAAAAAATCCCTCTCCTTACCTAGTCGGGGGAAGCTATGGCATTTTAGAGCAAATTAAGCATACAGAAATCTTACTGTAACTTTCCAAATGTAGTCACTAATGAATACAATTTAGTCCATCTAAATATAACTTTAAAAATCCAAAGGGTAGAATAGAAAATATACACAAATGTAGTGAACATACCCGAAGAGATATTCGTAAATTTAACAAATTGTTAATTGTGAACCTTTGTAATTTTTATTGAATGAGCGGTGCGATACTATTAGTATAGGCTTCATTCTAGGCATTGGAGTTGTAAACATCCAAACGAACTACGCAGAGATATTGACAGTGGTGGGCAAAATTCTAAATATAAAGTTATAGTATGTTTAATAAATAATTTGTACAAAAGGACACCACCAAAAAAGTGTGTACCTATCACTAGCAAGTAACTTGGCTCTTGTAAAGGGATAACAGTACAGGTATGCCAGGTAACTATACATTTCCATCCCTAGATATTGACACATGAACCGAAATGAAAACGAGTTTGTGAATTAGATGTTTTAAAACTTTCCAATTTGTACTAGTAGACCACAATTTGATAGAACTTTTGAGTTCTTGCTTCTTATCTTACCTTCTTCCCATCAAGGGCTTGGCATGTACCAGGACATATGTTGTACCAATATCAACACCCTTGCGTCGTAAATACCTTAGAAATTAAAATTTAATTGGTTAAAATTATAAGTGGTTTTTGAAACAGTAAATTTTTAGTAAAATTGTTATCTTTATGTCACTTTTATGACGTCATTGTGTTAAAAACTGGTTTAAAAGATGGGTCTCGTAATTTCATCTATGCTACACTGTCTATAAATGCTGTAATATGCTGTATGATACAAAACAGGTACAATTCAGTACTGTAAACATATTTAATTCATGTCATAGGATGGTATAATAATTGTTGACATTCATATATTCCAGCGTATGTGCATGTTGCATTTCCTCGGATAACCCGAACTTGTCAAAGTGACGAGTTCAAATCTAGTTTGTTTTACAACACATACCTATTGTTCAGAAAACCTCAAAGAACCCAATATACATGTACCTTTCCTTGATGCCTCTAATTTGGTTATGCCACACTGACGCATCATCGTCAGACATTCTCTGTTTCTCTACTCCTACAGGTGTGCCTCGTTCTTCAATTAGTTTATATCTAACACAAACAAAAAATACATGATTTATATATATATATATATATTTACAAAAAAAGAATTTAGAAAAAATTAACATAAAAGTTAATATTCAACAAAACTAACCGGAATGTTTCATCAGATATTTCCACGACTTTGACCTCTTTAAGATGAGGCCATTCTGCAAACACATGCATACCCAAATAATCCTTTGCTAGCTGGGCAAGATCCTGAAGAAAACAACATTTCATGTTTATCAATAAATGAACTAAAATATGCTATGCATTATTCAATAAAAGTTCCAATACATAAAAAAACAGGTTCTATGCTAAACCCAATTTTCTTTTAAAAATCCTAAAATCTTAACTATTCTTCAAAATTCAATTCAAAATGTATTCCAAAAAAAAATTAGTTTGAGTTCACATGAAACATTTGTTCTCCTCAATGTCATGTTTTATATTACACCATTGTTTAACATACAAAGTCATGTTTTATATTACACCATTGTTTAACATACAAAGTCATGTTTTATATTAGTTATTACACCATTGTTTAACATACAATGTCATGTTTTATATTACACCATTGTTTAACATACAAAGTCATGTTTTATATTACACCATTGTTTAACATACAATGTCATGTTTTATATTACACCATTGTTTAACATACAATGTAATTACCTGGTCAGTTTGCCTGTTTTGAATGGTCAATATCACATTTTCTCCACGACTAATTTGCTGGAACACTTTTACCTCCTCATTCTTAAGTTTAGTCTATTTATGGAAAAATACAAAGCAACATGACTATGATAACTGGAAATAAATCATTGTATCTTCTTT
Organism: Antedon mediterranea; assembly: GCF_964355755.1. NCBI lineage: Eukaryota > Metazoa > Echinodermata > Crinoidea > Comatulida > Antedonidae > Antedon > Antedon mediterranea. The sequence goes on along the minus strand of NC_092672.1, from coordinate 14,583,109 downwards.
CATATAAAAAACATGACAAATGTCCTTAACCCATATCTTGAACTTCAGACCTTTGAACTTAAAAAAGGAAAAAAAATATTGAAATTTGAAAAAGATACTGCAAACAATATTTCCTTAAAACTTACAGTGTATTCAAGATGATGTAGAGTAGGAAAGCCAGGGAAGTAGACACCAACACGTACTTCAGGACACAAGACTTTTCTAATTTGTTCTACAGGAATTTCAAATTTATCCATTGGTATTTTGGTACATCTAAAACAAAAAGACTTAATTTAACTAAGTTAATTACTTTAATACTGTGCTTTGATCGGCACAAGCCCACTCTGAATCCATGCCTGTTTAAATTTTAAAAATTTGTTTTTCATGAGTTTTCACTGTTGTTAACATAAGAGATAGGTATCGTCAATTGCTAATTTGACCTGTATTAGGCTTAAATATGACAAAATGTTTAGTCTGGTGTTTTTAGGAACCACTTCAATATCCAGATAAGCAAAAGATACAATACAAAAATTCAACATTTATATTTTTTACTTGCGACTGTTAGTCTGAAATCATTTGTACATCCCTAATACGTATAGGTATATGGTTCTCGGTCAAGTTGTCCTTTAAGCTATTGCAACAAAGGTGCAGTGCACACACGACTAATTCCTTTTTCTATTACACATTCAGATTTACAAAAAAAAATTACCATTCTTTCCTCTACAAAATGTAATCATAGTTATCATATTTTTCAAATGGAGTAAAGAATAATGAATTTTATGTTGTATGTAAAATTCAACCATTATCACAATTTAATTTAGTCAACTTAATTTTTAGCTGAAAGCCCGAGCCAGACCATCAAACCATTTATGGTTTTTCACATGATTGAATTTTTTGCAGTTGAACAAAATATTCTGTTCTATATGAAACTATATCTTTAATGTATATAATTACTGTAAGACATGAAAATACTACCTGGCACTGCATGGATTGATGTTGGGAAAGGCAGGTAAGAGTGACTGGTATTCAAACTTCAGGTCAGCATTATATGTAAACAGAAGATGTGGACCATGTTTGTTACGGGACCTTTCCTCACATGTCATCTGATTAGCTACAGTATCCATTGCTGATAACAAACGTTTCTGAAATAAATAGAACAAAATAAATTGTTATAGACATCAATCATCATAATTCTTATAGTCCTAAAACTTAGTGTTGTGTTTTGAAAGCTGTGAGAATGGTGGGCAGCAGGAGGGTCAGCGCAACATTTATTTAGTGGCCTAAAATTGTCCAACCACCCAGCTAGACCAATGTAATGAAGCTAAAAAGAATCCGCCACTGAGGTAAGAACAAACTTTAGCGTCACATGTGTTTCATAGGTTTAACAACAATGTTTATATTAAATCACATAACTAACATCAAACACGCTATTCATAATCTTGACACTTCACTTTTTATTTATACATTTTAAAAATGCTGCCCTTCAAAAGCAAATATGGCACTTTTAGAATGTTTATTAACACATGTTTTCTTTAAAAGTTAAGATTCTTTGAAATTGCAGCAAGATTGCCTTGATTGTTTTTCCATAGTTCAATTTTGTGCATATATTTCTGGTATACAAATAATCTGCAATGCTTTTGTTTAATGTGTAATGCTTTATAATGATATGTATATACTGTATATGTTTTATTAGATATTATTAACCCACTGTAAGAATGTGTATAATAGTGATGCATAAATGGTAAGTTTGTAAATACCTCATCAATGAAAGGAATTAAGACTACAGCCTCCCAGTCCTGTTGTTTGCCATTAAGGTCTGTCTTGAAATCTACTGGATAATAATCTATTATCGGTGAGTTATCCATAATCATCAGTTTCTGAAATAAAAATAAAAAAACCTCATTTATTATGAAATTAGGAGAAAAAAAGTTGATTAAATCATCATTCATTACATATTAAATAAAAAAATAAAAAAAATGTTTAATTTTGACAATCAAATGACATTAACCTTCTTCTTTACAATGTTCATATATTAAAGTTGAAAGTACTAGTAATAAAGCTATGTGTGAAGTGGATGAGGACAAGAGTATATACTGGGTGGTTAACTGTCGTAAACTTTGCATGCAGTTAAGAAAAGCATAATAACAGTTTATATTTTAATTTCTAAATGTAATCCTATGGAATTTATTAAAACATTCATATCACTTAAATGATGATCTACCTGAAAACATTCTGGGAGGAGTTCTTTGCTTGCTGCTGGCAACACACCAAGTAACTGTTGAAATGGTAAAAATGGCCGACCCTTCTCAAAAGTAAACATCAAATGTTTGAAATTCTTCAAATCTGACATGTAAGGTGCATAGTGATGTGGATAATACCTTAATGTAAAAAAGGTGTACATTAGCATTTACGTGCTTATTAATGTTGCAATATTATACAAACAATGACTTTTTATATGATTTGAATGGTGAAACTATTGACTTCCAATCTTTCAATGAATTAAATATTCTTTCCATTCAAATCTGTTTTATAGCACAGAAAACTTTATTCAGGTGTGTATATGGCTCGGTGGTCTGTGATCGCATCTATAGCATTCGAAGTACGAAGATCGAGTCTCACTTTGGGAAACGAGACGAAATAAGATTTTTTTTGTTATATCCGTATTATTTGTTCAATTTTATTTCTTAGTTTATATTTTATGAGCATGATTTATAATGAAAAAAAAAAGGAACTTATGTCTTTATTATTATGTAACAAGGGTTTATGACATTATATACGCAGATGGATCTTTGATCTGATTGTTTTATTCAAGTGTATAATGGCTCGATGTGCAGTGATACCGGCTATTGTATTTGCATTACCAAGATCCTATCTATAATATATTATAAATAATTAAAGATCTGACAAAATCAAATCAATCAATATATCTAAAATTCTTTATTTGAATCAATGCACATAACCTATAATTCGTCATAGTGACAAATTAAATCTAGTTACTCTTTTTGTCTATAGTTCTTGCGCAAATACACAACTTGTTTATGTTTCAGTTAAAAAAAAAAATAAACAGAAATTAACAAACCAGCCCCAAGATTGTACACCATTAAAATAGTAATACAGGATCCATTGCAAGGCTTCTATATAGTCTTTCACAAGCTTATCCAGTTCATCTCTGAAACAATAAGGAAATCTTATATAATATTAAAAATGTATGAAAAAAATTAATGAAAAATACAAATACTTAGACCTATATGAATAATAACGATATTTATGTAGGTTTAACAGAGCACAAGTTATGATATTATGATATTATATTTACTGCTGGATTAATTATGATACTTTTGCTTTTGCTAATTTAATAAGAAATTCTATACTAATAATTTCTCACTCAATATATATTCTTTTTTTTCATTTTTATTAAATAGGGTAGGTAGGATTACATAGCTTAACCTAAATCTAAAAATGACACATTTTAATATGTCAATACTTTGACATTTTAAAAAATGTTGACACCAAATGGTTAGTTTGAATTACACAACTATTCCATGGATCTTCCTAAAGATATCAGACACATTCACCATTATTATACCAGGGTGTGTGTGTATTTATAATGACTACATTCTTACTACCTCATTTTATGTTTATAGGAATAAATAAATCATCAGGACGGAATGTCATCCTGAGATGAGTAGTAGTAATTAGTACAGTCTTGTTTATTTTTAATTCATTTATATGTAATTTTACTTTCTTTTAAAAATATTTTCCAAAATAAAAGATTGAATGAATGAATTAATAAAGAGTGAATTATTATCTATTGTAGCTATTAATCAACAATAGCATTCTTTAAAAGAAATGTAAATTGTTTTAATTAATTCTTTACTAATAATGAAACATGTGAAACAAATGTTCAAAGATTAGAAATTATGCTGAATTGAATTGTAAACTTGCGGGTATCCATACAAGAAAATGAATGCTTACTGGTTAACCGTTTCCATTTCAAACTTTGTTTTGTAATAATCTTGCTTATGTAACAAAAACTCTTTTTCAAATGCTTGCTCTGATGTTAGTTCTTCATAAACCGCAGTTGAATCTAAATTTTATTCAAATTTAAGTTAATCTTGAACGAAGGAGTATTTATTTGTGTGAATTAGGCTAGTTATATACATACCTCTAAAACAGAAACTAGATATAAATACTAAGATTGTACAATAACTCTATTAATTACTAGATGGGTTACATTTTCAATATTTGTTAAAAATTAAACTGGCAGAGAATGACATTACAATGATAATCATGGTTGGTTGCTGTTTTTTTATAATAACATTCCATTTAAAAACAAATCTTTGAATAGGTAATTTTAAATTCACATAACAGTTCACTTTCAACGGAATGAAAAAAGATTACCGTATATAGATTATAATCGCATTAAATTATTGTTTAAAGTTTGACATGCACATGTAAAATCAGTGTTCATACCATTTACAACCTCTGGTTTAGGAATCACTTTGCCAAAAAAGTCAATTTGTTCTTTGTTCTCCTCATTTCCTTCCACAGATATCAATTCAAATGCATTACCATTAGGTTTCTAAAAATAAAATAATACTAAAAAATATTATAAAAATACTCTCATTCAGTCTATTTACCGATACAATATCAGAAATAATCAGGTGAAAATATATATCAGAGAAGGGATTCATCAGGTTCGTTTGAAATCCAGAGAAATAATATTAATTTGTTAAAACCAAATTGTGTACTCACAGCAAGTTGTGTACTCACGGTTGATATTAACCGTGAGTACACAATTTGGTTTTGACAAATTAATATTATTTCTCTGAAAAAAGTCCATATATATATATATATATGGTACATGTCTTTTTGTTGTCCTTTTCTGCGTGTACGTTGTATATTTCTTTCAATACATTGTAAGTTTGTAATTGTATTTTTGGCAGTGATTTCCTTCCATACAACTGTTTATGTTGCTTTTGTTACACTCAGGAAATGTCTATTATTGTTATAACAGTATCCCAATCCACAAGGAAAAGGCTAACCACATGGAAAAGGCTAACCACATGGAAAAGGCTAACCACATGGAAAAGGCTAACCACATGGACCTATAAATTAAAGCATGTTTAGTTTAATTTCATTTTTAATTGGTTTTTGGTTTGTTTATTAGTCTATATTCTGTCCAGGGTCAAGATAATATCCAATAATGTTCTCGTTTTATCTTATTACATCTACATTCATCTTCTTTATTTCTAATCTATCTATCTGCCAATCTATATCAATTAACTAATAATAAATAAACCATTGATTTAGCACAATTACCTGTCGTAACACTTTCTTCTCTTCTACTCGTTTACTTTTCCATGCCTCTTCACTGCCTTTTTTACTTTCTAAAAAGCTGTAGTCCACATATACTTTCTCAAAGTTTTCGGTGTCGAACTGTAATATAAATATTAAAGCATAAGGAAGATACTGTGATAAAAATAATACCCTATAATGCTTTATCGGTTTACTAAAATATTTTAGCTCGATCTCAAGGTTATATCATAGATCTAACTTATAGGTTTAGAATAATGACAAAAACAAAAATCAAATTTGGGCATATAATTATATGAGAATGTTAAAAAAAAAAATAGTTTTTCTAATTTCAGATGCGAGTAATAACCAATATATGAAGCACTGATGAAGGTCTAGTGTTGCCCGAAAGCTCTGCAAACTTTTCTGGGTGTTTTACTATATCGTTTTGATTTAGCTTTTGGCTTTTTTTTCCATTTCATTAATAGAATTTCCGTTTTTCAACTGGCGTTTATATTGGATATTTGTTCTTTTTATTGTGGAAGAAATAAATTTTGATTTGAATTGAGATCCAGCCACTGATACCCACAGCATTGTCATTTTGTCAGTAATTTGCCTTTGGATTTATATATATAATAATATAAAAGGGCAACACAAAGAACTGAATGTGGCGCCATCTTTTGCAAATTTATTTATGGGACAATTTGAGGCCAATTTTCTGTCCCTCTAACCTAATAAACTACTTGTTAGATATACATTGATCATAAAATCATCATGATCTGGATGATGATAATCAGAATTCTGGGATAGAGGCTAGGCAAAGCCTATTAGGGGTTTGCGCAAGACACTGCAAGGTTTGAGCAGTTTAGCAATACACTTGTGACTGGTGGGAGTATATATACTGTATTACCGAGCTAAGTTACTATTTAAAGAAAATCAAATAAAAGAAAATGCTTACTTACCTTTGAGAGATGTTTTAAATAGATTTCAAGTCTATCCAAATTCAATTCTCCACCATTATTAATAAATCCTTGTAAAAAAAGAAAACACGAAAAATATCAGTTTTTACTTCAAAACAATGATACAAAAAATGACTGCAAAATAAACAATTTCCTAGTTTCAGAAAATCACAGAGGATAGCGACACAAATCTTTTCATGTACGAAGCAAAAACAGGTGATTTTTAGATTCATTGTATTGTAAGTAGTAGACAATTATCTTACAGCAGGACATTATTAAAAAACCATTCAATTCATATTTTTTCCATATGGCAACCTGAATTGGGAAAAAAGGACTTTTTTCTTTTTTGTTAAAGAAAACAAATCATCATAAAGAATTAGTAATGTAAACTACTTTGAATGCATTCATCCGTTAATGCTCTAGTAGGCTTAAATTTCAGTAAGTGAATATAGGGAGCTTTGGATTACAGTGGATGCCATCAAAACTGTGTGGAGGTGGGGAGCGAGCAAATGCATCCCTATATCGTTGCATGCAGCACACAATGAATCATGCTTTGGATTACAGTGGATGCCATCAAAACTGTGTGGAAGTGGGGAGCGAGCAAATGCATCCCTATATCCTTGCATGCAGCACACAATGAATCATGCTTTGGATTACAGTGGATGCCATCAAAACTGTGTGGAAGTGGGGAGCGAGCAAATGCATCCCTATATCCTTGCATGCAGCACACAATGAATCATGCTTTGGATTACAGTGGATGCCATCAAAACTGTGTGGAGGTGGGGAGCGAGCAAATGCATGATCCCTATATCCTTGCATGCAGCACACAATGAATCATGCTTTGGATTACAGTGGATGCCATCAAAACTGTGTAGAGCGAGCAAATACATGATCCCTATATCCTTGCATGCAGCACACAATGAATCATGCTTTGGATTACAGTGGATGCCATCAAAACTGTGTGGAGGTGGGGACGACGAAATGCATCAATATATCCTTGCATGCAGCACACAATGAATCATGACATAGTTTAGTTGTCTATATCCTTGCATGCAGCACACAATGAATCATGACATAGTTTAGTTGTCTATATCCTTGCATGCAGCACACAATGAATCATTACATAGTTTAGTTGTCTATATCCTTGCATGCAGCACACAATGAATCATGACATAGTTTAGTTGTCTATATCCTTGCATGCAGCACACAATGAATCATGACATAGTTTAGTTGTCTATATCCTTGCATGCAGCACACAATGAATCATGACATAGTTTAGTTGTCTATATCCTTGCATGCAGCACACAATGAATCATGACATAGATTAGTTGTCTATATCCTTGCATGCAGCACACAATGAATCATGACATAGTTTAGTTGTCTATATCCTTGCATGCAGCACACAATGAATCATGACATAGTTTAGTTGTCTATATCCTTGCATGCAGCACACAATGAATCATGACATAGATTAGTTGTCTATATCCTTGCATGCAGCACACAATGAATCATGACATAGTTTAGTTTTCTATATCCTTGCATGCAGCACACAATGAATCATGACATAGTTTAGTTGTCTATATCCTTGCATGCAGCACACAATGAATCATGACATAGATTAGTTGTCTATATCCTTGCATGCAGCACACAATGAATCATGACATAGTTTAGTTGTCTATATCCTTGCATGCAGCACACACTGAATCATGACATAGTTTAGTTGTCTATATCCTTGCATGCAGCACACAATGAATCATGACATAGTTTAGTTTTCTATATCCTTGCATGCAGCACACAATGAATCATGACATAGTTTAGTTGTCTATATCCTTGCATGCAGCACACAATGAATCATGACATAGTTTAGTTGTCTATATCCTTGCATGCAGCACACAATGAATCATGACATAGTTTAGTTGTCTATATCCTTGCATGCAGCTCACAATGAATCATGACATAGTTTAGTTGTCTATATCCTTGCATGCAGCGCACAATGAATCATGACATAGTTTAGTTGTCTATATCCTTGCATGCAGCGCACAATGAATCATGACATAGTTTAGTTGTCTATATCCTTGCATGCAGCACACAATGAATCATGACATAGTTTAGTTGTCTATATCCTTGCATGCAGCACACAATGAATCATGACATAGTTTAGTTTTCTATATCCTTGCATGCAGCACACAATGAATCATGACATAGTTTAGTTTTCTATATCCTTGCATGCAGCACACAATGAATCATGACATAGTTTAGTTGTCTATATCCTTGCATGCAGCACACAATGAATCATGACATAGTTTAGTTGTCTATATCCTTGCATGCAGCGCACAATGAATCATGACATAGTTTAGTTGTCTATATCCTTGCATGCAGCACACAATGAATCAAGACATAGTTTAGTTTTCTATATCCTTGCATGCAGCACACAATGAATCATGACATAGTTTAGTTTTCTATATCCTTGCATGCAGCACACAATGAATCATGACATAGTTTAGTTGTCTATATCCTTGCATGCAGCACACAATGAATCATGACATATTTTAGTTTTCTATATCCTTGCATGCAGCACACAATGAATCATGACATAGTTTAGTTTTCTATATCCTTGCATGCAGCACACAATGAATCATGACATAGTTTAGTTGTCTATATCCTTGCATGCAGCACACAATGAATCATGACATAGTTTAGTTTTCTATATCCTTGCATGCAGCACACAATGAATCATGACATAGTTTAGTTTTCTATATCCTTGCATGCAGCACACAATGGCTCATGACATAGTTTAGTTGTCTATATCCTTGCATGCAGCACACAATGAATCATGACATAGTTTAGTTGTCTATATCCTTGCATGCAGCACACAATGAATTATGACATAGTTTAGTTTTCTATATCCTTGCATGCAGCGCACAATGAATCATGACATAGTTTAGTTTTTAGTGGTCGGAAATTGAAAGTGCTCTACATTTTTCTATCTATCAGAATTATATTTTATGTGTAATGTAAAGAAAAAAGGCAATATCTGTACATTAACCATTCAAATACTGCAAAGTTGAAACATATAAAGGCATATATTCATACCTTTTAAAGAGGATGCCACTTCAATGTATGCACGGTAAAGCATGGGTAAAGCATCATGATTAATATGCAAATCAGGTAGATGTGGAATGAAGTCATTGCCCACAAGAAAGCCCATAAACACCCAGTCATCAATGACACGTTCTAGGTCATACCACTCAAATTTCTAGAAATAGACAACATGCAAAATTAATATCTCATTGAAACATACGTACATACACATATTAGTTATACGATGGATTAATGAATAGATGGATACGTATCGATAGTGACATCAACCGATTTTCCAATGCGCTCGCCTATACTAAAGCACTACTGCCAATCAAACACCTCTCTAATCGCTGCCCTCTATAGAACTCTGCAAAACAAAATGTACCTATGTAGAAATTGTATGTGCAGTTTGATTGTTCTATTGACATGTCTGGATGTCGAGGATTGATTGACAAAAACAAGATATTGCTGAACAATTAGTTTTAACAATTGGACTACAGTACGAAAAGTTAACTTTCTTACGACCGTAATTTTAAGTAGTTAGGTAATATTCATAAAATATGCATATTGTTTGTGTAACCTACAGAAATTAAAAATTGCATTAATCTATAGAATATTAAATTATGCATTTGACCATTATTATTATTATTATTACTTGTATAGCGCACATTTATACAACATTTAATTATAATCAGCGGCGCTTCACATCAATCTGTATCATAACATTGTTTGGCAGCAAATGTTAGTAAATGGAGGAAATAATATATATTGCGGGAAATTCGTTAAGTTAAATTGTTCAAAATAATATAAAAAGATATGCTTCTAAATCAGATCAAACAGACACAGTGAAATACCAACTGTACATTAATTATGGTAGAGTACATTAATTATGGGGGTGTTCACTATCTAAGAGAATAAACTTGTGCCTCACCCACTGTGTAGTCAAAACATTTATTTATTTACATCCCTAAATTTACAATCACATATTCTGTAATTTTACTGACGCTATTCAATTGTTGTTTGACGTTAAAAAAGGTAAAATATATTTGCCAAATTACACTCACTCGACAGAAACTCAAATCGCGAAAAAAAAGCTCACGAAATAGTTAAAAATGTAAAATCGCAAAAACATTTAAGGCCGTGATAATTTTGGGATTTACAGTATTTTATCGTTGTTGTCCTAAATCAAGCAAATCCCAATGTTCGTCTGTACAAAATGAATTACATGATGCACGAATTGACCTATTAATATATTTGACAAGTTGTCATATTTAGATTAAATTTATATGTATATACATATATGTACAGTATTATTAGTATTAATGGCACAAAGAACAATTTGTATGAAAAACAAACTATAGTATAACAATTAATTTCTTGGTAGCAACCATGCATTTATATCATAATAGTCAGATTTTATTTTTATTATGTATTAAATACCTTTAGGTCACTAAACTCAGCATCCAAGTACTCTCTCAGTAGAGATAGGTGTAAAAGGTGAAAAGTTGTCTCCTCTGCAGATGTTGGTCGCTTTTTCTCGGCTTGCTTACCAAATCTTACTTCCTCACGTAACAAGGAAAAATGAGGCTCATGAGTGATCAGTCCAAGTATCATCTACGAAGAAGAGAAAAATAACCATAGATTACCAGTTCAATGGTCCAGTGGGCACTCGCATGCAATCAAAATATCCCTAGCTCTACGTTTATGCGTTTACAAAATAAGAAATGCCTACTGCCTAAACATCCAATGCACATTCACTCACATGATTCATGCGTTTAACATACTTTCCTGTTGCAAAATAAACCAAACCTAAATAATTAGTTTTATTCTATTATATTTTTCCCAGACCTATAATATTATCATACAATTGAGCACAGACAGTCAGGTATTAATACAAAGTTTGTTCACTAACATGGTCATATAAACAAAATTAAAACTCTTTCATAATCATTTCGTTTACAAATTTTATATATTTATATACGAGACATATAATATCATCTTACAATCAAGCACGGACAGACAGGCAAGCACGGACAGACGGGTGCAGTAAGATCTAGATTTCAATTTAGCTTTAATTATACCATATATTACTAAGACAGGATGGATCCAAGTTTGTTTTTAGAGGGTACTAGAGACCAGTTTGTGATTGTTTAAAGGACAATTTAATAACCTGTTGAAATAGGGGTGGTGGTGGTGGGCAAACTGTGTACAAAGAGAGCAAGCTAGCACAAAAAAACAATCTATAGGAAACAAGTCTTTTTTGTAGGTTAGCCTGACAACACAGGTAGTACTCACCAGATCTGCATCTAAGCCATATAAACAATGCCTTGTGTTAGGATCATAGTTACTTTCACTTTTCTCACAACGAATGAAATCCATTATCTTGTGTTCACCTTCTCCTGGGGTCTAAATGGAAACAATTAGTGAAGAGCAAAGTAAAGTAAAAGTCGAAATGGAAACAATTAGTGAAGAGTAAAGTAAAGGTGCTTTTATTATTACATTTATACAAAAAAAACATCTGAAAATGTATGCATTGTGTTGAATATGTTGGCCAGGTGCAGACTAAAAAAACTAATTTGCCACATGTTATTATCTTACAAGTTCAAACAAATAAAACATACACGTCAGACACATTCCTAACGTAAATTACTGACATTAAAAATAAATACATTTATAAAAGATTTTCTTGGATAGCCCAAAAAGCTAAGTAATTTCATTCACACAAAAAACTTCCATCAGCATGCATTTGACAAACACACAATAACCGCTGAATATTGTTTGATTTATTATTAATATACTGTACCTCATGACCAGATAAGTATATCCTAATACCCTGCCAAAGTGGATCAGAGGTGACCTTTTGCGATATGAAGTACTGAAGCTGATTGTGAAGGCGCACCATAAATGGTGTACCCGGTGTGATGCAATTTGAATCAAAACGCTTCTCATCTGGCAACTTTTCTCCTTTTGCTAATGCTTGCTTTTCTTGTTCTTCGGCAGCCTTAGCAGTTCTGAAATTGCCACATAAAAATGTAACAACATATTTGGATGGTTCAGTATACAAAGTATTTTAAAAACAATCCAGAGATTATATATTTTGCAGCTGAGTTGCATGCACCAATTCTCCATAATGTTAAAATTTTATTTGTTCTGTATCTTCAAGATCAGTGAAAAAGTGTCACATAGTATCAATTATATCATAGTGTAAATTCAATACCTCATGTGACACACTGTACTGAAATTAAAAATTATTATATTTGCACTAAATATGGAATGAGGTTGAAATGTTACCTAAAACGTCGCCCTCTTTGTTGATTCATTTTTGCTCTTGGTGCACATCCATCAATAGCCATATAAAAAACCTTTCTAGGCTTGATCAATCGAAACAGTACCTGAAATAATTAAAGAATAAAAATACAGATTTATCTTTGTATTTTTCTAAATTATAAACCATAATTTGTCTGAATTTTTCCTACAATATTATAGATATTGCTTACATATGGGCCAATACAAAAATAAAAGCATAAACTGTGTACCTCAATATAATGAAATATATCAGCAAATATCTTTTCTTCTGTGATTCTAAAGTGCACATTACCATCATCTGGATGTGAGCATGTGTGAACAATACCGTTCATATCAAAGTAAAGGTTATCAAATTCAGGGATCTAAAAGTAAGAAATAAGTTTATTTAAAAAAAATACATTTAATTGCTTATTTGATGATTGTTTTGTTATTAACCAGGATAATTACTGTTTGCATGGTAGCAGGACGATTGGGGTTGGATTCAAACACTAAGTACATAAGTCACAGCGCCACTATGGTTTGGTAATGGACACCCTAGATTGTCGGAAATTTTATGATGTGCGTACATTAACGACAAAAGAGTAAATTTCACCGATCCATAGAGAGTCAATTAATTCAGTGTGATATTGAAAATATCATTATGATATTTATTTTTAACTTTATTTTTTTTAAAAGAAAAACAATACAATCAATCATTATTTTAACTGAAAACTTTATTTACAACAATACAAGTTACCGCATTACTACTCCGGCTCTGTCATATTAATGGACGATTCAGCCAACAGCCAATTAAAACTAGAGATCCAAAAAGAAACATGGCAGCAACAAAAAACATGTGTTTACATATCTCGGCTGCGGTCAGTGAAAGCGCGTCTTAACCATTATAACACTTTGTTACGCACTCTTTTGTTTCTTGGCTTTCATCTTCATAGTGGTCATGTCACATGTCTCATATGCATATGCATGCCTCAACTCTAGTACCTATTATTAACCTATTTTTAGATTGGTTGTTATTTTTAAGCGTCACGGATAAGGTTTTAAGCATCACTGCCGACCGTAAAGCGTCATGGTAGAGACCCTAATCATCATGGTACCGTGAGGCTTCAAAGGCCTGGGAAGAACACTGAAACTACTTGTGTGTAATTCATGAAAAAAGAAAACAGGCATAAACTTATTAAAAGCCTAATAATATAAATTGAGAAGCAGGATTATCTATGAATTTATTAAAGCAGACATATTAAATCATTTAGTGTAATTCAAATGTACGCCATGGTTAGGGTTTCAACACCAGAACTCAACTACCCAGCGTTACAGAATCCTGCAATGCTATTATGCTAAGACGTTTAGACCGCAGGCCCTCTAAACCTAAACAAACATCCTTCTAGACAATGGTGGGTAAAGTCAATGATGGGTAAAGATGATGGTGAGTAAAAGAAAATAGTGAATTTAATCAAAAAAAGAATTTTCCATGAAGCAAAAACGATCAAACCAACAAAATCACACACCTAACAAACCTCTCGATAGATTCGTTGTTAAACTTACTGTACTTTGTATATTATGAGTTTATGAAAATGTTCATGTTAGATTTTTCATTACAATTTTTAATTGACCAATCAATTGCGATGACGGAACCCTACCCCTAATATCCTTCTTTTCTGACTACTGTAGGAGGCCTAACTAGCCATGACTAGGCCTAGCTAGTTAGGACCAGCTGAAAACAAAATTTCCAAAAGCCTTGGTATTATTTTTTGTTTGTCTTCATATTTACCCCCTAATATCCTACGCATCCTGTATTGCTCTATGATTCTTCCCTATTTGAGTTATTGTAATATTGTTTGGTGCAACACATACCCCACAAACCTTAATAAATTGCAAACCCTCCAAAAGAAGGCTATCAGAATTATATCTGGCGCGCCTCCGCTTTCCCATTCCTCTCATTTATTTTCAAATCTTAATCTCATCGAACTTAATGATATCAATTTAATTCAACAAACCATTTTTGTCTACTCTGCCTTAAACAACATCCTTCCTCACCATCTTTGTTATCTATTTACTTCCAATTCCTTCTATCATTCCCATCACACACATACTAAAAATAAATTATCTACAGTATACCCTCCCATAGAACAAATTCTTTCCAACATAACATTCGATACTCTGGACCCACCCTATGGAACAACCTGCCACCCTCCATTTTAAAATCTGCTTCCCCTAAGATACTTCTCTCAAAATTAAAAAAATACACCTTTTCTACTTATTAAATATTTTTTAATCTGTCATGTCTCGATCTGCAGTACCAACAGATTTTTTTTTTTTTCTGTTATTCATATTTTAGATTATGAAACTTATGATTTTCTTCAATGCATTTCTTTTCTTTTTTATTTGTGTTAAGGCTCGCCCAACACAAGATGTTAAAAACATCTTTCAGGGCTTTTGCCTTCATTTTTTGATATACTTTTATAATTCTGTACAATCCTGTTTCTTGTTTTCCTACTGTACGTATTCAGATTTTGTAAATAAATGTCTATTGAATTGAATTGAATAAAATAAATGAAATATACGGTTATCAGACGATCAAGACCATGGACGATCAGGCCCACTTCAAGGGGATCAGGCCCATCAAGGGTGAAAGACGATTTGGACCAGAGACGATCAGGCCCAGCTGATTGGGCCCAATGAATAAGATGATCGGGTCCAAAACATTCTCGGAAAATTAAAAAATATGAAAATCTGTATTTACCGATTCAGGTTTCACGCATGTGCTATTAATTTTGTCGCGAGAGAGAAGTCAAGTTATATCACACTGTATAGAGCAAAAATTAAATACGGAAATACATACAAAACAACACAATAATAACAATCAAAATCAATCACATTTATTCATAAATCAAGAGTAAAGACATTCTTAAAAAAACCAGTAGTGTTAATTAGAGGAAAATTATGATAAAATCAGAAAATCTAATTAACATTTTTAATTAAAATCTTAATTCACGCAAGAAAAGCACGTTGACACTATACTATAGCACTAGGAATGAAATTTGGCACATTATTTTATACAACACAAAAGACTATCGGGCCCAACGCTAACACACGATCGGGATCAACTGGTAAGACGATCGGACGAAACACATAAGATGATCGGGACCGCAAAATGTTGGCCTGATCGTCTTGGGCCCGATCGTCCGTGGTCCCGATCGTCTTGGGTCCGATCGTTCGTGGTCCCGATCATCTGTTTCCCAAATATACAATTAGCATTAATACTCATCGTCTAAAAATATCTACAGTAGGCCTAGGCCTATCTAATATAAAAACGATCACGATGTACAATAACGATCATGAAAATAATAGCGCGACACAATAAAATCCAACGATTTTTTTTTTTTTTAAACATGATCGGTAATGGTTTGATAAAAAAAGTATAGGCCTAGGCCTGGCCCTAGCTAGACCTAAGCCTGGCCCTACTAGTGCCAGTAGTGGCACACGGCATAACAAATTCCAAACAAAAGTTGGTTTTATTGTGATCAAAATAAAATAAATAAAAAAAAAAAATTTAAATAGATTTTAAAAACACGTATCGTTTCGACGGACATCAATCACCGATGGTTTGCACATTTTCATAGTGAAAATAGTACTTCGGAGCACATCGTCAGCTTGATCGCATTCCACCAGGTACGTCGACATCCTTTGTGTACTATCAATCTCTAGCGTTACCAACGATCAATCACAAAAGGAGCAAGCTGATAAAAGCCATGTGGTGAGCTTGGTCGCATTCCACTAATAAGCAGGTCGGCATCCTTTGTGATCGTCACTCCCGTATTCAATTCAACTTTTATTTCAGACAATTGTCCATATGGTACAATACATTACACAAAAAAAAAAGAAGTAGAGTAGCGGTACCTCCGACGATCAATCACAGTAAATGAATAGAGTTGTTGAAGCCACATGGTCAGTTTTCACGAAGTGCTACTATACTACGCGCCCATTTATTAGTAAGTACAATAAAAACAAAGGCTAGGACTCTGTAGTCCGTTAGGCCTATATTTTATTAAAGCGTATTACTATTAAAATATTAACAATGCTGCAGCATTCCATAACCCTTGTTGTTTTATTTGCTGTTTCGTCGGGATTTGCTGTTAACGGGATAATTTTCATAGGCACTACAATCCTAGCCTTTGTTTTTATTGTACTTAATAATAAATGGGCGCGTAGTATAGTAGCACTTCGTGAAAACTGACCATGTGGTTTAATCAACTCTATTGATGAAGCCGCATCTCGCATGCTTATATAAAAGCTTAAAAAAACATCGTCGCGTTGTAAAAATTTAGATGTAAAGTACAGTCAAGTTGTTAGCTTGCTTTGGTACCCTAGTCTAGGTATCAGCTGCATGTTAGTTGTTTCACTATGTCGTAATTTGCGAGCTTTAGAGTGTTTGGTAAATGACATTATGAGATGTTTGAACATCGTTTTAAACGACTTACAATGCGCTAGAACGCCAAAATTCCCGACCCCTTGGCCCTGCTGGCCTCCCAGCCAATATGTTTGCTCGCTTCGCTCGCAAAGCTAGGCCTACGCCCCCTCCTAGATCCGCCTCTGGGTCCCGATTGTCTTACAACCTTGTTGGGCCTGATTGTCTCAGGCTTTGGACCCGATCGTATGTTCCCGATTATTATTAGTTAGGCCTAGGCCTCCCTAGTCTAGAAGCCTAAACCTAGGCCTAGTAGAGGTAGATAGAGTGTAGAGTTGGGCCTAAAACTTAGGCTACACAGGCCCTAACTGGGACACTTTACCTGATTTTCTTTGACAACCTCACTCAGACAAGGATACCGTTCACTGAGCCATCTATAAAACTTAGGAACACCCATGGTTTAGTAGAGAGTTTTCAATGATAAGAGAGACAGTCGATCACGTAATGTCCTGGACCGGGGAAAGGGTGGGGAGAGAGAGACTACAACCGGTTCGTACCACAAAAACAAACAACAAAAAAAGATAGAAATCAAAGCATGATGATGAAATGTGATGCAAAGCGATAATTGTGTAGCGCCGCCGCCGCTAAGAACGTTTTTTTAGATAGGCGGCGTAGAGACACAACACGACGATTGAGAATCATCAGTGATTTGTAATATAGCCAAGTGTGCCAAAAGTCCAAAATGGTAAATGTGGCAATCCAAACTTTTTAATATTGTATTAGGAAGAAGAAATCTTAAATTATATAAATCCACTAATAATTTTATATTTGGTAAATTTTAATAGTGTCTTGTAACAATGGAAACTGGGAGAAACCATGAAATTTCACTTAAATGAGCAAAAACAACAGTTTTGATAAATTCGCTGTTAGGGGGAAAAGTCTGGCGAATTAACAAATGCTTATATAGCAATGTCAAAGCAAAGGTTAAGGTGGGAAATAATCTTACAGATTAATTCAATGTAGATAAAGGTGTTAAACAGGGATGCGTTTTATCACCAATATTATTTTGTATATTTATAAATGAATTTGTTAAAATGCTTCGTAACAATGATCATGAATGGTTCATGGAAGGGTGGTCTTTTTTGGGCCGATTATGTTGTTTTGCTAGCTAATAATGAATTTGAAATGTTAAAAATGTTAGATGTTGCAGGGAAATATGGAAAAGAGTGGAAGTTAAGCTTCAATTATGAAAAATCTAATGTAATGGTTATTGGCAAACGTGTCAATCGTGATAAAAATGAAAAATTTGAGATGAATTTATAACTGAGGTAAACAATTATAAATATCTAGGTGTAATAATTTGTGCAAATCAAAAGGAGCATGGTCACTATCAACATGTTATTCAAAAAGGAAACGTTTAATCTCGTATATTAAAGGTATAATAGGAAACCTTGATGATTTTAATAGGGTCTATTTTGGGAATATCTTATGGAAGACAATAGCACTTCCCACGATTAATTATGCATGTGGTGTATGCAATTCAAGAAGAGATAATTACGATTTAGAAAAATTACAGCTACAAATGGCCAGATTCCTACTAAAAGCTCCCAGATGCACACCGCAACAAGCACTATGGTGATTTAGGATTGAGTCCATTACTAAAATCAAATACCTCAAACGTGTTATAAATATGAATGTAAATAGCTGATGGCCTAATATTTCACTCGCATGTTTCAACTTAACAGTGATTTTGATTCTTTAATGTAATGTAATGTATTGGAAAAGTGGATGCTACAACCACATGAGAGTAATTCATTCATTAAGCTACAGTTAACATGGGCTGCATATGAAATATACAACTTTATGAATCCATTCGGCTGGTTTATTACGAATTTACCCATGGCCGTAAATGTAGTAGGCCTACTCTCGCACATATTTAAGATAAAATTGCGACTCTGTTTGGCCGAAAATAACGGGAGGGGTTGGTGAATTTTGTGCAAAATGGAGAAATTTGTGTCCAAAATCGGTGGCGCTATCGTGTCCAAAATAGAGAAGCTGTCCAAAATGGTTAAATTTCTGTCCAGAATAGGGAAGTGCTGTGTCCAAAATAGAAACTGTCCTAATATAGAGAAATCCCGCATATTATTATTATTCACCATGGCTCAAATGTTTATCTATTTATTACATAAAAAAAAAGAAGTTTTATTGGTATCTGCGTACATACGTTTCTATAAAATGTATTTTTGTTATGCTAAACCAGGGCGAGACAAGTAAAGCTAAAACAAACTAATCAAAATACATAAACATAAACTTATTTGAAAAACTTAACACCAAGATTAAGATTTCTACAGTAATGTAATTCCTTTTTACCATTAACGTCGAGAAAATTTTCAACGTAATTAATGAAATTCATTTTCACGTACGAAATTGCATTTATGGCCCATATGGCTCAAATGTTTTCTATATCTAGACATTATTTTTAAAAATACCGTTGTCATCAAATACCATCATTTTCAAATATAAACAATATTTATGAATTTTTTTCTAAAACAGAACAAAGCTAATACTAATTAAGGGCCTAACATGTTTTTTTTATTGCGACTTTGTATCATTTATTTTAACTCACAATCACTTTATCATCGTGCTGGTATTATACTTGCGTTTATGTTATAAATTTAACTTATTCTTGCACATGATTTGTTAATTACAATGTATAAATATAGGCCTAGACATCAATCTAGAAAATAGTTCTGTATCATACATATCGAAATATTTGCAAGCATTAAACCAAAACATTCCTATTTTCCTAACACTGTAATTGTCAATTCAGAAAAACTAAAACATAATATTATAAATATAAATTGAAATACATCTTTTATCAAAAACGTATAATGTTATCTAATTATACTAATGCTATGTAAGCCTAATTCAATTTAATACATTATGATACAATATTACAATTAGTGATCACCGTGTAAGACAGGTATTGTACAATCTGATTCAAAGTAAAATATTCTTATAGAAAAATTGTTACGATAAATCGAGCTTTCATGTACCTTTTTACTTTTCGTTCTATGTTATACGTAACCACGCAATTTGATACGTATCACATATTTGATGACCGCATAGAAATGTTGGTCAATCAATTATTTGCATGATCCCACTCTTACAAAATATAGACCACAATCCTTAAATTTTTACATTTAACGTGATTAATGGACCTAATTTTCACATGCGAAATTGCATTTATGCAGGCATATCCTTGCACTGTACTATACAATAAAGACAATAAACTGCCGACTATTTGTTGTCTCTAGGCCAATAAATGTCACTTAAATGTAAAAAACACCTAAAAATATTGAACCTAACCCTCTAAATAATCTCTTTCATTATAGAGTTATTTTAAACAAGCAGCTACGCCAAAAGGCGTTGAGAGTTCTGTCAATCAGTCGAAAGTTTAAAACATTTCAATGATACTAGTTTTTACTATGTTTTACGACTATATTTTGGCCTATTCCTTCACTTTGAAATATACCATAGGCCTATATGTAGGCCTAAGATAAAAAATGAAAGCAATTCTGGATATGGAACTTTAGACTTTACTTTTGACTGACTTTACGAAAATAAAAGACGTTAAAGAAAGATGTTGCTTTGTGAATTAGATGATGCGCTCAAACACTAACGAAAGTAGGGTCTATATAAAATGCAAAACTAAATTATTTGGGTGATTTCGTGATGTATTAATTATTTGAGCTAAAAAAGCTCCTTACGGACTTTGAAATTAACACAAATAAGGCACATGGTGGTAGTCAAAAGTAGATGACAGTTGAAGGTGACACAAACTTTTTACATTGTGGGTGTGACATATTTTTTGTAAATTCGTTTTATTTATGTGTGTGTGATTTTTGTTTGTTCATTTACAATTTTTATATTTTGCAATTTTTTTGTGTGAGGTTTGGTTTCAAAAGGATAGGTGTAGTTTTAGCGAACAATTATGACGTGCCCAAAAAATCCGAGATACACATGTTTAAAGACTATATTTAGTTTTGACTCTATACGAAGGAAAGGCCTAAAAAAATCCCCCCCCCCCAACCAATTTAGCTGTTTCGCGGCCCAAAAATATGTTTGCAATGCACATTCATATAAAGAAGTAGTGTTTCTATCATAATTATTAATTATTGTGATAATTATTGTGCTTACCTTTTTGTTTTTACCTGTAGGCCTATTTTAGACAGGGTCTGCTCGGGGGTCTGTTGAATCAGGGAGATTCAGATCTCCCTGGTCAAATTCATACACCACTGTCATATGCCTATGTTTTTTTCTTGGTGGGAAAAAACGTATCGAAACATATTATTATATAATAATATTGGCGCTAACAATAATATTATAGGTAATTTATTTTCTCTTTTATTTTTTTCTTCCTTTGATGGTATTTTTGTATGTTTATATTCTATTTATATATAATGTGTTCCATTAGTACCATTCTGTTCTGATGGTATGAACATAGTGATATTATGATTAATGTCATTTTATATTTGTTTCCCTCTTCGGGGAATTTGTTATATTAGACTGTATGATCCAGCTAAAAATAAAATTGAAGTTGCTGTACAATACCCCGTCACTTAATAAATTAGTATTTTGTTTTGAATTTTAGTAACTGAATAATAAAAGAAAGTACAATGTTTTATTTTACTCCCTACTCCCGTCGTCAAGCATTGGCAATAATAATATTTTACCAACAAATAAAAGACATTGCGTATGCCATATGGCGTAATTGATTCTATAACGGCTGGATAAACTCTAGCAATTATCGGAAACGTTTTCGGAGACCTTCGTCAATTTCCGCTCGATTGATTCCTGGCTATCTCCTCTAGCGGCCATCGCATAAAGGTAATGTGGGAAATACTACGAAATATACGTGTAAAATCTATTGTAATCATTGTCTTATAGTTGACATTTATCACACTAAAAGGAATAATATAAGTTAAGTACAGTATGTTCATTGAGTACATATGTTTATTTTTTTATTTATAGGAGAAAAACTTAAACAAGTAGCCATCCAAACGGCTAGTCCTACAAAGGGACTAGGCTACCGTTGTTTTTCACGTTGCAATGAGCTATAACATTTCTCATCAAGGAAAGCCACCCCAACCACAAAGCCAGCATCCGGCACATTCTCGGGGACAACAGCAATCTTCGTATCCTTTACTTATTATACAATATACATATTTTAAAACACAAATAAGCCATTTTCAATCTTCAAATAACTGGTAGTAAATACTAATAAACATGAATCGTCTTCCTGCTGAGACTACCATCCATCTCGGAGAGCCGGCGAAACGTGTTACACAAGGGCGGTGTAGTGTGGCTTCTGCGCATGGCAGAATTAAATTCATATTATAACATACGTTCTATTTGTGTTAGTTTTTATTTTTAATGTATTCAGTGTAAAATATGTCTAGGCCTATTACATTATTAAAAATGGCCCTAGGCCTATTAATTATTCTTTGTGGACCTAGTAAGTTAAGTAGTAACATGTATTTGATCCTTTCTTGATCTTGTGTATAATCTGTAGCCAGACCAGAGTACAGAAAGAAAATACTTTTCCTACGAAAGTAACTTCGTAGATAGAACATAGGCTACGTTGTGGTTACATTGTTTGTCTTCGTAACCTCAATAAACAACTTTCAATGAGCTATGTTCAACTTCATAGAGAGCTCATAACCTTAATAAACAACCCTACGATGTTCTTTGTGAAGTAACAAGGTGTGAAAATTAATGTGCCAAAGTTTTTACCAAAAAATATATATTTTTTAATCGTTTTTTTCGTTCATGTTTACCTACTCAACTGCAAATATAAATTTCCCACAATGTAAACGTATAGACACGTTCCAACACAGGTGAACCTGAATAAACTAGGCTATCTAATGAAAATAATATAGCGAACTTCTAGTCGAGCCAGAAACGTTGCTAACAAATAAAATCGTAACAAATTCATTCTAAATATAGTATCAGAACGTTCAGTCGACCGCTCAAAAAGAATACTGACAGAAGACCGTAATTAATACAGACCTAGTTTTTTTTGGTCACATTGCATGAAACATGGATACTCTATTTTACCGCAACCTCTCGCATGTTTTTTTTTCAAAAACTCTGTATTGGAGGGTAGCTGCCGTCTGGCGACGATAAAACACTTCATTAACTGGATTTTGTGTCAGATGACATAAAACGTAATACTCATCTATTAAACTGTTCCTAAGGCTTGCAGGTTTTTTCCCCTCCAAATTCTAGTCGGACATTTTTCGTAATAATAATTTAAAAGGATTAGAATATATTTATTTTGCATATATTTTGTTGGTGACCTAGACTAGGTGTCGTTTTTATAATAATATTTTTTTTGGCACTTACTTTTGCTGATGCCTCCTATTATAGTTTACAAATTCAACCACTACACAAATACATATTTTATGGTTTTAATGATAATTGCAGTAATTATCATTTTGTAACATATACCACATTTTACAATTTCAGTTAGCTGAATTTAGGTGAGGACACACAGTTAAAAACAAATTATTACTGCTTTTCTTAATAATTATTCTAGTGGCCATTACCCACGTGAAGACTACCAACGTCGACAAGCTTATCAAGTAAGTCAATTGATAACTGCAGTTATCAACATTAAAAGTAACTTTAAAAATGGCACAGAAAAACTTTAAAATGTCATGGTCTGAAGATCACCATGTCATCTCTCTTCGATGAGCTAACCTCTAAACTTGTGTTATGACAAAATTTAAAAGTTTTTTTTTATCCATTACTTATATGGGTGTTCACTACCTATTTAACGCATGCTTCTGCCACTGCATTGACAATTACATATATCTGTAATCATGCGATTTATTTGGCAAAGAGGCCAAACATTTTTTTCTACCAATTTTATTCCACAATCTAGTGCGAGCCTAGCTCCTCCATTTGCCATGCCTTTTTATTTTTTCATTTTTTTTAAAATTGCGGATTTTGAATTTTCCATGGCTTATTAAAGGCTTTGTGTTAGGGTTCAATGTCGTTGCTTCTCAATTGGCCATGACATTTACAATGTAATACATGACAATACAAGCCAGCGCAAAATTAGAACACAAGAGTACAGTAGAACTTTTGCAGATTAAGTAGTATTCTGTATTTGTTTGCATAGGGTAGGTATGACCATGAAGCAGAATATCTGTTTGCCTAATAACATTTATTGTATTGTGTGCAAAGGAGTTTCATAACAAATGATACTCCACTTGCTCCTTATGCTCATTTAAAATATTTTATCTCTTGCAGGGAAGACAAGCACGTCCAGGTCAATCTCCATCCCCAGGTGCTCCTCCACCCACTCACCCCCATGATCTTAATAAAGCTAGTATGGCTGGTAGGCCTACAGTAACCCCACCACCATCCCAGTCCGGTTCAATGAGTAATCCTATACAACCAAATGCTGGACAAGTTGTTGGCCAACCTCAGATACCAATAGTCTATCATCATCAAAGACCGGTAAGTGGGTCATTCCGTGTTAAAACAATCAGATCTCCTTGCACAGCCGTTTCAGATATATGACATGATGTAGTTTCCAAAATACAGGCCTGGCATTTTAAAATGCACAAATGTAATTTTCTCTAAATTTGGACGCGCTTACAATCTACAGTAGAAAAAAGAAGAATACTGCAACTTGTCCTACCTACTTGTTTGAAGATAGAATGTAGGTAGTCTAGGTGTTAGACTGTATATCGACATAATAATAATAAATAATTTAAATATTTTTTATTTTTTCCATATGCATAATACTCGAAACGCAATATACCGTAGGCAGAGTCATGTTATGACATTAAAAATAACAGTAAAACTTGTTTTCTTTGCAATCGCACAATGAATGGATCTTTACAATACTTACATTATACTGTACCATACCGGACAAAATGATTGCAGATTTTGAAATATGCGTTGTCCGTTGGCGTTGAAACTGTTGAGTTCGTTGAACTGTTTATTCAAACACACAATGTTTTGCTTTGAGTTTGCATTGAAATGGCAATCAAATGTTAAAGATGTATTGTCCCTTTGACTAATTCCGAAAAGATTTAAAAAAACAGATTTTAAACAAAAGTGGGTCATTTTGAAGTATCATAATAGTTATTAACTTTCACCAAAAACTTGTCGGGAAAAAAAATTATAAAGAAAAAAAACACTGTTCAGTATTATCCCTAAATAACCGTACCATATTAATACATTTTCACGCCTAACCCACAAAGGGTGATAATTAGAATAACAACACACTGTTATATTAATATGTTTATAGGCCTATCTGTAATATACAATACAACTAGCATGTTGCGGTAGGACTACGGTGCTGTAGCATATTATTCACGCCTAGTTGTAACCCACAAATAATTAGAATAATAAAACAATATAGAACTAGAATTTAATTCGTCACTTTGACGAATTATAGGTGATCATTTTTATCATTTTAATAAAATTAACATTTTTTAAACATGCATGTACGTTAACATACGATCGTTAAAAGTTGATGTACGCCATCCTATGACATGATGCATATACACTTATAGTGCCGAGTTCTACCTATTATGTGTCATACAATATGTACAGTATATACTGTATATCTATATACAGTGTAGCATAGGTGAAATTACGGGACTCATATCGTGTTCTAATTTTTTGGTATGATGGAATTTTCAAAATAAACTCGAAGATGACAATTTAGAAAGATAATGAATTGAGCAAATAAATATAAGGATTGGAAGAAAATTTGACACGTAGAAGCGCAATGCGCGGTCTTTGAAATTTGTATAACTTTGACTAAAGAAATTTAAAAACTACTTTTTAACTTCAACTGGCCATATGATAACATCACAACATCCGATAGGCTTAATTTTAATATGAATTCATATCTACATTTCATCAGCTTTCATAATAAGTTATAATCTTCAAGGTCACCTTTAATTCTGAAGAGCTATAAGATATTCAAATGTATGGTGTAGCTGAAATTACACGACCTACAGTAGGTTATTCAAGTTTTTACGCGTGATGACGTCATCAAAATAAAAATGTTGACAACTCATTAGAAGAATAATTAATTGAGCAAGCACATACTAAAAGTTGTGCGAAAATCGGGCTCAATAACAGAGATGGGCTCTGTTGAATGTGATAACCCACACAAAAAGATAAAAATTCCTAATTTTTAAATTCAAGTGGCCATTTGATGATGTCATACCATTTTGTACGTCTAATGTGTATATACATTTGTATCTACAACTGATTGGCTTCCATAATAAGTTAAAAAAATTGGGGGTCATCTGCCATTCTGAAGAGTTATATTCATTTTAAAAATCTTTATTTTTTTCCATTTTTAGCACTTTTGTACAATTAATGTGCGCATTTTGTCATTTTTAACGTGCTCGTATACCGTTATTTTAAGTCGGAATGGACTCAAAATTGCTGAATGTACTAAGGATTGTGATTAGAATGTGATTTATACATCAAATTTAATTTTTTACGCATTTTAAGAATCGTGCGTACAAAAACGCATTTTTGCGCAGTAATTTTTTGAAACGCGCAAATGGCCTAATTCATGCTCTAAAATTGATCAAAACCTAATTTTGCGCGTTTTAAATTTTTAACGCGCGATTTCACGTGCATGGCCTTGAAACGCGCAACTTTTTATTTGCTAATATTTTTACCCTTGACCTGAAGTTTACCTGTAGCGAATTTCATTAATATGTCATAATGAATTATGGAGATATGATTAATAATGTGATTTCACAAAATGGCGTATAAATGACGTCACGGATGAGTGATCACGCTGGAAAGCTAATTAGGATTAAGTTATTATTATTTGAAAGATATTCTGAAATTTTGGTAATCATTGACATTAAACTTTTTGAGATAATTGTTACACAAAATAGTGTACAGAAACAATAAAAAGAAAAAAAATAATAATAATTAAGATTTCATACAATAACAATAGGTGATCATTTTATTCTAAATGATCACCTAATAAAGAACGACTTTATTCTGATGCAAGATAATATATTATATGCAAGGTTAGGCGTTTTCTTTTTAACATCCTATTGTTATTAATAATTACATTGGCCTGCAACTGAATGAATTAGATGGGAGTTGCGAGAATATGCGAGAGAACAGCCAACATTTCAAACACTTGTGGTACTGGATAGAGTGGAGCGCTTATCAAAACATGCAACGTTTTCAACGCTATATAATTAAAAAACGTCTTCAATGAAGACTCTATTTTTAACGTATTCAAAACGCAAAAAAAAGATGGACACATCAAATTTTTTAGTTCTTTCAAATTACATTACAAAAAACAATGTAAAAAATTAAAAACCAAAATAGAGAAACATTATTTTACTTTATCTCTTGAATCCTCCTGAATCTCAAACCGCTAACAAATGTAGGCATAAAAAAAAATGAATTACTTCATCACTAACGATCGTTGTATAAGTCATAACACATGGGGTGTTTTTCTTGAGGAATCCGGGGTGGCGGCCTCATGTCTGTACAGCAGCAGGTAGTGCTGAAATAACTCATTGTTTACTTGACATGCTGATATATAGACATCGATTATAAAAAATAGGCCTGTATGTATAGGGCTGACCAGTTATGGGGCCCTGCTATTTATATCAGGTTCACCTGCACCCAATAATCTCTTTTTTTGCTGGCAACACAGCCTGGTAATATAAGAATATAAAAATGATCCTACAGTAAACGGACCCCAAACAGTACCATCGATATTCTTTTAATAGAAAAATAACATAGGAAGAGGAAGCAGCAGCAGCAGCACCTATTGGTCAGATGTTATTAATTGAATGAATATAAAAGGTTACTGAAACCACCCCATACAACACCGACTATTCTCATGCAGAAGAAAAAGCAGCAAATTCTTGGCCTGTGTCCCAACAAATAGTCAATTAAAATGCAATACTGAATACTATAACATTTTCTGTCGGCATCCTTAGTAGTCCGATCAACTGAACGTCGTTGCTATAATTTGAAGTGTCTTTTTTTTATCTTTGAAAATTAATTATGTTTGTATTCATTGTTTTTCATTCATGTAGTTTGTGTCTGGTGTTTTTTTATCATTAAAAAAAAAACCAGCGCTATCCTAATCGCGCTCCTTTTAAATGAAGGTTTTGTTAATGTGTGGCTGCAATGATAGTTCTGTTATCATTAACCATATCATTTATGTTTACAAAAATACAGTAACAAATTAACCAATGTTAATTGTACCAGTATGGATGCATAATTTTTTGAATTGTTAAAAAAAGGAACTATAATTGGAGTGGGGTGGGGGTTTGTTCCCCTGGCTAAATTTGCCATTGATTACTATTAAACTAAGTTATTGTAAATGTTTATATTTGCACAGATGTATATCCAGCGTTCAACTACGCCAATGAGGATGCAACACAGACCAGGTGCACAACCTGTCAATTATAATGCAGGTCAGATAATGTCAACGCAACAGCCACCTTTTATACAACCTGTTATGCCACAACATAACATCAACCTACAAGTAGGTGTTTACTCATCATTTCTATTGTTAATCAATGCCATTTGTTGTCGCAATTTAATTACAGTAGAACCTGTGTTTTACGTACCCTGATTTTACGTTCCCCTGATTTTACGTACGCTTAAAATAACCGATGACGTCATCATTTTCTTACATTGAGGGCGCAATTTAACAACAACAAAGCACACAAAGCCACAATCATGGCTGTGTGTGGAATTCTGCTGTGTGTTTGAGTCAAGCTACGCACGTGCATTTAAGCAGCGACTGTTTTTATTGATAGAAAATACAAGAACATTGATATTTTACACTTTATTTAAACATCTCACAGCCTGTATATACTGTACAGTACTGTACTTTTCTAGTTAGGCCTCACATCTTGCTAGGCCTGCTAGCCTGGCCTGAATATTTATTTATTTATTTATTTGGAATTACACCTTTAGATCGGTGGCACACTTAGCACAAAGGTGCATCCTTCACAATATAAAATATAACAATTAACAGAAAAGTAAAAAAAGGCAAAAGCAACTATCATCCCCTATCCGCCCCCCCCCCCCCCACAATTTACATCGATACATACAGTAGATCATTATTTTACACAATGAATACAAAACAAGATATAGTAAAAGTGTATAAAATAACATAAAATCAACTGATAAACACAGCTTATTACGAAAAACCCCCAACTCCTCCCCCCCCCCCCACTTTTTTTCAATTTACTTAAAGATGTATTGTCCCCCTGAAAAAAATTTTTTTTTCAATATTTTTGTTGAATAGGCCATTTTAATTGCACATAAAAGTTATTCACTTTGACCTCAATTTGGATTGAAAAAAATAATTTTTTACACGGGAAAATCGCAATTTAATGCAAAAATTTACCAACCGGAAGCTATTTGTCTGGAAGACAAATGTGTTCCGGTTTAATTTAACTCTTGACCTGAGTTAGCTCATAAATATTCATATTGTATGGATACATCGTGTGGATGATGATGCTTTCCAAATCAACAGCCAACAACGATAGCAATGCATGCGTGCGAGAGAGTCGAGTAGTGATGCGAGACGAATCTTGATGAAAACACGAAAACTATAGCTAGCAGAATGCTAAGTTAGAATTACAGTTGGTAACTTTGATGTTGAATCTTATTCATTTAGGTGAGTTTTTTTTCGCTAACAGGAGAGGCCTAGCTAGGCCCGAATTTGCTGCTACTGTACTACTACTACTACTAGGGCCTAGTAGCACTGACAGTCTCGAGTAGCCTAACTGCTGCCTAGAAAGAAGTAGAGTGTAGTACTAGTAGGCCTAGGCAGTACACTGCTAGCTAGGGCTACAGTAGACCATGGAGGTATGAAAATACCTCCATGAGTAGACCACCACCAGAAGGGATGTATTTTTGTTTTAATCATGATGAATCGGTTTAATTTTTAAAGATTTCAACTATCTATTCGGCAGTGAAAATAAAAAAAAAAAAGAAAATCTAAATATTGTTTTGGATGTTTTACTGATGCAATATTTTAAAAATATTTTCTGTATCAAATGCAATAGGTTCAAATTAACATTCCGCAAATAAACATTTTATGCAGATATTTTGACACAAATTTCTTTTTTTTTAGGTTGATTGATTGAACAGTAAGAGCAAGTAGTGAGAAACATAAAATGTATCGTACAGTGGCAACATTCACAATTTATTGAAACGTTTCTTACTAACTACTGTATTAAAATGACACTTTGTAATGGATGTGAGCGATCTTAGAAGACTATAGTATACTAGCTGTCGTAATTACTGCCACAATCAACACATTGATAATTAGTAAACAAATTGACACAAAAAACAATACAGGAATTCAATAAGATATACTGTATATATATATTTTATTAACTCCTTTTGCACTGTAATATTTACAGTAAAATTATGAAGTGTAAGTAAATTTGAAGAATTTATCCTGTGTACTGTTGTAGTAGTTTTTTTTTTTATTTATTGAATGTTATGTTTACAAAAAAAATTATACAATATTTTACAAGCTGGACAAGAACATATTGGCCGAATGCAGCAGGAGAGTCAGAAATATTTTTCCTGCAATATCCAATCATATTCCAATACCAAGTCTATCATTGTTGTCTTTGGGTGACCTCTGTTCCAGTCTTCATCAGCTCAACGTCTTTAAAAAAAGTAAAAGCAAAGTATGAAAATCTGTAAAAAATAGATCATGCATATTTAGTGCAAAATTGGGCTAGTGAAATTGCTTACTTTGACATAGTCAAATAAGTATACTACCTTTCTATGGTAATTAAAACACATTACTTATAATGTTATAACTTATAAAAAGAGAAAATAAATATTTGACTTACTACAGTACAGAGAACATTTGTTTGTGTTGTAAAATGGCTAAGCTGGCTTTTCCCCTCTGTCTACTTGTACAGTGCTGCTGGAAGGTTCTCAATTTCAGGCTTGTATTGCAACCATTTTCCCTGAAAAATGTTTGTTTTATTTTTATCATAAAAATTAGTTAAACAAGCTTCAACTGTAAATATATATATGGTACAGCAAGCTGGCTGTATTTTCGGAATGTAGCTAAGATTGATGGCATATAGCCTAGGCCAGTCTATGAAGAGTACAATGTATAGGGCCTAGCTGGGCATCTTCTGCAGGGACCCGATTGTCACAGTCTGCTTGCTACTAGGCTAGCCTAGTAATATGCAGCAGCATGTATTAATTATTCTAGGCCTAGCCCTGAACTGAAAAAATCCCAGGCTAAGTTAATTAATTTACCTTCCTGTTATTATTGCGTTATATATATTATTATATTTAAAATAACCGTCTAGGCCTACTTACCGACAAATTAACAGCTCAGCTTTACATATTTATACGATCAGGCCAGGGAAACCCACAGTCGAGTCGCGTCGATCTCTGGTGGTGGTGTTGTACATACAACGTGCATCGTCCATTGTTAGATCAGATCTCTGCTGTGTGGATGCTCATTAACATATCATGCATATGTATGAGTTAGCTCTACCGGCCTAATTTCTGAGCCGATGAGTTCGAAAAAATGGTAAACTTATTTTGATTTTTTTATAAGCGAAATCAATATTTTTTTCGGATTTTTTTTCGGTGGAAGTGAATAACTTTATGTTAACTACAAAACGGTCTATTCAAAATTTGATTTTTTTCATCTTTATTTTTCATTTTTTGGGGGACAATACATCTTTAATGTAGCAATGTAGATAACATAGTTATGAATAGAATAGAATAGTCTAGGCAAGGCCTAGCTAGTGACAACCTGCATGCTGTTCAATAAAGTAGACAAACAGGGTAGCCTTTATAGCTACGATCTCTACGTATTTGGGGTCAATTTAAGGTCAACCTTGATTTTACGAATCCTTTGTTTTACGTACGCCTTTCGGTCCCGTACCGTACGTAAAATGGAGGTTCTACTGTACAATATACTTTAGAAAAAACTTGCATTTCTTATTGAGAATATTTTTTGCAGTACCAACGACCATATACACCTCAATTTCAACAAACAATGACTGCCTACCAGCAACAACAAGCGCAATCGTTTTATCCAACAAGTCAAAATATTCAGCAAAGTAAGTAACACATTTTAAGAATCAATATAACTTATTACCAACTTTATGTTGTTAAATGAAATGGTTATTGGACTGTTTGCACTGGCTGCTGTGTCAGCGTCAATTTTGTTAAAGATTGTCTTAATCATCTTGGGTCACTTTTTTGCTACTGAAGATTGTTTCACTTAAATAAATGTTATTTCTTTTGTTTTGATAGCTTCATACATGCCAAACCAACCGATGCAACAAGCACCAGTTCCGACAATGTACCAACCGCAACCCCAACCTAGGTCTCAGCAACAACAAACCTATTCAAAGCCTACCAGAAATAGAAGTATCATCAAAATAGTGGATCCTACAACAAATAAAGATATTACTGAATCAATCATTGGAGAAAGCTCTCAATCAACTATTCCACCACAACCAAATCTTTCTACAACCTCTTCAACACCACCAATGGTATGCATGTTCCTCAATTTGTTAACATAAGTTATTTTAATTTACATTAAAATGTAAGATTAGATCATCGTTTATTTTTGTAGCAAAACTTACTTATACTAAAAGCTTATTTATATCATGTTCATTAGACTTTTTTTTCTATTTTTATCTTGCAGAATACAGCAACACCACCCTCGCAATCTGGTCAGGTTGACTCGAACCAAGCTATTCAAGCTCAATTTGCAAAAGAGGTAGCGCGTAGAGCCATGGCCCCTGAGGAGGAAAGCAGAAGGGAAGAGATTCAACAAAAAGTTGTCATTCCTAAAAGTATTCTACCAAGGCAAGATCCTAAGGTCAATAAACCTGCAGTGGTACATCCTGTAGCAGTATCTGTGGATGCACAGTCAGCAACCCCAGTACAGCCTAGTCTAGAGAAAGAGACAATTAATGTAGAAGAAATCCAATTGATACCGGTTGATGAAACTCAAGTCATCTCAAAACCAATACAAGTTGAAGAGGATTTAAAAAAGGAGAAAGAAACATCAGAAGAAGTTGTTTCTTCGAAAGAAAATTCTATAGAAAATGTACCTGAAAATATATCCAGTCCAGATGCAATTCCTGCTCAATTGACAAATAGCCAACCAGTTGCAATTCAGTCACAGAGTAACCCCGATACTGATGCTACAGATGCTTCTCAAGGTATGGTTGTTACAAAATATACTTGCTACATACATACAAATAAGACGAACTTGTATTTCTGTTATAAATCACATCAAAATTCTATCTGAAGGCCCTGGTATTCGCTGATGTATGTTGTGTGCCTTTATTAATAGGCCTGACATGTTTGTCACCATAGCACATGTATACGCTGATGTATGTTGTGTGCCTTTATTAATAGGCCTGACATGTTTGTCACCATAGCACATGTATACGCTGATGTATGTTGTGTGCCTTTATTAATAGGCCTGACATGTTTGTCACCATAGCACATGTATACGCTGATGTATGTTGTGTGCCTTTATTAATAGGCCTGACATGTTTGTCACCATAGCACATGTATACTCGCTTGCTCTTGTGTCATACCATACCAATTCAACAGAAATTGCCAGGGTCAGTCATCTCTGGAGTCTTTTTTATTTCAAAACCAATATAGCAAAAAGGATTTGCCAATAAAATTTGTAGCTTGATGGATTTAACGCAAATTTGTTGAAATGTTTTTTGCTTTGCTTTTGAAAAATGTACCACGTCTATCTATTGCTGTTCCGAAATGCTCATTTAAAGACACTAGACCTACAATTTTTGACGTTCCGTAAAAATAATGCATATGTACTACTTTAAAAACATTAAACCAGGTCATTCCTTGTCTTAAATGTACGTTTTATGGTAAATTATGATAAAAAGAGAGAAACCATGCACAATCTAAGTGGTTTGCGTCGAATGTCCTTTCCTGGATTGTCTTGGGCCTAGTTTAGCTAGACTTGGGTTTTGTATGCCTAGCTGGTAAATAGAGGTAACTAATGAACATGTACGCTAGCTGTAGCCTTCAGTACAGAATGAAATTACTGCAACTTTTCGTACAATCTCTCGCATGTTTTTTTTTTAACTAAGTACGAGGGGGTGGCTGCCTGCCGTCTAATGAAAATAAATCAGACATTAAGATTGTGTACCTGGATTTTTTGTCATATGACTCACATTTTTTTCCCCTCCCCTTCCTTTACACATGTCATAATAATAATTTTTTTTACCCAAGGTAGGATTAAATAATTTATAGTGTAGGCCGCCGAAATTCTGTCTGCGAGAGCTGAGGTTTACGGGGCCCGATGTCGTCTCGCCGGCGGATGTCCGGCCAAATTATGATAGCCTGTGTGTAGGGCGGCTACAAAAATTGACGTCTTCTAGCTTTAGATAGGATTTTAATTAGCAAACATTAAATTGTTTGTTTACATTGTCCATGCTTCTAAAGGTGATGAAAATGGTGTTTACTAACCCTACGAACCACCCTACGATTATCGTAATTCAATACATTGTAGGCTACGAACAATACTTCGTATACCACCCTACGATTAACATAACAATACATCGTAGGCTATGAACAATACTTCGTAGGCTACATTCAGAGAATAATGACCTACGATCTACTTGCTATGCTCACGCTACCCATTCGTGTTTTCGCAAATTGCGATTGGAGTAGTCAATTTGCGAAAACAAAATTATATCATTCGCAAAACTTGCAAAAATAATTTTTCCTTAGAAACTCAAACTTTGTCCTCTTAGTTAGGCTTCAAATGTTAAAGTTTTATGTAAACCACAACTTTGCCGCCGCCGTCGCCAGCCTATAATACGTGACAGCGATGTAGCGTTACTTGCTATCAATGACGTTTTTTTTGCGTCATTCGAACAAATTAAAACGAGTTTTCCGTTAGAAGGCTTATTAAATTGTACAGGCGAGTAGTTGTAAATCACGTTATCTGTAAATGTACACGCGGCCGACTAAGGAGAATTTATTTTATGAATAAACATGCGCAGTAATTGTAATTACAAACAAACTGCGCATGTGTATAGATGAAAATATCGCGAAATAACAAACATGCTGCATGGACATTCTGCCGACGTCGTAGTTCGTTTGTGGTGTGTTACGATGTTTTGGCGAGTGAATAAGAAGCATATAAAACACAAACAAAAACTATTTATTATTTTATATTGTTTGTGATGAAAAACTTTATCCAGGCAGGCTGCATTGCCGATAATTGATACAGGCCTGAAGCCGATCATACATGACTCGGCTGTGGCATAGTCAACCGTTGAATAGGCCTGCTATAGGCTATCTGGGGTAGCACTAACATTTCATTTTGTTTAGCCATTTGGCGAAAGTCAAAATATTTTTTTTAGTCAAATCAGTTTATCTATAGCCAAAATGGCTAAAGTCAAATTTTTTTATTTAGCCAAATGAATCGGTTTATAGACAAAATTTAAAATTTTGGAAATATAGTGGTAAAAATATTTTAGTCAATTTATCTATGTCAACAGGTCTATACACTGTTCCCTGAACATTTTTGTAAGGCATTGAGATAAAGAACCATGCCTAAATCACTGTATGATTAAAAAAAATATTTTTTTTAGTATTTTTTTTACATGATCAAAACAATTCTTCAAATTGTTTTTAATCATACAGCATTTATACAGTTATCAATTTACTGTAATAAGAAACATTTAACAGTTTTCTGAAATCCCCTGAACGCTATGTTACTTTTGTTTTTTACGCTTGGCTGGTCATGTTTGCGTGTGACGGCTTCCATGGCGTACCAGGCGAAAATCGTGTCCTAGAATCACCGCCGCGCAGCGGGTTAATGTTTTTAAATTGGGTATGCTCAAGAGGTGCGAAAGTGCAGAACCGCCGGCCTAGGCCTACAAAATTATGTACAACAACGCAACTGTATATCGTATGCTAAAAATATTGAGGAAAATTCCTAGCAAACGAACACTCGTATCGTTGTTAAAAGTAAGATAATATAGGCCAAAGCACATAGTACACGTCTTTCCATCCCTCAAGGCTGCGCCGAAGCGTTTCTGTCAGGGCGAGAAATTTATCCGATTATTATTTATTTACACAAAACAACACAGAAGCCGGCCGACCGGCCCCGCTCAGATGCACGTACGTGTGTGTTTAGCTAAATCCCCGTTAGACTCTACCATTTCCCGCATGTTGTTTTGTTTACACTACTGACGCACGAGGGAAGTTTATTAAGGCTAAAATATGAAACTACATTAAATTGGAAGACTCTAAAATGCATAACGCATACATTTTTGATTTCGATAAGATTAAGACGTC
Organism: Antedon mediterranea; assembly: GCF_964355755.1. Classification (NCBI taxonomy): domain Eukaryota; kingdom Metazoa; phylum Echinodermata; class Crinoidea; order Comatulida; family Antedonidae; genus Antedon; species Antedon mediterranea. The sequence goes on along the minus strand of NC_092672.1, from coordinate 14,546,680 downwards.
ATTCATCGAAGATACTATAATGTTTCTTTTTAATCTGAAAAGTACACCCCTATCGAAAAAATAGACAATCCCGGTAATTAGCCGACCGTCGGCTACGTAGTCGATCGTTTGTGCAGCGCACAACACGTGATAGTTTGGGTAGACTTCATCATCCATGTGTCGTGTAACGTTTTTCTCTCTGTGCAGTCTACCTCTGCTATCCATCTTTTTGAAATAACAAAGAGACGCCTGGTACAACGAAACAAGTTTACGAAAAATGGAGCTTAAACTTAAAGTAAACAACGTGATAACGAACAAAATAAATGCTTGGAGATCGACAAATGGACCTTTTAGTTGGACTTTATGCTTTCGCCAAAATGATTATTTAATTATCTATTTTATCATATGTCATCGCCAAAATGGCTAAAGTAGCCGTTTTATTTTTCGCCAATCTAGAAACGTTTTCGCCCATGGCGACTTGGCGATCGGCCAGTGCGAGCCTAGGCTATGGCCGTGGCGACTGGTATCGCGTCAGACCGGTGAGGCTGCAGTAGATAGGCCTAACATATTTTAATGTGGTCATGTTTTATTTTAATTTTAATCACAAATTTTGAATGAATAAAGTAAAAACAATACAAGACAACAATCTATATATTTATTTAATATATCTACCAAAAAATTTAGCCCTTTTCATGGTTTTTAAAATTTGCGACCTTTTGCAAATTTTGCGAAAGAAAATTTGACCTTAGCGTGAGCGTAGACTTGTGCGTAGGCTACGAAAGGTTACGCATAGATACAAAGCAGTAATTTCTTTCTGTACTGTAGCCTGACGTCTCATTTCTAAATTGTCTTGGCAAAATCAGCGACCTGGTATTTTCACTGAAGAGTTACGGTTCTTTTATTTGTTTACCTTTCACGTGATCGATTTAAGTACATCACATCACAATATGATAATATCAATCCGTGAGCAATGCATGTTGGAATGAGGCTGAAAAATTGCTCTACTAGCTAAGTTTTGGTTCTACTTTCAGAGTCCATCATTTAAATTGTTAAAAAAGTTATATGGTTTTTTTTATTATATTATATATTATATTATATCTTATTTAGTGGTTTTTAATAGCAACACTATTTTCACAAACACTTGCGAGAATAACAAGTTATAAAAACATAATACTTGTACTTTGTTCTTAAAATCTTAACCATGTAGTAAACATTCTTTAATCCAGTGAAAGAAAGTAAAAAGAAATCGAAAAAGCGTATGCAAGAGCTTGATAAGAAACTAGCAAAAGATGATGACATGTTTTCAGCTTATCGAACTGAAGAACACATAGAGGTAAAGTTAAATTCATTGTAAAGAAACACACACAAGAAGCATTGCAACTGGAAGATTACACAATATGTAATTATTGTGATAATGTGTGGTCTAAAAATATTTCTAGATAATTAATACTATATTTTTCTCCATAGGAAAGTACCAATGTAATACAAGAAACTGAATTGTTACCTGAAACAAAAGAACAAGTAAAACCAACAGATACAACTAAAGAAATGGAAGTTAAAGACCCATCTGTCATTGAAAACAAGAACACAGAAATTAATGAGAAATCTAGTCCTGATCAAATTGTAAACACAACTCAAGATAGAACTAATGTAGATACAAGTATAGCAAATGATAGTATAGCCGATAAAAATGTATCTACTCAAAACCAATTGAAAACAGATGAAATTGCAAATACAAATGTAACAGATCAAACTGAAAAAGAAGTATTAAATACTGACAAAAAGGAATTAGAAGCAGAAACAGATGTTTCATCAACTGAAATAGAAATAAAAACTGCAAAAGTACTTGAAGAAGAGGAAAAAGAAAATACGGCTCCCAACACAAATGATGTTACAGAAAACTCAAAAGTTAATGAAGAGGATACAAAACCTAATGTTAAAGATAATAAGATAGAACTGAAATACAAGTATAGGGAAGGTAAGGTGAAACTTTGCTCCTTGGGTATCATCAACACTAATAGTAATTTTAAAAACATTTTCAGCCCAGTTCATCTGAACTGTCTTGGTCTGGGACTTGCAGAAACCCAGTCTAGGTAGCCTAGCAGTTATTCGGAAATAGATAAAGGAGATAAATTACAGATAGATTGTGCATTTTTATTTTACATTTTATTTCTAATCAAAGCTCAATATATATATAGATATAATGAATTATAGAATAACATCCTTTTCATTAATATCATTTTAAAATAAAAAATTAACAATGGCTTAAACGTGTTGTTCATACCAGTGAGCAAAAATGAAGTTGATAAGGGCTGTTAGGCAAGAATTGTTAAATTAGTATTGTGTATGTCCATAGTTTAAAGAAAGAAATTATACAGGTGTTAAAATGACAAGAGATTTAAAACATATTCATTTCCCTATTGTAATAAAAACAATTTAGATTTTACATTTACTTAATGGTTTCTTGCAGATCAATGGAGCCCTATAAACTTGGAGGGCAAGAGGCAATATGACCGTGAATTTCTGATGCAGTTTAAAGATAACTGCATTGAAAAACCTGATGGGCTTCCAAAGATTCCAGAAGTAGTACTAGATACTGTAAGAGCTTATTATTTTTTGCGTGGAATAGCAAAAATATGTACAACAAACAAACTTGAAAAAGGATATATAAATATAGGCAAAATTTGTAGGAGATTTACCATAGCATTTTATTTTCAAATACAATGCGTTATTTTACTTGTTCTTTATTTTCTTAGGCAAATATAGGTTCACTGATTCGTTTAGATATCAAGAGTAACAAGCAAAATGATTTCATGCCTATGTATCTCAAGTCTCCAATCATACGAGTGAGTTTCTTTTTTTGCTAAAGATCAATTGTTTTTGTCAGATTGTAAAGTAACCCTTGAATGAGCATATTCCAAATAAAAATTCATTATAAACACTGAGCCTGTTTAAAGCTATATATTATACATATTCAATTCTAGCACAGTCCTGTAGATATATTTTATCACCTATTAAGCAGTTCTATTATTCATAGTAATATAATATATATATATATATATAATATAACATAATTTTGAAAGCCAATTTTTAAATGACAAATTAGTAATCAAATACGCTTAATTTATAAGGAAATTGATTTTTTAAGTAAAAAATTAGTTTTTGAATATATTTTTTCTAAACTTCACCATTGACAATTTAATATTTAAATGATCCTAATCTATATATTGTTTCAATAACAGGGGCAACAACCAAATTTTAATTCAAGAAACTCCAGCAAAGTAGGACGTGTCATTGCTGGAAGGAAAGTTATTAATTCAAAGTCCTCGGAAGTAGAACTGAAGAAATCTGAAAATGCTTGGAAACCAGGTAGCACAACTGGTGTCTCTGATAATGAATTGCAAACACAGGTATAATGTCATTACAAACATAAATGAATTGATAAAATAAAAAGGTAAAAATGAAAGTTAGGTTAGGTTACGTGACTAAATTCATTAAAAAAGTTCCTTATGAAACAAGGCACAAGTGGCAACCTCCTGTAAGTGGGTGGATAATTGCAGGGTGTTGAACTACAATTACTATAACTTTTTAATAAATATCTTTTTTATTAACACATTAATAATCCCCAATATATACTTGTCCTATTTAAACTAAAACATTTTGTCTTCATTTGTCTTTGTTGTCTTGTAGGAAGTTTACAGGAAATTTAAGGGAATTTTAAACAAGTTAGCACCCCAGAAGTTTCAAAAATTAACCAACCAGGCACTAGAGCTGCAAATTAACACAGAGGAACGACTTATTGGTGTCATTGACCTCATATTTGAGAAGGTATTTTGTGTTCACACTTTTAAAAACAGACAAGATTTTATATGCATTAATCCTAATGTTTGTTTCCTTAATTAATATAATTTTTTGGCATCAGAAAAAAAAGATAAGAATGGCAATAGTTTCTCTAATAATACTGCAGAATAAATATTATGTCAGTTAACAGTTGAAATTGTTTAATTATTTATTCGGCTACTAGGCCTACTTACATGTATCAACTATTGTTTAATTCCAGGCTTTGAGTGAACCTAACTTCAGTGTTGCTTATGCACACATGTGTCGGATGTTATCACAGGTAAGTATGTTGAAAGATAATTCCATTGAGGGTTAGCATTAACATATGTCAAGGCAGAAATCTATAGCAGTGTTACACAGCCCACAAAATCTATAGCAGTGTTACACAGCCCACAATCTGTAGCAGTGTTACACAGCCCACAATCTATAGCAGTGTTACACAGCCCACAATCTATAGCAGTGTTACACAGCCCACAATCTATAGCAGTGTTACACAGCCCACAATCTATAGCAGTGTTACACAGCCCACAATCTATAGCAGTGTTACACAGCCCACAATCTATAGCAGTGTTACACAGCCCACAATCTATAGCAGTGTTACACAGCCCACAATCTATAGCAGTGTTACACAGCCCACAATCTATAGCAGTGTTACACAGCCCACAATCTATAGCAGTGTTACACAGCCCACAATCTATAGCAGTGTTACACAGCCCACAATCTATAGCAGTGTTACACAGCCCACAATCTATAGCAGTGTTACACAGCCCACAAAATCTATAGCAGTGTTACACAGCCCACAAAATCTATGTATACTGAACTACTCAACTGAATGCAGAATTCAGATTTATTTTACCTTAAATGTTCGTCAATATTCTGTAATAGCCTGGTGGAAAATTTAATATAAATATATATTTTTAAATTTATATTATAGATTGAAGTGCCCATTGCAGGAAAAGAAGGTCAAATAGTACAATTTCGGAAGTTGTTACTAAATCGATGTCAACGGGAATTTGAAAGTGAATCAAAAGATGAAAATCTATTAAAAGAGAAAAGAAAAGAAATAGAACTTCTTCCAGTATGTATCTAGTTTTATTCAACAGTAATATTACTGTAACATTAATCTATAATTCATGATTTTTCATATAACTAAAAACATTAATATTTTAAAATTAGGAATTCTTTATTTCTAGCGTGTTGTATATTGTTAAAAGCAGTAAATTTTAAAGCATTATACTCTTGATAAAACAATGCACAAGTTTGATCCACTATGTGAAAAAAAAATTTGCCTTGTACAATTTATGTACTTTCTGAGACATTCTTAAAAATGTGCAAACGTAATTTCCTTAGACTTTAAAAGTTTATAACTCAAATTGGGAATTCTAACTTATTCCAGGCCATAGTATAGAGATCACGTAAGACTTATTTCGTGAGATAAAGTACCCAAAATATGAAATGTATATTCTACTTTGTCTGAACACAGGGTGACCTCGAAACTCGACAGCTAATACCAATCCTGAGTTATGAGCTTCCAAAGTCTTGACAAAATTGTGTTGGCGAATGTTTACAAACCAAGCCTCTTCTTTGTGGGAAAGTTTGTTTGTTGGTTTGACATGCATTCATGTACCTAATCTGGGGTGTCTTGCCTTTCACACAGTTTATAAAACTATGTAGAGTTCTGCGGTGCTGACGTCACAATGGTAGCTGGCGCAACCAAAAATGCGTTCAACGCTATATGTTGATAAACACTATAGATTTGTGTTTCTATCAAATTATGTATCTTAGATTGATTTTTTTTAACTTCAACTGTAGTTGAAAAATAAATAGATTATTAAAAACAAATATGTAGTGATCTTTTGAAATTTTAGTTTGTTTCTATTGAAAATTATTAAGTTTTAAAATGACTACTTCAATAAGCCTATTCCAAACCATTTGTGAACTAGGAGTCACTCAGGCAGGTTGATGGCATTTTTTGGTTGGCTACCAACCTTGCAGCGCCACCCACCGTCGTCATCTTGATAGTCTTCCCTGCTATTAATTTATTTTCGTAGAGAATGCCTGACATGATTTTTCAATTGCCCTGGGCAGACTATTTTGCAAGCACTGATTTGTTTGTGAAAATGATGCAGGATATCATTACTATCGCTTTGACTGAAAGTTGGTATCTGTAAAATCGGTTCTTAGTTTGTGATGTATATATTAATCAGACATTTATTCAGAACATAGTAAAAAAAAAAGAGTAAATTTTAATATTCTCCTCCTGCATGAGCTGAAACATGACAGTTATTCCCAAAAATAACCCCTTAATTTGCAGCCATGGTATAAGAAATTAATTTCCTGCAACTCCTGATGGTACAGCAATGGTTTTATATATATAAACATTTTTTTTTTTATCATGCAGGAAAATGAACGAGACTCGAAGAAAGATGCGTTTGAATTAGAAGTGATTGCGGCAAAGCGACGGTCACTTGGAAATATTAAGTTCATTGGTGAATTATTTAAAATTAAAATGTTAACTGAACACATTATGCACAACTGTTTGGTACAACTGCTTAAAGCAGCTGATGATGAATCATTGGAGTGTATGACCAAGCTTCTAAGCACTATTGGAAAGGAGCTAGATCATGAAAAAGCCAAGGTATGCACGCCTATATTTAGTCTTTGCTGTCAACCTCTGATTAACTTTTTTAAAGGTCATAGAATTGTACCTTTTCAGTTGTCTAACTTTGATAGGAATGGACAAGGAGAACTAATTTATAATGGAATTTATCTGAACTTATTTGATATAATATATGTATTTTCTTTTGTACAGTTTCGTATGGATCAGTACTTCAATCAGATGGATAGAATTATCAGAAGTAAAAAAAATAGCAATCGTATACGATTTATGCTGCAAGATGTAATTGAACTTAGAGAGGTAAGTAGGTCTACATTTGTTTGTGCACAAAATCCAAATATTAGTCTACATAATTTGCCCATAGAAGTAAATATCTCCCTTCCTTTATTTATTAGAACAATTGGATACCAAGACGAGAAGATAGTAAGCCAAAAACAATAGATCAGATTCATCAAGAAGCTCGCGAAGAAGCGGTGATGAAAAAGGTGGAGGCAGTACAAGCCCAAGCTAACAGAAAAGCTAACAGAGGTATGCAAATGTACTGTATTCCTAACTGTAACCATACCATCTACACCATACAAATTTAAAATGTACAAATTTTCCCCTTGAATTTTGTTTCCACATATAATCATGTATTATATCGTCAGTAATTCCACAAAGTGACACCAATGTGGCTGCAGACACTACTCGTGTGAAATGGATTTTGTGTTTTTACAAAGTGACACCAATGCTCAGCCTTAACTTGCTAGTTCATTAATTAACAAGTTTACACCTTTTAATAGCTGAATTGTCTAGCATTACAGGCGTGTAAATAAAATATAGAAATGAAAATGTCTTTAAGCTAAAATTGTGTTTTGTGAAGCTCTCTACTAAACCATGTTTTTCACGAAACGCATGGTAATGACAAATGACTACGCGGTTAGTGTGTCTACGTGGTGCCGCTGATGATATTTATGTGAAAGCATGTTTCAAAATAGATAAAAAAACTTTTGCTATGATATTTTTTGAAATTGAAAAAAATTGTTTTTAATGTTAATATAAATAATTGATTATCAAATGTGCAGTAGTTCGCAATGATCGAGGTAGCCTTCAAATGGACGATGGTGAATGGAATGTAGTTGCTAAAGGAAGTGGACGTCCTCAACAGGTTGATCCAAACAAATTCAAAGTTACCAAGGTAAAACATGTTTGTTTTTTTACTTCTACACACACACACTTGCATACACAGGGTTAACACACAAATTGGCAATTGCAAGATAATTTTTGGAATAATTAAGTCATTCTGTTTTATTTTAGCAAGCCGTTGACGATAATGTGCAATTGGGGCCAGGTGGTAGACCAGGTTCATTTGGTGGTTGGGGAAGGGGAGCTAGTGGTGGTGGAACTAAGCCATCAAGCAGTTCACAAGAAAGGCCTTCAAGTCCAGCTGCAAATCGCTTCTCTGCATTATCTGATGAACGACGATTTGCTCCCATTGGAAGGTAACACTTTGCAAACTTTGATGACGACCAATGAGTGTAAAGGCTCAATATTTGTTTATACCTAGGCTTAATCATATTTCTATGGCATGATCTACAAATTATTTCTTACGCTATTTTCAAATACCGTAACAAAAGCAATTTAACTCAAAAGATGCGAATATTTTTTTTAGGCAAAATCCATCTACACACAATCTAATTCACTAAAAATTTAGTTTGTATAGCTGATTAATGTTTTATTCTGAAAACAATGGCAAACACGCGTCAGCATGTTTCTGAAACCTAATAAATACCCTAATTCATTCAGAATAATTGTAGTATAACAAGTATTCAACCAGAAAAATTTCCAATATCTGACTAGTAGTGATTTTTTTTAATATAAAATATTTTGATTTTCTTATTTAAGTAACTTAATATATGCATTACTGTAAATTTCTAATTGACCAAATCTTGAATTTTTCTTGTTAAAGGAGTTTAGGTACAAATAGTAGAGAAAGAGATTTTCGAGGGGGTCGGAGTTCACAAACTAAACGAGGATCAAGAGAAAGGGATGACCGACCAAGTCGTGATAAAGATAGGCAAGCAGCTATTGACACTGTTAAAAGAATGTCTGCATCTCAAGAGCGCAATAGAGGTAAGCATATGAAATGAAGAATTTTGTATTGATTATTCAGGGTTCAGCATCCTTAAATTCCTTGAAAGTTATGGAAAATTAATTACTTTTTTCAAGAACTAGAAATTGAAATTTGTCTTTGAATGTCCTGAAAATTGTAATAATACAGAAATATAATATGAATTCTTTGTAATAATATTTTAAAAACACTGAACAATATTATTATACAGATATTGACTGCTTAGAGGTTAAATATAAGATTTGACATCCCCGAGGGAATGATATTAAGTTCGAGGAAATATATATTCCCCGAGAACTTAATATCATTCCCGAGGGGATGTCAAATATTATATTTAACCGATATAAAAGGCAATATCTGTTATATTATATAGCCAAGAACAAGTCTGCTGGGTTGGGTGAAGCTAGGCTAAGCCTCCTATAGTATTTGTATTGTATTTAAACAAGCCTGCCTAGACACCTTACCTTGCGAAGAATAATATACAGATAATTACTAATTAATGATTCCTTGGCAATAAAATATTCACTTAGGCCTAGGTCGTTTAAATTAACAGAAGAATTTCCATCAATAAGCCTATTAAAAATAATAATATTATAATCAGGTAGGCCGAATAAACAATTTGTCTTCTTCTCGATCTTCGAGGAGCCGAATCACCGGATGTTCAGCGCGTACTAGTTACTAGGTTACTACCGTGAGTATTGACCAATCACAAACGGTGTTTCATCACATTTAGGGTGGACTTATAACAAATGAGGGCGCTATGTATGCATAGTTTAAATAGTTTAGATGATTAATTTCTTCAAGCAACTTTTGTGGCGCAGCGGTTGAAGCGTTGTCCTGCGATGGAGTGACAATTCCACCCGAGTTCAAGATCGATTAGATGACTTTTGTTTATTTATCGGCAACGCGAGTGTTGGCACATGAAAATTACACAGTCAATATCATCGTACTCGAGAATCTATATGTTTAATGACAGGGGACACGATAATTACGCGAAAATTACACAGTCAATATCATCGTTCTCGAGGATATATACGATTTACGATCCTCGCAGCGGTAGTCATGTGATGCAGTTTCAACCAATCACGTTAGCGTATTTACATAGGCTATGTAATATAAATAATTAAATGACACCCCTAGATGGCCAGAAATGGTACTCGTGCATGTAAAATTCGCCGAAAAGGATACTGCATAGCGCACTAGAAAACAGCAAAACGATGAAGTTACTTCCGGTACGGTAATAATTATAATCAATTACAACAAATATTAATATTATTTTTCCCTTGTGCATTGGCCATGAGTCATCGATCAAAAACGGAGGCAAGTGTAAAGTATGGAGAAAAACATCTCCAACATGGGATGGTCTCCCTTATTTATAAATATCTCATCAAAACAAATTGAGCAAAGCAAACAATACGCTGGAAAGAATGTATTATTGCTAAAAAATAAAAAACAATTAAAAACCAAATGTGTGTTCATGATTTCCTTAATGAAATAGTGAGCGGTTTGATTTTTTTTGTATTTATGCCTTCTAAAAATAATCCTACGGTATACAAAAAGGGTATTTGAACGTGGAACTGCAATTCGGAATCTTAATTATACCCGATCCTATAATATCAAATGACCATGGTATCACCAGCGCGGTGACAAACAGCACCCTTTGCAGTACCGCCAGCGAAGGCATGTTCTATGACTACTCTAGACAGGAAGTCGGTGATTGGCGAGTACACAATAGCCTGCACTGCTGTTGCATGTCGCATTTTGTTCTTTTAGCCTACTCGATTCCCACGCGTATTATTAGTACTCTTGTCAACATAAACTGAGTGAACGCAAATTATTTTAATCATAATCGTATAATAGTTTAAAATTACATGTACAATATCATCTCTCCAACTCAACATATCCTTGTATGCAAGACAGTAGTACTAATATTAAACATAAACTGATTATTTACTTGATTAGGTCCAGCTAAAGTTGTTGAACCATCACCTCCAGTACAACCAAAAAGTGAGGAGCTAACAGAACCAGAAATGCTTAAGAAATCGAAAGCAATTATTAATGAATTTATGCATCTTAAAGATAAAAAGGTAAAATAATTTATATAATAATTCATTTTATTTATATCTTTATCGTATTTCAGTTTATTTATTATTAGTCACATAATCAGTTCCAGCTTTTTTTTTAAATTCTTGATTTGCTGAATTAAAATAAGATAAGTGCCACTTTTTTTGTAATTATGAAATTGCAAAAGCTAAATATGAAATGGCCCTTATTTTATTCAGCAACTCAAAGAGTAACAAAATCTGTTTGGCACACTAATCGAGCTGGCAAACACAACAAACCTTTATAAATGTTTTAAAAAGAAATATACATTGCTTGGTCTATAGGAAACACTAATGTATTTTTTTTACATTATATTGATAATTTCAAATAATGACTCGCTTGTTATTCTGAACCGTTCTTATACTTTTAGGAAGCCATAGAATGCGTGACAGAACTTGAGAATCCAAATCAAATGCACCTGTTTGTCAGAGTAGCCATCGAAGAAACTCTAGAGAAAACGGAACAAGCAAGGAAAGTTGTTGGGGAGTTGTTAAATGAATTAATTACATGCAAGTTGTTAAAGGTTATGGATTATAATAAAGGGTATGTTTATTTTACTCCTTTCTGTGAGGTGTGACTGACCAATAGATTGTATTATAATGAAACCGTGTCTACCATTATACACCAGGCTAGTACTAAATTGAGCCATGCAAACATGTGGAAAAATAATAGCTGTGTCCAAAGATCCAGTAGATAATCACATTCAAATTTTAAATTCATTTGTTTCTTGTAGATTTCAAGTTATACTAGAATTTGCTGAAGACATGGCTATTGATATTCCATTAATTTGGAAATACCTAGCACAGATTATATCTCCAGCCATTTCAGGTGGTTCAATGGAAATGAAAAACCTGTTATCTTTGTTACAACCTGTGAAGGCTATAGGAAAATCTGGACAGCTTCTAGCTGAAGTACTTAAAACTCAAGCTAAAGAAATTGTAAGTTTATTTGATAAAACTAATCGTTGGAAACGCTCTACCATCCCTAACATTATTGATAGAATGAATGAAGCTTCTAAAACTAAAACCTTGTAGGTTTATTACATTAATAATAATTAACGAATTAGTAATTACTGCATGCTTTGGTTTATCTGGGTCTTTTGGCATTTTAAAGAATTTTAACGGCTTTTTAATGATCTGATTTACTGTGTACTTGTATATATTACAGTATATTGTTGTGAGTCTTTTTAATTTTTACGTTGTTTGCAGAATTTTTCAGCCGTTGGGCTGCCTTCTTTTTGTACCATTTATGTGTTTTTTTATGAATAAATACCTATAATATATCAACTACCAATATTTCTCCAACACTACATCTACCCTTGCACACATACTGTCTTCGTGTAGCAAAAAGGACATTCTAATTAATAGTAATATTTCAATTAGTTATTTTTCCCGATTAAAGCACGAGATCACAGATTTTTTTTTAAATAAAAAAAACACATTATTTTGTATTGACAGGCCTTGACCCTTTTGTCTTGTTGATAAAATGTCCTTTCAGAGGTTAAAATAAAAGCCCATAGACAGTTCACCGGAAAAATTACTCAATGCTGTAACGGTTGAATGAATGTAGGCTGTCCTATCGTTACCTTATTAACTGCGTTTTGTCTGAATTTTGTCTGCGGAAAAACTGCGAGGGTATGGTACATGTTTTCTGTACTGTATATGTATTTAAATTTGAACTGTGAATTTCATTGATACAATTAGTTAGTCTTGGTAAACAATATCCGATTGGTGTATTCTTACAGGGTGCTACAGTAATTGCTGAACAATGGGCTGCATCTGGTCTTGAACTAAAACAGTTTTTAAACTCTAACGAAGATCTAAAAGAATTCATTGAGCGTCGGGTAAGTCACCAACCAAAAAACTGTTACCGAATATTCTGTCATGAATACAGACCTCAGATTTGTGGATTTTGGACCAGTTTGAGGGGAAGCAAGGCCATTTAAATAATAAATTATCGAATATCCCTATTACTTGGAGTTTAGGTCAACCCTAAGTATAAGTATAACTTAGCCCTGTATTATTGTTAGAACAAATATCTACTACAAATGTGTTTGCAACTACTGGAAATAGCTATTACATACAGTAAATACTGTAAAAAATGTATGAAGCTTAACATTACTTTATTAATAAAGTAGTTTTAAATAATAGGTCCACCTACACTGAACACACAATTTTAATAATGCATTATTTTGCACCAAAATTGAAAAAGCCAATAAACCAGAAGTGGGTCGCTTCTCATAATCTACCAACTCTCATAATCAACCACCTCTCCCGATGATCACTACCTCTTTTAAGTGACCACCTTTTAAATGGCCACGTCCTCTCACAAGGATCACTTCTCATAATCAACCACCTCTCGTAGGTAAACATGCAACAACGCAAAAGAAAAAAGTGATTAAAAAAAACATTAAAGAAAATAAAATCAGTTTTTAAAAAGAACATTGTTTATTATGGGTAATTCTTTATTGATTATTTATTGGCTTTTATTTTACTTGAAATACCAATATAATTGTTTGTTTGGTTTAAGGAGTTGGGTTTTCTTCAAAGTGCATTGTCTACCTCATCTACCAGTATGAACCTAGATAAAATGCAAGCAGAACTAAAGTATATTCTAAAAGAACAGAATTCTGAAAATGAGGTAGTCTTTCAATGGATTGATGTAAGTTATATACTGTTTATGTTATTTATTGTTATTGTTTTTATTATTCAACCCATATAAGGATAGACAGCCCTGGAATTTCAGTTTAGCCAAGGTCTGTTCATATCAAGATAGCATTTTTCTTTTGTGTAAATCCTTTGTTCCTTAGTATCAGTTTTTAAACAGACGTTTAAAGCAGATAAAATTACATAAGTTGGCTTGGAGTAAAGTTCTCCTCCTTCGCCTCTATGGCAACCCTTGTGTGTACCACCACTGCATAGAATTTACCACTGCAAGTGTGATTGTGAAATAACAAAAAACTGTTCCGTAAAATGGTATAGCTAAACATGTTTACACAGACCACTAATTACACGGCCCACTAATTACATGGACCACTAATTACACGTATCACTAATTACACCGACAAAAAATGGTAAACGCTCACGGTTGAGCATGGTCGATCTGCCTTGTGGGATCAGGGCTTGATTTATCAAAGATTTTTTAGCGAGGCCTACATAATTTTGCTCGCCGGCCGAGAGTTTTGTGTATTGTATATCAGGGTTGTTCTCACCAGCATGTCATGAGTGGTGGTCGGCAGAAAAGCTGATCTCTCTCACACTCGCCATAGATCATCTGTGTCGTTGTCTGAGGTGGTATAGGGAGAAGTGTGTCGGTGGGGGAGGGGGTTTTCAGCACATTTATACCTTAGAATATGCACTTTTATAAAATTGCCATTGTTTAAATCTTTTTCTGATGTTTGGAATGTTTTTTAATGTTATTTAGAATTCTAAATGTAGAGTAGCCAGCTGGTCATTTAAAGATTTTCTTTTAACAGCGAGTGATATAATTGACACAAAATTGTACTTATTTTTTTGCAGAGGCATTTTACCAATATAAGAACTAAAGAAAATGACTTTATTCGTGCACTAACAACAGTTGTATGTGAAAGTGCAATTACGGGTAAGATTACATAGTTTAAAATTGAATCCAAATAAAGATCAAAGCTTTCAATCATGACATCCCTCATTTTCTGGAGTTATTAAGCCTAGCTAAAGAAGATAAAAATTTAGCGTCTTTCATAAGATTGACAATTGTCGAATGCCAGACATTTTGTACTGGAAATTGTTGTCGTCCTTGTGTTAACAAATAATTAAATGGGAAGAATATTTTTCATTGACTAATTTGCAAGATTGACAAACATTGTCCCTGTTTACTACAGTAGTAGGGAATTTATTAAGAAAGTAGGCTAAAGAAAGCCAACAATCATTAACAACAACAATGATTTGTATGTAAATTTAAATGTGACTTGCGCAATGCAAGTTATTTGATACACATGCCGAAACCTACCAAAGCATTGTTGAACGTAAAAGAAGTTTGTTAGAGCAACATTTAAAAGATCATTATGATTCTTGTTTTAGTGTACTCTGGAAATTTAAAAACAAATTTGAAATACTTTTTTAGCGTTATTTTTCTTTTGATTTTCATTTGTTGAAATCGTGATCTATTCAACTCATGAAAATATTGTGTACTAATAAAGTGTAGATAAAATTGTAAAAGATTCATATCAATTAACTTGCAACAGATTAAATATATTATTGATAAATTGTTTTCTTTAGGTGAAGGACCAGCAAGTCGAGGAGACAGTGATATGCTAAAACGAAGAGCACCTTTATTACAGAAATATATTGACAGTAAAGAAAAAAGGGAGCTGCAAGCCCTGTTTGCTGTGCAGTCGCTTAACAATAGTTTAGCGAATCCACCAGGTACAATATACAAACATTGACCAATTATTGTACTGTGTGGCATGGCAGAAACTCTAGCTTGCTAGCTGGATTGCTGTTTTGACACTTAATGTTATTTTACTGGTTTATAATTCATGAACTATATTATTACTTGTTGTATATTTATTGATTTTTTTAAATAATTTTTTTTTTTTTTCCATATTTTGATTGTAATACAAGCATTATTAACTGTGTGCTATTGCTTTTGTACGTAAAATGCAGGGCCCCAATGGAAACCAGTTCTTAACTGTTTGGGCTACCCTGGGTAAATAAATGTAAATAATAATAATAATAATTACTAAATTGAAAATGTTTTCACAAATGGGTTTGAATTGCATTGTTTTACCTAATTAAACTGGTAAGAATCTAGACTTGTAGAGTAAAGTCTTACTAATTATGTAGTCCTTACTTGCCTTTAGGACATCATCTTTTCACATCATTTTTGCTCGAATGTACACACAAATGATTGATCTTGCGCTTTTAATACTGTATTATTAAATTTAAATTAAATTCAAATTCTTTATTTTCAGGTCTTTTACGACTTTTGTTTGATGTTCTGTATGATGAAGATGTAATCTGTGAAGATACTTTTTACAGCTGGCAAGACTGTAGTGACCCACGTGAATCCGAAGGTAAAGGTGTAGCGCTAAAGTCTGTCACTTCGTTCTTCACATGGTTAGGCGAAGCAGAACCAGATGATGGACCTGATAACTAAACAAATGCGGGACGTCAATAATGAACTTCTGAACAAACAGTTACTTGATCATTAACTCACTAGTTATGACCTTTGAACTTGTGAGCGAGTAGGTTGTTCACCAATCCAGGATCTCTTCACACAGGTGTTCTCATATAGTCTATTTTATTTTGTCGGTGTGCATACATATCAAAAGTGCAGACCAGTAGAATTCTTCCAGTTATCTAACTATTGGTCAATGAATGAATATATATATACATATATATACATATCATTTCATAGCATTTCATAAGAAATGCTTTAAGTGAAATTGAAATGCTTCCATTTGACAAAAAATAAAAAAATAAAAAAAAAAATCTGAAAATAATGGAAACAACATTTTTGTTTAGTAAATGAGACATGAAATGCTAAAGCTGAAAAGGGTTGGGTGATATTTTGAAAAATGCATTATTATAACTACCTTTGGTGGTGGAATAATTGTTATTGAATAAGGCCTTGGAAATGTTATATAGAATTAATAATAAAGCATTACTAATTGCTTTGACCTATTGTTTTTTGTTTACTACCTATTATTTCCAAATGGAAAATATTTGTTTTGTTTGTAATCAGTAATAAAGAATATTTAATTTTTATATTAAGTAAATTTTTATGACAAATAAGGATAATGTGAAGCAATTAATTTGAGCCAGTTATGTTTCCAATGCAACATGCATTTAAGGAATCTTTATAGCTTCCAATTAAAAATTTATAACAATTAATTGGAATTAACTGAGCTTACAATCTGAATGCAACTATGTATTAATACAGAATGATGATTCATGGCTGCTGTACTATATTTAAGAAAAACAAAGAAAAAAAAATAAAAAAAAAATTATTTAAGGTTTGTCAAATGTACTTTATTTGTATTACTGTAATATTAAAAGTAAAGTAGTGGTAATATCAACTTGAGCCCAGGCTGTTTGGTGGTGGTGCAGTAAAGTAGTGGTAATATCAACTTGAGCCCAGGCTGTTTGGTGGTGCAGTAAAGTAGTGGTAATATCAACTTGAGCCCAGGCTGTTTGGTGGTGGTGCAGTAAAGTAGTGGTAATATCAACTTGAGCCCAGGCTGTTTGGTGGTGGTGCAGTAAAGTAGTGGTAATATCAACTTGAGCCCAGGCTGTTTAGTGGTGGTGCAGTAAAGTAGTAGTAATATCAACTTGAGCCCAGGCTGTTTGGTGGTGCAGTAAAGTAGTGGTAATATCAACTTGAGCCCAGGCTGTTTGGTGGTGCAGTAAAGTAGTGGTAATATCAACTTGAGCCCAGGCTGTTTGGTGGTGGTGCAGTAAAGTAGTGGTAATATCAACTTGAGCCCAGGCTGTTTGGTGGTGGTGCAGTAAAGTAGTAGTAATATCAACTTGAGCCCAGGCTGTTTGGTGGTGCAGTAAAGTAGTGGTAATATCAACTTGAGCCCAGGCTGTTTGGTGGTGCAGTAAAGTAGTAGTAATATCAACTTGAGCCCAAGCTGTTTGGTGGTGCAGTAAAGTAGTGGTAATATCAACTTGAGCCCAGGCTGTTTAGTGGTGGTGCAGTAAAGTAGTAGTAATATCAACTTGAGCCCAGGCTGTTTGGTGGTGGTGCAGTAAAGTAGTGGTAATATCAACTTGAGCCCAGGCTGTTTGGTGGTGGTGCAGTAAAGTAGTAGTAATATCAACTTGAGCCCAGGCTGTTTGGTGGTGCAGTAAAGTAGTGGTAATATCAACTTGAGCCCAGGCTGTTTGGTGGTGCAGTAAAGTAGTAGTAATATCAACTTGAGCCCAAGCTGTTTGGTGGTGCAGTAAAGTAGTGGTAATATCAACTTGAGCCCAGGCTGTTTAGTGGTGGTGCAGTAAAGTAGTAGTAATATCAACTTGAGCCCAGGCTGTTTGGTGGTGGTGCAGTAAAGTAGTGGTAATATCAACTTGAGCCCAGGCTGTTTGGTGGTGGTGCAGTAAAGTAGTAGTAATATCAACTTGAGCCCAGGCTGTTTAGTGGTGGTGCAGTAAAGTAGTAGTAATATCAACTTGAGCCCAGGCTGTTTGGTGGTGCAGTAAAGTAGTGGTAATATCAACTTGAGCCCAGGCTGTTTAGTGGTGGTGCAGTAAAGTAGTGGTAATATCAACTTGAGCCCAGGCTGTTTAGTGGTGGTGCAGTAAAGTAGTAGTAATATCAACTTGAGCCCAGGCTGTTTGGTGGTGCAGTAAAGTAGTAGTAATATCAACTTGAGCCCAGGCTGTTTGGTGGTGGTGCAGTAAAGTAGTAGTAATATCAACTTGAGCCCAGGCTGTTTGGTGGTGCAGTAAAGTAGTGGTAATATCAACTTGAGCCCAAGCTGTTTGGTGGTGCAGTAAAGTAGTGGTAATATCAACTTGAGCCCAGGCTGTTTAGTGGTGGTGCAGTAAAGTAGTAGTAATATCAACTTGAGCCCAGGCTGTTTAGTGGTGGTGCAGTAAAGTAGTAGTAATATCAACTTGAGCCCAGGCTGTTTAGTGGTGGGGCTAAACTTTGAGCTTTTGACCTCATTCAAATCAAATAATTAGTTTTGAAGCTTTTTCAACTTCACAAAACTTCTCAGTATCACAATCATGAATTGTAAAAATTAAATGCTGTATCAGTACTACAAAATGTTACATTTGTCCATGATGCCACCCATATAGTTTACTAACTTCTTGTCACACGTTTTAAACTTTGGCTGTTGTATACAGTTTGGATTCATAATCATTTTATGAAAAAATCATCAGATTTGGCATACATGTACGTTTTATGAAATTAAACCATTACTGTGCTGTAGTCGACAAACACATCGTATTGTAGATGATATAAAGAAGGACCAAGGACATGTTTGGGATATTTCTCTGTCTTGATTGAAACACAGCTAAGTAAGAAAAAGTCCATTTCAAAAGATTCCATCGATACCATACATTCCGTAGTCTTTGATGTGGGACAGTATCAAAGGCCTTACTAATCCAATACTTCGCCAATCATAGATGTCCATTTACTGCATGCTCAAGTACAAGATTGTTAACTTCCAAAACAATAGTTGGAAGTGTTTGGAATGTATTGACGGCAGATTGGTGTGTGTGTGTTAATGACATTCGAGAAAGACAGTCAAGTCCGAGAACTGCTCATTCAACCTTTTGATTTAGTAGAGCTTGTTGTCCTTTTGTTAGATTTCCTTTGTTCTAGTCAGTTTAATAACAGATTTCTTGTTTTCATCAGTACAAAAAATAACTTGTCTGACAATTATAATAATGCGTTGTCTGCTGGATGTAATACTATCTGCAGAATGTTTTGACAAGGGGAGAATGCTGAAACCTTTCAGAAAGGTAACATTCATTTAGATGAAAAAGAATGGGGGGGGGGGGGAAAATCACATTTTAAAAATATTCATGGCATATTATATGTTGGTATGGCAAAATGGTAATGCAATGTCGTAAATAAAGAGTTATAAAATTGGACAGCAAAATACAAGAGACAATTATGAATTCTCCCTCTATTTCAAAACTATACATTTACTAACTAAACCCCAACTACAAAGTACAAAAGAATATAGTTTAATGGTTGAATCATGGAAAGAAAAATTGCTGCCCTGTGATCAACCCTACTATTTATAACTGATTGTGCCTATACGAGACTAATTTTATTTGACGTAAGTGGCCTTCCATACTATCCTCCACCATCACAATGACGAACCAACAAGGACAGGGTTTGATTTTGATTGTATTATTGTCAACTTTCCTAACTACAGCAAGTTTAATTTGGTATATACGTCGTAGAAATAAACCTCTTGAGTATATTGAAGTAGGAAAAGTGTGCAAAATATGTATACACCCAATAAAATCATGTGGCGGTGTGTATGTCCAGAAGGCTGAATGTACTGATCGGGGTATCAAAGCCGGAGAACTCCGAGACCGGTGAGTGTGGTCATCATACGGGTAGCGGGACGATTCGGCCCTGAGTCGATTCGGCCCGGGACGATTCGGCCATGAGACGATTCGGCACACTTAAATGTATAAGTCGAGGTGGTTGATAATAAAGATGCAATATTTAAAAGCAAACTATTTAATTTGAAAACATTGTCATGTCGAAAATGATCATTTTTTACGATGTAAACAAGTTACGCCCTCTGTTGGCCGATTGGCGAATGTAATATGAATAGGTTTTTTTAGTAATTCATTTCATAGCCTATTTTATAAAGTATAATTTAGAGATTATATCAACATTGTCAATACTGCTGTATCAATAAAATACGGATTGTTAAACATCTTTAAAAACTTGATAAATATAATAGAAAATAAATATGAATTTGGTCTAAAGTGAGGCGGTTTGGCCCTCGAAGTGGGATGTTTCGGCCCACTTTTGGGCTGAATCGTCGTAAGAGCTTCTCTTCAATATGGCTGCTACCGACCCAAAGAAGGCTAGATCGCAAACTCCAAAATGTTATCGCAGTTGAAAAAGTGATTCTTCATGGAGAGGGAACCAACAAGATGGCAGCTGCTGAGCTGAAATGCAATCAACCAATCAGATATGCCCTATGCAGCACACACTACTATATGCGCGCCTGTGCTTTAATAAGAATATGTGTTTATGTGGTCTTAATGTATTATATAATATTAGATCACCAAGTGTCAATAAAAAATCACTTTTGTTTTTATCCTATGATCAATCATTGTAATTCATAAACTTGTGCGTAAGTCGTGTTGCGCAACTCTGAAGTCGTTCAACAATAGGAGGTGCACAACTTCACATACCGTAAAACCTCGAAAAGAAGCCCATGGGCTTAAATCTTGAAAAGAAGCCCATCTCGAAAAGAAGTCCCCCTCTACAGATTTTTGTAAAAGTACTCTCGAAAAGAAGCCCATCTCGAAATGAAGCCCCCTGGGCTTCTTTTCAAGATAGACTAAGAATGTAGGTTTATTAACTGAACGTCAAAGGAACAGAAATAAACAATACAAACACGTACTTGTGATGCAGACTGATGATAATAATTAATATGTATGATCGTTTTTATCACACATTTATTTTACAGTTTATTGTCGTCCAAATGGTGCTTTGATTTGATCGCATCTTGTATCTTTTTCTTGTCTGCTTCGTTGGCAAATATGTAAAATCGGCAGGGAATTTCTACATCTCCACCAAGTACCCATTTTCCTTCTGGCGCCGTTTGTTCCATTCCAGTTATCTTGGCTTTAAGCTGCACTACTGTCCTATCTTTCATCAACGGAGCTATTTTCTGAACCAAACATTCAGGAACATGTCCAACATCATTCAACGAACATTACATACCTTGATTGCATTTCTGGCTAGACTTTTCTTGTTTTCAGGTTCCAGTTTACATATAATTTCTTCGTTTATTTCGTAATTGTACTGAAAAATATGGTGTCCTTTAAATCTAGATGAAAAGTCATATTATTGTAGTAGAAATTCACAAAATTTACAGCATTCATTTCGAAAAGAAGCCTCCCTCTACAGGTTGCAAAAGTACTCTCGAAAAGAAGCCCATCTCGAAAAGAAGCCCACCCAAGAGCACTAAAAAAAGAAGAAGCCCATGGGCTTCTTTTCAAGGTTTTGCGGTAAATGTCTATATGTTAAAAAATTAACGAAATGTTCTGTTTGAAAGTTTTGAGATATGCAAGTCACAAAAAATGACACTTTGACGAGTTAGTTATCTGCACGACAAACGCAATGTATAGTATGAAAGTATATTGTTTTTTTGTGAAAGTATGTTGTTTGTTTTACTTTCGTATTTTTAGTGGCGATTGCCTTCCATAGAAATTGTTTAAAAGTTGGGAAAATTACTAGAAAAGGCTGGAAAAACATAATTCACACGAAAAAAAAATGTTTTTACGCAACGTGCGCACCAGGTGCGTAAAATTTGTTTAAAATTACATGAAACGGGTAGAAAGTTGATTTTTCTAATTTTTATATTGGGTTGGTATTATGCAAGATAATTGCTGTATTCATTAATAATATACCGTACATTCTTTTTTACATATTTTATCATTTAATGTTTAGGAAGTGGATGTTAGTGGACAAAGATAATAAATACCTTGTTGCTAAGAATGAGCCTTCAGTAGCATTGATAAAAACATCTTTGTCAGATGATGCACATCATCTGGTATTGAGTGCAAAGGGCCATCCATCAATACAGGTACCACTGTCGCCTAATAGGAATGCAGAATTGGTAAAAGCTAAGTGAGTTTTTTTAGTTACTGCCAAAATAAAAATAGATTGACATTTTAAAATTCACCCACTATAAAAATGTAAAAATAAATTTTCTCTGAGAATGTTCTCCTGATTGAATGAGTGGTGCTTGAAACTATACTGATATACCAGCTGCTCCAAACTTCATTAATTTCATATTTCTCAATTCCACCATAATGTGTAAGGGCCTGGCTAGCAGATGTATACACCATTGTATAGTTTGCTGAAATTTGACTTGAATAAAACATACAACCAAAATTACTAATGGGGCAAATTCATTACCAGTTATCTAGTCCTACAAAATCTTTTGATGATCTCTAAATTGTTTACCCTTTCTATAATTCATTCTTGTAGCAAAATCTCTAGATCCTATCAACAGTTGTAGATAATACTGTATATCAACCTTTAAAAAACTGAAACATGTATAGGTTTTGCTTCTTGCTATTTTAAGGTTACATGAAAGTATAGTTTATGGTTATGACTGTGGAGAAGAAGCTTGTATGTGGATCTCAAATGTTATTAAAAGTAACAAAACCTACAGAATGATTGTACATGATGGCTGTGTACAAGGACGTAAATTTAAAGATCATCCAGTGTGGAAGGAAAGGTTTACTGGCAAAGAGAAGGTTAGTGAAATGTGATATAATTTATTCATACATGACAATTTTATGTTTTTTTTCACAATCAAATTTTCACCATTCACTGTCTTTTATTTTCTAAGCTTGCATCACTAAAATTAGGCTGTTGTTAATTACTCAAAATAAATTTTATATTTCACTACAGGTATTTTGTTTATTCTTAAAGGACAGGTGTGGGCAAAAAATTTCTATTGATCATACATTCCAATAATTATCGATCTATAGTTTCCCTTATGTTTCATTAGTTTTTGGGATTTTATTTGTGTTACACAAGCTTGTTGAAAATAAGCACTTTCTTATCAGTGGGGGGATACAGTAGTTCAAATTACACAGTAAAATCTCTATTCTTTTGTACACACATTTTGTAAATAGAGAGGCATTTTAAAAAGCTATGAAAAATAAACGGTGGGGTAAAAAATGTTATCAGATGACTAAGTATATGTAATATAACTTGAATATTACATTTCTGGTATTTTTATTCAACTTCAGATTTTTATTTTCATGCTATAGCAAAAATTATCCACCGTATATCCTCCACCATCTTTTTTCACCTTCTAGGGAGTCACCAGACATGTTATTACATTAGGTTAACTACCTAACTACTGAAAAAAAGTCTTCCTGGTTTTTATGGAAGAATTTTGCCAAATTTTGTATTTGAACATATTAAGGGAAATTCATGTTTTTTCGTCTTGATTTCTATTACAAATATTTGATTTATGTGCAATTAACCAAATATTATATTTAAAATTCATGCCTGTACCTGAGCTTTAAGTTAAAAATACATTTTGTTTTATCTGCTTCTAATGCAAACAAGTACCTAGCTTAACTCTCCCCACTGACTGCTATTGGCTTCTCATGTTCTTTAAATCTAAAGTTCATTGGTTGGTGTGCCTTCTCTAGTAAAATTATTAACATTACTTTTTCGAATAACTCTCATAATAGAGGCACCTTCTATAAAAGACACTCGTCCAAAAGCCTGAAAGTCTAAAACGACAAACAATGACCTTCCGAACAGTGATGGTTTATATCCTGGAGTATAGCATTATATTATTGGTACCTTCCTACAGCACAACACTAAGGGCTGATATTATTTTTTCTAGGCATTGTATCAGTACATGACCCAATTTCATGTCAATAGCATTGCATCTCTTGATGAACTCAATCACAGAATGGAAGAGCCTCTAGGCCTACAGCAGTTTCGTGGTAACATTACTGTTACAGGGAGCAATGCTTTTGCTGAAGTAAGAAACATTAATTTGTATTCCATTTTCTATTAATGTAATCTTCAACATCATTATATTAGTCTAGTCAATGTAGCAAAATAATGGGTATACTGTACCTAGACAAAATTAGAACAGAATTTATTGTTGTGGTAAATATCTCCAAAGACCTATCAGAACAACATATTAAAAATAGAGAAAAAATGTAGTTGAAGAAATTAGGTTAATGTCCATAAACCCAAAATGGCCGCTATATACAGTATTTTTCTATATATCCGGTATAGTCTAGGCAATCTAGAATTTAAGTCAAACAAATTGCACAGCACTTTTGTTTTTAAAATTAAACACACATGATGTGGAGATAAAAAAGGATATTGAACTAAATTTGCACGTTTTGATAATTTAAATTAGAACTTTTTTGGTGCAATTCCCAAGTAAAATCAGCATGAGATAATGTATCATGTGAAAATTTACTACATAATGAATTCACAAAATTGCAATCATCTTGGTTCTATTTATCCTTGCAACCCTTCTGTTCTTTTTAAAGTAGAAAACATTTTTATTTGTTTTCATTAATAGAGATAGACCACCTCATCTCAATTAAAGTTCATTGCTTTAAGAGAAACATTTTATGGTATACCATTTTTGTTTCAATGCAACTATAGGACCATTGGACTATGCTAAAAATTGGAAGTGCTAGCTTTTATAGAACACATGACTGTGGAAGGTAAGTTTCTTGCATTCATATTTACTACATAGCATAGGTAGATTTGTTGACTGACTTCTATCTTCCGCTACAAGGAGCAACAATTTATAACTTGTGATAACAGTGACCAGTGTCCAACTCACTGAATGTCTAACATCAGTGATTTCTAGGCCAAGTCGAGTGTGATACCTGTATTTTAAATGTGTGGTTTGAGAGATTGATGTTGGCTCAAAAAGCGTGAGCCTCATGTCAGCAGATGCATTGAGATTTGTATGAATATATTTTCTTAAAAAATTCCTAAACTCGGGTATATATTAAATAAAAGCAGAAAATGTCTGTGTCATTATGTGTATAATATTGTTGAAATATACAATGGAAAGGATTTTGAAAATGTATGTATTTAATTTATTTTATTTATTTTTTTTATTTTATGTCTTTAGGCAATGTGGCCAAGGATTACCAATAGTGAATTAATCACTGTCCTATCAGATAGGTGGTAATCCCCCTGATACAGGGGCTATTGTGTGAACCTGTTCACCGGGGTAACCCCCTACTCTTTTTCGAATAATGAACTGGGTTTCTTTAAAGTACACACAGGTTATAACTGTGTACACTGGACCTACGGTTTATAGTCCTTATCCGAGAAGACTTGTTCCACCACCAGAACTAGGAGCGAGTCGTAATAGTAATAGTAATAGTACTATTTGAATTACTTCAAGTGTATATACATTTTCCAAGAATATTCAGACCCAATGATTAAAAAAAGTAATAATATTGGCACTTAGTATGACTAAAAATTATTATACTGTATGTATTGCATACATTTTCAATGTGAATACAAATATTTTTACAGATGTCCAATAACAATGATTGATAGAGAGAATGGGAAACTTGGTCAAGCTGAGCCATTAAGGACACTTAGAAAGTAAGCACTTTTAATTAAAGTAAATTATAGAAAATGGACAGAACTTTTGTATATATAATCTCATGTATACTTTTACGTGTGTTAACTAGTATCACTATAGCCATAATAATGTGTTGTTTTTGTAAACTATAGTAATCAATAATATATGGACAGTTTGTCTGAAATAAAGTTGAATTGAATTGAATTTATACCCCATTTTTATGAAAATGCACTGACATTTTAACCTCATGGAACTACAGTTCAACCTCTGTCAATGTATTTAATAATAATTTTGAAATAATCTTAGTTAAATATATTTTAAGATTTGCTATGTGGTTGTTGTTTGTATTGTAGGCCTATCTAATTTAACTTTGTGTTTTCTCTTAAAATAACATGTTTTAAACAATTGTCATAATTTGTCGGACACGGTCGTGTCTATGCAAAAAAGGTAATTTTCGATGTAGGACCTGTTTCCAGTACTGTGACAATTCCACAACACTTTTTAATTGATAGCCAGGGTACATGACCATTATGACTGGAAAGAAACTTTTAAAAGAGTTAAAGTGAAAATTACAGACAGCCTCAAATGTTGTTGGGTTGAAGAACAAGGACGAACATTTATCATGTCCTTTTGCTAGATGTAGACATAAAATGCTATCAGTTCTTATAATTATATTTAGAAATGATTTTTCCTATGTTTTCATTTGTAGATTTAGAATGTTGGATAAATCTCACCCAGACAGTAAGTTTCAAAAATCACCTGTTTTTGGTGTAAATTTCAATCTGTTGACAAAAGGTAACATTGAGGTTGGGGACACTGTGTATGCTGTATTGCAGTAATTCAAGTCACTCATCTTTTGACCATGCTGGTATAAAATAATTATTAATATTTGTTTCCAAGGATGATAACTATCAATCCTGATCCTTATTTTAAATCATGAGAATTTAAAACAATACACCAAATCCAATCAAGCAAGTTTCTCTTTCTAAACTAGTAACATTAGTCAATACATAGCCAGGTAAAGTACTTGAGATAAGATTGGTAGCATTTCTATCGATATCAAGCAGATAAAAGTATGCCTGGATCATGATGTCTAGCATAACAATGCATGGGTCATCATTTTATCACAAAATGTGATCAATAGCAGGTCTGGCTTTAATTGCTGTCATTCAAGTAATATAGACCTTGATTGTCTGATCTTGTTAAAATTGTATTATATTTTATAATTCAATAATTGGGTTTAGATTTTTCTAAATATTTTATGCTAAAAGTATTAATCAGGATCTGTGTTATTCAAATAACAATCTATTTAATCAAGTATACTTTATATATTTATACACATCACCTTATTGAAATTGTATGATCTTATATACTTTAATTGGAGTTTAATTAAAATTTTTTTTATAAAATGTCTAAATATTTGATACTAAAATTAAATGTATTTGTGAAATTATTAAAAATCTTTATGAATTGTTTATTGCTGTATACTAGCTAGACATGGTATATTGTACAATACTCACTGGATCAACAGATTCAAAATAAATATTTAGTATGAATATATCTGTCAGATGAATTCTTTGTTTTCGCGCCACGCCTTTTAACGACCGTTATATTGAAGAGGACAGAAGCATTAGGAAAACTGTATCACGCGGAGGCTAATGTTTAATATGGCTGGAAAATGGGTATTGGAAACTCGGACTGGGCATGCTCAAACCCCAAAGCAAATCTGGGAAAAGAGAGTCTATGAGATGTATTTGTATGCAGCAGCAGACAGTAGTATGTGTAAGACCTGTTCAATAAAAAAATGTTTTCGTTTGTCGTTCGTTGTCAAAACAATCCTTCCTCTATGGGAAATATTGTTGGCAAAGAAAATGCGAATAGAAAAAGATTACAGAACTTAAGACCTGATAATATTATAGATAGTACAGTATCTACATACAGTGTAGCAAAGTTGATATTACTGGGACCACCTTTTATTCACATTTTTAACGTCATCAAAATTAAACATGAAGATAACAGTTTCGAAATATAATCGTTTTAGCAAATTAACAGCATATATTAAAATGTTGAAGAAATTCTGATACATTGGATCGAGATGCGCGCTCTTTTAAATGTGATGAACTATGACACAAAAGATGAAAATCCGACTTTTTTATTCAACTGTCCATATAAATGCATGGAACTATAATATAAGATAGTTCCATGATAACGGAAATCCATTCGAGTGCCCATATGATGACGTCAGACAACTTGTCAAGCAACAAAGTTAAATGACCAAAAAATCTGCTATAAAAATTGATAATAATTTTGCACGATTTTGGAAGTGGGGTCTTTGTTTGGGTTCGCTGGTAAAAAGGGGGATTTTGTTTTGTTTTTTAAATATTTTATTGATTTGATAAACGAAGTGAAACGATAGTGATACAGGTCACTATTTTTTTGGGTGCAGGTCAAGTCGGCCCCAAACCGTCTCGGCCAAAGTCAAGTCGGCCCCACGTCAAGTCGGCCCCAAGTCAACTCGGCCTCAAGTCAACTCGGCCTCAAGTCAACTCGGCCTCACGTCAACTCGGCCAAAAACTAATCGGTCAACTCGGCCACAATAAAGTATGGAACGCAAAAAGTGCTTAATATTATTACGATTCTTACTATCCACGTTTTAAAAAAAATGAAGAAATAAAAAATTTAATATCATATAAAAAAATGAACTCATTGCCGATATGAATAGAAGTACCCGCGTGTTACAAAAAAACACGTGCAGGTACCGTATTTTAGGAAATCGAAGACGGAGGCCTACGTTCCACCATTTGACCATAGAAAAAATGATCGTACATCGTTTTTGTGCATGATTTGCGTTTTTTAAAAAGGGGAATCCCCCGGTCAGCGAAAACACGTAGCAGTTGTAAAAAAAAAAAATCATTCCTATTTTTTTTGCTAAATATATTATTGTCTAAATAATAATATTCATTAAAAGTCAGAATTATTCATAGTTAAAAAAGAAGAAATATTATTTTATCAATCCCCTTCATTTGCACTTTTTGCGTTTCATACTTTAACGGGGCCGAGTTGACCGATTATTTTTTGGCCGAGTTGACGTGAGGCCGAGTTGACTTGAGGCCGAGTTGACTTGAGGCCGAGTTGACTTGAGGCCGACTTGACTTGGGGCCGACTTGACTTTGGCCGAGACGGTTTAGGGCCGACTTGGATCGAAACCATTTTTTTTCCAGACTAGGCTATGGGGCATGAGCCAAAAAGAGGCCTAGAAAACGAATTTCGTGATCTCCTAACGGGGGGGAGGAAGATATTCACACAGTTTATAGTTAATAATTAGATTAACACAAATTCAGCCGGTCCCGCTTTCAAAAGTTACGCAATAAGTGTAATTTTAGGTGTAAAAAAATCGAATTTCTCAACATAAAGAAATACATAGAAATAGCGCCCTCTATTTTGTATATTTTCTGTTAGTGTTAGTACTGGATAAAATACAATCGTTCCATTGGAATAACTTATACTGTATCTTTCTTTCACATTTAACATGCAATATTTTTATCATAATTTTGAGATTAATATTGTAGTCCTTGTAAGAAATGTATCTGTTAGTAAACCTTAATTAATATTTATTTAAGCACACTGAAAA
Organism: Antedon mediterranea; assembly: GCF_964355755.1. Taxonomy (NCBI): domain Eukaryota; kingdom Metazoa; phylum Echinodermata; class Crinoidea; order Comatulida; family Antedonidae; genus Antedon; species Antedon mediterranea. The sequence goes on along the minus strand of NC_092672.1, from coordinate 14,517,597 downwards.
GAAGATGCATTTTCAATCTTATAATTCATGACTATGCTGTCACAAAATATTTATTAATATTATCTCTCCTATATAATTGCAACTTTTTGTTTTCATTGGATGCATAACATAGAATTATAATCAATTAGTAATAAATCAAATGTTGCATTATTGTTTTCATTGTAGATGTATAACATAGAATTATAATCAATTAGTAACAAATAAATGAAATTATTACAGCAAAGTTTCTTATAATACTCCTGTTTCTTAATATTGCTTATCATCTCATGGGTTCTTTATTTTATACTTTCTCATGGTTCATCCGTTACGTTACAAAATGGTTAAGTTACAAAATAGTTTAATATAAATTTACATTTTATAGGCATATTAATGTATTGTAAGCATCAAAGTAGAAAGTTTCTTATAATACTCCTGTGTCTTAATATCGCTTATCATCTCATGGTTCATCCGTTACGTTACAAAATAGTTAAGTTACAAAATAGTTTAATATAAATTTACATTTTATAGGCATATTAATGTATTGTAAGCATCAAAGTAGAAATTTTCTTATAATACTCCTGTGTCTTAATATTGCTTATCACCTCATGGGTTCTTTATTTATACTTTCTCGTGGTTCATCCTTTACGTTACAAAATAGTTAAGTTACAAAATAGTTTAATATAAATTTACATATTATAGGCCTATTACATTAAAATCATGTAGACCAAGTAAAATGAACATTTGTAAACCATAAATTACACTTAAAATACACTAAAAAGTTCTTCCTGCTCAAACTCTTCCTCATCATCGCTATCATCTCCATCAATTTCAAACATCTGATGTATGAAGAAGATTGTTACAGTTTTTGCACGAGCATAATTCTGTACAAGAGAATCCTAAGGATACACAGCATTTTTCATTTGCAACCCCTTCATTGCATTTTGACTTTTTACATGACCAGGATGACAATTCGAGAATGCTGTGTAGAGCAGGTTGCTTCTCCATCCAGTCAATTACGAGTTTATTATCGGCCATCTTCCACCCATTTCCAACAGGAGATGGAGCATTTTGTTGTTGAATAAAACTAGCTTTGTGAATTGAAGCTTGAGAATTGGCATGCTGAATATGTTTATATACAGTATCTTTATTGTGTGGCATCATATTTTCAGCTCTTACATTCATTGAGAACATTGCATACCTTACTTCATTGACAGATTGGTTCTTGTGACAATACTGTACAGCCTACATACAAATGTTTCTAGATCACAAAGTAATTTATCTGAAAGTTTGCTGGTAGAATTGCCCAATGAAAAGAATGCATAAATTAGAGTTTTCCATTACGAGTTTCATTGCCTTCACTTTACCGTTCCTAAAAAAGCGCTGACTGAATCGCATCCTGTGAAGCAATGTAGTCTAATTAATGCATTTGAAACATCATTTCCAATATGTTCCTGAATAGCCTGCAGATGAATTGTTCGGAGATTAGCATCTTTTCCAGTATTGAAATATAGGTGACAGCCATGCAGACTTTTGCAAAATGCCAATCCAATAATAAAAACATCATCAGTGTCAGGGCTGATTGTAACAATATCTTTACCACCATGGTGTGCAGCATACTTCGCATACAGAAACATTCTGGTGTCTGCCTCTTCTTGATTAAAACTTTTCCATTTGATTCTGAAATAGAATTGCATAATAATGATGATGTTATGAATACATTTATTCCCTTGAGGTGATCTGCTTCACACATGCTTCATATTTGAAAGAAGAACTTGATTAGCAGATAAAAATGTTTTCAACTGTTCTGGAATTTGCTGTTCGGCTTTTGGTATTTTAATTGTTTGTGAGCCGATGGCTACTCTTCGACTTCGTTCAGCATTTTTTATGCAGTTTGTGTAATTGCTACATGTGATCGCAGAACTCTCCTTCGTTTAGTAACTCTTCTGTTGACTCTAATCCTTGAAATTCTTCTGTAAAAAAAAAGAATACTAATTAATATTTATGATTCTAAATGTTTGTGTAATAAATATAATAATATAATCAGTTCAGTATCATCTATACACTATTTAATATTGCAGTACAAGAATTCAAATAATATGTCTCAAATAACAACATAAAGCATCAGGTTGGTCCATTCTGTCCTTGCCTGAGGCTACTTGCCAAGGTTTGCATGCATTACCACATTGAATAATAAAATGCAAATGTTTTTTCCCAAGATGGAGGTACCATCAAACTAGGTCCACTACACAATAATACTGGGGCCACCCTAGCTAGGCCTAATTCATATTGTAATTATGGGTTCATTTTTTTTTTGCCCAGATATTTAAAAAAAATTATATACTAGGCCTAGCCTACTCTACGTAGGCTTAATACATATTAAAAAAATAAACTTTGTAGACTACCCACCGCCAACCTACCTAGCTAGGCTTTTTTTAGCAAGGCAGTATGATATGAACTAATTACTGGGCCTAGCTAGCCTAGGCTAGACCTATCATTAAAACAAATAGAATTTACCTTCTTCATTGTTGGATGAATTAACATCCTCTATTTCATATTTTACTGCTCGCCTTTGTTTGCTACAATCAGTGAAATATTGATAGCATCTTTTTATGACATCCAGCGTCGCCAGGAATTGGTAACAAGTATTATTGGTAAGCTCCTCTCAATATTTTCAAAAGGATTTGCGGCTACAAAACTCCTTTTGATTGCCGCTTAGATTGCACCAACTTTTTGTACACATTAAAAAAGTTTTCCATTTGGTTTCTGTGAATGTTAATATTGTCCCAGAATTAGATGTATTGTGTCAATAACAACGTTTTTGATCATCAGAAGATGACATCTTCCTGCTCCGCGCTCCAGAAGAACAACACATGTTTGTTTACGATCGTCTAGTAGCCGTATCCCGCTGTGTAAGGGAATCTGATTGGACAGTTACTGTTGCACAGCTCCATGAGTTAAAAGACAAATTTTTTGATTGGTCAATTGTGCGACCTGTACTGACCTACAAAAATGTTCTATATCGCAATAAAATACATATAAAAACAAACATATTTCGTTGAGGCGTAACATTTACAAGCGGGACCGGCCAGTTTAAGGTTATCTATATTTTTGTTATAATTGTCATAGCAATTTTATTCTCCCCCCCGATAGGGGATCACGAAATGAAACGATAGAAGGCCATGCCCCATAGCCTAGACAGCCAGACAGATAAAAACTGGTAATACCAGCAGCATCCAGGTCAGTATCATCAATACTCGCGTTCAGGCAGCAGGTTTCCACACAGATTTACAGCCCGTTTTTTATTTGAAATGCTGTATAACCAAACTTTTGGGCTAATATTAGCCATTTCATCAACTTTTATAACGACTTATGCTATCTATTATTTAACCCGAAAACGTAAATCATCAAAAAGATTCATCGAAGTAGGTAGAGTCAGTGATATAATTATATATCCTGTGAAATCCTTCAAGGGAATATCTTTTCATGATGATGAGGTTGAATGTTCCATGCGTGGCCTGAAATATGGATCTTTGCGAGATCGGTAAGTTGGTTCTTGTTTAGGCCTAGGCCTAGACGGCATACAGTACATAGGATTTTCTTGTAGGGGCTGTCACGACAAATATGATCCGGGGCCAAAATCGGTCCGGTCGGACCAGTTTTGGCTCTAAAGTTGTGGCGAAAAGCAGTCCGTCACTGCCAAAATCGGTCCGAGTTTTTCTTCTGTCGATTTTAATTGAATTACTAGGCCTATGATGCTGTTTTAAGTTGTTTATGGCTAGAAAAATATCCAATGATATATATAAGTAAGTTATCTTGTCGGATAAATACTATAAATAAATGTATTTTATCTAAAAACATGACTTATATAGCCTAGGTGTTCACTCATATTTCAGCCTGCCACACACTCACATCATGAACGGGTACTATGATTTATGAGACGCTGATAGTGATATTGCCAGCTAGATTTTATTTTATGATTGAGGCCTTTTTCCTTCCTCAGCCTAATCAATATTGGATTAATTGATTAACCATAAATAAGTAATAAATAAAATTGTTTTTTAACATCATGGGGAAACGAAGATGTAAAAAAAAACAAAATTTCAAAATGGATTAAAAACAGGCAGAGAATTATACACAAAAAGCCTAACTAACAATTAGTATTAATTATTTATGAGTTACTAATAGTAATAATAATGATGATAAAAAAACAGGCTTAATTTATAATATTAAAATAACAAATAAAACCCCGTAGACTAATCATGGCCTTTTTTAATGATATATACATTATGACTCATTTTGCGCACCATATATTTGTAAGATCGGACCATATTTGGCGGCCAAAAACAGTCCTACTGCCCGGACCAATTTTATCCAGGCCGGACCAGTTTTGGCGGCCGAAATTGGTCCGGCGGACCAGTTTTGGCAGCCATAAATGGTCCCCCGGACTGATTTTGGCAGCCAAAACTGGTCCGCCGGACCGATTTTGGCCCGGACTGATTTTGGTGTGACAGTTAAAACATGGAGGTTTTCGAACCAACTCGGCCCGGCCAAAGTCAAGTCGGCACCTAGTCAACAAGTCGCCCCCAAGTCAAGTTGGTCCCATCCCACGTTAAGTCAGCCCCACGTCAACTCCGCCTTTAAGTCAACTTTAGTTGAATTATTTCTTCAAGAAAGTTACGTGGCGCAGCGTGAAGATGTGAACTAATCTACTTGAGTTTGATTCCCAGTAGGTTACTTTCAGTTATTATCGCCAAATGCGAGTGTTGACACTGGATTTTATTCACGGTACCTAAAATCTTTTTCACCAAAATTCTGGTGTTGTCATGGTTACTATTAATATACGCCAGGACATTGCGTCCTATTTAGGATTGGGTGATAATTGAGAAACCTCAAACTTGACATGCAAATGTTCAGCAAGGAACCACAGAGAGTATGTATTATAACACACCCATTGTATTCTTGCAATTTGATGGGTTAATTATGATATCTAATGGTGGTAATTAACACGCTCTAATGCATGTTCAACTTTCTGTAAACAGTTGGAGAATGTTTGCCATGTGACGTTGTTGACATTCGGAAATCAACTTGTGTATATAACTGTTCTACTCCACATCTAAAGTTTCCTAGATTTCCGACCCGACAATTATTTACGATGGATAAATTGAATAAAAGTAGGTGTGTTATTGCACCTCAATAAAAATATAGCAGTCAATTTTGAACTCATGAAATATTCTCACCATCCAACCCATACACATTAATTATTTTATACAATGACATCACATTGATGATATCGGTGTATTTGGTTTTTTTAATTGCTTTGTGGATTGTTTTATTAAAACTTTGTCATTTAAAATTAGAAAGTTTATGGTTGTAAATGAGAATAATAGATTTGCAACAGCAAGACAGGAACCAACTATGCAACTGATTGAACCAAGCCTATCAGATGACGGACAAAATCTCATCTTAAGTGCCAAAAATCAAGAACCGCTGAGATTACCAGTAAATGCTGATGTTGCTCAACCACTAGTCCACACAAGGTAGGCATAATGCCCTGTATTAAAAATACAGTCTGGATATAAAAGTGATAATTGGAAGTTCACACTGTTTAGACAACTAGAATGACACTCCGAAAGTTAAGTACATACCTCCGCCCACTGTAAAATTATCCTACATAAGATTTCATGAGATAAAAAAATATATTTTTATTATTTTTGTGTCTTAATGCTGTGTGTGATTAGGCTAATTTCACTACGAATTTAGTATAATGGTTATGTAACCAGTTTTTCAACTTTAAATACACTTCAAATATTATTAAATAGATTAGGTAGAGTTCTGTTATCCGCAGATATACACCAATAAATGATATTTTTAAAACACTTAATTGGGGTACACTAAATGAAAGATGGAGGGAACATCTACTATTTACAACTTTCAAATGCATTAATGGCCATTCACCAACATATTTATCCTCAATGTTTAAGTTTAATGACTCCCTCCACCCAAAATGCACCGGTAGCCAAAGTAGTAAAACATTAATAACACCAAATTGGAAAAATGCTCAAGGTAAAAGAACCTTCAAATACAGAGCAACAAAAGAATGGAATCTTTTACCAACTGAAACTAGAACAAAAGTAACTGGGAAAAATATTTATAAACTCAAAAATATAGCAACTCTACATTTTTTATTTTTTATTTGTTTTTAACAGTTCTGTACATATCTTTTAAATTAGGCCTACTATGTACTTATATATTTTATGGGTGCAGGTCAAGTCGGCCCCAAACCGTCTCGGCCAAAGTCAAGTCGGCCCCACGTCAAGTCGGCCCTAAGTCAACTCGGCCTCAAGTCAACTCGGCCTCAAGTCAACTCGGCCTCACGTCAACTCGGCCAAAAACTAATCGGTCAACTCGGCCACAATAAAGTATGGAACGCAAAAAGTGCTTAATATTATTACGATTCTTACTATCCACGTTTTAAAAAAAATGAAGAAATAAAAAATATAATATCATATAAAAAAATGAACTCATTGCCGATATGAATAGAAGTACCCGCGTGTTACCAAAAAACACGTGCAGGTACCGTATTTTAGGAAATCGAAGACGGAGGCCTACGTTCCACCATTTGGCCATAGAAAAAATGATCGTACATCGTTTTTGTGCATGATTTGCGTTTTAAAAAAAGGGGGAATCCCCCGGTCAGCGAAAAGACGTAGCAGTTGTAGATATCGAAAAAGCTGGCAAACGCCATTTTATTAAACGTAAATAATTAAAGGAAAGTTGGTGAAATCATTCCTATTCTTTTTTGCTAAATATATTATTGTCTACATAATAATATTCATTAAAAGTTAGAATTATTCATAGTTAAAAAAGAAGAAATATTATTTTATCAATCCCCTTCATTTGCACTTTTTGCGTTCCATACTTTAACGGGGCCGAGTTGACCGATTATTTTTTGGCCGAGTTGACGTGAGGCCGAGTTGACTTGAGGCCGAGTTGACTTGGGGCCGACTTGACTTGGGGCCGACTTGACTTTGGCCGAGACGGTTTAGGGCCGACTTGGATCGAAACCTATTTTATAAGTTTTATTTACTTTTAAACTTATAACTGGACCATTTTGGAAAGCAGTAATGCTAACTGAAAATGCAATCCAGTCAAAAGAAAAATTACATAAATAAATAAAACTAACAATAGTTTCAGTTGACTAACAATAACATTAATAGAACAGCAAATTTTGAAAATTGAAAAGAATTTGAAAAGAAATCAAAATACCTGTACATTAAATCTAATTATGTTTTAAAATTACAAATCACAAATTATAACTCTTGCCTCTTGTACAAAAATGAAGTAGTTCTCGAGAAAATGCAATTTCAGTTGACATGTTACTTTGAGATTGCTCGCCGGCGTTTGAAAATTCTTTCATCTTTTTTTAACACTTATAAGTTATAGCAGATCTGAAAATAGTCCTAAAAAGTGGTGCAGAATTGGGACCGTGGTCCGGATGGCCTCCAAAATTGAATGGAGTGGTCCTTGACCACATATTATCTATCTGTATTTTTATTTTGAGAAAGATCTTGTAATTACTTTTTGAGTACATACCTCCTTGGTGGAGGTAAACCAGCATTTATTTTTCAGGGGTGCTGAATTACGATACTAATGATCTTGAGTAGAGAAATTGTATCCTCATTATTCACAAATATCATTGTTTGAAAAATGCTTCCTTCATCCTAGCAAAATATAGAAAAAGGCTACAAATAAAAATGTTACAAAGTATGTATTGGTTTCTAGTATGTTGCAAACATTTTTATCTTGATTTCATGTTAATTTACTTTTTCTAGTATATTTGGCCTCGACATTTGTGGTTATGAGTGTGGTAAGGCAGCAGAAGCTTGGCTTTCAAAAATCTTCAAATATCAAGGCTACAAATTGTTGGCTCATGATGATGATCTGAATGGACGTAAACTAGCTGATGATCCAAAATGGAAGTCCAAGTCATTGTATAAAGATGAAGTCAGTATGATTAGTTAACTTCATGAGAACAAATGAACATTAATATCGGTTTGAAAGTTGAACAAAGGCCGTCTAGAAAATATGTTATACTGTAGTGCAATAGACATAGACTGTGTGTGCTATATACTTTTCAACATGCCTTACATCAACACAAAGACTGTACTAAACAGAGATAAACTAGGCTGTTAAAAATGAGAAATCGCAAATAATAGATTTAAAGGGACCTTGACATATTGCTATGGGTCCAATGGCGTGTCCTCTTGTGCAACAGAGAAAAGATCTTTTTGTTTTGCTGTTTTCCAAGTTCAATGTTGTAATACTGATTCTTTTAGCATTGGTGTGCCACACAAGGTTCAATCCTTCTAGTCCAGTCCCTAAGGGGAAATGATGTTACCATAGTGGATACAAGTGTGCCCTTTGGCATGTTGATAGAACATGATATGGAGATACCAAAACAAAGTTACTGGAAATCTGATTTGACCTCTGTGACCTCTGACCTCAATTTTTATATTTCTATCTTAAACAGCCATATCTCCGCAACGGGTTTGACAATTGAAATGATATTGGTGTCAAATAGATCAGAGGGTACATATTTATATTCGCTCTAATAGAACTTTTTCCAAAAAAAACGACCGGAAATGTAATTTCTCAATGTTTTGACCTTTGACCTCGACTTACTATATCTCAATAACTACTGATCAAAATTTCTTGAAATTTGTTTCAAATTGTTAAGAGCATACATATTTATATATACTCTAATTAAACATGTTCTTCCAAATCCACAGGAAATGTCATTTACTGACCTTTGACCTTTAATGTTTAAATATGTCTGTATCTCTGTAACCAAATGTCATAAAAAGTTCAACTTGGTGTCAAAATGTTCAAAATGTAAACATTTATATTAGCTCTAATAGAAGATGTTATCATATTTTTACTGAAAATGCCAGTTTGAGGTATGACCAGGATATACAGTTAAGCGTGCGTGTGTCATACTTATAATAATATACCTAAAATATAGATTTATGGACCAGAACTACATTCAATATCCTATTTAGCCTTTTACAATTTTCTTAAAACTTAATGTTTAATTTAATTTCAATATATAATTCCATCGCATGGTAGGCCTACACCGTAAGAGCAACACTTAATATCAACAAAAAATTAGATAAACTTAAAAGTTAAATAACATTTAAAAAAAGAAAGAAAATCAGGATCTTAAAGAAAGAAAAGAAGAATTAACCAATGCGATTTGATACTCATAAAACATATGACCTAATTATCAATTAATTGCTTGAAGTATGCTGAAAAAATAAAATGTTTGAAACAGTGAGGAAAAAGCGAAGAAAAGAAAAACATATTTTAAAATATTAGAAATCTGAAAAGGATCAAAGACAAATTAATTACAAAGCTGATTTCTTTTCAAGAACATACTGTAGTGGAATATAAAAGGAAAACAAACCAGTGAGCAGTCAAAATTACCATCTTGGCTTGATGAGGCAATAACACATCCAGCTCATAACACTATACAACAAAATCTTTGAAACCAGAAGAAATTAAGAGAAGCAATGATAATTATACTTTAATCCACAAAAACATGACAAAACTGACATCAACCATTACCGACCAAACGAACATTATCACATGTACACAAATAATTTACAAAAGTAATCAAAAAACAAAATCAGAGACCGACTAGAAGTAAATAAACCAATAAGGCTTTATACAGTAGGACCATCTTATACAGTTTGTCAATCAACTAAAATAAAAAGGAAATGAATATCACCAAATCTTTGATTTAGAGATTATCAGAAAGCATTTGGCTCAATAAAACAGGCATTACCATATTAGAGGGAAATATTATACCTCAACAAATATTGATTACAATCGTTCAAAGAGAAGTTAAGAAAGATTAGTAAGACCAGCAACTCCCTGGTAAGACAAGGCAACACTTAAGATCTTCACTGCATTGGAAGAGGTGTTTAATCAAAGAGCTAATCTAAAAAATAGAGTAAATATCACTTTAAAGACAAAATAAACAGTTAATTTAACCAAAATCACATTGACTTCCAGCCTATTTTTTGCTTTGAATTACAGTTTTTTTTGGGTATGCACTATATCATTTTTTTTTCAATCCAATTTTTGGTGAAACTATTATGTGTGACATTAAAATTGCATATTCAACAAAAATAGTTTTCAAAATTACTTTTGTCAGGGGGAAAATAAGTATATCTTTAATAGCATGTGATATTATTAGCAAATATTTCAAATGTAGTTTTAAAACTTTCCCATTACAAACAATTGCCATAATTCTGATAACATTACAATACACCCATCCTCTGGAACTTATTTTCAAATGTAGCTAAAAACTTTCCAGTACAATTCCGGCCATTTTGATGTGTATAGATGCATGCAGTAGCATTGGAAAAGCGAGAGAGGGGGAGGTGGTTGGGGTGATAGAGAGACACATATTTTTTACACGTTTGTCTACACTATAACTTAGTTTAACAAAAAAGGTGTGGTGTGCCCAAATATGGTAGTGATATGTCATTCATCGTGTCCATATATATGGGCACATCACATTTTTTTGTCGAATAAAAATGTTATAGTGTAGACAGAGTTTAACATTTGTGTAACATGTAACAAAAATATGTGTCTCTCCATCCACCCCAACCCCCTCCCCTCTCTCGATCTCTTTTTATAGATTATTAATTGCTAAATATATGCAAAACGATGGGTCATAGCTCAAAATGACATTTCCAATTGAATTCTGACAAAATATTTTGTTAGAGCAAATATAAATGTGTATATTCTAAACAATTTGACACCAAACTGAACGTTTTAGGACAAATAGTTACCGAGATATTGACATATTCAAACATTAGAGGTCAAGGGTCAAAAAAGCTTAATTTATGGTAGTTTTTTTAAAAAAGTTTCTATTAGACTAAATATTAGATTTATTTTCTTAACATTTTGAGCCCATTCTCAAATCTCTGAGATTGCGTGTTATTGAGATATTAGGCAATCAAGGTCAAAGGTCAAACTAAAAAATAAAGCCTTTGCGGCCATTTTTGTACAATTTTTTTCATTATAGCGAATATAAATATATATCTTCCAAGCATTTTGAAAAAAAAATAAATGTAAAATGTCCATGCGTTGTCAAGATATGGCGATTTTTAGTTATATAATAGAAAAATATAAAAATTGAGGTCAGAGGTCACAGAGGTCAAATCAGATTTCCAGTAACTTTGTTTTGGCACCTCCACACTATACTCTACCAAACTGCTATACTGAAAAATTTGTATCCAGTCTGGTAACATCCCACCCCCTTTTCTCCCCTTAGGGACTGGACTATTCGGCCACTTCTATTTACAGCATGATACCAGAAATGATCCCTCCCAATTGAAGATGTGCAATGTTTGTTGATGATTTATAATCTCCAAATGATAATAAACAACTGCAACAAACCAAATGCATGCCATTTAGTTCCAAATTTGTGATACTGTATTTCTTGTTTAAATCACTTTTCAGAGTTTTCCATCAACGTTTCTGCTTGTTTTTTTGACATTTTGAAACAAGTATACATTGCTGTGCATTTATTTACATTTTAGGCTTTGTTTACTGATCTGGCACAGTACTTGCTAATAAGTGAAGCATCACTTGATGACCTTAATACCAGATTAGACAAGTCTGTAACTATGGCTCGCTTTAGACCAAACATTGTTGTTAATAGATGTAGTGCATTTGCTGAGGTAAGAGCAGAATTGGATCGACTTTTATATTTCATTAGAGTTATTAAACATTTTGTGAGAAGTTAAATAATAGTTAAAGGATGGCTGATACTTGTCTTAGTTGTCTCCATTAGATCAGTTAGCATAAGCTAGGTAAAAGATGGAAATGTGTTTGTTTCTTGAAAAATGTATATAAAAAGAGTAAGATTTTAGAAAAGAATGGCATGAAACTGTACACAGCTGCTCTATAATACCAAAGGATAAAAAAAATAGACCTCCCATTGAAATTATAAATGGCTGCCAAAATATAAGCTACAATTTCAGCCAATATCCGTAACACATAAATAAAAAATATTGATAAAACAAGATATTGGTGGTCTTATTTTGTTAGTGTTAATTAGGACCACTGGAAATGTTCATGCTCATGCTTTCTTCCACAAGTGCATAATTGTGCTACTATTCTATCGGAATAATGTCAGCTTGATGTGAGTGACAGTACTAATGTGGCAACAAAATAAACTTATAGTCCATAAAATATATGCATCCAAAATCTGAGCTTCACCAAATTGTTGATTATTTAAAAATTAATAAATCGAAATATAGTTTTTAAACAATTCTCCTCATTCAATTCATTAACTTACATACATTTAATACTTTATTTGTATATTAATCTCACACTTGCATTGCATTTTACAGGATACTTGGTCAGAGATCAAAATTGGTAGTGCTCATCTTTACCAAACTCATTTGTGTGGAAGGTATGTATTGAAAATGACAAATGTTATCTTTACCTATCCTAAAACAGTTGAGCATGAAAGTTTAAACATGAATAAAGGAATTAGTCTGAGAGATGAGTCGATTTTTTTTTTTACTATTGGTCTTAATAAGATTTTTGTGTGAGACACTCTGAAAACCAGAGTCATTATTTTACGAAATATATGGAAAATATACAAATTTTTACCATTTTTGGGGTAAAATTTGGTAATAACAATTTTTTTGTAACATATGCTTGAATTTTTTTCAAACAACTTTTAAAAACTACCCTAACTATATGTCCTGCCCTAAGACATTTTTAATTTACGTTACAATTAGAGGTTGTATATGTAAAATACTGATTATACTCATATCAAAAATCTTTTCAAAATTTGTTTCACAATTCTCAACTTCTGCAAATACACTCCTACCCTAAAAATTGAATTAAAAGAAGCTTTGATATCAATCAATCAATATATCTTAAAAAAAATCAATTATCTGTATTTAAATCAGTGCATATAACCTATAAGTATAATTCGTCATAGTGAAAATTATATCTAGTTTGTCTTAATAAGATGACTTATGGTAGGTTTGACAAAAATGAATGTTTTTTATTTAAAAAAAAAAAAAAAAATGTTACCAAAAAAATGGAACAAAATGAGATAATTTTCAATATACTTGTAAAATAATGGCTGTTGACTGACCAGACAAACATTTTGAATTTACTAAAAGCCTGACTGTTATATTTATATTTGCGTAGCCACAAAAAATAATGTGGTGCAGTGGGGGAAAAAAAGCCACATGGTTGTCAAAGATTTCACTGAAAAATTGATCAAGTTGAAACCTTACCAACCCTACTGATGGCTGACTCATGAAATATTCCCCACATTCATTATTTGCATATTTTCTTCAGTAATTTTTTCAAATATTTTATCATTGGTAGATGTCGTATGACATTGGTTGACCCAGAAACTGGCGTAATGGCCCAAAATGAGCCTCTTAAAACACTACGAAAGTAAGTACACTGACAGTTGTTATGTTATACCTGTGTGCAGTGCAGGATTTAATGGTAGGAAGTGAGAGAGAAAATGTTGAGAATCCTCTATAGTCCAAGAGCATTAGTTCATAAGTATAGGCAGACCCGGACATTTTTGGTAACAAGCTAATTTTTTCAGGAAAGGTCCAGAACTATGATTGGAACATCATACTAAAAGTCCTGAAAAATCCTCCTTGTGCTCTCCGAGAAATCCAAGATGGCGTCCAAAATGGCTGCCATTTTAATTAGTCTATAACTTTGTAACCGCTTGTCATAGAGTAATGGTTTCGGTGTCAAATAGTTCACAGTATATACATTCCTATTTGCTCTAACAGAAAATTTTGTCCAAAATTGGCCGCTACTATAGTTTCTGGTAGTTTGACCTTTGACCTGGTCTTATCATCAGGTGTATTCAAAAAGTTCAAACCCTATACAGTGAAAATATTATAATGTCATAATGGTAATTGGTAATAATAGTACATCAATCTATCACTGTTGCTACTTACAGTATGTATCAATTAACTGTATTACTATTTTGATACTGATGGGATGTGATAGTTGAACCGTACTTCACATGAACTGTTATTTAGGTTGGTGTATCCAGTGGTTGTGATGGTACACCATGATTTAATTATGTACGATTGTCACATTTCATTTAATTTTATTGTATATCAAAATCGCAGCCAATGGCTGAATTACATGATACTTACAAATATAAAAACATTTAAAACAGGCATAAAACAGAATATAAATTGCACGTACAAATCAAAGAACAAATAAAAGTGGAATCAAACATATTGCACAAGAAAAATACATAAAAATACAAATTTAGCTAAAATTTATCTACAAATTTAAAAATTCAATTAAATAAGTAAGGAAAATAAGAAAATTGGTAATATTATAGAATTTGATATAATTATAAAATGTGGAGTTATTAAGTGATTTATTATATTATTATTATTTATACATCTTCACAAAATTTCTTTAGTTTTACTGAGTTAAAGTCTATCTCATTAAGGAGGCGTGTAAGATAAAGCATAGGGCTATTATAGTATCGATTTGTTTTACATAGGGGCTCAACAAATCTTTTTCTTTTCCTAAGTCTAACAGAAAGCTCAATTTGACTTGTTGTAAACGGTTTATGTTGTGATAGTGTGATAAGTGGGTAATTTTAGTGAGGTTTCTGACATGGGAGCAATTGAACAATTGAATAATGGAAACGTTTAAATGTTGAAAACAAATATTTTTACAATTTGTGTAAGCTTAAATGATTATGTTGTGCATTTTTTCCATATGTTCATCCAAGTTGAAAGGTACTGTACAAAAGTACAGAATTGTGGTGGTTATGTCTATAAAGACAATGTTATAAAGGAGAGAATTTGGAGAGTGGGAATCAGTGACTTATTTACAGTTAGTGTGATACCTACAGTAAGCTACTGTAATATAATGTTGGGTTGTTGAGGTACTAATGAAAGACTCTAACTCGCTTGACTGTCGTAACACATATATTATTTATTCAGTATAATACTTCAGTACAATATACAACTATAAGTATAGATAAGGAACGCGGAGGATCAATGATGCTGTCGGTGAGGTGTGGTGTGTGTAGGTCTGCTTCTGGAGAAGTGGTTGTAAGGTGTGTCTGGGCCCTTCTGAAACTTGGGAGTATATTGGCTCAGTTCATTTGCATAATGTCATTACATCATCTGTGAGGGTAACGATTGGTCCTAAGTTGATCCAGGGGTGTTTAAGTGGGAGTGATTAACGGTATAATAAGGTATTTCTGTGATGGATGACACTGTCAAATCTGTACTTAAATAGTGTCGATCACTCGATGGGAAAGTCACAAAATTAAGCTAAGTGTTTTCTTTAGGGACTCTATTATAAACTAAATGGTCATTAAAACATCTGGACAAACTCTCCTTTGGACTTTCTGGGTCAAGTTTGTGAACCTATTTGAATTCCGATACAAAGGTCAATTTCTTAAATATAAAAGTATATCTTTATATCACATCCCTCTGTTTCCCTTTTTTTTTTTTCTAATCTATTTAACATATAAAAATGGTTATAATAGTGGCATGCAAAATTAAAGTTATATAAAAGAAAAAAACATTATTATACATATATGCAAAAATTGAGTTAGCCAAAACCATTGACTCTGAAGTGTAACCTTATCACTTTCACTCTCTCTCTTCTCTCTCTTAAAAAAAATTAAAATTAAAAATGAATTTGGTATAAAAATTCGCGTAAATCAAACATAAATCAGTTAAAATAAAAATACAAAACTTAAAAATAGTATGTTACATTGAACATACATCAAATCGTGCGACAACTCATCGCATTCTAATGGCCTTCAAACATAAATCATCAAATCAAAACATAAAACTCAAGAAACTGTGGCTGATTAGCCTAAAATCAAATATCAAACTTAATCACTTAAAACTTTAAAAGAAACAAATGTGTGTGTCCCGTTGACACAAACTTATCCACAATATATCGTTATCGTCACAACTTTATCGATTTAAGCATTTATATTCACAGGTAATTACGATTTCAATCGGTCGACAAATTCGACTTTTGTACTCAATGTCAACAAAATTACGATTAAAAGTACTAAGAAAATCTCCTGTTATTGTATATCAATTAATTAATGCTTGAGATTAACGACTCAAAGGTTCAACAAAATATTTGTTACAAAATGATTGTCGTTCTTTTTCAATATCTCAATATATCGATCATCAAAATTCAAAATTAATCATTATCAAACTCGTTACAAAATCAATACTTACACATAAATTCAATTCTCTTTTAACTGAAATCACATTATTATTTAACAAATCTCATCAAATACGTAGACTATGCTATCATTAATTTAGCAAATGTCGTAATTTAAAAATAATCTTGCAAAAAAAATTAAATCAGTAACTTGTTGCATTATACAAACGTTTTATGAATCGTTTTGGCGATCCACTTATCGGTATCTGTTTATCTTTAATGATCTCTTTAATCAATTTATCTGTATCGTTATATCTGTCAATATTCCACCAAAATTTGCGATCATTAGATTCGTGTTTTGTTTTATCGGTGTTGCGTTTGGCTGAAGTCGGTTTAGAATATGAAACTAAAACTTGGAAATGTCCTGCTTTAAATCTACCTCGGTTTAATGTCATGTTGGAATCATTAGGTGCTGTCATAATTAAATTAGTTTGTTCCTTAATTTGTTCTTCTTTCATTTGGAATGGGGCTGCTAATCCCATGTTATTCTCTACACAGTCAATGTAAGGTTGCAAGTTAAGGGGTTCTATCTTAGTTGGATGTGTAAGGGTATCTGATTGCAATTGGGCGGGTGTCCTATCATGTTCGTCTACAAATTCAACATTGCTTTCGTCATTTACTACATTAATGGTGTTTTGGATTTTCTCGTTATTATCATCGATGGGTTCATTCAACAATTGTTTAAGTTTTTGTAGATGTGTAAAATTTTTGCGTTCTTTGGGTGTTCTCATAAAACAAGGTTTCAGTCTGTTATAATTGAATACGTCGCGAAGTATTTCTCCTTTAATCGTCGCTAGGATGTAGTGTGTTCTGTCTAGTACTTCATGAATTACTAATGGTCCGACCCATTCTGCGGCGATTTTCTTTGAATTTGCCGTTAGTGATGATGATGTTGGCTTGTATAAATATACGAGTTGTCCTACTGAGTAAATTGGACTTTTTTCTAAGCGTTGGGAAATCTTTGAGTTTTGGACGTTTTGTTGTGTTCGCTGTAATTGTAGCATTGTCTGTGAAATGTTTTGAAATTTCTTCTTGAGATGTTCAAAGTATTCTTCATAGGAATGAGACAATCCTGAAATAGGGTTAAATGCTAATGAGGTCAAACTTGGAGGTTGGCGGCCAAAAACTAATTCGTAAGGGGAGTGGTTTCCTAGATGTGGGGATGAAAACGAATTATAAGCATAACATGTTGTTGATACAAATCTAACCCAATCTGTTCCGAATTGGTTAAGGTTGACCTTTAACAGGTCCGATACGGTGCGGATATGACGTTCAACTTGTAAACTACCGTGATTGTGGACGCTGATGATTTTCCTATCAATATTAAGGGTGTTACATAATAGTGTTAATAATTTTCCTGTAAGGGAGGTTGCTGCATCTGAAATAAGACGAGATGGGGGTCCAAAAATACTGATGACCTTTTGAATTAGTGCTTCACAAATTGTTTCGGCATCAATGGATTTCAAAGGTACACAAATCAAAAATCTAGTTATCTCATCACATACTACCATAATATGTTTAAAACCTGAAGGTGAAGTTGGCATACTCTTAAAATCTAGACTGAGTGTATGAAAGGGACGGTAAGTTGCTGGTACTCGATCGTGTAAAGGACGTAATTTATCGGTTTTGGGACGAAATTGTTGACATCTAAGACACGCTTGGGTATAATTGTTGACTTTCTCGAACATAAGGGGCATGTAAAATAATTTCCTAATGGTAAGGTAAGTACGCATCGTACCTTGGTGGCTACTTAACAAATTGTCGTGATACTGAGAAATAACAGTCTCTGCTAAGTTTTCAGGAACAGCTAATTGCAATACAAATTCTCCACCTTTATCTTGGAAAAATAAACGGAATAGTAAACCGTTGCACAATATGTACTGCTCTGACTTATTCTGAACTGCACGAGCTGCTTTCTTATCAGCTGGAAGGATATCATGAACTAAATAATCGTAAACTGGCTTAAAAAATGGTGAAGTTTCTTGTTCAACGCGTAATTGTTTAACATCTACTGGGAGGTTATAATCTCTAATTATCTTTCTTTGAATAACATCCATTAATCTATCTAAGTCTTGTTGTTTTGGGATGTGTGCTGACTTAAATTCAGTTATGTTTGGTACTAGTGGTTTGGGCGATGTATACAATTCAACTGGTACATTTCGATGTGTAGTGTCTTTGCTTTGTTTATTTTTGTCTACTAGTCGTTCCTCTGGAGGTTGTCGAATGTTTACATTACGTATTGGGGGTGGTGTTGCGATAGGTGGCGTTATGATAGGCGGTGATCGATGTGCGTTTGTTTGTTGTCTCGTGATTATCTGTGGTGTAGTGGAAGGTTGAGGTGTAGGTCGCGTGTTTGTTGTCACTGGGTTTTGATTAATGACAGGCGTTTGTTTGGGTTTGGGTTTATGTAGGTCAGGTATATTTATTCCCATTTGCTTGGCGTATGACCTTGTTACTGGTCTGCTAGTAGATGTGTTTGTAATCGGGTTAAGAGATGCAGTCTCTGTAATATTAAATGCAATGGGTACAACTTGATCAATTTCGGAATCGTCATCACGAGGGGCTCGGGAGAGGAAATCTGCTAAAACTAATTCAGTTCCTTTCTTATAACCAATTTGGAAAATGTATCCGGACAATCGTAATATTAGTTTCTGTAAACGGGGTGTACATGGCTGATCTTTTGAATTCCAAATTTGTACAATTGCTGAGTGGTCTACGAATGCATCAAATTCGCAACCCTTTAGTAAGTGTCGAAATGCTGAAACGTTAATGTAAAGTCCAAATAACTCTAGTTCTGTGACGCTATATCGTTGACAGGCTTGTGGTAAGATTTTGGAATAATAACCTATTATGTGTTCTTTACCGTTTACTGTTTGTGTTAAATATGAACCTGTTGCGGTTCTTGAAGTGTCGCTATATAGCGTAAATCTACCTTCTTTTCTAGGCATTTGAAGAGTTGGTGGTTTAACCATTAAGTGTTTAATTTCGTCAAATGCTTTCTGGTGTTCAGTAGACCAACAAAATTTTCGGCGTTTGCTTGCGAGTGTGTGTAACGGACGTAAAATTGATTGTATTTGAGGGAAAAAATGGGATACATAATTTACTGCACCAATAAATCGTTTAGTTTCTTTATGGGTTCGTGGGACTGGCAAATTTCGGATAGCTGCACACCTGTCGCCTAATGGTGTGATACATGCGTGTCCTGAAGAATTAATCAGGATGGTGTGTCCCATATATTGCACTTTATTCTTGAATAACTTACATTTCTTTGGGCAAATTCTAAAACCATTTAATTGTAGGGCTTGTAAAACGGAAACAAGGTGCTGCTTATGAGCAAATTTGTCTTGGCTAAATAAAATAATATCATCATGATGGGCGATACAGAATTCTCTAGAATTTGGGATTTCATTTAAAATTTCGTCAATCTTTGCTTGAAATATACCTGGTGAAACGTTTAATCCTTGTGCTAATCTCTTATAATAATAATGTTTTCCACCATGATATGAAGCTATACCTGTATATTGTTGGGCATGTTCGGCTAATGGTACACAGTGGAACGCTGATTTCAAATCAATTACGCTAAGAATCTGTGCATTAGCGTTACCTATTGTTTTCAAAGTTTCGGCCAATAATGGGAATGGGTGATTAATACGTTTTATCCTGGAATTTAGATAGCGAAAGTCTGTGACAACTCTTTTATCTTTTGAATTTTTCTTTGAAACAAGAAGGACAGGGGAAGTATACGATTGGTGTCCTACTGCTAAGATTCCTAATTTGACTAATTTGTTCAATTCGGCCTCAATAACATGTTTGTCTTTGTCTGTCGCAAAGTATGGGCGAATAAAAAATGGTTCATCGTTAGAGAGGTGTATGTCAGCTTTGAAGTTTGGGCAGCTAGATAGTTCACCGTATAGTGAAAATGCGTTTCTGTTTTGTTGTAAGGTTTTATACAAATCTTCTTTTTCTCTATGTGTTAAAACGCTGTCTGTTAAATCAACTTGTTTTCTAATTATTTCTTCCTCGGTTAAAGTTAGCAATGGGTCTGTACGTTCTAAATGTGGGTACTTGTTTGCGTTGTCATTGGTCAACTTTATTCTATCAATTGGTAGGTCGTTAGTAACTGTTACAAGGTTGGTTAAGTGAAGGCTCGCGATAGGTTGATGTGTATTTAGAGATACGTTTCTGTTTGTGTTGTTAGTGATATCAATGTTGGTTTCTCCTCTATGTAATTTTACTAACATATCTGATGGACAAAGTTTTGAAATATGGGTGGTTGCATGTAGAACAACATCAGAATTGCGTACGAAGGCGGGAACCCTTCCTTTTAATTTAACTGTTTTAGTATCACCGGGTTTAAGAAAAATCTTGTGTACTGGACGAAAGCTAAAAATCTTTGGTCTAATGCGAAATGTGTTTTCCTTAAAATTTAAAGTACCGTCGAGTTCAGACAATGTTTCGGTTCCAAGTATCAGGTCAATACCTGTCAAATTTTTAACGATTAATGCTGAAATTTTAAATTTGTGTCCTTGGATAATTAATTCGAATTGCACTAAGTGGTTGGCATATAAGAAGTCACCGTTACCTAATCGAAATTTGGTTGTGTTCACTTTAACTGGCTTTAAACGCGATAAATAAAGTGAGGAATTAACGTACGATTGTGAGATTATAGTTCTAGTTGAACCACTGTCAAATAAAGTTAAAACATTTCTACCATCTGGTAAATTTCCTTTAACGTAATTTCTGTCGTTAAGTAACAAATCAATATTATCTGAATTTCCTAAGTATTTTGCCTTAAAATTGTCGTATTTAGTATGGGGGGCCAGATTATAGGCGGCATCTAGTCCCCTTTTTAAAAATCCTGCTGGTGGCTAGGGTAGTAATTGTTTGACTGTTGGTATGGGTATGGCGGGGGATAGTTTCCGTAAGAGCGGTTTTGTTGTCGGCAGTGCCTTGCTATGTGGCCTGGTTTCCCGCAGTAATAACAGGTTGGGGGAGGTTGTCTATATCTTGGGGTCGGTGGGGTCTGGAATCGGGGTTTGTATGGGCTTGGGCTTCGGTTTCGTCTTGGGATATAATTTCGGGTGGGGGAACGTGAGCGTCGAGTATCATCATTAAGGGATCGTTTTGTTGTGGCCATGTCTAACTTGAGAGAATTTATCTCATGTTGGAGCGATTCGAGACTATTAGGCCTATCTGTTTCCTTATTGATATTGAATGAAACTTCCCGTGTGGCATCATCTACGGAAAGGTCAAGGTAATTTTGTGTGCTATTTACAATATTTTCAATAGTGGCATCGATTGGGGTGGACATGGCTACAGCTGCTCTACATTTTGGTGGAAGGGTCGAAATAAATTTATTCTTTATCTGCTGGTCAGCGTATCCAATTCTGTCTGCGGCTTGTTTGATTTTGGTTAAGTGCTTTTCGGCGTTGTCGCCAGTGGTGTATGTAATTGAATCGTATTCTCTTATGTGCGCATAGATTGATTTGTTTTTACTAAACCTGTTGATGAATTGGGTTTTTAAGGATTCTAGTGAATCGAACTGCTTTCCCTCAATCCAGAGTCTAGCTTGGCCCTGAAGGCTACGTTTAAAAATACTTATTACATTAATTAATTGGGCATTGTTTACAGGGTTTTCTAACGTGTGGGCCTCAAGGTAGTCGGTAAACGATAAGTAATGTGCACTACATTGGTCGTGATCGGTTATGGAACCGTCATATCTTTTGGGAAGGAAATCGGTTTGTCTTAGGTGGGGCACGGGGTGAGGATTGACGGGCTCATTTAAAATTACTTCGTTATCAACAATGTCGACCATACTTTATAATATTAATTATTAATCAAATATCAAAAACAATTTAGTGTATATGTAAACTCTCACTTTTCAATCAAACTAGGTTACAAATCAAAAATCAAAATGGTTTTGACTTACCCCAAATGCTTCGGATCCAATTAAAAATGAATTAAAGGAATGCAAAAAGTGTTCAAAAATGTCTAAATGTTCAAACAACGAATTAAAGAAATGTTAAAGGTGCTCATCAATGTTCAAATTTTCAAACAACGAATTAAAAAAATGCGATAGGTGTTCATCAATGTTCAAAAAAGGGTAAATGTTAAAAAAACGATCGAAAAAAAAACGGCGTGAAGTTGAAAGTCTCTAAACGAAACAGTTCTTGTCCGCTTGCTTCTGTTTTGATTCTTCTTGGGTCTTCCTCGATTATTTTCTTTGTCTTTATCCAATGGTTATAATTTCATAAAATTTCTGCTTGTCTCGATTTCATTCAAATATAATTTCAGCTTGTCTTTTGTGTCTTCCTCGATTATCTTTTTTGTCTTCATCCAATGGTAATAATTTGATCAAATTTCTGCTTGTCTCGATCTCATTCAAATATAATTTCAGCTTGTCTTTTGAGTCAAAGTAAATTTATGGTTTTCTCCTTTCAAACAAATATGGTTATTTTTGTCTTCGTCTTCGTGTCTTCGTGTCTTGTTAAGTGTTTATTTCTTGTTTTCTCACTCCGTTCCTTATGAAATTTGGGTCTTCCACCATGTAATATAATGTTGGGTTGTTGAGGTACTAATGAAAGACTCTAACTCGCTTGACTGTCGTAACACATATATTATTTATTCAGTATAATACTTCAGTACAATATACAACTATAAGTATAGATAAGGAACGCGGAGGATCAATGATGCTGTCGGTGAGGTGTGGTGTGTGTAGGTCTGCTTCTGGAGAAGTGGTTGTAAGGTGTGTCTGGGCCCTTCTGAAACTTGGGAGTATATTGGCTCAGTTCATTTGCATAATGTCATTACATCATCTGTGAGGGTAACGATTGGTCCTAAGTTGATCCAGGGGTGTTTAAGTGGGAGTGATTAACGGTATAATAAGGTATTTCTGTGATGGATGACACTGTCAAATCTGTACTTAAATAGTGTCGATCACTCGATGGGAAAGTCACAAAATTAAGCTAAGTGTTTTCTTTAGGGACTCTATTATAAACTAAATGGTCATTAAAACATCTGGACAAACTCTCCTTTGGACTTTCTGGGTCAAGTTTGTGAACCTATTTGAATTCCGATACAAAGGTCAATTTCTTAAATATAAAAGTATATCTTTATATCACACTACCTTGAGAAACGTGGTCGTGAATATTGATAGCGAATTAGAATATTTCTAGATGGCACAGGGTATAGGACCATTTTCTTGGTGTGAAAAGTTCTGTGAGCTATAATAGTATACTTATGATGCATTTCTTAACTGTACACTATAGATCTTTCTTTTTTGTTGTTTTGTTTAGGTTTAGAATGGTTGATAGTTCTCATCCAGATGCAAAAGCATTAGGTGTGGCACCTGTGTTTGGTGTCAATTTCAACATTGTTGAAGTTGGAAACATCAAAGTTGGAGACATAGTATATGCTATTGTTGAGTAATTAAATCAAACCTACAGTACTGTATGTTTAAATATGCCATTTCTAAAAAAAGTAATACTAATACGTCTATATTGTATATTGATTGATGATTAAGTACTAATAATGAATGTTGTGTAATGGATAGAATATTTTTCATAAGTTGCAATGCTCTAATGGCCAAAGACAAAGGGTGGTTTGCTGCTTTGCGTACTTTTAGTCTTCCAATGATACAGTACAGTGTTTCAATTGAATTAAATAATATTCAGCATAATAAAGAAGAAATAATTATGTCTAATTGTGTTATTTTAATCTTGTTTACTACTTTTATTGTCTCTGTAATCTTTGCTGTAAACAGGAAAAAATCCATCCACCTAAAAAACTACTGAGATCTACTTTTGACAGACTGTTAATATTATATGTTATAGCACTCTCCGTGTAAAAATCCCTGTTAAACTTCATGTTGAAATTTCTTTGTTGTAAAGTTCCTGTCGTTTAACCTTTCCCAATTTAACCAGAGAGAGTTCACTATAATATCTCTATGATTTATGATTGAATATTTTTTCACTGTTGGTTTGAAATATTTTTTTTTTGTTCAATCTAAAGAATGAAACATTGCACAAAGTTATTTTATCACAGTCTATGAAAATTTGGAAATGAACAATCCAGTACCATTCACAACAGCATCCTACATTTTCCCTTCCTCCTGAATTGTCTCATATATTCAAAGTTTTCGTTTTTTCCGCTTTTTGCTATTAATATCTTAAAATTGGCTAGGTAATATGATAATTTGAATGGGTTTCGATCCAAGTCGGCCCTAAACCGTCTCGGCCAAAGTCAAGTCGGCCCCAAGTCAAGTCGGCCCAAGTCAAGTCGGCCCCAAGTCAACTCGGCCAAAAAATAATCGGTCAACTCGGCCCCGTTAAAGTATGGAACGCAAAAAGTGTAAATGAAGGGGATTGATAAAATAATATTTCTTCTTTTTTAACTATGAATAATTCTGACTTTTAATGAATAATATTATTTAGACAATAATATATTTAGCAAAAAAAATAGGAATGATTTCACCAACTTTCCTTTAATTATTTACGTTTAATAAAATTTCGTAGCTGAGCCTCCCTGCGCGTTTGCCAGCTTTTTCGATATCTACAACTGCGACGTGTTTTCGCTGACCGGGGGATTCCCCTTTTTTAAAAACGCAAATCATGCACAAAAACGATGTACGATCATTTTTTCTATGGCCAAATGGTGGAACGTAGGCCTCCGTCTTCGATTTCCTAAAATACGGTACCTGCACGTGTTTTTTTGTAACACGCGGGTACTTCTATTCATATCGGCAATTAGTTCATTTTTTTATATATTATATTTTTTATTTCTTCATTTTTTTTAAAACGTGGATAGTAAGAATCGTAATATTAAGCACTTTTTGCGTTCCATACTTTATTGTGGCCGAGTTGACCGATTAGTTTTTGGCCGAGTTGACGTGAGGCCGAGTTGACTTGAGGCCGAGTTGACTTGAGGCCGAGTTGACTTGGGGCCGACTTGACGTGGGGCCGACTTGACCGAGACGGTTTGGGGCCGACTTGACCTGCACCCTTTGAATGCACAAATTGTTTAAAAAAAACCACAGAAAATTGAAAGGAACACTTTTATTGATGTACAATTTACTCTAAATAAACAAAACATCTGCATTTTTTTAGTAACAGATTTAAGTACTAATCACTTTAAAATGGTTAATGCTATTGACAGCAGAAAGATATAAATAAATCATTAATCTTAAATAAAGATAACATTAATATATTGGAAAGTGTATTAATACTCATGCAGGTAGCACATGAAAATGTAATCAAAGCATTGTAATTTACTTTTATATTGTTGTCAGTAATGTAGTTATCTGATTCGACATTTACATCAAATGTACGGAATGAATATCAGAAACTTGCAGTTGGGGCTACAGTACACTTCATTACCATAAATAGACTACATTGCAAATTCAACAGTATATACCTGTAAGCTAGATTTTGTGGGTGCCTGCGACAAATTGATGTGCTCAAATGTACTGATGCACATAGCGTCTGTTGAAACCAAAACTACAACATTTCATTCAGTTAATTATATACATTACCTACAGATGTTTTTAGCATTATTTTTTTTCAAGCCAGTCCTGAAAATACCTAAAAAATTAGTATTCAAAAGATGTAGAGAAAGTCCTGCAAAATATAATCAAAGCATCTGATCTACCCTAAGCCTGTTAACGCAATGCATTTAGCAACATCACAACAGAAACATTAATTAAATGTAGGGGGTTACCCCGGTGTATTAGTACATCACAGCCACTGATCACCAACTGGGCCCTCTGGGAGACCAGTCTTTGACTGAAGAGGTTACCCAGTATAAATATAAATATAAATTTCAATTCAAAATTCAATTTCAATTCAATTCAATTAAAGATACTGTATTTTTCCCCAAAATTGGTTGAAACTGAAAAATGTCAATTTATGTTATTGTAAAATAAAATTATTTTCACAATGTAATATTTGTAAATGACAATGGATTTCTTTTCTGAACAATGGGTTTAGTTTCTAGACTAAAACATTCATTTGTATCTATATGAAATTACTTTGTTCTCTTTCTGGCTACAATACCCCTAATACATACAATACTCATCACTTTCAATACATCAAATAGTCCACATCATAATCATATACTTTATTTTCATATACACAGTAATAATATTTGAAAACCATGATGTAAACTTCGCTATGAATAAATATTAGTAACACAAGCAGATAATAAACTTAATAGAATTATTTTGCACTGTTGCACACTCCTTAGTATTTCGGCTGTGAGTTGAATCCAACTCTGGTACGATCATTTTCTGACTCTCTGTGCGTTCTCTTTCTCCTTTGTTCACCAGGTTGTTGTGTATCACTAGAAAATAATTAAAGTGAAATGAACCATGATTACAATACGTATGACATATGTTTTGTTTAATGTAGCTGCATGGAGGCATATACAAGAGCTTGCTATTTTAAAAGAACCCAATTAAAATTGAGTTCTTTTGCAGCAAGGAAATTGATTGAAATGAAAATACAAGACATAAAAAATAAAAAAATATACAGTCTACAAAAATGAATGTTTATGAGTTGGATGGTGAAAATATTTCATGAGTTGAAAAAGTGACTGCTCTATTTTTAACAGGGCGAAGCTGCATCAATTTTTCATTGAATAAAATATTCTCTCTATTCAACGAATACAAAACAGTGAGACTTTTATTCAAGTCATCCATCAGAAATTATTGACCAATGTTAGGCTGGAAAACTAGGCCATTAGGAAATGCTCAAACATTAGATGCGCTGAGAAGATTTCCCAACACGATCAGTCGTTTAGAGAAAGAATGTTTACAGAAAGCTGAAAGCACTTTTTTGTTAGATAGGGCTAACTCCAAATGACATTCGTAACTGGTGATGCGTAACTGGCCAATCAAATTTTAATTGTTAATATGGAGGTGCGAGCCAAGTTTGACACCCAATGACCATCTTTTTGCCCTACTCTTTTTATAGTCGCCACAACAGAATACAAACTTTCAGGGCCCACACCTTCTGAGAGCCTTCCTTCTACCTAAATGATGTTCACAGGTAGAATGCATGGCAACCAAACCATGGCTGTGAAGGTACTTGCAATTCCAGCTGTTATTTTATGATTAAATGGTTATATCCCAAAAAGAGTGAAAACCTACATTCTTCCGTCTGTAATAGCTGGAGAGTATCTAGGTCTTGACTTATGAGAGCGATCTTGTACAGCTGCTGGCCTATGATGTCTGGTCTTTGTCTGCCATTCATCGTCAAATGCTTTTGCATCAGCTGATTTAAACAATTTGAAAAATAACAATTAGATGTTAGATTTGATTTCACCAATGTCCATGAAATCAGTTTACCTTTTTTTTAAAAAAAAAAAAACTGTCTATGACAAATTGTTTTGTAATTTTATGAAAAAGGAGATGGCATCAACCATCTATAGTATTGATATATATACATTGTATAAATACTAATAATAATTTGTGTAAATAAATGGTCTGTTTTTCTATAAAAATGTAACTTAACATAGTAGATTAGTAGATTTCTTAATTCAATGAAACCTGAAACTAAATTAGTAAAACTTACATTCATCAAGATTAATAAACTCTTGTTCTTCTTCCATATCCTTGGACCTTGTGTTGCGAGACTTTTTTATAGTGTGGGAGCGATCGTCTAAAAAAAGATATAGAATTGAGGTATGAGTGATATAAGGTACTGTAAGTCCTGTATTCATGGTTTGATACACTCAATGTAACATTTGCCCGAATTGCACAGAAAGAAAGGGAAGCACTTTTCATAGACTGCTGCTCCCAAATTGTGTCTAATACACCATGTGATATTTTACTAGCACATTGTCTGGCTGAATTGACAAAGTGGAAACAATTTTAATGGCCAATATGGAGGAACAAGTGTGGCAGTCGTTACAAACAAACAAATTATTTTTAAAAGCAATAAATTATGTTATCTTTTACTTACTAATATGATGGCCAACTGCCATTTTCTCAATGCCAGCCGCCGAATCACGAACAGTCTTTCTAATTTCTTTAATCTAAATAGAGTATAAAATAAAAAATAACTTTATGTACTGATATATATCTCTAAAGTATTCAACCGTATGTTCTCTGGTCGACTCCATTGTACAGTCTGAACTTGATTTTCTTCCTCAGTACTTCTATGAATGTGGAGAGCGGTAGCTGAACAATTCAGCCTTAGGGATGATCGATTCGGCTCAATTAATGCATTTTACAAATTAATAATAATAAATTTGTGTTTTTAAGAGACTGTACTAGTACAACAAAAACTATAAAATTCTGACGGGCCTAAACATTGCTGAAAATTATTTCTTATTTTAGAAAGTCTTTAAACGGGAAAAAAGTATCAATATCTAAATTGTCAATACCATGTATTACTTTATAAACCTGAATCATATCAGCCCTTAACCTTCTGTATAGAGTAGGAACACCTAAAACAATTTTATCTATTTATTTTAATTTAGGATTCTCAAATTTTAGGTAAAGAGTTATCAAAAAAAGAATTGGACCTAGGACATTACCCTGAGGGACACTAGATCAATCTGATAATTTCCCGTTGATAATAACACGCTGCATCCTATTCTTGATGGAATTATTATTTTAAAAATCCTAACAGTGGCTAGTTCTTCTCACTACAGTAGTTTACCTTTTATGTATTTTTCAATACTGATTGAACATTAACCTAAAATTTGTTAAATGGTATATAGTAAGGGTTACTTACACCTCCAGGTGCTTGCCTTGTACTTGATGTGGCTTGGTAAACTTTTGGTGCTCCATCACCGGTATTTGAGTAACTAGTAAATGACGAATGACTGAACGCGTGGCCATTAGGACTCGGAGTATTAGCAACACCATCCTGTTGTTAAAACAATTTGATTCATTAGTTTTCCAATGTAAATTGTAATCATGAAAATTGTTATATTAGTGATTTTTAAAACGGATATTTCCTAAAACTTGTTTGCTGCTTTTATAATCAAAATATAGTTTCAATTCTGTAACAAATTTTAATGGCAAAGATAATAATAAACACCCTTTTTATTAACTGCATAGTACAGTACCTGTATAAATAATTCAACTATGTGGAAGACATAAGGGAGGTAAATCAATGCTTTGCAGGATATCAGATTCTTTAGTAAGAAATAATAACACTAATAAAATAATCATAAACTGAATACAAATATCAATAATGAATGATTATAGTAGAGTAGAATGGTGAGAACATATATTTATTCTATCATTCAATGAGGCAAAGCCCATTGATGATATCAATGAGGCAAAGCCCATTGATGATATCAATGAGGCAAAGCCCATTGATGATATCAATGAGGCAAAGACCATTGATGATATCAATGAGGCAAAGCCCATTGATGATATCAATGAGGCAAAGACCATTGATGATATCAATGAGGCAAAGCCCATTGATGATATCAATGGGCAAAGCCCATTGATGATATCAATGAGGCAAAGCCCATTGATGATAGAACAGTCAGACTTCAACAAATGAAATATTATCCCTTAATCAAAATTTACATTTTTGTTTTATTTATAACACACCTACTGGTGTTTACAAAAGTTGATGGGAGAAAATAATTTAAGCCATGTATGACTATAATTAAACCAATGGGCAATTCCATAGTGAAGAGGATTTTTTTTCCATTTTTTCAAATTAAACCAATCAAACTATATTTGGTATCAAATTAAAGATTATTTTACAGAGAATTAGGTTATATGAAAAAAAAAAAATTAGCGCCTTGATATGATATGGAAAATTTGATTCAAAAATTGATACCTAAAAATGTAATGAAAATGAGAAATGTATGACCTTTTTCAGCTTCAGTAATAAATAATCAGAGTGGTGTAAAAAGTTAAAATCCATGTTATTTCAGTTTAGTACATAACATTTTAGACACAAGACAAAAAAAAAATTATTTCTGATTTTACATTAATTAATTTTGGCCCAATAATAATAATGTATCATATTTTGTAATTCCGACACAAAAAAGTGGTTTTTTTTTTAGGATTTCTTATAAAATAATAACTTCTGTAAAAAATCAAGACTAATGCAAATCAAGCAAGAGTATAGACATTATATTATGATAATTATTGTTTTTAATTTTTATTATTTCTTAAGTTATTGAAGTTTTAAAACTGAAATTCCGTCACAAATCATTGGTTGCGGAATTACGTAATTCCACAACACTATTATTTAACATAGTATTGATGCAAAACCATTTTTTAAGCAACTTTTTCTTAGCATGAACACAGCTACCAGCAAAATGTGTACAAAGTTTATGTGGTTGTTTATTATTATGGATCTATGGCTTCTTTTGTTCGATTTTTTTCTCAGGCCTAGGAACTCTAATAATTTATTTTGTTATTTATCACACCTGCCATTAATTCAATTCATCGACATTTTTATTCCATAATCAAAATAAAAACATATACAAATACAATACAAATAATAAGATAATGGAATGGGATACAAAATAAGCACAAGTGCTTTAAGCATGTAACCCTAACAAAAAGATCAAACAATTAGTACAAACAAAAAGAACAAACCAAAATAACATAATGTGATTTACTTAACTTAAATATTTCTATTGTTATAATATTGCTTTAATCTCTGTTTAAACAAACTTAAAGTGGGGGATTGTTTTATATAGTTTGTTAAATTGTTCCAAATATGTGTTCCTTGGTAGGAAATACATTGCTGTCCGACTTTGGTGCGTTTTAGTTGTGGACAGTAGTTTGACCTGTTTCTAGTTGAGTAATTATGGAATGAGGCAGATGTACTAAATAAGTTATTAAATGATTCAGGTAATAGATTATGTTTATATTGATACATAAATATAGCAGTGTGTTTCGTATAAAGGTCAAAAATATTTAATGTTTGGGTTGAAATAAAAAGTGGATGAGAAGGATGCATAAAATGAACATGACAAATATTTCTAAGTTAAATGCGAAATGCGAACAATGTCCAATGTACAGAACAAGTTATTACATAACTTCCAGACTTTTCTCATAACTAAAACTTATTCATGTGACTCACTTGCACTCTCAGAATAATTCCCATTGTACAGAAAGAACAACTCCCATATAGTACGGAATAAACAATTCTTTTTAAATGAAACAAATGAACCTATAAACGCACAGAAAGGAGATTTTGTTCTTATCAAATATACCATAGAAAGAAGCAAGAAAATGTTTAACTATGTTGCAATAGTTGATGACATTCCTAAAGACAAACCAGAACTTAACATTATTCATTTATATAAGTTTGATAAGGGAAGATTTTTGTTGTTAAAGACTTGGTTGGGACTTATGGGATAATTAATAGAGATCAAATTGTATCTGTACTCCCAGCACCATTGATGGACTCTAAAGAAAGGTATCACTTTAAAGAACCACTTCCACAGAGCTATGGGATAAAATGTTTTTTTGGAATACGGTCAATAGTCACTGTTAACTTAAACATGTAAATAACATTAATTCAACTGTATAATTCCGTAATCATATTCATATTTCACCTAAATATCACAATACAATAATAGAAAATGTAATTTTATTCTTATCAGATATTGGTATGTGTTCATTATTATATTTAGTAATATTTCTAATTCAAAATACTCTATATAATCCATATATTAAAACAAAATAAGTTCATATTTTTGTGATATTAATATCTGTTTTTAGAACCATTAGATCAAATGAAATAATGGTTTTTTTTTAACATTGCAACAATTTTGTAAGACTGTTTTTTCTTAATATATTGTATTTTGCCTTTAAAATTATTCAGAAACCCTTATTAAATAAATTTAAAGATGGTCTGCAGATTTCAATTTCAGAGGTAATTCCGTCACTGTAATTCCGTCACCGGACCATGTGTCAAATTATTACTATATATCAAAAACTGAAACTATTTAAAAAAAATAAAAACTTATGTTCAATACTACATTAAATAATGGCTAAATTTAATGTATAAATTTTTTTAATTTCCAGTACAATTCACAGAGTTTTAATGAAATGTTTAGGGGTAAAAATGAGGTGGTTTTTCGGCGAAATTCCGTCACGGTATATGTTTTATGATATTATAAAAAAATATGGTTGGTTTTTTAATTATTTTTTTTTGTGGAAATAATTAGTAGAATCACTAGCTATTAAACTATTAAACTTGTTTTGAAATCTGCCTTAAACTAAAAAGATACAAGGAATTAAAATGTAAAATTATGGAAAATGTGTAATTCCGTCACCGTGGAATTGCCCCAATATTTTACTACAAAAAGGCTTATTTTAAAAAAGTTAATTTTTAATAATTAAAAATTATTTATATTGAATGTAAAGCATTAATAAATCATTATATAAGCTAAAAAAACTTACAAAATTGCGATGCATATCAGCCATCATGCGGTTCATATTGGAGAACATATCAAACATACCAAATGGTGCCATTTGAAGCTATAATTAGAAAATTAATGTTTTTTTATTCTATTTTTCATAATTATTTTTAAAAAATTGGAAGTATTGCACGTTGCATTGCATTCACTAAGCCTCCCTCGCAAGAATAAAGTATGAGAACATGTAATACCTGTTGTTGTGGATGCCTAGTTGATCTTGACTGGTGATTGAATGCCCTATTAGAATGATGACCATTTGTTATGGCCAAGAATGGGTCATGAGGACCAAATCCCATTCCGAAGTCACCCAGCATACTTGACATATTCTGCCTATGCCGACGATGGAAATCACTGTGTGTTAGAAAGTTAAAGGTTGATGTTAGAAAAGAAATTGTATGT
The DNA here is from genome assembly GCF_964355755.1 of Antedon mediterranea. Lineage (NCBI taxonomy): Eukaryota > Metazoa > Echinodermata > Crinoidea > Comatulida > Antedonidae > Antedon > Antedon mediterranea. The sequence continues at coordinate 14,484,516 of NC_092672.1, read as the reverse complement.
GTTTCACAGTATAAAGTATTGGAAATTTATTCATAAAAATAAAGTAATCATACATGGTGTACATTTGCTAGGCATAAGATTCTAAAAGTTATTTCTGATTATAATTTGAGTATTATTTGACTAAAGAAATGTACATGACCTAAAAATGTCATTCTCAAAATATCATAAATGCTATACCTTTCCTGCATTACACATAAGTTATACTTCTATGAGAAAAAAAAATTATCGTATTTTCTTTAAAGATGTATTGTCCCTTGAAACACAAAAAAATGAAGGTCAAAATATTCTAAATTTAAAGTGGCCATATCAAAGTAATATTAAAGTTATTCACTTTAAGTTGAAAATTTGAGCCAAAAACAACAAGTTTACGTAATTAACAGGTAAATTAGTTTGATTACATTTCAATTCGTCTGGAAAATCGTCACGAGCGAAAGTAAACAAAGATTTCAAACCATGAGTACGCATTATTGTATGTACGTGTATGTATGTTCACACAGATCATGAGGAAGTTTTATGATTATGCATACAGAGTAGCCAAACAAGCGCGTTTCATTATGGGATATGTTTTGATTGAAAACTTTGACTGGAAGTCAAAAACAAAACAAAACAACGTCTGTATTTCAGTTAAATTTTTTTTTTTTCACAAAATTTTTGGTGATAGTTAATAACTATTAGGATACTTCAAAATGACCCACCTTTTTCAAAATCTTTTATTTTTTATTTTTTTGGAATTAGTCAAAGGGACAATACATCTTTAATATTTCTGAAAATATGAATTACGTATGTAAACACAAGTTACAAAAGCATAAAGTTTTTCTCTATGAATTAATTTTTTTGGTTGAAATGAAAAGACTTATAGTTTTCTAAAGTACAGTACTGCATTTTTAGTTGACGTTTAAGAAAGTTTAATTAATCTTGTGAACAAATTGTTTCTACAGTACAATTAGACTTTATTATATCCTGGGCATAATATAACGCGAGTTACCAACATACAGTATATACCATTTAAAATTTAATGATGGACATTTATGAATATGGACCCTTACAGCCAAACTAGAGAAAAATACAAGCATTTGAGATGAGATGTTTACAGGAAGATCCTGGGTGTCACAAACAAAGACTGAAAAACAAATGAAGGAATCTGAAACAGAGTAAGACTATGAGAAGCCATCCGAACACATGATGATCTCTACCTCATTGTCAAAATCAGAAAGATGATATGGTACGGCCACACTACAAAACAATCATGCAAGGCACTGCTGTGCAAGGTGGGAGGAAAAGAGAAGACCCAAGACACACTGGAATGACAACATCAAAGAATGGACCAAACTGATTCACAATAAGACACTGAGGATGGCAGAGGACAGGGCCACATGGAGGAGAGTTGCTACATCATCTACAGTGTGCTTAACAGCCCCCAAACGGCTAAGGACAACGTAAGTATAAAGTATTCTTGACAGTACATATTGGTGCTATTTTGTTGCAATAACTTTTTAACCATAGCTTACTACTAGTATAAGAATTTCAATGAACGTGTTCCCTTTTTTTGGTCATGTTCCTTTTTTTGTAACAAGAGTTAACAAATGATTATTTTGGGTTTTTTCTTGTCTAGTATAGTTCATACACTTTTAAACTACCCTTACACTTACAGTAAACATTTATAGTACCCTCAAGGTTATTGTATATGAAAATAACAACACAAACACTAATTCCTACCCATAAAATGTAACACAAGTTAACGTGGAATAGCCCTAAAGACACTTTACCCATGGAGTATTATACCTCCATGCTTTCCCTTTTTTTTAAAGGTCATAAACTACATTTTATGTAAAAATAAATACTATAAATGGACCTATTGTGATAATTTTGTTTGTCTTTTAAATGGTTAAAAATGTAAAAAAAATGTTGATTGTAATAGTTTAAATATAAATACCGGTATCGCAAGGTAGCGTTTTATTATATAAAATAATGTCAAGTACATGTTATTAAGATTCTTATATAGTCGTAAATTTTACTTAAAATCAGTTAAAATATTGTTAAATTCGTAACATGTCAACACCAAAACACCATTTATCACAGAGGCTGGTCTTCAGTTCATAAAAAGAAAATTCTTTATATTAAAAAATGTACAATTACATTAATTAAATATTGTAACAAAATTAAATATTATGTTAGCGTGTACTTTTGATAACATTTCATCTCATAAAACCCTACTGGGCAATACCGGGCCCTACTACCAGGCAAAGATTAGCATTTACCTGAATGGGCGTGGAAGAGTGATTCTGTGATGCAACCACAACACAAGGAATGATCTGGTGATAAATAGGCCTAGGGTATGCATTATTTTTACAAAACATAACAAATTGCAGGGAAATTGTTTAACACAAAATTTATGATCTTCCAATTATTATTTTACTTCTTTAAGAAAAAAAAAACCATTATTTAAAAGAAAGGAGTCTTATTTTTAACCTTGCATGTACTAGGCATATCATGGAGATATGGTTTATGATGAAATCGGTCGCGTTTGAAATCAACTTCCCATATTTTGTATAGCGCGCCACTAGAGCTATAATACTTTTGATGAAATCAGTCACGTTTGAAAACGGTCACGCTATTTTGTATGGAGCGGGATGCATGCGAGCGGAATATACATTGTCTTCGTTTATATAGATTTAATTAATTATTTATGTGGATATTTTTTATTTGGTTAATAAATATTTATTATCAATAATTAATTTGGTTTTTTTTATTTTACAGGTCTCGGAGAAGGATCTGTGTCTTTCAAAATGGCCATTTCTAAACACGTTTAAATATTATAACAATAATAGCATATAATATGTTAACTCTATTTATATGTACTGTAATTAATAATATATTATATATAGAGAATATACGTCGGTGTCTTTTATTATGCACACAATTACGTAAAAGAGAACAATTTATAAAAAACAATTTTTACAATGTATAGCCTATAAAGCCAGCATATCCATTTTTATACTTATGCATTGCATAAGTATAAAAATGGATATGCATACACTACTGTGGCAGATATATCATATCCATGTCGTTAAACAGCATATTATTCAATTATTTTTATTTCTGTTTTATTTATGTCCGTTATGTAGGATATTATTAAGTGTATAATAATTATTTTTTTGGCAAATCATGTGTATATTTTTATTTCTAATGTTTAAAATAGTTTTTAGTAAATTGATCATGTGGATGGTTAAAAGGCAAGTTACTGAAATAAACCCCCGAATAAACCATATCAGAGCTGCGCCTTCTATGACCGTGCAGCTGTTTCCTCTAACAGTACGTTATTTTTCTGATGGGGTTACCCCTTTTTAACAAACATGTACTTGTTAGTGTGTCAAATCATGGACAAAACATGTACGATCATTGTCCATGGCCAGGTAAAGATGATGTCTTCTTATTACTAATAACCATACATTCTGGAACGTCTATAGGCCTCCTGCACGTGTTTTGTGAAACAATGTATATAACAATCGGCGATACCACAGTTTTTAATTTGAAAATCTTTTATTTCTTCATTTATAATAATCATTTAATGTAAATAATTAAGCAAGTACAACTCAGTGTCTTTCTCACATACATAGGCCTACGCCGTAAATCTATTTGTTTAAATATTGCAGATTTAATACCTCTTTGAGAATCGTGTCCCGTCACCTTTATTATCCATCCATTATTATTCTCACATCTATCATTGTACATCATAGGCCTACTGTAGGCTCGGTAGATTGATTTATAACGGCATATTTATCTATATATTTTATTATTATCCTAAAACCATACTCACGTCAGAGTGGCGGAATGCAAAAATCATCATGCATCATCTTTATTGCATAGAACGAGTTTCGTAATTAACTGTGATTAAAAAATATGCAATAGGTGCGTATGCCAATCTTTTAAAAACTTGCACAATAAAACAAAAAACATTTTTCTAAAAGAACACATTACAATTCATTGAAACCTGTATAAAAAATAAAACGCAACCGATATCGAACGTAACTAATATAATATGATAAAAAGGGTATGTAGAGCACTCCATACAAAATACCGGATGTTGATTTTATCGCGACCGATTTCATCTGACGCCAACAATTTACCTCCATCCATGGTACTATTAAAGTATTATTATTATATTATGTAAACCCTCATCCATCCATTCAATGCATCCTATACAGGCCCTACGCCTACCCCTCTAGGCTTTAAGTTTTAGAGAGAGCATCTATATGATCTATCTTTTAGGTAGGTGGTCTAGTAGACGGCGCTACTGCAGTTTCGCACCACACTGTTATATCTTCGATTTCTCACCTAATTTTTTTTTCTCACACCCACATCATACAATTTTGGGCCATTATGTAACATGTTGTTCCTATGATTTAGCCACCGTTATATTACCTTTATCACAATAAAAAATGCCTTTCAAAACAGCTCCTTTTCCTCGAATACTCGATCGAACTGTGGCCATTTTAGAATTAGAAAATTGCCAGAAATCAATGTATGTTTTATTTTCTGTTTTTATTTTTAAACTGCAGAGTGGTTTTTATAAAGAACCAGCTGTACATATCAAAACGGCGACGATATGAGTCCGTACATGAAACATTTTATTTTTTTTTAAACAATTCACAGTTTTAAAAATCATAAACCATATTTCAATTTTAATTTCAATATGTAAAACACAGCATGGATTAACCCATGATCATAGCAAATATTGCTATCTCACTGTATTAAAAAATAGAAAATGATTTGTTTTTGTTTTAGTGAATGTATTGATTAGTGACCCGAGATAATTTACTTTGATAGGACCTATTAATATGAATAATAATACTAATAATAATGAAATATTAATGTAACCTCTATTTCGCCAGCTGAAAACATTTCTTGGTTGCCTTTCAAAACTAAATAGGCCTATGTGTAATCGGATTTTATAACACTGCCCTCTATAGTTTCTACATTTTTTGGGGAAAATGAAGCATAGGCCTACATTCTGGCAATTATGTAAGTGATAAATATAAGATGGCGAACATTTCGCAGTGTGTTGACAGCGAGTTCAGTATTGTTTAAAATGTTTTGAAAATTACTGTTATTTAAAAAAAATTACTTCCTAAGTGGTCGAATCGTATAAACATATTGGAAATATTCTTTTTTTCAAACCAATAATTAGTAAACTAACCTTGACAGTTTCGCTGTCCTGATCGGACAGCTTCTTCAGAAATAATGACGATCTATCATCAAACAGACTGACCTCTAACTAGCGAAACTGTCAAGGTTAGTTTACTAATTATTGGTTTGAAAAAAAGAATATTTCCAATATACTTATACCTACAAACCAGATGAAAATTTTCAATCATCGTATAAACATGTTACATAATATTATGTTGCGAGTGTAAAAAAGGAAAGTTTTTAGGTGAGAAATCGAAGATATAACGGTGTGGTGCGAAACTGCAGTAACGCCCTCTAGTAGACCACCTACCTAGATGCTTATAGCCTAGCCTAAACAAATATTTGTGTATTGGCAGTCTACTAGGGCCAGGCCTAGCCAAGCCTATCCCCTGGCTCCCTCTAGAGACTAGGCAGGTAGGCTAAGCCTAGCATAAGTCTAGCCTAGCTATAGCTAGGCTAGCTAGGCCTCCTAGATTTCAATACCTGAAAAATGGATCCTCATCAAAATCTCTGAAAAGTGAGCCTGAGCCGAACATCGTAAACTACCTGGGCCTATAAACAGGTTAGAGTATAACAATAACACCAATATAGTTGACCCAAATACTGTATCAAAAAATTAGAAATTCGTCAATGTTGCTGAGCACTGTAACTGTTGGTTGGTTGGCAAACTAACTTCTTTCTTCTTCCCCATTGTTGGAATGACGCCCTCTATAGCAGCAGCATTACATTTGAATGACGTCAGAAGAAACGTTTCAAAGTCATAAATTTGTACATTTCATTTCAATTTATCCAAAGAGAAAATAAAAAATAGTATTAAAAATATAGAGTAAAATGCAATAAAAGATGAAAAGGCTAACAAAAGCTTGTATGTGGTTGATGACCTAAAAACTTACTAATCAGCCATAAAACAGTAAAATAATACACATAATAATAGTGAAATAATGAAAAGTTACAATAGCATCGACAGAAATACTTTAAATAGATTAAACTTATAAAAATACATTAATTGAAATTGCATTTTTTTATATCTTTATTGTTTCAGACACGAGTACCTGAAACAGCGATACTATGACTTGTAGAAACTAGTCTTCGAAGAGGAGGTCGAAGTTTACATTTTCCTCTAGTATTGTACTTATGGCCATCCCATCAGAATGTTGAAGATTTAAACAAAAAAGAGATGGAAAATATATAATACAAATATATATAGTCCTAAAGGTCATCAATAAGGTCCAAGATAATATTAAATGAAAGTGGATTAACGATCAAAGAATGATTGTATAATTTTAACTTTAGAATCTCGGAGCGTTGGCTGGTTTTACCTAAAAAAATTCAGAAAATAGAGCTGCTAGGTCCTCGGATATGGCACTTAATTTGAAATATAAAACTTATTACACGAAATATGAAACAAAATTATAATAGTCTCCGTGGACCAGCCCGGCCATGGTTGCCTGAGCTAAGATAATTTTGAAAAAATAGGCTGCTCTAGATTCCCGAAATGGCACTTGATTTTAAAAATTAAACAGAGTCTAGTCTCCAGTATCTCAGCCCATGAATTTTTCCTCCATGCTCAGCCCCACTCTGCTTGGAAAAATAGAGCTGAATATGGTCCACAGAAGTGGCACATCATACATTGAAATATGAAACACTAAGTCTACAGGACTCTACAGGACCACTATGGCGGCACTATGGTTGATGAAACTTTGAAAAATAGAGCTGAGGTCCCCGGAAATTTGACTTATCTTACTATACACTTCGAAATATGAAATAAACTAGCCCTACCACGTTTAGGATGGAGCTAAGAACATTTTTGGGTCTCCAGAAATTGGACATTTACTTCAAAATATGAAACGCTATAGTCTCAAGAACCAGCCCGATTGGGGCTGATCTAAAAAACATTTTGAAAAATAGAGATGTTACAGTAGATCCACAGAAAATTGACTTATTATACTTCGAAATATGAAACAAAATAAGTCTCAAGGATCGACCACCCGTCGGTGTATGTCTCAAGGACCACCCGTCGGTGAATGTCTCAAGGACCACCCGTCGGTGAAATTGTTAATCACAATTGTAAACAACAATACTCCATCAGGGGAGGGAAAGACTATACTTAAAGATTTAACGCCCATCCAATATTAATATTACAGTAGCAATACTTTTCACTATCTCTTTTTAACAAATTTAATGAAAACAATAAACTAACATAACAATATTATTTATAATATAAAAAGAAAACTACCCATCCTGTGCGATATTTAATTTTTTCATTTCATCATTTTTGTGTGTGTAAAAAGTGCCATTCCATTTTAGAGATATTTTATTTCGACTAAGTGTTTTAGTTTAATTGGTATATTTCTCCATTTATTATATGCAGTATTTTCCTCTCTCAAAATAAAGAAATCTTGTGGAAAACCCAATAGTATAATATTTGCATTGAAAAGTATTTTCATATTTCTACTGTTCAAGAGTTGGATTTTGCAGAGTTCGCATTTAAAAAAAAAAGATTTTGCAAATATTCCGGCTCTTTTTAGGTCTTAATTATTATTATACTTATTGTATTATTTATTTACTAGTTATTATCATGGACAGTAGAGACAGGACTTGTATCACCAATTTGTTTTATTTTTTTAATTGTTAAAACTATAGCAAATTACAAAAAACACAAGAATTACATATAAATCGAGAAATCGCTCATGAGCCGAACATAAAAGTGACATAAAAGTATACACACAAAATCCACAAAGTTGTAAACTTCAACAATCCAGTATACACTTTAAACAACAGCTTCACAATAATTCAAAATCCAACAACCTTCTTCAAAATATATTCTTCAATCAAAAATCCTTCTTCCTTCTTACAATTGTCCTACTTCCCCTTATACAATATGATCATAACCTTCTAGATCATTCCTTATACTTCTTATTCTATTTAGTTTACAGATTCTATTAATAGTATACTTCTGGAATGTTCCTAATTGTTCTTATATTATTATACAGTCAACTCTCCCAATACCGGACTCTCCCAAAACCGGAATTCACGAAAAACCGGACATTTTTGGAGGGCCCAATTTGTCCCTATTCTAAATGTACTGTAATTTATTATGAAAACCGGAATACCCAATTCCGGAATCCGGACAAATTATGAAGTACAAAACACGAAAATTAGCGTCTGAAAACCGGACTGACAGTTAAAAAACTCCAAATATTTACGAAAACAACGCAACATCGTCGTCGCTGACTCGGATTCAATACATTCACAATGTACAAAAGCTTTTAACCATACCCTCACCATGCATGAAGTGCACGACGTTTCGCGGTACGATCAAATAATGTTGCCATGGAGCACTACACTGTGATTGACAGGTCAGTTCATTGTTAACCCACGAGGCGGCAATTGCTTTGTTGCGTATCGAACTCCGGTGGGCTTTTTCACATCGAAGCGCTATCTATTGTTTTTAGCAGGGAGTTGTTAACAACTCCCTGTTTTTTAGCATATGAATTGTTTTTTAATAAAGTTCAAGTTACATTCCACTTTGTGTCTTTGTTTTGTTTAAATTATTGTTAAATTCACAATTGCAATAGGACTTTAAAAAGGAATGTTTCACTAAAAATGTGCATCATTATAAATTTGGAAATCATTATGGCAAAACGTAAACGGAATGAACTTGACTTAACTAGTGTTAATAAACTTTGAAATGTTACCAATTAATTATTGTGTCATTATTGCTTGGCTCGTTTATTGCTATCAAATTACGTCAAAATAAAGGAGCTTAAAAAACATGTGGTCTAGGTGTGGGCGTTTTTATTTGGTTATGACACCTCTGCACATGCGCATCAATCAAAGCCCTTATCACCCCCACCACACTGCACCATGCTGCTGCTGCTGCTAGCTAGCTCACGAAAAACAATAAACAGACCGAAATTATGTTCACCGTACGTACGTACGTACGTAGGCCTTTTTGCCGTTAAAAACACATTGAGAAACAATAATTTACTATTGTAACATGTTTTATTGGTACAGTAAATAATGTAACTTTTAAAAAAGGTAAATTGAATTAGCTTAATATTAATAAAGTAGGCCTAGGCCTATCAGTATTTATTTAATTAAAACTAGATTGATACAATCATAGCCTAGGCCTTCCCTACGCTAGGAGATCGTACCGGGCAGCATTCGGACCGGTGATTCAAAGCATTTTCAGTGACAACGTGATGACTTTAAAAATGTTTTCAGGAAACCGGACTTTCGAAAAACCGGAAAATATATGCCCGCCCAAGGGTGTCCGGTATTGGGAGAGTTGACTGTACATTGTTTCTTAATTTTTAACATGCCCTTATATTCTAGAATGTTCCTATATATGCTTGCTACTGTGTATAGGTTAAGGAATGGTAATTTATTACAAGTAAATACTATAACACGTCACAGGCAAGGCAGCAACAGGACGCTGAGGTCGACTTCGAAACACATAGGCTATCGTAACAGACTTTGATCTGTGGTTAGGTTTCGACGAATTCATACAAAGCCGTTCAAATTTTAGGCCATACACCATACGTTGAATTCTAGGCCATACACCATACGTTGAATTGTTTGTATTGCTACTTAATTTATTTTGGTATGCCTACTTCAAAGGTTCCATGTGTCTGAATTTTTACAAATATGAAGTTTAAATAGTTAAACAATTAAACGACGTTAACGTTTGTTTATAGTGCTACCCGTTGGGAGTTGGTACCGATACATAGACTGTCTACTATAAATAACTATACAATAAGAAAATACCCTCGATTTTTAAAATGATGTTTGGATCAAGCATTATTACAAATAATTAATTTCATTGGTTATAATAATAGACAAATCAGACAATATCATTACAACTATATATATGGGGATTAGCACCTATCTGATAGGACAGTGATTAATATATGGGGATTACCACCTATCTGATAGGACAGTGATTAATTAACTATTGGTAATCTTTGGTTACATGTGCCTAAGGACGTAAAATATAATAAAAAATATGCTAATAAATAGAAAATTTAAGAAAACAATAAACAATAGGTGATTATTTTATTCTAAATGATCACCTAATTAATTGATTGCAGAAAAAAAGACCTCATTCGAGAACAATTTAATTTCATTTGTAATTAAAGGGACGACAGAGCGACTGTATCTTTTTTTGTTACAAAGAGGGACATCGAATTTATGAATGTTAGACAAGGGGAGGAAATCACGAAAGATTTCAGAATGCTCTAGCCAATTAATAAAATAAGAGCTTCGATCCCATGCCACAATTAAAGATAATAAATTGTCAATCTTATCAATCAATTCATCTTTTGAATTGGAAATTCACATCCATAAAATTAAATAAGATAATACATTATAAAGGTAAATACTTTTTTTTAAGTTTAAAAGAAAATGTTCTCTTGAAGATTGACGATAGGAGGTGATAAATTATTCCATAAATAATAACCAGAAAATCTGATGTTATATTGTAATTAATGATTAGTGCAATGAGTGGGAATATAAATATCAAATCGGTTTCTTGTGGAATATGCATGACGAGCAAATTTATAAATAAACAGATTACACAGATGCTTACACAAGTATAAAATGTATTGTTGTAAAATATTAATATCAAAAATATTGCGAACATTCAACTTTAGCAAACAAAGGAAACGAATGAGACCGCGGTAGCATTCCTTTGTAAAATTATATGGTTTTCTGAGGTTGGGATAGGTATTGGCCCAGTGTTTATGAACATTTAAAGTATCTGGATATGCCAGAGGTCTCTCCTGACAAGGCTAAATCAAAATTCTCCCTACCGTTTACAGACTTCTAGTCTATACTATACTAATACAATGTATTTTATGAGATAATCATGCAAATCAGGCTGAAAATAAGGCCATGAGTAGCCGGAAAACTAGATGTCTGTAAACGGTAGGGAGAATTTTGATTTAGCCTTGTCAGGAGAGACCTCTGGCATATCCATGTTCATAAACACAACCTTAGTAAGGGATAACAGACATTGGTCTAAGACCGGTAAAAGGTTTTTAATTTTTTTTATTAATCTTAGTTTAATAAAGGTGAATCAAAACAGCCGAGGCTGACATGCATGAAAAAACGGGAACGATACAAAAACGAAAAATAGAACACCCCCCCCCCCCCCTCAAAAGGAATAGGGGTGAGATATTTTTTTGTTGTAACTTTAAAAATATTAAATGATGTTGAGTTTTGGATTTCGAAAGGTAATGCATTGAGCAAAGACGATCCTTTGTATAAAAAACTATCCCTGAAGGTTTCAAGATGACGGGTTCCACACAGCAACATCATGTTCCAGTATAGAATGTATATATCCTTTATACACAACAAGAATATCAAATCAAGCCCAGTTTGATTCATTTTCCGCAAAACATAACATACATTAACACTTATAGCGCTCATTTCGGCGGCACTTTACATTATAAACATGGTACAGCATAAAAAGTCTTTTGATTGGAGGGAATACATGTTTAAAATACAAGAAAAAGGAATGCAAAGAGTATTATACAGTCAACTCTCCCAATACCGGACTCTCCCAAAACCGGAATTCACGAAAAACCGGACATTTTTGGAGGGCCCAATTTGTCCCTATTCTAAATGTACTGTAATTTATTATGAAAACCGGAATACCCAATTCCGGAATCCGGACAAATTATGAAGTACAAAACACGAAAATTAGCGTCTGAAAACCGGACTGACAGTTAAAAAACTCCAAATATTTACGAAAACAACGCAACATCGTCGTCGCTGACTCGGATTCAATACATTCACAATGTACAAAAGCTTTTAACCATACCCTCACCATGCATGAAGTGCACGACGTTTCGCGGTACGATCAAATAATGTTGCCATGGAGCACTACACTGTGATTGACAGGTCAGTTCATTGTTAACCCACGAGGCGGCAATTGCTTTGTTGCGTATCGAACTCCGGTGGGCTTTTTCACATCGAAGCGCTATCTATTGTTTTTAGCAGGGAGTTGTTAACAACTCCCTGTTTTTTAGCATATGAATTGTTTTTTAATAAAGTTCAAGTTACATTCCACTTTGTGTCTTTGTTTTGTTTAAATTATTGTTAAATTCACAATTGCAATAGGACTTTAAAAAGGAATGTTTCACTAAAAATGTGCATCATTATAAATTTGGAAATCATTATGGCAAAACGTAAACGGAATGAACTTGACTTAACTAGTGTTAATAAACTTTGAAATGTTACCAATTAATTATTGTGTCATTATTGCTTGGCTCGTTTATTGCTATCAAATTACGTCAAAATAAAGGAGCTTAAAAAACATGTGGTCTAGGTGTGGGCGTTTTTATTTGGTTATGACACCTCTGCACATGCGCATCAATCAAAGCCCTTATCACCCCCACCACACTGCACCATGCTGCTGCTGCTGCTAGCTAGCTCACGAAAAACAATAAACAGACCGAAATTATGTTCACCGTACGTACGTACGTACGTAGGCCTTTTTGCCGTTAAAAACACATTGAGAAACAATAATTTACTATTGTAACATGTTTTATTGGTACAGTAAATAATGTAACTTTTAAAAAAGGTAAATTGAATTAGCTTAATATTAATAAAGTAGGCCTAGGCCTATCAGTATTTATTTAATTAAAACTAGATTGATACAATCATAGCCTAGGCCTTCCCTACGCTAGGAGATCGTACCGGGCAGCATTCGGACCGGTGATTCAAAGCATTTTCAGTGACAACGTGATGACTTTAAAAATGTTTTCAGGAAACCGGACTTTCGAAAAACCGGAAAATATATGCCCGCCCAAGGGTGTCCGGTATTGGGAGAGTTGACTGTATTTAATTTCGGTACAGTGAGATTCACTCTTCCCTGACTTGTTGAACGGTCTTCGTAACTTGAACAATTACTGTTACTCTCCTCAACTGATCCATTTTGTAAGGCAATGATCTCTTTCAAACTTGTTTCTTCATAATAATTTTTATATCCCTAAAATCAAAGAGAAATACATTATTAAATCAATATTTCTTTTTTGTAGGCCTAATAGGCCTAACTGACATTAAAGATACAAGTTGGAGATAAAAATGGAACTCAATGTATCAAAAGAAAAGGGTTTATTAAGAGTGGCGAAAAAACTTTCAATATAGGCCTACATTGTTTTTATATTTCCCCTTTCAAAAGAACACAGCACAATTTATTAAGAATTAATTTTCACTAAACATATCACTTCGACTTAGCCTATTTAAATTCACTATTATCGTAATACCATAATATCTTACCTCAAGGAAATTGCTTGTACACCGTGACATTCTGGGTGTATCATACCACCAGTTTCTGATAACATTTCTTTTTTCATCTGTCCATTCTATGCTTTCTATTGATTCACGTACATCTCTACATAATTGTAAAAAAAATTAGAGATTACATAATATTCTGCTGTGAGTAATTATTATAATAGGCCTACACTTACTTACTAGTGGTGGTGGTTTACCTGACGTTTTAGTTTATTTGGCCAATGACATTTTTATACTGTAAATAAAATATTCCATCCATTCATACGAGTAGCCTATATGTTGACAAAGAAAGAAGGTGCGGTTCCTTTATAAATTCCAGATTTTAAACAAAAATTGCCATCCATAGGCAAGATTGTTCCGTAGATTACATATACAATTGTGGAAGGTAAGGACCGCATCAGCTTTTTCGAATTCCAAACATCGCCTTACGTAAGAAGCTGTATGTTGTTGAGCTATTAACCAAGCTATATTACCACTATACTTATATGTATTTATACATTTTTATAGATCAGATTTATCTTTGTTCCTATATCTGAAGTTTGTGCTTCTACGTGCATCTTAGGCTACTGTGCCCACTTATCACGGAGGAGAATGTAATGGACAGTTGTTCTGACTCTTTTGCGATTCAATATCTATCAATAATTTGCCAGAGGGTTCCGACCTATTCAATAATTTGGGGACAGTGTTGTCAAGGACATTTTCAATCTGCATAAGTTCCTATTTAAGAGGAGATTCAGAGTGGGCCTATATTTAATTAGGGACATTAGAACTAAATGTGATTAAAATATAAATGTACAATTTTAAGATAGATACATAAAAGTTGTTTTAACTGAGTTGAAGTTCTATATGATTATAGAATTAATATTAAATAATAAACAATAAAATGATTACGGAAAGCGAAACAAAATGTTGAAAAGGGTACTGTAATTCCTGGTCCTAAATTCCTATGCTTTATTGATATAACCCCACAGTGGTACAGCAGAATGAGCGTCATGGAATGGAGTTACACGACACCCACATTGAATACCGGACCTCAACAAAACCAATAATTTACCGTAACTTACTTTGAATTATCAAGGTTCAGATGAAGGTTCTTTTGTTGCGGAACGCTGTAGCAATTGCCAGCGTTTACTTTAGGATAGTAAAATATAAACGCCGAGCACATTTCATCTCTCGACGAAAGTCCTCCCTTGAAAAATAATATTATATTGAAAAACAATTTAATAAAATATCGAACAGAGCAATACATTTTCAAAACTGCAATACAGTTGCTACGGAGTTAGTAGTGAAGGGAAAAAAGTGACATATACTAAGCTTAATCAAGATTTAAGTATGTGGTTTTCAATTTGTATTCGTTACTTCGTAATAATAATTAATACTTTATTTACTTAAATGTTTGTGTTGAATTTTACTTTAAAATACAGCTTTGGTTTAATGGTCTGAATAGCATGTATAAAGTTCAAACTTTCACATCGTGACCGGATTCGTTCCGGCGCTCTGAGAAACTATCGCTAGCCTCCATTCCGAACAAAATATTACCGTTGCCGTAGTAACGTTTTAGTTTAATATACACAAATAATTTACACCATTAGGAATATTGTTAATAATAAGTAGGCCTACTTACAAATGTAACCTTTTCTCTATCCATCGTCTTGTATACACATTCAACTAGTAGATCATCTCCCTATAATATGTTTTGAAACAAATGAATATAAAACAGTATAACTTTTAAAATATGTTATCGGAAAAAAATCTATAAATACTAAACTTTATTTTTGAAATGTGAATTTAAAATAAAGTGATTCTTACCGGTTTGACAATCCACTCGTCTTTTAGGTATCGAAATTCTTGTAAATTAAAGTCATATGTTTTATCTCGTGAAATTTCGCCGATATATTTTCCATTGCGATAGTGTGTTAGGCGCATAGCAATTGCTGTAAAAAGTGAATATCATTTTAGTGTTGTTAATTTAGATCTGATTTCTCATAAGATTGTAGTTTAAGAAAAATAGAGAATCTAATTTTAGCCATGACGTGATCTAACTAACCTGATTATCAATAATAACCTAACAATTAACGCTAATCTAATATATATATATTTTCATTGTGTTTCTTTAGGCTCAACTATGATCTAACCCTCAATAAGTTCATATTATTTAAACTACAAAAAATGATATAATAATATTTTAAAGCAGGCTATCAAAAAGACAAATATTAGGCCTACACTCTATAAGTTACCAAAATGTTGACTATTTTTTCACAACGTGTAATTCAAATTTGCTGATAAACTTATAACATCTACATAAACTATATATTATATTGTGAGAGATAACAGGAAATAATAAGACAGTCTTCAATTTAAATGTATTTGCACAACGTATGTATTAACATGTTTAATAACAATATCAAATTGTTAATCGATAGAGCCGCCAATAACCTTTACCAATGAAGGTATTGACTAATATCTTACGGTTGTCCATTATTAGATTCATCTCATTATTTTTTATTTATATAGTGTTGTATTTTGAAACTGCGTGTAATAGCAAACATTGTATAACTAATGAGCAAACGTTCTCTCTAAGCATACCTGCTAAATGTGCATGGAAACTGACGGCAAATATCTTCATTTCTTCCCCAGACAACATCTGTGAGATGGATTATCATGTTCAAATCATAAAATAAATAGATAAATTGATACTTTACTGTTACATTATTATGTGTTGAACCTGGTTTTAATTGCTTAGGGCCTAATCCAGCTCTCCAACCTACTGGGTTATAGTGACAAAATGGTGGAGCATTTAAAACAAACTAATTTTAGCACAAACAAATATACATAATATAATCTATAATATGAAAGCCCGTGGGGTTGGACCTAATTGTGATGTAAAAACATTAAATATTAAATTGCACAACCGATGAATATAGTTTATTCCTGCGGTTAAACCACCACATATGTACAGTAGAACCCCTTTTTGGGAAACCCCGATTTAGGGGACACTGAGGGGAAATATTGATACTACAGCAAATCCCTCAGGGGACACGTCTATCAAGGGGACAATATTTAACCACAACAAAAACAACAAAAGATGCCAAATAATTATATCGTTATTGATACAAAACTGGATATCATAATAATGGTAGGCCTACTTTCTCTGGTATTTCATTTTCATTACTGTATTCATTTGTCAAAATTGTTTTTTTTTTCTTGTTTTGAGGCTTAAAAGAATAAAACTGAAAATAATACCTGCTTTGTACATGTGGCACTACAGGAACCATATACCCGAAAGGCTTCTTCTCTAGGGGGAATTATAAACAAAGATGATCCAGGGAAACCAATCATCATCATACTTGAATCATATTGACGAAGGGTTGGTGTATAATAAATACGAACTCCCGAGCTGTCACGAATACCTAACATAATTAAAATACAGTCTAATTTTAAGTAAATAATGGTAAAGAATGGGTTTACAAATAATCAAAATAAGGTAATGAGAATTAAAGATATACATAATAATCCACTTTGATCAATAATTGAATGTAAAAGATATATGTTACTGCAGAGTGCATGTATTTATTTTATATTACTTTATTTCCTATTATTATAGAAGTTTCTGCCCTATGAATATTCATTTATTCTGTTACTTTCTTATTTGCATTCTCATTTACATATTATTTTCCAAGTGTGCACAGTGTGCTGTTTCTCCTTTGTTTTCCTTTGTCCTAATTTTCTTTTGTTCTGTTCAGTTGTTGTTTGCCTGTGCAAGGGTACAGGTCTGTGCAAGTGCACAGCAGCCATTATTTTTCTTTTACCAGCTCTAGCTCTACAGTTTATTATTTACACTTTATTACTATTGGATATCTCTGGGATTTTATTTGTTTTGGAATTACTTTGCAAATGTTGACATTATTGTGGATGGTGCATATTAAAGGAAGTACTTTAAACATTAATTTTACTCTTTTAATTTCTGTATGTTGTGAGAGCTGCGTACATTAAAACAAGGAATCAACAGCAGCTGACCTAATTGGTAGATCCAATTAAAATATATAATATTTACCTAAAAACCCCCCTGTAATTTAATATCACAGAACTATTATATTACAACCTGCACCCCTTAATAACACCCCACACTCTTTCCAGTGAAAGACAGATTCAATTAAACTGTGTAAATGAATAGGTGTCATATTGGCTGATAATTAAAATATATAATTTTTATACTGCGGCCCCCCAGCCTTCTTTCTCTTCTTACGCCAGTATTTTCGCTTCTCCTCCCAACATACCCAGATACTGGGTGATGTTTTTAAGACGGTTCAAGTACGAATTATGTTAGCCACTCCTAGCCTAAGTAAAATCCCCTGAACCCAAACAACCAAAACCTATCTCCCAACCCCCCTCTCCCACAATGGGCGTTTTTCCTTGGAGGCATGGTGATGTAGTTGAACACAGTAACGGTACATAGCTGGATATGGGTAAAGTACTTTGCTAAATGTGTAAATGAATAGGTGTCATATTGGTTAATGGTTAAAATATGTATATCTAAATCTATATTTCCCCAAAGGCCTTCCTGAGGATAATTCAAATACTGTAAAACTTTTGTAGTATAATTTTACATTTCGATAGCCTACAACCCCGAGCCCAAGCAAAAATGACATCACAAACCAAAAAGAATTTTTCCAGGAGAATTTTTGAAATGTAGTTTAGAACCTTCCGGGTACAATTGCGATCATTTTGATACCCTATATGTATGGTTACGTGCAGAAACAGAAATTTGTATAACGAACAAACATCGAAAGTGGGCCATTTTGACCACATTTTGGTCATGTTGTTTTTTTAAATCTTTATCTTTATACTGGGTGACCTCTTCAGTCAAAGACTGATCTCCCAGAGGGCCCAGTTGGTGATCAGTGGCTGTGATGTACTAATACACCGGGGTAACCCCCTACTCGTCTCGAAAGATGTACTAGGTTCTTTAAAGTGCACACGAGCAAGTTGTGTACACTGGACCTACGGTTTATAGTCCTTATCCGAGAAGACTCGTTCTACCACCAGAACCATGGAGTGAGTGAGCCTCGAACCCCTGCCGATGTTATGGCTAGTACATGATTACGGTTCCACTGTCTTAACCGCTCGGCCACTCACTCACTCACTAAAATGTTGCGAAAGATGATAGATATTAAATTAACAGATAGAGTGTGTAACACGAAAATATACGAGATAACAAAACAAGAAGAATGGAGTAAAAGAATTAAACGAAGGAGACTAAAAATAGTATGGACACATAATTAGATTACCGGATGATACCCCAATCAAACAAACAATGAAGGAAACTATATGGAAAGTAAAACGACCCGTAGGAAGACCAAGAAATAACTGGATGAATCAAATAAAGAAAGACTTACAAGGACTAGTAGACACTAACACAATAACAAACCATCCTGCCATAAACAGAAAAAATGGAAACAAATTGTGGAAAGCGTAATGTCGGAAGACGGAAAACGGGCGGAAAACGTTAACAACAACAAAACATTTGGTCCCTAACTTGGACCAACTTGGTCCCTAGTTTAGAACCTTCCCGGTACAATTACGGTCATTTTGGTACCCCATATGTAAGGTTACATGCAGTAACAAAAATTTGTATAACGAACAAACAAACAAACAGACAAACAGACGTACAAACTCTCTCACTTATAATATAGATATATATATACTGCAGCTTGTGATATTCGGTAGCTTATTCGCTGTATACCACTCATAAACTACACTTTTGATTAAGGAAACATTTAGTTAGCCTACCTGAGTAGTAAATAAGGTACTTTAGCCCAAAGTTAACCTTGAGGTATTTCCTGATTACGTAATATCCGCCAGGTGTTTCTAATGAAGGTCGTTCATTTCCTGTTATTGTATTAGTTATGTAACTTCCGCCAGGTGTTTCTAAAGAAGGTCGTTTCCGCCAGGTGTTTCTAATGAAGGTCGTTCATTTCCTGTTATTGTATTAGTTATGTAACTTCCGCCAGGTGTTTCTAATGAAGGTCGTTCTTTTCCTGGTTTCGTACTAGTTATGTAATTTCCGCCAGGTGTTTCTTTGTCTCTTTTTTATTAATTTTTCGGCGTGAGGTTCTGGTACGTGGTGAGTGACGTCATTACTTTATTTACGATTTAAGACGGTAAAACAAAGTGAAGCGGTTATTGTTGTACTATTCTCCAGTTGTTTTGTCTATTTTTACGTAGAGTATCTCTTTACAGTATTTCATTATGTCTGGAAGTATATATTTTTCGCAAGGGAGTTGTGTAGATACTGTTATAATAATTAGCGATGATGAGGATACTGTTGTTGTTCCAGGCAGTGATATAGATGATTGTTACACGGCGGCCGAAGAGGTTATCCCCGTCGGTATAGAAGAAGGAGTCGAGAGGAGTAACAGGCCTACAAGTTGTATATTCACGTACGTGGACGAGGTGGAGAGAGAATTTTTGTTGAAAATGGAGCGTTTGGTTAAACAATTGTTTGCTGCTCAAGTGTTAGCCAAGTGTTGGGTTTTAAGTAAAGCGGCTTGTTATGGTTGTGAATTTGACAGGAGCAGTCAAAAAGATCATGATTTCTGTTGTATGAAGTCTCTAGAAGAACAGATTGACTATTTTTATCGGGAGGTTCTAGATAAGAAGTATGTTTCAGTCGATACCGTTTACAACGAACTAAATATGCAAGGAGAATATTCATTGCCTCGGTATAGACATTTCGTTTATTTTCTTGTCAATACCCTGATTAATTCAGAGGCTATTTTTAAGCTGTTAATTGTGCGAGGATATTTAAATTGTGTTTCGCACGTGTCACGGAAACGATTGACCGGAAATAGCAATCATTATCTTTTTAATTACTGAACTGGGCTACTTTCCTACTAAGCTGCATATATATCCTGATTCAAGCGTAATCGTTCGTTTCACTCTCTGTAACTCTCTACAGTCTATAAACATGAGTTTCAACTGTTTACCTACTCCGAAATTAGCAATTGGTGAGAAAGCCCGTAGGACTATGAAAAGAGTTATGGGGAGTTCTAATGGTCAAGCTGACGAGTGTAGCAGTTTAAAATTACCAACGGTGGCTTCTACATCAGCGAATATAATGGATTCTATAAAATCTTTTAACGGTCAAACTGACGACTGTAAAGGTTTTAAAAAACCAATGATGCCGTCTACTCACCCAAAGATTACCGTAACATCAACGAATCGGATTTTCTTGTCTGAAAAACGTCATGTGGTGGCTCAGCGATGGGGTGAAGTTGTTTCTGTTTGCCTCAGAGAGTATTACCAGACGGAAGAAAATGGTGTCTACAAACCTGGTCCTCTAGGTATTAATTTACCCGTTCTGCTGTGGCAAAAACTTTTCAACAATATTGATTTAATTATTCAGGCACTGGAAGACTTACAAAGAGACATTAACATGGTGGAGGCAGTAAGAATCCCCATTTCGGACATAATTCATGTGGTAGTTAGTAACTGGAAAGAAGAACAATTTGTGTGTATTCGCCGCTATTACCAGTCTGAAGAAGGAGGCAAGTTTAAACCCGGTAAAAAAGGTGTAAACCTTCCAAAGAGTCAGTGGTTCAAGATAATTGAAAAACACGGTGAAATACAAAAGATGATTGAGGAGGTTGGTAATGATAATGCGGCTACTGTTGACAAAAGCGATAATGGAGGACGTTTATTCAATTCAGAACATCAATTGCTACCCCCTGATAAGTTATCGGTGCAAAAGATAATAGGGGAAAATTTAGACTGTGATTACCTTCAACTTCTTGATAAAGGAGCAGCCGATACATTGTTTAAAAAATGTGAGGAAGAGATTGACTATTTTACCGGAGATCTTGCAAAGGTTAAAGTGTACGGAAAGTGGTTTAATATTCCTAGAAAACAGGTTAGTTCCATTATGTTTTTATCCGTGGTTTTGTATTAATGACTTGTTAATTACTTGTATATCGTTTCCTTTGTTTTTTCCATAATTTACCGCTGTGTAGCTATAGGTGTTACTTACTCTTTTTCTGTAAATTATTTTATTTGGGCGTGTTCATTTACGTCTCGTCAAATAATAAATGACTTTCTTTGTATGGTTTCCCCCTCTGCAGGTTTCGTTCGGCGATTCGGGCTTAACTTACAAATATTCAGGCAATACAGTACCAGCTTTACCGTGGCCACCATTCCTGAAAGATCTCCGCGACCTTTTAAAATCGGTTACAGGACATTACTTCAATTTTGTTTTGGTCAACCGGTAAATATTCTTGTTTATTATTTTATTCATTTATTTTATTTATTGATTAAAAGGGTCCATAGTTTACCTCTAAAACGATTGAACACTATCAGTATGATTTCTGCAATTTGTTAGATAAGATTGTTTTAATGGATAATTGGGGTTTTTTTAGTCTCATCTTAAAATATTTTATTTTCTATTGTATTTTGTCGTTACTCTATAGATATGCTACTGGAAGTGATTACATTGGCGAACACAAAGATGATGAGAAAGACATGAATCACTTTAGTCCAATCGCCTCTGTATCATTGGGGCAGACACGTATGTTTAGATTTCGACATGGTGATGCGCGAGGTAAGAGTCCCAAAAGAATAATTGAGCCAGTAACTGTTGATCTTAAACACGGTACATTATTAATGATGAATTATCCCACTAATGAGTACTGGTACCATTCACTGCCTAAAAATCAATCCATCAAGCTACCAAGAATAAATCTCACGTTTAGAGATATTAAAAGATGAGAGAAATGTTACGCAAACACTACAGTCTTTAATAGTGATTGCAGATCTCAAGAATATCAACTGTTCATGATCTGTTCTCATTTAGTATAGTAGTACCAGTTGAATTATTTTTGTGATGATATTCCTAAAAATGGTTGTATTATTGTATTGATGTTAATTCACTTAGATCTAGGCCTAATTCCATTGATCGTTAATAATCATGTGATTGTTTGTCATTGCGTGGATAATGATTAACTTTACGAATAATTTCTTAAAAGTAACTTGTAATGTATTTCTAATTGTTAAATACAATTTTTTATGTTTTTAATAAGTGTGTAAGTTTTTCTTTAAAGCGTTTTAATCGTAATTTCAAGAGTAATAGGTACTTGTAACGTTTGAAACGGACTGGTAGATTAAACAGAACAAAAACAAAAAAAAAAACCCCGTTATAATAACACTAATAATAGCACATATTTTCGTACATGTATCAATGATTTATCTACATATGTGTGATTAATATTATTACAATAAAGACCATGTAGATCTACGATATTTTTACTGTAAGTGGTATTGTAAATAAAAATTATGAATTCAATCGTGAGAAATGACCGATATCTGTGTATTATTTTATATTACTTTTATCATAATTGCAACAACATAAAAAAACTCAGAAATCATAATTATCGAATACAGAAAGACGTTTTGGTTACCAATTGTATTTCTTGACACTTAACAGATTTTAACAGAAAACAAGACCTTCAACCGGAGCCAAAAATGGAAATTTGTTTACGTGCAGGTTATTGCCATTAGATATTCTTAGAACTACTTTGGTTTTTATAAATATTGTCACTTTTTTTCTACACGTTTATCTACCGAGATTTTGTTTTTCTTTTTATGAATCTTCCGTTGTTCATAAGCATTATTAATTTGTACAGGCCTTGTTCTTCGCTTTGCAGGCTAAATCTTATAACGGCATAGGCCTACATTTTAACGGTTCTTTGTAAATATCCTCTTATTGATTGTTACCTATAGTTCTCTGAATGTTTTAATTTACCGTAGATGATGAAAAAATCCCTTAATCTAGCACCATTTAAAAAAAAAAAAAAAAAAAAGGTTCCGCAGTAAATGGTTTATTTTTTATGGTATTGATGGAATCATCGAGGCACAATATTAGGCTGAAAAACATGACGTCACTATTTTAAACTGTTTATCATACAAGAACAATTAACCAATCACAAAACTGAGCTACTGATTTGCGTAGAAGTTTCTGGAAATGACAAATTAAGGAAACACGTACACATTAATAAATATATATTAATTTTTATATAAATAATAGACAAAACAAAAGGAAATACACCAAACAAATCATTTTCGTTATGAATTTATAATAACTTTAAATTTTGTCCATCACAGGAGACGCGTTTAGCGTTTTCCAATTGTAAAACAGTTTCGCATTGCGTCGCAACACATGCACATACTGCAAGTACTGTACCGTACTGTAACAAGTCTACTGATATGTATTTTGTTGGTCACTCATCATTTTAGCCAACACATTATTTAACTCATCAGGTGTAATATCTTTTCACAAAACCTTTATATCTTTACTTTTTCTTGACAACTCATAACAAACAAGAATAGTACTCTGAATGAGTGTGGGAGAGGTGTGTGGGAGTCCCATTCAACTAAACCTTGCCAATTTGTACTCGACCTACGATAAAACCATTTTTTAAAAGTCAACATAGCGACGCGAGAAAAAATTGATAATAGGGATAAAAAGTTTTTCATGCATTGTTATACAGTAATCTATGTTTTTCGGTGTTTACACCATCTCATTGTTTATAATTACGTTTGTTAATATCGATAGTGTTTCTCTAGCAGAGTTATATTACTTGTTTATACTCGTATAGTTTGAAGTCCTCCATGTTGTTCGTATATTTTGTAAAAAGTGTACTTATGATTACTTTTAAAAACCAACTCATTTTATTTGCATTTTATCTACACCTCATGGTTAAAATGTGTTGTTTTTCATAGAGTGTGATGATGCTTAAAACGTTATACTAGTATAACCACCAAAACGGTTTATTATCTGTAGGAAATCATCAATTGTAACATGCGGTAAACAATACAAATTAGTTTCACAAATTATTAAAAAATAGCACAATTGTTACAAATGCATTTAAGAAAATAAAGGTGTACAGATTTTATTTCGAAAAAGTGTAGGCCTAGACCTACAAAGATAATTTTACATAAAGTGTACAGAATAAATTAACAAAAAAAAAAAAGGTCACACATACATTAAACTAATTCTTATAAAAGTGTACAGTGTACTTTGGTTATCAGGTATATCAACTTTAATATTTTAAGTATAGGGCCTATTTGTGGCCAACACACGGTCCCTTTTAATTGGGGGTAGAGGTCTTTTGCCGTTCGTAATTCAAACTGTTCGTAAAATTGAAGTTAATATTCTGAGATTAGGCCTATAGCCTATGATTGCAGCTTATACTAGTCAACGGTCTAAAAGAGCTGTAGTGCAGGAGGCGAAACATAAAAGTTCATTAATAAACAGTATATTATATTATAACGATAAAGAAACGAATGTACGATACACCAATATAGCAATACAATAACTGATTAACTGAAAACTTGAAGTCTACTGTATTCCTACAATCATTCAAGTAGACATTGTTTGCTGAGTGTATGGTACTTTCTCCAAAGAGAATTCGAACGATGTGCTTTCGGACGTGTTTCTACGATTATCAGAACGGGTCGATAATGAAAAAAAAAAAAACCCAAAACAAACAAACTGTCTACTAACTCCCAAAAAAAAAAATCAATACCTATTAAATAAACTGAACCTACCCCACTAAATAATCTCTTCCATACATCAAAATCGACCGAAAATGATCTGGACATTGAAAAGTGGACACGGTCGTCTGTTCTTCTTTTCTGTTTCCACGGCTTGGGACGACATCCCTGTTAGTGATGTACGGTAGCCATGCGGTCTACACACTTATGATGACCACATCGCATAACATGTTCAGGGAACTTATTTTTCAACTCTCTGATACAATGTTTAAATACAAGTAGACTGGAAACCATTTAGGAACAGGGGGTTTCTAATAATAAAAGTTGTTTAAAACTTTAGTTATTGTCAAGGGGAATTGTTCAAGACTTGGAGTAAAAATGGTCAAGACCGGGGGAAAATGGTCAAGACAGGAAGAAAATTAAATTTCACCATTTTATAAGTTTATAGTCATTTATTGTGTTAAAATTCATTTATTATTAGACCTGTATACGTATTCAATAACAAAAAATAACCTTGTTACATTAATAACATATCTTTAGTGGTTAAGGTAATATATTATTTCTCTGTATACTGACGTCACAAATATAGATAAAGAGAGACTGTAACTAAATGTTTATTACT
This sequence comes from Antedon mediterranea, assembly GCF_964355755.1. Taxonomy (NCBI): domain Eukaryota; kingdom Metazoa; phylum Echinodermata; class Crinoidea; order Comatulida; family Antedonidae; genus Antedon; species Antedon mediterranea. The sequence goes on along the minus strand of NC_092672.1, from coordinate 14,458,862 downwards.
TATTAGGGTTACAGGGAGAGTTCCATGCAACATTAAAAGGTCAATTAATGAGCCACCCAACTTAATTAAGTACCGTTACTTAACAAATGTGCTCAAACTCAATAAGGGTTACAAATCTACAAGAGACTGTAACTAAATGTTTATTACTTATTAGGGTTACAGGGAGAGTTCCATGCAACATTAAAAGGTCAATTAATGAGCCACCCAACTTAATTAAGTACCGTTACTTAACAAATGTGCTCAAACTCAATAAGGGTTACAAATCTACAAAAGAGGACATTTTATTTTTATACCAGGGTTAAACATTAAAAGGTCAATTACTTGAACTCTGAACATGGAAAAAATACTTGCGTCAATTGACACTTGAACTTGACCTCTACACAAGGACGAATAGACTGTGTCAATTAACCATGACCTCTGGTCAGCCGTTTTATTGGGGGGCTCTCAAATTTCGACGAAGTCGAAAACTGAAACCCCCATGCTTTTGGGACCAGAGGTCATGGTTAATTGACACAGTCTATTCGTCCTTGTGTAGAGGTCAAGTTCAAGTGTCAATTGACGCAAGTATTTTTTCCATGTTCAGAGTTCAAGTAATTGACCTTTTAATGTTTAACCCTGGTATAAAAATAAAATGTCCTCTTTTGTAGATTTGTAACCCTTATTGAGTTTGAGCACATTTGTTAAGTAACGGTACTTAATTAAGTTGGGTGGCTCATTAATTGACCTTTTAATGTTGCATGGAACTCTCCCTGTAACCCTAATAAGTAATAAACATTTAGTTACAGTCTCTTGTAGATTTGTAACCCTTATTGAGTTTGAGCACATTTGTTAAGTAACGGTACTTAATTAAGTTGGGTGGCTCATTAATTGACCTTTTAATGTTGCATGGAACTCTCCCTGTAACCCTAATAAGTAATAAACATTTAGTTACAGTCTCTCTTTATCTATATTTGTGACGTCAGTATACAGAGAAATAATATATTACCTTAACCACTAAAGATATGTTATTAATGTAACAAGGTTATTTTTTGTTATTGAATACGTATACAGGTCTAATAATAAATGAATTTTAACACAATAAATGACTATAAACTTATAAAATGGTGAAATTTAATTTTCTTCCTGTCTTGACCATTTTCCCCCGGTCTTGACCATTTTTACTCCAAGTCTTGAACAATTCCCCTTGACAATAACTAAAGTTTTAAACAACTTTTATTATTAGAAACCCCCTGTTCCTAAATGGTTTCCAGTCTACTTGTATTTAAACATTGTATCAGAGAGTTGAAAAATAAGTTCCCTGAACATGTTATGCGATGTGGTCATCATAAGTGTGTAGACCGCATGGCTACCGTACATCACTAACAGGGATGTCGTCCCAAGCCGTGGAAACAGAAAAGAAGAACAGACGACCGTGTCCACTTTTCAATGTCCAGATCATTTTCGGTCGATTTTGATGTATGGAAGAGATTATTTAGTGGGGTAGGTTCAGTTTATTTAATAGGTATTGATTTTTTTTTTTGGGAGTTAGTAGACAGTTTGTTTGTTTTGGGTTTTTTTTTTTTTCATTATCGACCCGTTCTGATAATCGTAGAAACACGTCCGAAAGCACATCGTTCGAATTCTCTTTGGAGAAAGTACCATACACTCAGCAAACAATGTCTACTTGAATGATTGTAGGAATACAGTAGACTTCAAGTTTTCAGTTAATCAGTTATTGTATTGCTATATTGGTGTATCGTACATTCGTTTCTTTATCGTTATAATATAATATACTGTTTATTAATGAACTTTTATGTTTCGCCTCCTGCACTACAGCTCTTTTAGACCGTTGACTAGTATAAGCTGCAATCATAGGCTATAGGCCTAATCTCAGAATATTAACTTCAATTTTACGAACAGTTTGAATTACGAACGGCAAAAGACCTCTACCCCCAATTAAAAGGGACCGTGTGTTGGCCACAAATAGGCCCTATACTTAAAATATTAAAGTTGATATACCTGATAACCAAAGTACACTGTACACTTTTATAAGAATTAGTTTAATGTATGTGTGACCTTTTTTTTTTTTGTTAATTTATTCTGTACACTTTATGTAAAATTATCTTTGTAGGTCTAGGCCTACACTTTTTCGAAATAAAATCTGTACACCTTTATTTTCTTAAATGCATTTGTAACAATTGTGCTATTTTTTAATAATTTGTGAAACTAATTTGTATTGTTTACCGCATGTTACAATTGATGATTTCCTACAGATAATAAACCGTTTTGGTGGTTATACTAGTATAACGTTTTAAGCATCATCACACTCTATGAAAAACAACACATTTTAACCATGAGGTGTAGATAAAATGCAAATAAAATGAGTTGGTTTTTAAAAGTAATCATAAGTACACTTTTTACAAAATATACGAACAACATGGAGGACTTCAAACTATACGAGTATAAACAAGTAATATAACTCTGCTAGAGAAACACTATCGATATTAACAAACGTAATTATAAACAATGAGATGGTGTAAACACCGAAAAACATAGATTACTGTATAACAATGCATGAAAAACTTTTTATCCCTATTATCAATTTTTTCTCGCGTCGCTATGTTGACTTTTAAAAAATGGTTTTATCGTAGGTCGAGTACAAATTGGCAAGGTTTAGTTGAATGGGACTCCCACACACCTCTCCCACACTCATTCAGAGTACTATTCTTGTTTGTTATGAGTTGTCAAGAAAAAGTAAAGATATAAAGGTTTTGTGAAAAGATATTACACCTGATGAGTTAAATAATGTGTTGGCTAAAATGATGAGTGACCAACAAAATACATATCAGTAGACTTGTTACAGTACGGTACAGTACTTGCAGTATGTGCATGTGTTGCGACGCAATGCGAAACTGTTTTACAATTGGAAAACGCTAAACGCGTCTCCTGTGATGGACAAAATTTAAAGTTATTATAAATTCATAACGAAAATGATTTGTTTGGTGTATTTCCTTTTGTTTTGTCTATTATTTATATAAAAATTAATATATATTTATTAATGTGTACGTGTTTCCTTAATTTGTCATTTCCAGAAACTTCTACGCAAATCAGTAGCTCAGTTTTGTGATTGGTTAATTGTTCTTGTATGATAAACAGTTTAAAATAGTGACGTCATGTTTTTCAGCCTAATATTGTGCCTCGATGATTCCATCAATACCATAAAAAATAAACCATTTACTGCGGAACCTTTTTTTTTTTTTTTTTTTTAAATGGTGCTAGATTAAGGGATTTTTTCATCATCTACGGTAAATTAAAACATTCAGAGAACTATAGGTAACAATCAATAAGAGGATATTTACAAAGAACCGTTAAAATGTAGGCCTATGCCGTTATAAGATTTAGCCTGCAAAGCGAAGAACAAGGCCTGTACAAATTAATAATGCTTATGAACAACGGAAGATTCATAAAAAGAAAAACAAAATCTCGGTAGATAAACGTGTAGAAAAAAAGTGACAATATTTATAAAAACCAAAGTAGTTCTAAGAATATCTAATGGCAATAACCTGCACGTAAACAAATTTCCATTTTTGGCTCCGGTTGAAGGTCTTGTTTTCTGTTAAAATCTGTTAAGTGTCAAGAAATACAATTGGTAACCAAAACGTCTTTCTGTATTCGATAATTATGATTTCTGAGTTTTTTTATGTTGTTGCAATTATGATAAAAGTAATATAAAATAATACACAGATATCGGTCATTTCTCACGATTGAATTCATAATTTTTATTTACAATACCACTTACAGTAAAAATATCGTAGATCTACATGGTCTTTATTGTAATAATATTAATCACACATATGTAGATAAATCATTGATACATGTACGAAAATATGTGCTATTATTAGTGTTATTATAACGGGGTTTTTTTTTTTGTTTTTGTTCTGTTTAATCTACCAGTCCGTTTCAAACGTTACAAGTACCTATTACTCTTGAAATTACGATTAAAACGCTTTAAAGAAAAACTTACACACTTATTAAAAACATAAAAAATTGTATTTAACAATTAGAAATACATTACAAGTTACTTTTAAGAAATTATTCGTAAAGTTAATCATTATCCACGCAATGACAAACAATCACATGATTATTAACGATCAATGGAATTAGGCCTAGATCTAAGTGAATTAACATCAATACAATAATACAACCATTTTTAGGAATATCATCACAAAAATAATTCAACTGGTACTACTATACTAAATGAGAACAGATCATGAACAGTTGATATTCTTGAGATCTGCAATCACTATTAAAGACTGTAGTGTTTGCGTAACATTTCTCTCATCTTTTAATATCTCTAAACGTGAGATTTATTCTTGGTAGCTTGATGGATTGATTTTTAGGCAGTGAATGGTACCAGTACTCATTAGTGGGATAATTCATCATTAATAATGTACCGTGTTTAAGATCAACAGTTACTGGCTCAATTATTCTTTTGGGACTCTTACCTCGCGCATCACCATGTCGAAATCTAAACATACGTGTCTGCCCCAATGATACAGAGGCGATTGGACTAAAGTGATTCATGTCTTTCTCATCATCTTTGTGTTCGCCAATGTAATCACTTCCAGTAGCATATCTATAGAGTAACGACAAAATACAATAGAAAATAAAATATTTTAAGATGAGACTAAAAAAACCCCAATTATCCATTAAAACAATCTTATCTAACAAATTGCAGAAATCATACTGATAGTGTTCAATCGTTTTAGAGGTAAACTATGGACCCTTTTAATCAATAAATAAAATAAATGAATAAAATAATAAACAAGAATATTTACCGGTTGACCAAAACAAAATTGAAGTAATGTCCTGTAACCGATTTTAAAAGGTCGCGGAGATCTTTCAGGAATGGTGGCCACGGTAAAGCTGGTACTGTATTGCCTGAATATTTGTAAGTTAAGCCCGAATCGCCGAACGAAACCTGCAGAGGGGGAAACCATACAAAGAAAGTCATTTATTATTTGACGAGACGTAAATGAACACGCCCAAATAAAATAATTTACAGAAAAAGAGTAAGTAACACCTATAGCTACACAGCGGTAAATTATGGAAAAAACAAAGGAAACGATATACAAGTAATTAACAAGTCATTAATACAAAACCACGGATAAAAACATAATGGAACTAACCTGTTTTCTAGGAATATTAAACCACTTTCCGTACACTTTAACCTTTGCAAGATCTCCGGTAAAATAGTCAATCTCTTCCTCACATTTTTTAAACAATGTATCGGCTGCTCCTTTATCAAGAAGTTGAAGGTAATCACAGTCTAAATTTTCCCCTATTATCTTTTGCACCGATAACTTATCAGGGGGTAGCAATTGATGTTCTGAATTGAATAAACGTCCTCCATTATCGCTTTTGTCAACAGTAGCCGCATTATCATTACCAACCTCCTCAATCATCTTTTGTATTTCACCGTGTTTTTCAATTATCTTGAACCACTGACTCTTTGGAAGGTTTACACCTTTTTTACCGGGTTTAAACTTGCCTCCTTCTTCAGACTGGTAATAGCGGCGAATACACACAAATTGTTCTTCTTTCCAGTTACTAACTACCACATGAATTATGTCCGAAATGGGGATTCTTACTGCCTCCACCATGTTAATGTCTCTTTGTAAGTCTTCCAGTGCCTGAATAATTAAATCAATATTGTTGAAAAGTTTTTGCCACAGCAGAACGGGTAAATTAATACCTAGAGGACCAGGTTTGTAGACACCATTTTCTTCCGTCTGGTAATACTCTCTGAGGCAAACAGAAACAACTTCACCCCATCGCTGAGCCACCACATGACGTTTTTCAGACAAGAAAATCCGATTCGTTGATGTTACGGTAATCTTTGGGTGAGTAGACGGCATCATTGGTTTTTTAAAACCTTTACAGTCGTCAGTTTGACCGTTAAAAGATTTTATAGAATCCATTATATTCGCTGATGTAGAAGCCACCGTTGGTAATTTTAAACTGCTACACTCGTCAGCTTGACCATTAGAACTCCCCATAACTCTTTTCATAGTCCTACGGGCTTTCTCACCAATTGCTAATTTCGGAGTAGGTAAACAGTTGAAACTCATGTTTATAGACTGTAGAGAGTTACAGAGAGTGAAACGAACGATTACGCTTGAATCAGGATATATATGCAGCTTAGTAGGAAAGTAGCCCAGTTCAGTAATTAAAAAGATAATGATTGCTATTTCCGGTCAATCGTTTCCGTGACACGTGCGAAACACAATTTAAATATCCTCGCACAACAGCTTAAAAATAGCCTCTGAATTAATCAGGGTATTGACAAGAAAATAAACGAAATGTCTATACCGAGGCAATGAATATTCTCCTTGCATATTTAGTTCGTTGTAAACGGTATCGACTGAAACATACTTCTTATCTAGAACCTCCCGATAAAAATAGTCAATCTGTTCTTCTAGAGACTTCATACAACAGAAATCATGATCTTTTTGACTGCTCCTGTCAAATTCACAACCATAACAAGCCGCTTTACTTAAAACCCAACACTTGGCTAACACTTGAGCAGCAAACAATTGTTTAACCAAACGCTCCATTTTCAACAAAAATTCTCTCTCCACCTCGTCCACGTACGTGAATATACAACTTGTAGGCCTGTTACTCCTCTCGACTCCTTCTTCTATACCGACGGGGATAACCTCTTCGGCCGCCGTGTAACAATCATCTATATCACTGCCTGGAACAACAACAGTATCCTCATCATCGCTAATTATTATAACAGTATCTACACAACTCCCTTGCGAAAAATATATACTTCCAGACATAATGAAATACTGTAAAGAGATACTCTACGTAAAAATAGACAAAACAACTGGAGAATAGTACAACAATAACCGCTTCACTTTGTTTTACCGTCTTAAATCGTAAATAAAGTAATGACGTCACTCACCACGTACCAGAACCTCACGCCGAAAAATTAATAAAAAAGAGACAAAGAAACACCTGGCGGAAATTACATAACTAGTACGAAACCAGGAAAAGAACGACCTTCATTAGAAACACCTGGCGGAAGTTACATAACTAATACAATAACAGGAAATGAACGACCTTCATTAGAAACACCTGGCGGAAACGACCTTCTTTAGAAACACCTGGCGGAAGTTACATAACTAATACAATAACAGGAAATGAACGACCTTCATTAGAAACACCTGGCGGATATTACGTAATCAGGAAATACCTCAAGGTTAACTTTGGGCTAAAGTACCTTATTTACTACTTACCTGTAAGAAACTGAGGATTATCGTAGTGTATGTTTAACTGCAAATACTTTATCTCATTTTCACCGCCTATCCGATACCCCACATGCTCTGGAAACGTCAATGCCTATACACAAGATTGGTATTTTAGACTTTTAAACAGAAAGGCAGACACCATGTATAAATGCATAAATATAGTAATATGTAAGAACCACGCTAAAATATAACTAGTCAATGGATGATATCGACTGAGCACTAACTGTAATTAGCACTAAACTTCGCTCGCTCCCCCTCTAGGAAGTGTAGACGATGGTTCTCGGAATGATAAAAATGTTCTCCTTGTACGTTTTCTGTCGGTTACCATTATTGAAAATGCTTGACATTCGTAAAACTAAACTACTCTGTTTCACAGTGTTTTAGATGATTAATAACATTTTAAAGTATAGTGTTTATTGTTTGGTAGGGCCCTTTGGAGAGGCGGAGTTTATTTGAGGGTGTGGTTATTCGAGGGATATATGTTAATTTTTTTAGTTTTAATAATAATTTTATGGTAACATTTATAATCAAATGAAATCCTCTAATAGATATGAAAAGTGGTAAAAAAGAATAACAAATGCTTGGTAAATTGTAGATAACAGTGCGATGAATTCTACTACAAATAGTATAATGATTATTATTCAAAGTGATGTTTTATTGGAGAGGCGTTTATTCAAATAAATACCATCCTAATAATTATTAATACATTATTTAATTTAAACATCTTTTGAAACTAACTGCCGTTATAGAGTGGGCCCAAGAAAGAAGACATTACGGCTTGCAACATGGGCAGACATCTCGGTCCTAACGGGACGCGATTTTTTTTTTCGTACATAAGTTGGGGACCCCCTCATGAAACGTCACAAAATAAACATGAATAATTCATCAGTTAAATGTTCTTGTTCCGTGTGCACCCAAGCGTATAGCAACAAGAAGTGATTACACAAGTGCGGTACGATTCTAGGCCTATCTCCGCGCTGTTGTTGCGGCGTGCGATTTCATAGAAGAATAGCGGCGTTTTGTGTGGATTGTCGAAATAATCAGCCTTTAGTTTATAATAGTGTTTTTAATATAATTTATTACTAAAGAATTACGTGTTAAAATTATAGTTTCTATTAATACTATTAGGCCTAGGCCTAATTATTAGTCTCTAAACATATGTCTATTCTAGTAGAGCTGTGTGTGTGTGTGTTATAGGTATGACACAATCCGAGTAATAAGTCAGCAAAATTAAACAATAAACATTACACAAAAATACAGTTTTTATTCTCGTGGGTCTAATCTTCCCATCTCATGTGTTCATATACGCGCATTTTTAAAGTTCCTTTGAGTACATTGCATATTGTTTGATAATAAAATAGCAGAATTAAAAAAAATACAGTACACAAATTATACACATTCTTTATTCTTGTGGGTCTAAGCTTTCTTTGGGCTATGTACAATGAATTACTACTTAGTTTAATCAGGGAAGAGTTAAATTTTAACTGTAATTTAACTCTTCCCTGGTTTAATGTCTTGCCTAGCTGTCGATTAGCCTCGACTCGACACATTTTGTGTGAAGAAGAGTGCGCGAAAGGCAATCGCGTGAATTGACTTAGAATCCTAGGCCTACTGTAGAAAGTATCGTATCGCAGTTGTGTAATCGCTTCTTGTTGCTATACGCTTGGGTGCACACGGAACAACATATTTAACTGATGAATTATTCATGTTTATTTTGTGACGTTTCATGAGGGGGACCCCAACTTATGTACGAAAAAAAAAATCGCTAACGGGACACAGATAGCCTACAGTTATTCCTTCCAGCTTACTCAATCAACTATCGGGATTTCACTCGATTTTAAACAAAATGTCTTATCATCAAATCTCCCTATGTAATTTTATAATACTATTTCCCACAATGTATTCCGATTCTTTATGGCCTATATTTAATTTGATCTTTATTAATTTGCAGTATAATTTTTATTTTTTAACCACTGTACCTTCACACACGCGCGGTCCGTTCCTAAAATAAACAAATAAACTGAAATGGCTATGCAACTAAGCTCCAGTCCTACTATCGGTTTTTTCTTCCTTCTTCCAAAGGGACACTGTATTGATTGATGGAAAGTGCCTGTTTCCAGTCACCTTTAGGGTCAAATCTATTATTTTAACTGCTCCTTTGTGTATAAAAGAGAGAAAAATAGTTGAAACCAGGTTGTTGCAAGGTGAACTCGGAAATTACTTTGACCCGTGAAGAATTGAAATTGAGTTTGAAATCTACTGTTGAAATCATAAATTTTGTTAAAAAACTCTTTATAATATCTTCCTAAGATAGAAATATGGAACAATAGCGTCGATGTGAAAACTAACGTTATCAAATCTACGTTTCGCGGTACATCTCAGATAGATAAGGTAGGTATCCAAGTCGGAGATTTGTACCAACGTTTTTTTTGCATTGTGCTCGCCTATGTCAGAATTAACCATAATCTATAAATAGATTAACGAATGGATGTATTCACTTATTTACGAATGAATGAGTTGATGAATAGATTTAGTGAACAAACGACGGAGCTGATGGAAAGATTAGTGAACGAAGGACGGAGCTTATGGATGGAGTATATGAAGGACGGAGCTGATAGATAGATTTAGTGAACGAACGACGACGGAGCTGATGGATGGATTAGTGAACGAAGGACAGAGCTGATGGGTTGAGTAGTGAATAAAGGACGGAGCTGATGGATGGAGTAGTGAAAGAATGACTGATGGATTGATTGGTGAACAATGAATGACGAAGTAGATGGATGAATTAGTGGACGAATGACGAAGTTGGTGGATGGATTGGTGGACGAATGACGAAGTTGATGGATGGGATTGATGGACGAATGACGAAGTAGATGGATGAATTGGTAGACCAATGACGAAGTAGATGGAAGGATTGGTATACGAATGACGAAGTAGATGGATGGATTGGTGGACAAATGACGAAGTTGGTAAACGGATTGGTGAACAAATAACGAAATTGATGGATGGATTGGCGGACGAATGACAGAGTTGGTGGACGAATGACGAAGTTAATGGATGGATTGGTGGTCGAATGACAAAGTTGATGGATGGATTCGTGGACAAATGACGAATTTGATGGATTTGTGGACGAATGACGAAGTTGATGGATGGATGGATTGGTGGACGAATGACGAAGTTGATGAACGGATGGATGGATTCGTGGACGAATGACGAAGTTGATGGATGGATTGATTGATTGGTGGACGAATGACGAAGTTGATGGATGGATGGATTGGTGGACGAATGACGAAGTTAATGATTGGATTGGTGGACGAATGACGAAGTTGATGGATGGATGGATTGATGGACGAATGACGAAGTTGATGAAAGGATTTGTAAACGAATGACGAAGTTAATGAATGGATTGTTGGACGAATGACAAAGTTAATGGACGGATGGACGAATGAAAAAGTTGATGGATGGATTACGGTGAACGATTGAAGGAGTTGATGGATGGATTACGGTGAACGATTAAATGAGTTGGTGGATGGATTGGTGGATGATTGAAGGAGTTGATGTCTAGAGTGCTGGCCGAGTGACTAGGCCCATAGTTTGTTGATATAATTCATAGTAGGTGTATTATAAAACAAATTATGAATGTTTTTTATGCGTTGAATATAGTTTCATTCATAAATATTGACTGCTCTATGTAGCCTATGTAGACCGCGCGGCATTATTTTAACATAGGACAATGGATACACATTAATGATTTATATGAATGAAATAAGTGTGTAAAAAAGATGGTATAAACAATCAATTTTATGTAGTTATTGTTTGACTTACTCCTCCTCCAACGGACCATGCATAAATCTGTTTGGAACAGGATTTAAACATATACATATCTTTACTTTTTATATTAAGACTTCCAGTGCCATTAATCCTTCCAAGTCCATGACACTCCTTTACAATTAAATGGTGAACAATTCCCTCATTTCCTGGTTGTATTACGGGATCAATCTTAAAAGAAATAATATATATAATCAGGAAATTCCAACTAATAAACCTCAATAACGATGACATGATGTTTTGTTATTTATTTATACTGAAGACACGTTTATTATTAATTTCATTAACTTTATAGATTTCATAAAATAGTGTTCGTACCCGAATAATATGATTTTCGTTTGCAAGCCTTGGAAGTTGCATGTGGTAAAACCAGTAAGTTGTATCAGTATCATTTGGTACGATAATCTGGAAAATATACGAAATGTTTTAGGACTATAAAAATATAGACTAGTCAAGATTTGAGAAAAATGAAATGCTGTAGGCATTTCGTGTAAAAGCGAATAAAAATGTGTTTTAGGGTAATTTCGGGGTGCTGAATTTAAATCTGCTGTTTACCCGGCCTTATTTTCATATCTTTACCCTTAAAATTTGAAATCCAAGATGGCCACATTTTAAACGTATTTTGGCTTATAACTCGACTTTTATGTAACATAGCAAGTTAAAAATGGTGTCTATACCTATGTATTTTGTCTTGTGACTTGACTTAAATGATGTAACATAGCAGGTTTAAAATGGTGTCTATACCTATGTATTTTGTCTTGTGACTTGACTTAAATGATGTAACATAGCAGGTTTAAAATGGTGTCTATACCTATGTATTTTGTCTTGTGACTTGACTTAAATGATGTAACATAGCAGGTTTAAAATGGTGTCTATACCTATGTATTTTGTCTTGTGACTTGACTTAAATGATGTAACATAGCAGGTTTAAAATGGTGTCTATACCTATGTATTTTGTCTTGTGACTTGACTTAAATGAATATCAGGTTTAAAATGGTTTCTATAACAATAATATATTGTTATTAGAGTTTTAAATACTCTATTTCAGCCGCCATGTTTTTTTTTTCACATTTTAAGGGTGAAGATCTAAAAATTGGGCAGATTTGAATTCAGCACCCCAAAATTACCCTAAAACACATGTTTATTTGCTTTTAACACGAAATGCCTACAGCATCTTATTAGAGTGGAAATATGACTATCTGGACTAGTCTAATACAAACAAATGTACATCAATTAAAAAGTGCTGTAATGAAATAAATAAGTTATGTTGAAGTAGGAAAAATAGCAATAATAGGAAGGCAATAAACGTTAACTACAATCAAATACAGAAATACAAGCAACGAATACTGGCATACCGGTAGGTAACGTAATTTAGGTAGGCCTACTTCTCTCAATCTAAGCTATCATCAAATGTTATTAAAATGAAGAAAATGTATTACAAACATTGTTTATACAATACATGGTATACACAAATTGTTTATTCCAAATACTTTAGTTTCCAAAAATAAATGTTACATTATGTAACATTATAACATGCAAAAAAGAAGTGAATAAAAGTGGGTGAATCTAAAAAAGGTAAATTAGATAGGCCTCTACTACATAATAGAGTTATGAAAATAAAATGATTTAAAAAATATATAATCTAAAATGGTTATAGGCCTATGCTGTAGCCTAGTATTTATTCTACAATTGACATTGGTATGTTTGTGTAGTAGACTCACGTTATCTATCAGAAAGTCAAAACTGCTTGCGTCTTCCGGCAAAGTATCATTTGGAGGAATAACATCCATAAATATAATTGATCGTACACCTCGATGTCGAGGACCGTGATATGTTGCTTTCGTGTAATTAAATGGGTCCTCCGAGTGATATGACCAGATTACTCTCACTGTATCAGCCTGTAAATAAATATATATGTTATGTGAATCTCCGTTTCGTGTTGCGTAAAACACTACATGATCGCAATACATTTTAATCAATTTAATTCAATCTAATCCAATCACATTGTCTTTTGAATAAAGCGTTCCTATTCAAGTAATAGACATGTATACGACAGGAACCATTTACATTTAAACGGCTATAACCTTTATAAATGAACGTATGTATTAATTAATTATTAGTATTGATTAATAATACAATAAAGAAAAATAGTTACGGTAATGTCGTAATCGTTGACGTCACATGTGATCATTTTGCGTTGATATCCAACTACTGTTAAGCCATCTACCTCACTCCCATACAGCAATTCATAATCATTTTGTGTATCAACACGGGGTTCTTCGTTACCAATACAGTGACGATCCTTAAAATAAGATATCATCACATTTTCAATATTAATTTTGGCATATCATAAATTAATCATATCTTACAAAACTACAATGTTAAATTGCTACGGTAGGCCTACACTTCAAAAGTGATATGGCAAAAGCCAACTACAAATCATTATAATTGCAACACTGAATTCAGGTAATACAGTAAAATAGGCATGAGATGTAACGACAGTTAAAAGTAAAAGGTTCTGTAACATTTATGAATATGAAAGTAAAATAAAACTGAACGTTACCGAGATGTAAGGTACGCCGTCCTTCACCCATACAAGTACCACATCAGATCCTCTCATTCCACCGTTACTTGAAAATCCAATTCCAACGTAGCCAGTTGTATATGCTCGAACTTCAAATTTAATCATACTGTTGTCTGTGCTCCATAGTAGTTGAACATTATCCAGGGGATCTAGATATACTTGGTGGCTGAATTCCATCTTAATAGGAACGGTAAGTGAACAAACGATTAACATTGACATGTACATTATAGTATTCCTTTGACAGTTTCCTTCCGGCTATTGCAATCACACTGATTGACTGCTATTGTTTCTTTGACGTGACAATATTTTATAATTCCCGAAATCCAAATTTGAGCCGGGAAATACTATACACACTTTAACTGCTGAAAAGGTAGAAACATAGTATTTTTAAAACATATTTCGTTTTTCTTCTTTGACATTGGCTTTTCAAATGTCATGTCATCAAAATGTCATCCTTTCCCAATTTTACCGCAGTCTCGATCTTGTAAATATGTTCAGTATGTTTTTATGATGACAAATAAAATCAATCAATCATGAATACTGTAGGCCTACTTACCTTGAATTAGGCTATATGGCCACTATGGATAGTATAGTATACAGATATTTCCAGAATAGAAACAGAATAGAGGAAGCCAATTGGCCAATCGAAAATCAGTCAAGTAGGGGCGTGAGGCAACTAGATGTAAACTCATTGATCTGGCCGAACAGCGTTCTATTGGTAGATTGCCTTTTCTTTCGGAAATTATAACTAACCGTTTCGATCGTCGCAACGGTAGTCATGTTTATGGCACGCCAGGACGGACATAAATGTCGTACATGTCGAGTTTGCATTTCGCGCGTCGAGTCTATACACATTGCCCAATTTTTGTACATCACCAGGGGCCAGGATTTTGTGAAAGGGGAGTAGGTGGATGCGCAACTGTAGAGAGTCGACACCAACTCAGCCCTACCATGGTTGGTGCTGAGTCGAGGCAATTTTGAAAATATAACACCTCTATAGATATAGTCGGAAATGGCACTCTCATGTTATTATAAATGTATTAAAAACTGATACTTTAAATATGCCTATTAAAAGGTGGCATTTCCCCCCCATAGGCCTATTTTTAGTAAAAACGTCACAACAGGGCAAGTCAGCGTTTGCACGGCTGAAAAAAAGTGCTTGTCCAGGGCCATCGACGGGACCTGTGGCGAAGCGAACTTTATAGTTAAATGACGCCCCAGTGGCCGGAAATCATGTAGCATGCTACAAATGAGGAAAACGATCATAAACACACCTAACTAATTAACGAATTAAATTAAACAACATTTTGTTGCCGATTTCATTCACTCAGTATTTTGTTTTGTTGCGTTGCGTTGAAGTAGTTCAATGCGAACGTACGTCTAGGGGAAGCCCCGAAAAAAGCTTATTATTAAAGCTCAATATATGTATTTACATCAATTTGTTGAGGAAATTAATATAATATCAATATTAATAGGTATTGATTTATTTATTATTTAAAAAAAAAAAAAACAGGAAAATTTGGGGGCGGCGGCAAAGTTATAACATTGCATGCAGGGGCTGGGTGGTGCGCCCAGATCCTGGTTAGTCTGCACGCACAGATTTTTAAGTTAATATAATAATTCATTGCGTAATATAATATGATATATAATTATACAGAAGTCTGTGACTGTTTCTTACTCATTTTTTAAGAATTCCTTTTCTTTTTGTTGTTGTTAAATATAAGGGACTCCCCTGATCACTCCATATTGAGTTTGAACATCGCTCGTTTTCGGTGCCATTTCATGGTCGATTTTTTTAAACAAATAATAGGCATACAGTAATTGGAACTGTAATATAAATTATTTGATCAGCAAGCGCGATATTCTGGCTTTGCATAATTCTTAAGACTTTCAAATCAAATTTGCACTAGACCACGAGAAGTCAGCTTTAGCTCCTTACCAATTCATAGGAAATCACAGGTAGTTAAGAATAAGAAGGGTAATTATTATCACTTTCTATGCTATCACAGCTTTGTTTTGTTTTTCACACCGCGAAGGCGTGGCGGATTATTTTGTTTGTTAGCTAACTTCCATGTTTTACCACATCCTTTAGTATGAGAGTCGGATTGTTCTAGTCTAATGGTATATTTATGAATATAACTTGTTGGCCTATTGTTTTCTTTATAGTTTTTAAACACCCTCGCATATTCAATTGTATCAAAAGCAAAGCAAAAATAGACAGAAAAACTGGAGTTAATATATTTTATGTTGTTTTAGGCTGATCGGTGAAGATAAAAACCTCCTACTTATAGCAGCAAGTGAGATTTCATGTATATAAATGGAAATTGGATTTTAATTACAATAAATCGAATGTTCTTACACGACAACAACGTGATGTAAAATCATGGTAAAATACTGTATAATAGAAAATGGAAATTAAAACGGCAATATAGGATAATATAGCATAATATAAACTCAATTTGAATAACAGAGTTTATTTTAATAATATAAGTAGTTCTTTGATAGTAAACCAATAAAACTTACGTTGGCAAGACAGTTTCGTCTAGCTGTCAGCTTGACTTCTTCAGTTGCTATGATGCGTTATGGCGCCGATTGGTCTCCTTTCCAGCCACTAGATGATTTTGTTGTGTAGCCTAGGGGACCAGTGTTGGAAAAAAGAGTTTATTTTATAGTGACTTGCTTTTAAAGCACCTATACGGCTAAAAAGCAATTATAGAGATCTAGGTTGGTATACAATTGACAAAACAATAATTTTAAAAGTAGATACTAAAATCAAATAAAGATTTAAATGGGTATATTAAGCAACTCCTTTTAAAGTATACTTTAGGCTAAACCATGAATTATGATAAATGTTCTGACTCATGTAAATTGTGTAAGGCAAACTTGGAGAATCGGATGTATTAGATTGCGATTAGACCCAAGTAGGCCTATTTGATGAAATTAAAATTGAACTATTTAAAAATATTACAGAGGATATTGGAATAACAACGGTTCAATAGATCTAAACATTCGTTATCTACTTGAAGACCTTTTCTCAATAAACTTTTATCTAGGCACATTTTTTCATAAATAAAAATATCTAAATTAATATATGAAAATATCGAACAAATTGTTGCCTATGGAACCATTTATTATTATCTTATTTTGTTTTAGGTAATTTGTTCCTGTCTATGGTAGAGGCTCTCCTGCTGTGTGAGTGTATTTCTGCCTTTACATATTGATTTTAGCAACAACATTAGCAACACTCTGATGCATGCGAGAGATTTTGTTTCTTGTTATTATTTGTAATATATAAACTTGTAAACATTTTATTGCACGGTGGTGGAATTCTAATACATACGCAGCTCCCTGACATGCTCCAGGACACACGACTGTAACTTACATCCGTGTGCTCTCTTTGTTTAAAAAATTAATCATATTACTGATAGATAATAAATAAGTTTGTTCCTATTTTTTACTTACTGTGACTTGAAGAATTTTTCCCTCTTGTAGGCCTATATTGTTGGCATCAATACAAGATAGTATGAACTTGGTTGGGCAGTATTAACTTTGTGTCGTCACAAGTGAGTGATCCAATTGTCTGATGGCTGGTAAGGATTTAGACAGGTAACTATAACGTGTTGTCAAAGTGAGTGATCCAATTGTCTGATGGCTGGTAAGGATTTAGACAGGTAACTGAATTCTGTTGTAGTACACTGTCATGAACATTAACCATCACAAGAGTCCCACAATAACTTTATGGTGAGTACGCCTACTTATATGAGATCGCTATTGTTTGGCTGGGTTTTAGTGTTTGCCATAGTAGGTCAAGTGAGGACGTTGTATTGTCCTACTGGACCGATATTGATTGTCTGGCGATACGCCCGTTGGAGCATGGAATATATTATATATACAGTATATATATTTGAAACGATAAAGATGAGGAAATTTGTGACAATGAGAAAAAGCCCCAACCGAGACTCGAACTCGGACCACGCCGAGAATGTTAAAGAGTCGCTATCCAATCGAGTTCGAACAATACCATGAAAGCCCCAGTGGTCTAATGGTTGGGACATCCCCCCACACAACCAAAAAAGTGATGTTTTATTGGAGAGACAAAAAAATACCATCCTAATAATTAATACATTATTTATTAACATCTTTTGAAACTAACTTCCGTGACAGAAGACATTACGGCTTGCAACATGGGCAGACATCTCGGTCCTAACGGGACACAGATAGCCTACAGTTATTCTGGGTTATCGAGATTTCACTCGATTTTAAACAAAATGTCTTATCATCAAATCTCCCTATGTATTTTTATAATACTATTCTCAATAACAATATATTCCGATTTTTATGGCGTATATTTAATTTAATCTTTATTAATTTGCAGAATAATTTTTGTTTTTTAACTACGTAGCCGAGTGGTTAGGACATACAGATAGACCCGGGTTCAATTCCCGACAACTCCCAGTCCACTCAGCTGTAAATGAGTACCTGGTTGAAAATACTAGGGAGAAAAAAGGCGGTGGAAAGGAACTGGCCACCCTACCACATAATGCCGAGGCTTAGTACAATGAGCTCCTAACAGCTCATTCCCCTACGTTCAGAGAATACGGGACTCACCTTTACCTTTACCTGCACACGCGCGGTCCGTTCCTAAAATAAACAAAAAATTGAAATGGCTATAGCCACTAATGGCCAACTTAAGCTTCAGTCCTACTATCAGTTTTTTTCTTCTGTTTTCCAAAGGGACAATGTATTGATTGATGGAAAGTGCCTGTTTCCAAATCTATTATTTTAACTGCTCACTTGTGTATAAAAGAGAAAAAATAGTTGAAACCAGGTTGTCACAAGGTGAACCCATCGTGAACCCGGAAATTACTTTGACCGCGAAGAATTGAAATTGAGTTGAAAATCTACTGTTGAAATCATAAATTTGGTTAAAAAACTATTTATAATATCTTCCTAAGATAGATTTATGGAACAATATCGTAATAGTGAAAACTAATGTTATTAAATTTTCATTTCACGGTACATCTGAGATAGATCAGGTAGGTATCCAGGGCAGAGATTTGTACCGAAGTTTTTTCATTGTACTCGCCTATGTCAGAATTAGGCCTAACCATAATTTATATATAAATAGTCAGTTGCGTTAGTTCAGTCTCCTTCCCTGTCTGTCCAGTGTTTTAGTATTTTACCTATTCGCTTCTTCCACGCATTTAATAATTGTATTATATACTGGACGAAGGTCCGGTGTCTGTGCAGCTTTATTATTTCACTTCATATATAGTCAGTTGCGTTAGATCAGTCTCCTTCTCTGTCTGTCCAGTGTTTTAGTATTTTACTTATTCGCTTCTTCCACGTATTTAATAATCATATCGAATTATATACTGGACGAAGTAGGCCTACATGCAAATTGAAGACCGAATACTCTACCGTCGGCACAAATAAATAACTTACTAAATAACTAAAAAAAAAGATGTCGCCATGAAATATTTAATGTAAACAATGAATGAAATTACTGCTAGACGGTAGGTTTAGATAGAGTGTTTATGTTTGGTTGAATAAATAAGATGCACACGGTTCAGTCGTTGGCACTAATTTACATAATGTACCCGATCACTTTCAGATAGCGCAACGCACATATTTGTATTTGTGCACTAATTTGCATACGTATCCGATAACTTTCAGATAGTGCAACGCACATATTTGTATTTGTGCACTAATTTGCATACGTATCCGATAACTTTCAGATAGCGCAACGCACATATTTGTGCACTAATTTGCATACGTATCCGATAACTTTCAGATAGTGCAACGCACATATTTGTATTTGTGCACTAATTTGCATACGTATCCGATAACTTTCAGATAGTGCAACGCACATATTTGTGCACTAATTTGCATACGTATTCGATAACTTTCAGATAGCGCAACGCACATATTTGTATTTGTGCTCTAATTTTCCTAATATTAAAACATGCGTGTCAACCAAAGGTAATCGTATTTACTTTTAATATAGTTGTGCGACATAGAACTAATCGGACGTAAATAATTCTGTACTGTACTGACATAATTAACAAATTGTAATGAATATCGACATACTGTATTCATTTATTATGCCTCGACAGAATTAACAATATATCGACAGATTTAATTCTTTAAAAAATGGTAATAAATGTGTGATCACATTATATTTCATTTTAGGTCTAATAGAATACATTCCCAGTGTGTGGAGAGGAGCAAGAAGAACAAAGCATAATGTTCAAGGAAGAAAGACAGAAAGCTAAATAAACTTGTGGTGGTTTCTAATAACTACTACACAGTAATGTCAATTGAAATGTAGGCCAGCAACATTACAGTATAACTTTACTACTGTAGAATATTGATAATACATGGGAAAATATCTAGCTTTATTAAGATATTTGTTTGTCATTCTTTATAAATAAACTTTATAACACACCTGCTTGTATTTTTGCCATTTGATTGGTTAATTATAAATAATGATGTACACCATTTTTAAAAACGTTCGGCTTTTTGTAAAATTACTATAAAGTTAGTCAATTTTCAAGTATGTACACTACAAGGAAACATTAAGTCTTTCAGTACTATAAAAAGTCATAACTACTAATATTACTTACCACCCTTCAAATCTGTAACATGTTGGGCAGCAACGTATAACTATATCAGTGGAATATTGATAATACATTTGATTGGGAACATGCTTTAATTTGGGATTCGGTCTTTAGTCTACAACAATAAATATATATTAAATAATTTTCATTCTTTATAAACTTTATAACACACCTGTTTGTATTCTTGACATTTGATTGGTTAATTACATATCAAATAAACAAATGACAACAATGAATATTCAGCTTTTTGTAAAATTTCTATAAAATTAGTTCTTTTTCAAGTATGTACAAGGAAACATGAACTCTTTCAGTACTGTCAATTATGAATTAAGAAACTATTAAGATGAATATGCTAAAAAAACATTGTAAACAACACTTTGATGGACAGATTGATATTAAATATAAATATTAGTTTCTTAAATAATTTTAGTTTAAAGATGTATTGTCCTCCTGAAAAAAACATTTTGTTGTTGAATGTGCCATTTTAATGTAACATAATATTTATCCACTTTGACCAAAAATTGGATTTAAAAAAATGTATTTAACTGAAAAACTGTAATTTAAAGCAAAAAATGGTCAAATTGGCTGCTAGTCAGTGGGTTTTTGGTTGAATTTAACCATTTATTTTGTCAATATACAAGTGAAAACATTATTTTTTAAATTTTTTTTCTATGAAAGTGAATAACTTTATTAAAACTACAAAATAACATATTCAAAGTCTGATTTATTAATCTTCATTTGTCATGCTTTTGGGGGACAATACATCTTTAATTAAAAGCGGCCTCTAGCTATCTTGGGATACAGTAGAGTTTGCTGTCGTATGAAATGCAAATATGTAAAATAAAGAACTCGCAGATTGTAATAATTCTAAGTCATCCATAATTCTACTTATTTATATTATATAAATCCAATTAATCAAGAAAAAGCACAAAATCTGAACGTTAATCTGCTTAACTAGGTCAACTGTTTGAATGGACTGACATTAAAACAACAAATTGTATGTACAAGACGGATATTCTTGATACTTCAACGACTAAAATGAAGCATAAAATGTTAAAATTAGCTCTACATATTTGTGTTAGTCTCACTGTTTAGACAACAACATTTTTCTATTATTTGTCTGCGGCATTCTTGTAATCCATCAACTTTCCTCATGCCTGATAGGAGTAGTTGAACCCTTATATTGTCGGTTTCACCAACCTTTTGAGTCCAACTTTTAAGAAGTTGCCTTTTCCCCTCACAGACATCACCTTTGTGATCATGTATTATGTTAGTTATATTACAATCTGGCATAAGGTGATGAAAAAAATCTTCCAGTTTAGATCCATTTGGAGGTAATACATTAGCAAGATCACTTTCAAACTCAAAATATTCTTTACCATCTGAAAACAAAAAGTTACAATTAATTAAATATAAATTAATTTATATCAGGAGCTTACCATTAACAGATTGCAATCCAGAAGTGCGATCCAGAAACGGCCACAATTTAAGACCAGTTATCCAGATCGGGAACGATGGTTAGACAATGTTTCATAACTAAACAATTTTCATTTCAATAACATTTTTAAATAGAGCCAAATGGATTATTCCATGTCACCTCATTAAAACTCCCCACGTGACCATCTCAGATTTCAACAAATCTAATAATGTGAAAAACCAACTGACACAAAAATAGCCTAGATATTTTCCGAGATAGTAGGGCTGTAAAAAATTGGGTGTAGCTTTTAAAAATCTGCAAATGCAAATTTTCATGGATTTTGTAGATTAGGATTGGTAATAGATAACTTATTCCAGGCCATATATGGCCATATAAGAAATGTGGCATCAAACTGTATGCCTACAATCATGAATTAGCATACCTTTAAGAACATAGTTTGAAGAATCATCTGTGAAAAAAAATTTCAAAATAAGATAACAAAAATATTACATCATGGCGTTTACACGGTTTTATTTTAACACCGTCAATATGTGAAAGCATTGTAACTCCGTAACATTATCCAAGGAGAAAAAATAGTTTGTTACATTTTGTATCATGCTGTATGTATGAATTCTGTAATAGAATGTCAGTTTGCAATGATTCATTGGAGTTTAATTCACATCCATGATTGTGTGTACCTTACAGTATTTTTCTAGGTAACATAGCTATTATCTAAAAACAGATCATGACCAACTATAACTTTACCTCATACTGTATATCAATCAATGATCATATAACTAATAGAAGAAAAGTCATTATTTATAAACCTAACTATAAACTCTAAACAATAGGAATCTTGGTATGTATAGAATACCAATAGCAAATGTAATCAACAGCATAACGAGTGATGTAAATTTACTGATCTTAGAATAATTCATTAAGGACAGATGTATAAAATGTCAAATTGATACCTGGGATTGCAGTCTCTATAAATCCATTCTCATCACTTCTATTTAGTTGGTTGCATGATACTCTTAAGTATGGTTTGGGTTCGTAAGTCGAATTCACTTTTTTATCTAACAGTTAACAAAAAATCATTTAGCCCTATAAATATATTTGTGTAAAACTACAAAATTTATTTACACTGATACAGTACATAGGAAATGTGATATTTTGATACATACATAAGGCTATTTATGGGTAATAAGGGGTGGATATCATAACTGTCACGGTTACTCAATGGGACCTATTAATCAAAATGGCGGTGAGTCTGTTGGACACAATTGCTGGAGGTTGCACAGGAGATCACACAAAGAAATATATATTTCATTCAATAACACACTTATTTTAGGTAACACTTTACATTTGCATATAATGCCATCTCAACAAGGATTAATTAATACATTTCGTTACCCACACATTAAACACATGTAGCCTATAGTGATGTTAAAGAGATTGTAAATTAAACACAAGTTTCAATGAGGTTCTGTTAAAGGTAAGTAACAGTACTTGGATAAACTGCTGTCTCTTTCAGAAAATAAAACAATGTATTTTCCCTTATCACTTGCATAACAAGTAGAAATTTCAGCCTGTTTCCAATAAAAAAATGTTTGTAATAGAGTTATACCGACAATGTACATGTGTAGCAATTCCAGCCTGTATCAAATACAAAGTTAGTGTTTTGAATGTTCACTTTCCTGGATTCAGGTTCCAATAGACAATCGTTATATACAAATTATACTCACATTAAAGCTGCAAATACACAGTTACAATTAAATAATATAATGAATCAGCTTCATGAACTACACATTGATCTTGTACAGCGTTTACCCTACCTTAACTGGTTCATAGGCCCTCACAGCCTCAACAAATTTGAGAAGGTAATCAACATTTTATTCAGATTTACGTTATGATTTGTATAGCAATGTTAGAGAGGAAGCTGTTTATTTTGATTATATGATAATGAAAAATTCATTTTTCCTATGGGCGCGCATGATTTTAATATTATTTTGCCTGTTATCAATTATGTTAACTCCGCCTTTTTTAGGAGACATAATAAATATTTTTATTTGTTTGTTTTGTTGCTTACTGTACCTCCTTGATGTTTATAAATCTGTTTTGATGTATTAATAAAGAATTGAATTAATATAGATGATATGAATCTGAATTATTTTTTAAACTACATTTGAAGCCCACTCTAGGGCAGGTATACTTACTAGTGTTATTCACTGCTCAATGTATTATTACAGTATCATCATCATGAAAAGTAAACCTATACAGCCTAGTCTGATACTATTACCAAACTTCTTTTTGGCTGTTTATTGTTACACCTTAATCTCTTTTCTTATGTTGAAATGAATAAATATCCCAGAAAACACTAATAAAGAAACGAGTATACTCACATAACACATAAGCAACAATAACGATGACTAAAATTACAAAGCATAATCCTCCAGCAACACTGCCTACAATCTTCCCAATATTATTATTATCATCTGAAAATATAAAAACAAAATGTCTCTACACTTAATTTAGGTAAAATATTGTCATGATTTAAGTATCATGGCAATAATATGGCTCAAACAACTCTATTCCAAAATTCTTTTCATTACATGACGAGGCAGCAAGGCACTACAGAATATAATTCTTTCCGAGTAGTCTGAAGAGTTTATTTTGATGATAGTATGCTGTTATTCATTTTCAAGTCAAGCGATGTTATTATGAACTAACTTTTTACTATGATTTATTGTTTTTTCTTTTGAACAGTTTTGTATGACATATTTACATAGCATTATTTGTCAAGAGCCCAACATCTTTTTGTAGAAAATAAGAATTCGGTATATCAATCGAAATTGTCCATGCCAATAAAAATGAATAGCCTTATGATATTTTGTTGAAGCATCAGACAAACAATTTAACTTAACAAACAGTCTAAAAGAATTTCTGTGGCAGTGGTTTCCAATGAGTGTAATACTGTACTTCAACATGCCAAGACTAGAGACCTACCTGAATTGGTAGAATTATCAGTACCAGTATGAGGGTTTTCACTGGTTATTACACTTTCTAAAATCAATTGAAAAAAATTATTATAAACAAAATTAATTAATGTATTTGTTATATAAAAAAATCACAACAATCCCAGAAGGTACAAACCTGTAATTTATAATGATAAAACAAACACTACTACAATGAAAACTATGATGGAAAAAACAACAAATTTAATCAAAACCATGATGACTCTCTTGATGGATTAAAACACACATTTTATGTCATGTATGTACAGAAATTACAAGGTTGTCATACTGTACTATGCAATTATCAATGTATTGCTTCTTCTCTAATTGAGGCATATAAATGCTTTGTAACTACACAATATTGTATTACTGTACTTACCTGTATAATAAGGCGGCTCAGTGGTAGAAGTATTAACTGGTTCCGTTAAAGAGAAAAAAATGTTGAAAATCTATTGTGTTAATAAACTGAATAACAAACAATGTATACATTAAACATAAATAAAACCAAAAGAGACAGCACACTGTTGAGATCTTTTATGATTATTTTTGAGAATCAGATTCTTGAAAATGATCAAATAGATCATTCTATCTCTTTATTTGGAGTTAAACTCGTATTACTTTATTATAAATTTTAGATTAGACATCTCATTAAGTAAAGTTAATTGTTGATTCCAAGACACAATCACAGTTATTCAGACCTTTGTAAACATTTTTCTTGAAATTATAAAAAATGTATATAACTCACTTTTGGGCCTGTGACATTTATATTCGCCTGAGTATTTGTTACAATCTTCACTGAGCTATAAAATAAAAATTTTTAAAAATGTCAATGTTAGGAGTTGTAATTATTTTTTGAGAAATTTGTAATGATCTTTAGTTTTCCTTTTAAATATGAACAGCCATAAATGATTTCAAATAGGGGACGAGGCATAATATCATAAAAAAAGAAATTTAATATCAATCAGCACTGCAGTGTATAAATAATATTAAATAATGCTATTAACATTTAAAGATATATTGTCATCTTAACAGTTTTTTAAAAACACATTTTTTGTTTAATATGCCATTTTAATGTCACGTAATAGTTATTCACTTTTACCACAAACTGAATCGAAAAAAAAAAAAATTATTTACATGAAAAAATATAATCTAAAGCAAAAATTACTTAAATTGTCAATTAACTGTTTCGTTAAAATTGCAAAATGGCCTATTTGAAGTCTGATTTATTATTCTTCATTTTTCATATTTTCGGGGGAAAATACATCCATAGCAGAATTTGATAAATTGTGTGTGGAAATTCCATATTCGAAAAGGTTGGAGATGCTAAATTCTTCCTCCCTATACACCATATAAATTTTGAAAATGAAAATGTTATATTTTAGTGTTGTATTTCAAGGGCAGCGGACGCAGCGGTTTTGTCCCAGTTGCCCGGGCAACACCCTTAATTTCATACTAAATATTTTTCATCACTAATTAAGATCCCATTTCATGCCATATCTATAATAACGTCGTTATACCAGGGCTGTCAGAGAATATTATAATATAATAATATATATAAAAACAATACGATCTAAAAAAAGCGCCTGTTTTCTGATATTAAAAATGCAACTTAATGCTGTGAACGATCAAAAACAATTGGTGGTTCTAACACAGTTTTAACACAGACGATGTGCATTTAACACACTTAAACATGTATTTACTTGCGCAAAAATAACTAGCGCTACATGTCATTTCCAGTCCTTTTTAGTGTCATTTCCTGTCATCTGGAGGTGCCATTTATAATGAATTTCATGTGCGAGGGTACCATTTTAAACCCTCTAGGGGTGTGATTTAACTAAATTCTCCTCAAAATCCTAGATTCGCCCCTTCATTGTCACTCATATCTTTTTATTTTTTAATTTATACGTAATTATGTTCTATGGACCACAGATTCTGACTGAAATAAAAGACTGCCTATACAAAATTAATATTTGAATGAATGAAATACGAGTCATTTCAAGAGAACTTTGAAAATGAGAACAAAACGATTTTGGCCTGGTCCATGACACTGATTTTTGACATAAGTTTATTTCATCCATTTAATTACGAAAACAAACATTGACACAACCAGGTTTGATTTCACGCAGGCAGGCGCAAGCACAATTATTGGAATGGAATTTTTTTACGATGCATCACTGGTGGAAACCATGCTTTACTTAAACCAGTGGTAGCGCCAGGATTTCCCCGATGAAGATGGTCAGTCCACAGCCCCTGACTTAAACATTAACAGTAAGAAAGATCTTTATCATTTGATTGGAAGATTGTGGGTGATATTCAATTAGAACTATATTCAACTTATGTATCATCAATGCATTTGAATTGAATTGAAATGATTCATTGCTATTCTAAAACCTCATATCTCCACAAAACATAATTTCAAAGGACCCAAAATCACTTTTTCTTTTATGTTTTTATGCTTGTATATTACAGTAGTAATACCACAGATTCTAATAATAACATAAATAATAATACATTATTCAATAAAACTTTGTTTTTAACTACAAATATTTTATTATTTCACATTTGAAAATTACATGAGAATTTGCCATGGTTTTGGAAACATTTCTATCTGATTTTGTATGAAGCTACTAAAACATGCATGTTCCGACATGTTTTCTAATTGGCTGCTGGTATAAAATGTCATTATAATTTGCATGGTAACCGTGACAACATATTGGGATATCTTTTAATAGGTGTACTGTACTGTTACAGAAGACAAGTAAGAGAACAATACACTTTTATTAACGCATCTTAGGACATATTGACAGTTTTCATAAACACAGACTTCAATTTTAAAGATTAGAATATAATTATGTTAATGCAAGTGACTCACACATATCTACTTGATTCTTTTATACAACAAGATTATGAGATTATTGTTTTAATACATTGTACACAAATGAACCTGATGGAAAAACGCCTCACTTTGTAGAACAATTTATCAAAGATAAATGTGAAGATGTAGATTTTTCATGTGATGATATTGTTAAAATACTGTTGTTACTTATTGTTAAATAATAATAATAACAAAAGCAGATATAATTACCGTACTGACGCATATATAAGCCCACCATATCCCTGGAACATAAAATAACGTCAAGTTTGGGGGGGGGGGGGGGGTGTGGGCTTATACAAGAATACAAAAATGCAGTTGTAAAAAACAGCACATAATTTGCTGGAATTCTAAAATATTATTTTACAATGTGCCACCGGGTATAAAAAAAAAATATACAAAATTAATAAGGGCCAGGTATTTATCGTCCAGGCCCGTGCATGTGTTTTGCAATATATACTGTACTGTGTATTCAATCATGGACATCCCTCTGAAACCACCACCTCACGATGAGTTGCGACATGTACGTTGCCTATACACGAGGTGTGTTGGAAAATCAAACTTATAGGCCTAGTTCGTGTCATTTATTGTAGAATATCTTATTTTAAACGTCAATTGAATTTATCAAGCAGTAAAGCAAGTACTGTATACAATGTTCGTTAGAAAGAAATGTACCAAAAAAATTTAAAAAGCTTGTTTATGGCAGCCGATGGTTCATTCAAAAAGTTCTTAGTAAGACTAACTCAAGACTTGTACAGACATTCTGTATGTCTAATTTTTTTTCACATAAAATTCTGTGTTCTGCACTCATTACTTGTCACTTTGAAAACTTTAAACTACTCAAAAAAAAAAGTTACTTGGCTTAAATTAGTTAAAAATAATCGAACACATAACGGAAGACGAACTGAACCAACAAATCTGTCAATTATGTCAAGAGGATATTTGCCAACTCAAGCTAAACCATGTTCATAAGATTTTTTATGGAAATCAGTACCTTATTTGAGAGAAAAGTTTAAAAGAGATCATCAATTCAATTTAATTCAATTTTATTCGAGCACTTGTGTAAAAAAAGAGTAAAATTACTTTCACTTTTGATTAAAACACATCGTTTCAGCGCCGTGCTAATTTACTTTTTATTAGAGGTCACCATTGCCGTCTGTAAATTTCTAAGAGTTGAAAAAAAGCTGAAAAATAAACGCATTTTGTTCACTGGATGTAACATGATATTGACGCGTGTATCGTACCCATACTCGGGGGCACTACAAGGGACACCGCCACACAACCGCCCGTAGGCCTACCTATTGTTTAGATTGCTGGGAGTCAGCAATCATAAATAAAAGTGTATATACGTCAAAAATGGAACGCCCTGGTTACCTACAGATCATCATCATAGAGGATATGTTAATAATAATATAGTACACTGTGTACTGTAGTATACATTATAGCATATACATATATTTACATTATATTTTTTTTTCTATGCCACCCACCCAACTGTATCAATACCTATTTATATTTATACATTTAATTTCTTCAACAAATTGATGTAATAAATTTTAAAAAAGAGCTATAATAAGCTTTACATTTTGCGCTTTTTTGGGGCTTCCCCTAGATGTACGTTTGCATTGAACTTAAACGCAATCAAAACTAAATACTGAGTGAATGAAATCGGTAACAAAATGTTATATCGTCCTGTAATTAGTCATGTGTGTTTATTGGAGGGAAAAAGTATGATCGTTTTGCTCATTGGTAGCATACTACATATGAGAGTGTCTTTTCCTGCAAATTAGAGGTGCCATTTATCATGAATTTTATGTGCTAGAGTACCATTTCGAGCCATCTGGGGCGTCATTTAACAAAGTTCGCTTCGCCACAGGTCCTGTCGACAGCCCTGGACAAGCACCTTTTTCCGCTATGTGCAAACGCTGACTTGCGCGAAGCGCCTTGTTGCGACGCTTTACTCAAAATAGGCCTATGGGGAAAATATCACCCTAATATCCCAATGGAAATAAGCTAATAAGCTTTTTGGGTTATCCTGGAAAATCTTATATAAATGTATTTATTTGTAATGTCAGTCATTTATGTTATCACTTTGTATATATTTTATGATGATTTTCCTAATAAATTCTAATCAAATCAAATCAATACTTAATATAATAATGTATAGCATCTTAAAAATTAAGTCTCTTACCACTTCACCTTGTTGACAAGAAACTGATGGCAGTGGGCATTGATCACATTTTGATTTTACGTTGAATCCATCTTGATAGGTTCCTGTTCCACACCGTTCACAACTTTGAAAATACATAAAATATACAAAAGCTTAGTGTTTAAAGAATCCTAAATAATAATATAATAAATAATGAAATATAAAAAAAACACACTAAAAAGAGAGATTTTAACTCTTCACAATGACGATATTTAAAAAAAAAACCATAAAATTAAAATTTTGTTCACATTCAATGTTGTTGTAGGAATATTTTAGTTTAATACTGTATACTGTACAGAGCAATTTATACAATAAAAACATGATAATATCATTATTAATATAATAACTATGTTATTTACTTATTTGACTACTTGTCAATATGAAAGTATTGTTTAGCAATACAGTATAGCACATGATCCTTATGGTACGTCTACTGTACAATGTATTTATCTGGGTTTTTTCTGATAAGGGCTATATATATTCTTTCACTAATTTGAACTGTTGAGAATAACATTTTTCATTATGTATATATGTTATTAATGGGTCTAAAGGACGTAACGCAACGCAAGTGAATTGACCAATCACAAGCGATGGCTTATTCGCTTGTGATTGCTAACTGTCTATAACTTCGCTTGTCATTGGTTAAAACGCTTGCGTTGCGTTTACGTCCTTGCGTTACGTTCTAGTGGGAACCAAGCTTAAGTATCCATTTGTCCTGCATTTCAATACATAAGCTGGTGAAGTCTACAAGAGGTTCTCGTTTGTGTGTTGGGTCATTGGCCCAGGGTTTTTATTAGGTTCTCCTTAAACCAATTTTATAAATAAACTTTAACATTAAGATACAGTCATATGCTTCTTTGGAAGCTTAAAATCTATTTCTATTGAAACAATTAAAAAGGATTACTTGAATTGAAGTTCACGGGTATCATTATTATATTGACAGGCATTGTCAATCCTATATTGTCCTTTTTCACAAACTCTACAACATTCCTGAGAATCTAGTTCATGACAAACAGTAACAGCTTCACTTTCGAAATTGGCAGTAGAACAATTCTGAAAAAAATGGTTGATGTAAACATTTATATCACAATAATATTGATAAAAAGCTAAAATCAAGAAAACCCCTTATCCAAGTGGTGGCGGCAGGATTTTGAAAAATAGAGCTGCTAGGTCCCTGGAAATTACACTTATATACTTTGAAAATGTCTGGCTATATTGAGAAGGATAAATAGGCCTCATTTTAGATACACCATAAACAACTAGTGTAGTAAACATTGCTGTGGAACTACGACTACAGAGGACTTGCATGTTTTAGCTGATAGTCCGGGAATTTCCCTTTTAAAATTTCATTGAAGGCGGAACACTTGGAATACTGAATCTATGCTACCATTGTCATACAGTAGCTAGAAAGTGTTACTGATTTTGATTTAATACTATCGATACATATACAAGCATTGATCTACAATCAACCCATTTTTGATTTCCTAAATTCTTTCTTCCTCCTTTGCATTCCCACACGCTCTCTATTTTTCCCATTTGTACGAATTTCCCCTGCCTCCTTGCCTATTATGCAGAGGCAGCTTCCTCTTTCAGAAGTTGCGGAAAGATTACAATGCATATGATGCGATAACTATTGGTTTCTGATTGGCTTTCAAATCCTGCACGAAATTTTGTGTTTCTCAGCTGCTATTTTTAATGGTATCCATTTTTTAATGTTTTCAGTGAATCTTAATCCTTTATTCAATTTGTTTGCATTTTTTAAATAGGCCTATACAATAGACATACTTCAACATTGTATCAGGAATGAAATATTTCCATCCATTTCATACCATTTTAGTTATGAAAGTAAAAGAACAATAGTTTTTTCAGTAAAGCGTGAAATTATCTCTCATTAAATATATGTGAGTATTCTTTATTCATGTGTATAACCATATTGTTTTGTCCTCTAGTGTTCTCTTTTGGTATTATACTATTAAACTACTCTCAAAACAGAAATCATTTTACACAATAGGTCCCACACAATATTGAAATCAAACAATAAATATTTTAAATAAGTCAAATTAATATGTAGGCAACAATAATTATAATTCCCAAAGGCCGAATCTAGAACAACTGCCCCTAACAACTACTTTCAACTACATTTCTGCATCAGCTACAATCCCAATTTTCATTGTAAAAATTACGCAATTTGTTACGACTGGAAACTAGGCTTTAAAAAAGTAACTTATTTTCCAATTGTCCAAACCAGATGAATATTTAAAACTTCTTCTAGATTATCTTTACTTTGAAAATATTTTGGATACATTGATATTGACAAAAACTGTGAGGTGCGATAGTCCATTAAATGTGGCTAATTATAATCATATCCTTCCCAAATCAAATCCTAATCATCATATATTACTATGTAATATACAGTATTTCTAATAAAATATTTTTTTGCTAATTAGAAAAGAACTTACTTCACAGGTTTTTCTTTTAACTCGTGATATCTGTAATAAAAAATATAAAATACAATATTTTTACTACCTTGGAATTGTGACTTATACCTTTTTTTATGTATACTATTAAATTATGTTTTTTGATGTACAATATTTATTTTTAACCAAATGTTTAAAATAATTTTATGTACTATACTATGAAATATTTTCCTATGAGAATGAAATAAAGTGATTTGATTTGATATCTTGCAAATATTGGCTTCACAATTTCACTTGATTTTATGGTAAGTATGAAATTGAAAATCACATTTTCGACAATCATCATTGATAGTAGCTTTCAGTATTTAATTATTTTTATATTATAATATCAATTGATACGATACCATCATCATTCAGTATACAGTAGGCCTTATTAATTCATGAAGCGAGATCTTCAGAGAGATAAAAAAGTACTGGCTGCCTCTATGCCTCTATGTACATACAATTTCCAGGCTACATCCACACCTATATAGCACCCCCTATGTCTTTTGATAAAATACTAATGTGTTATGATGTGCGGTGCATTGTAAGTAAGCCGGTTGGATGGCTGAATGGGTAAGTGCATTAGGGGTCAGTCTAATTACCGAAAACAACCAAAAACAACCGTAAACAAACCGAAAACAAAATAAAAAAATCTAATAAAACAAATGTGTATAATATTTTACCCTCTACTGATGGGTGTTTCTAAAGCTAAGATAAGACCATGCAGAGAGAAAACCGCGCGGGCAAAAGCCAAGAAAGAACTTACGAAATGGTAGTGTGCACAAAATACAACTCAAAATCGTACAAATTCAATGATATACACCATAGACTACATTTTACTTACAAAATCTATAAATGCATTTTATTTTAGTCTTTAGATTTTTAAAAACAAAGCATGATTTTACCTAACATTGCGTTTTCATCACTTAAGTTAATTCTGAAGTGATTAATGATACTACGGTAATTATAATTTTACTAAATAGTATTGTGAATCCTTTATCGTGAGCTTGTTTTAAGTATACTTTATAGTCCCTAATAATAATATCATCAATATTCTTAAAATACCGTATATTTTTTTATTATTATCTTTGAAAATCTATAATTAAATCATGGAGGTATAAAAATAGATACCTCCATGATTAAATTAATCATGATTAATGTATTAATTAATTAATTAATGTATTCACAAATAATATATATATATATATATATATTTGTTATTGTATATTAATTAATCAGTAAAGTAACTAGTAGTGTTCGCAATCATAATTTGTTAACTTCTAATTTATTTACAATAACATGATGACAGCAATTTATTTATTTAATATCCTACATTATTTTATACCTTCAGCTATATAAATCAATTTAAAATTAGTTTTAATACTTAAATAAGATGCAAGTATTTGTACTGTACGGTAATTAATTACGCGAATTTCTGATAATAACTCGACTGGCGGCTATTGAAAACACAAACAATGTATTACAATAGAATAACACACCCTATTACTCATAATAAAAACCAAGATTCGATAGTATAGTATGTAAATGAGATATAAAGATTTGACAATACTGTACGTAAATTATTACAGTAATGCAATACTGTATAAAGATTAGATAGTATGTAAATGAGATAAAGATTCGACAATACCGTACGTACATTATTAACGTATCCGGATATTCACCCCCTGGACATTTACCCCCGGAAAATTACCCCCCGGACAACCACCACCTGGACCACTAACCCCTTAGACAACTACCCCTTTAGGACAAATACCCCGGACAAATATCCCCCGGACAACTACCCCTTTAGGACAACTACCCCTTTAGGACAACTACCCCTTTAGGACAACTACCCCTTTAGGACAACTACCCCTTTAGGACAACTACCCCTTTAGGACAACTACCCCTTTAGGACAACTACCCCCTAGGAATAATTACCCCCTAGGAATAATTACCCCCTAGGAATAATTACCCCCTAGGAACAATTACCCCCTAGGAACAATTACCCCCTAGGAACAATTACCCCCTAGGAACAATTACCCCCTAGGAACAATTACCCCCTAGGAACAATTACCCCCTAGGAACAATTACCCCCTAGGAACAATTACCCGCTAGGAACAATTACCCCCTAGGAACAATTACCCCCTAGGAACAATTACCCGCTAGGAACAATTACCCCCGGACAATTTCCATTAGATTATACCCCCTCCCATTGAATAAACAACTTTCTTCCAATAAATGTCCACCTAAAAAATAAACAGCCCAGGCCGTTTTTTCAATAAATACGGTACTTTAAATCTAGCACATCTAGGGTCTAGCGTGCTGTTAAACAGAATAATCAGTTAAAAACGGGTGTTTCAAACTAGAGACCCGAGACCAGAGACCAGAGACCCGAGACCCAATACGAAAAGGGAGACCCATGTACGAAAAGGGAGACCCCACTATACGACGAAAAGGGAGACCCCACTATACGACAAAAAGGGAGACCCTAATATACGAAAAGGGAGACCTAAATATACGAAAAGGGAGACCCAATTATACGAAAAGGGAGACCCAAATATACAAAATGGTAGATCCAAATATACAAAATGGGAGATCCAAATATACGAAAAGGAAGACCCACTATAAGAAAAGGGAGACCCCACTATAAGAAAAGGGAGACCCCACTATACGAAAAGAGAGACCACACTATACGAAAAGGGAGACCCTAATAATTAATATACGAAAAGGGAGACCCAAATATAGGTCTCCCTTTTCGTATTGGGTCTCGTGTCAGGTCTCTGGTCTCGGGTCTCTAGTTTCGAAACACCCGTTAAAAACAGATGATTTCATTTTTACAGAAACCGGTCCTATATATTTGTCTACTTTTGGATTGGGGGGGGGGGGGGGATAGTTGACCGGGGGTTAGTTGACCGGGGGTTAGTTGACCGGGGGTTAGTTGACCGGGGGGTAGTTATCCTAAGGGGGTAGTTGTCCTAAGGGGGGTGGTTGTCCGGGGGTAGTTGTCCGGGGGATTGTTTTCCTAAGGGGTAGTTGTCCTAAGGGGGTAGTTGTCCGGGGCTCGTTGTCCGGGGGATAGATGTCCTAAGGGGATAGATGTCCTAAGGGGGTAGTTGTCCGGGTGGTAAACATCCGGGGGTAACTGTCTAGGGGGTAGGTGTCCTAGAACCATTATTAATGCTATACTGTATAAAGATTCGATAGTATGTAAATGAGATATAAAGATTCGACAATACCGTATACGTAAATTATTAATGCAATACTGTATAACGATTCGATAGTATGTAAATGAGATATAAAGATTCGACAATACCGTATATATACGTAAATTATTAATGCAATACTGTATAACGATTCGATAGTATGTAAATGAGATATAAAGATTCGACAATACCGTACATATACGTAAATTATTAATGCAATACTGTATAAAGATTCGATAGTATGTAAATGAGATATAAAGATTCGACAATACCGTACGTAAATTATTAACGCAATACTGTATACGATTCGATATAGGCCATGGCGTTGACAACTTAACAAAAATCAAAGATTACAGCCCACATGGCGTTCCATACAAATGACGATATTAAACTGGCGGCCGCTTCGACCATACTCCCCTACATACGTAGCCTACATAGCCTAGATTTGGGCTACCTACGCCCTAGCTAGGCTTAATTTACAGGTACAGTAATAATCTATTAATAAAAAATAACCTGCCTTATTTGACGTCTCGGCGGCCAGTGGTGATAGAACACCGATTATGAGTAGTAGCAGTAACCACAACGACATACATCTCAATGTAGATGCCATCCACAATCTGATCTTGTTTGTAGTTGTACTGTATTATTACTACCTGTATTACCCCTATCTACCTAGGTCTAGCTAGGCCCTATGCAGCAGGGAGTTGTGGTTGGTGAAAAGAATGTCAAACTTTTCCCACCACGGTTTGTGTCAAGTTAACAAATTTAGACAGCTGCGAAATGGAACTACCGCCAATGTTGTCAGCAATTTTAACTAATACAATATATTAAATGAGAAACAAAGCAAAATGTTGCTTCATTTAACTGTTAATTTGCAAAGCGTCATCAATCAATAATGTAGATAATAGAGCATGATGGGTGTTTGTGCAGGTTCATTGATCACCAAAACACACAGCAGGGAAAAACCCATCGTTAATAATAATAATTATTATGGTGTGACAAAAAGAGGCACGTATCAAAACGTAACGCCATCAATAAAAGTGCGAGACATCGTTCATTTCCCAAGTAGGCCTATAATGTATTTGACGGAGTAGTAGATATATTTCTTTAAAAACTAATTTGTTTTATGCAATGGAAGAGATTAAAACTACAAAATCTTCAAAGTCTGATTTTATTAATCTTTTTTAAAACATTACTATCAAAGAAGATCAATGGATTATTGTTGAGCCATGAAATGTGCAAACATTTTCTTCACTGGCAAAGGCAACATTTAAAAAACCTAATTCTAAATATCATAACCCTTGTGATTGATCAAAGATTATGATCTTCTTTGGATAACCCTTGTGATTGATCAAAGATTATGATCTTCTTTGGATTACCCTTGTGATTGATCAAAGATTATGATCTTCTTTGGATAACCCTTGCGATTGATCAAAGATTATGATCTTCTTTGGATAACCCTTGTGATTGATCAAAGATTATGATCTTCTTTGGATAACCCTTGTGATTGATCAAAGATTATGATCTTTTTTGGATTACCCTTGTGATTGATCAAAGATTATGATCTTCTTTGGATAACCCTTGTGATTGATCAAAGATTATGATCTTCTTTGGATAACCCTTGTGATTGATCACAGATTATGATCTTCTTTGGATAACCCTTGTGATTGATCAAAGATTATGATCTTCTTTGGATTACCCTTGTGATTGATCAAAGATTATGATCTTCTTTGGATAACCCTTGTGATTGATCAAAGATTATGATCTTCTTTGGATTACCCTTGTGATTGATCAAAGATTATGATCTTCTTTGGATAACCCTTGTGATTGATCAAAGATTATGATCTTCTTTGGATTACCCTTGTGATTGATCAAAGATTATGATCTTCTTTGGATAACCCTTGTGATTGATCAAAGATTATGATCTTGTTTGGATAACCCTTGCGATTGATCAAAGATTATGATCTTCTTTGGATAACCCTTGTGATTGATCAAAGATTATGATCTTCTTTGGATAACCCTTGTGATTGATCAAAGATTATGATCTTCTTTGGATTACCCTTGTGATTGATCAAAGATTATGATCTTCTTTTGATTACCCTTGTGATTGATCAAAGATTATGATCTTCTTTGGATAACCCTTGTGATTGATCAAAGATTATGATCTTCTTTGGATTACCCTTGTGATTGATCAAAGATTATGATCTTCTTTGGATAACCCTTGTGATTGATCAAAGATTATGATCTTCTTTGGATAACCCTTGTGATTGATCACAGATTATGATCTTCTTTGGATAACCCTTGTGATTGTAAGGATCTTTTTTTCCTCTTTATTCTTCTTTCTATGTGCATTTTGCATTTCTGCGGATAACCGGAACTCTTAAAAATGACAAAATATATAAAACTATACTTAACTAATACGAATCTACTATATACATTTAAATTTAAATCGTCATTCACGTGAAGTTGAATTGTGCAGCATAACATTTTCATGACGTTTACAATTGCGCAATGTGAATGCGCAATTTATGAATTTTGTGTATTTAACATAGGTTGAAAACCAAATAACATTTTAAATTAACTCTAGCCAGACTTAAACTAGAACTATGAAAAAAATATGCCTGGCTAGCGACGAGGGCGCGTATCCCCATACTTCTTTGGGTTTAGCTTTGCAATATTTATTAGTTTGTTATTTTATCATATAATTCATGTAAATAATGAAAGCAATTTTATGTTCAAAAGGTAAAACTATACAATTTTATCAAAGTATTCAAACAAAGCACAATCTTATAATGCAGTATACCATTTTATCATTATTATACCGAATCTCAATTTTTAATACTGAATATCATTCTTTATAGGCCTATCGTTTTAGCTAGCTTTGTAATATAAATTTTCTCTGTATACATATTTGTTTTATCATATTTAGAGATTTCAACACAATATCAAAATATTTTCTATAATCTCCCCCACCCCTCCCTGCTGGCACCACCAATGTTGTAGTATATTGTTATTGTTATTATTACTGCACAAATGTAACTGAACTGATTTATTAGACACCGTAGTCCTATGCATTAAGCATAGGACTGCGTTGTCTAGGCCTATAAAATAGGGATATTTCATTTATTAGCTGCAATCACGTCTGTTATAGGGATAAGCCTACTTTTTCCAAAAATACCAAATTTGGTATACAGGTTTCCCACCCTATACAATTTCAATTCATGATGGGCGCCAAGCAAAATGACCCCTTGGGTTACCTAATTTGCATAATTTAAAATGTCAGACATTTTCACTTAAACGCTCAATATCTCTATTGGTCATATATGATTTTGGTGACAAATTGTTCAGAATATATATGTTACTATACTATTTAGTTTAATGAAACATTTCATGAAAAAAATGCCCAGAAGTACGCACGTTTGCCTTTGATGACCTTTAGGCATGGTGCAATTGCCAACCTTGTTAAGGTTAATATATTTTTATATCCATAAAACTACTTGTCACAGAGTTTAGGTGTCAAAATAAACATTTCTATTTACTACAATGAAGTTTTTTCTCAAATAATGACCAGAAATACCATATTTGATATTTGACCTGTTTTCAGGCAAATTGCCATATCTCATTATTGGGATAGTTCATTTTGGTGTCAGATTGTTCAGAATGTATATGTTACTATTCTGCTTAACAGAAGATTTTTCAAAAAAATGTCAGGAAGTAGAGTTACTGCTGTTACATACATAACATTCTAAATTTGTTTATATA
Source organism: Antedon mediterranea (assembly GCF_964355755.1). Lineage (NCBI taxonomy): Eukaryota > Metazoa > Echinodermata > Crinoidea > Comatulida > Antedonidae > Antedon > Antedon mediterranea. Next base: position 14,419,599 of record NC_092672.1, on the reverse strand, counting down.
TATTTATGATATTATTTTGCAATCCACTTTGAGCACTTGTCGAAGATGGCTACTTGCATGTGCAATTGAACGAGTATACTGAATGAAGTTGAATAGATTGTCCTATTTGTAGTGAGTCTAGAGTAATGCAAATGCGAGAAAATTGTATAGAAAAAAAAAACTTAATCTCATTCTCATCTAATCGAATCTTCTACACATTTAGCAATAGTGTGTACTGATGAAATCCATTCAAGTTTTGTTTTGGAAAGTTAGTGTTTTTTGTTTGGTTGTTACATTCAGGGCCAGGTAAAGGGTGAGTCCCGTGTTCTCTGTACTAAGCCTCGGCATTATGTGTTAGGGTGGCCAGTTCCTTTCCACGCCGCCTTTTTCTCCCTAGTATTTTCAACCAGGTACTCATTTACAGCTGAGTGGACTGGGAGTTGTCGGGAATTGAACCCGGGTTTATCTGTATGACAGTCAAGTGTCCTAACCACTCGGCTATCCAACTCCAGGGTAGGCCTACTTGTCTTATATTGCTTTGTTTCTCTGAGTATCTTTCTTTTAAGGGCCTTCAAACTGGGGTATATCAACCTACTAATTGAAAGTATGGACATTTTCAGGACGCACAATATACAAAGAGACTATACTGTTGCCATATTGCGAACCACAACTGAAGAATATATATTTTGTTTCCAGACCTAAGTAATCCTAAACGACCAGTGATCAGTGTGATGAATGATCTTCGTCCAATAGCTCTCACGTCTACGGAAATGAAAGTTCTTGAGAAAATTGTAGTTAATTTGTTAAAGCCACTATAGTTAAGAACTATATGGACTCTGCAATTTGCGTATTGTTATAATCGTTCCACCGAAGATGCATTACTTTTTAAAAATGACAGAATTTACTCTCATTTAGAACAAGTTAGCAAGGGACATTCAGTGCGGCTGATGTATTTTGACTTTTCATCAGCTTTTAATACAATTCAGCCACATGTTATGACCAATAAGTTCATTAATATGAATGTCCCATGTTATCTCATCACTTTTGTTCTTAATTATTTGACGAATCGGTCACAATTTGTACGAATTGGTAACCTCTGTCCCGATACCCTATACTAGTACTGGCGCCTCACAAGGCACCGTGCTAGCTCCGTTTCTGTTACTATATAATATATAGTATATTATACACTGCTGATTTCAGATCAGCTATCGAATGTTCCACAATTAAATACGCGGATGATTCTGTGATCCTAGGTCTGATTAAGAAGGACGACCTGTCACAATATTATACAGAAATTCTAAGGTTTGTTGCTTACTGTAAGGATAATTTTCTTTAAAAATTAATACTGAGAAAACCAAAGAAATGGTAATCGATTATAGAAAACAAAAGCGAGTAAAGAAAGAAATAATTGTAATTGAAAATAAAGAAATTGCACAGGTCACATCGTATAAGTATCTGGGGGTGACATACGATAACAAACTTTCGTGGGGTATTTTTATTGATTCAGGAAACTGAATTCATTTGATGTACGAAAAGAGATATTGTTATCTTACTATAATTCCATTATTCTCGGTTTATATAGCTATTGTTTGGTTTGCTGGAGTGGAAACATCTCACAAGGTGATAGGGACAGACTACAAAGGTTGGTTAGCTGGGGTGGAAACATCTCACAAGGTGATAGGGACAGACTACAAAGGTTGGTTAGCTGGGGTGGAAACATCTCACAAGGTAATAGGGACAGACTACAAAGGTTGGTTTGCTGGGGTGGAAACATCTCACAAGGTGATAGGGACAGACTACAAAGGTTGGTTAGCTGGGGTGGAAACATCTCACAAGGTGATAGGGACAGACTACAAAGGTTGGTTAGCTGGGGTGGAAACATCTCACAAGGTGATAGGGACAGACTACAAAGGTTGGTTTGCTGGGGTGGAAACATCTCACAAGGTGATAGGGACAGACTACAAAGGTTGGTTAGCTGGGGTGGAAACATCTCACAAGGTGCCAGGGCCGTAGCCAGGATCTGTCAAGGGGGGGTTCGCACACTAAGTATTTGGGTCACCCCCACCCCCATACCTACCCCCCCCCCCCCTGGGGTGGGGCCTGAGGCGAAGCAAATTTTGTTAAATGACACCCCTAGATGGTCGGAAAAGACACTCTCATGCAGCATGCTACCAATGAGCAAAACGATCGTACTTGGACTCGTGGACTATTTAAACGATTACATTTGTTGCCGTATGTTAGATGCGCGTGCTCTGTGCGGAACCGCCGATTGTTTGATCATTTACTCGATATTTTGTTTTGCGTTCAAGTTCAATGCGAACGTACGTCTAGGAGAAGCCCCGAAAAAAGCACACTGGGTGAAGGCAAAAGCAATTCTTATTATAGCTCTATCTATAATATTTATTTACAGCAATTTGTTGAGGAAATTAAATATGCCAATGTAAATAGGTGATATTGATACATTTGAGTACGTATCGGCTGGTGGTCTAGAAAAAAATAATCGGATGCCATAATGTGAACTACAGTACATGATACCATAGATATTATAGTGTAAGATATTAATATTCACTATAATCCTCTATGATACATTATACTTCATAGCCACACATAAATACTGATGTATGTCGGAAGGCTATATACTTTATGCATGCTGCCTGACTGCCAGTGATCTAAACAATTGGTACGCAGTTGTCTGGCGGTGTCCTTTGTACGAATCGTTCGTCCCCCAGCTCGCTGTGAGACGCGTCAATATCATGTTACATGCAGGGACCAAACATTTATTTTTCAGGTTAAAATCCGCAATTCATTTGCAACTCTTTACAGACTTTATCGCTCGAAGTACGCTCATACAGGGAAAAAGGTACTGTATGAGTTATTCCGAACGAGTTTACGAATTTTTTAATTTACGAACAACTTTTTGTACTGTGGGGCACGTATTTGGACGATTTTCGGAGATGAGGGTGAGGTATTGGGCATGTCGGGGATGGGGGTTCGCAGTCGGTTAAGGGGGGTTCGCTGTAAAGGGGGGGGGGGGGGGGTTCGCCCGAACCATAAAAACCCCCCCCTGGCTACGGGCCTGGGGACAGACTACAAAGGTTTGTTAGCTGGGGTGGAAACATCTCACAAGGTGATAGGGACAGACTACAAAGGTTGGTTTGCTGGGGTGGAAACATCTCACAAGGTGATAGGGACAGACTACAAAGGTTGGTTTGCTGGGGTGGAAACATCTCACAAGGTGATAGGGACAGACTACAAAGGTTGGTTAGCTGGGGTGGAAACATCTCACAAGGTGATAGGGACAGACTACAAAGGTTGGTTTGCTGGGGTGGAAACATCTCACAAGGTGATAGGGACAGACTACAAAGGTTGGTTTGCTGGGGTGGAAACATCTCACAAGGTGATAGGGACAGACTACAAAGGTTTGTCAATAGGTTTCAGAGAATTATCGGTACAGAACTGCAGTCTCCGTCTACCAAGAACGATTAGCTGATAAAATCGATGACGTAATGTCTGACGAAAATCACCAGTTGAATTCGACTATTAGCAGTTGCATAGTACAACGCAGCGGTAGACTGAGGGTACCGGCGGCTAACACGAACTGATATCCCAACTCTTTCATTCCAAGAGGTATTTAATTTCATTCAATAGAAAATATGTTCGTTGGTCATATTATTTTGTCTGTATTTAATTCTGTTGTTATATTTCATGAGAGAGAAAGCTATGAATACAGTAATTTCCAAATTTATGGATGAATAAAGCGATGTCGATGTCTATGTCTATCCTTGTTCCGCACTTGGCAGTTCTCAAAGATTTTTAAATTTTAACAAAATCGGCCATCATCTGGACGCGATTAGATGGGTAATAACAGTTTTGTTACTTATGACATGTTGCGTTACTCTAGACTCACTACAAATAGGACAATCTATTCAACTTCATTCATTCATTCATTCAGGCTTATCGCCTGACTTTATTTACTTTAGGCCTCTGGCCCCTAGTAATTAACAAAATAATAATTACATTGAAAAATAAAGCAATTTATGGTCACAAGATAAATGAATTAATTAATTTCGTTCTCTAAGCAAAACATATATTTTAACTTATAAGCATGATAAATATATTTAGATAGATTATCAATAATTATTGGATCCTGTGATGACATTCGGCAGAATTTAAAAGTATTTGGATTTTCAAAAAAATAAAGAAGGTATACATTTTTTTCTGATTTCCTTGTAACGAGAGCAAACTGTAACAAAATGATATTCATCTTCAACTTCATTTATATTACAAATTTTACATAACCTATTGCTGCGCTCTATTCTTTTCCATCTTCCCTTTTCTACCTCTAGTTGGAGTGTGCCCAGTCTTAGTTGTATACTGTTCAATTGCACATGCAAGTAGCCACCTTCGACAAGTGCTCAAAGTGGATTGCAAAATAATATCATAAATATACAGTTAACTATACAATTAAAGATGTATTGTACCCCAAAAACATGAAAAATGAAGATTAATTAAATAAGACTTTGAATATGTTATTTTGTAGTTTTAATAAAGTTAATCACTTGTTTTCATATTGTTTGAAGGTTTGCATGGCAAAATCAAATGTTGTTATAAAGTTTGCGGTACACTACGTGTATTAGTTCTGAAAAGAACTGTTGAGTTTCTCGACGTTTCGATCAATACTTTGATCGTCCTCAGGAATGAGAATGCCTATATAAACAATTGATGACAAATATTGATTGAGATATGGCAATGCCTTAAAACATGGGTTAAAGGTTAAAACTGGTATTTCCGCGTTCATTAAAAAAAATGCTTCATTAGCGTAAATAGGAATTTTTATGCTCTGAACAATTTGAGCTAAAAATCAACTCCCTATAACCAGTAGTTTCAGAGATAATATAGATTGTTTGAGCGAAAATTTCTGCCATTTTAATTATGCAAATTAGGTGACCCAAGGGGTCATTTTTCTTGGCGCTCATCAAAAATTGAATTCGAAGATGGTGGGAAACTTGGTGCTTTTGGAAGAAACTGAACTGTTTCCGCAGCCATTTTCTAATTAACGGCACAAATAATGTGTATATTGTAGTTCAGATCTTTCGAATCTGTAAAGAAATATATAAAGCATTGTAAAAACTGTTATAAAGTGGTAATTAGATCTATCATTTTATGTTTGTTGGTCCATTTTATGGCATTTTCGCCATTGTGTTTAAAAAAACCTAGTTTGTTTATATTGGAGTCTTATAGAAATGCATTGTGGTGAAATAAATTCTATTTAAATTTCTTCAACCATATTTCATAGTTTCCTTGTACTATAGTGTTTCTTCCTGTCTCTACTCTTTATTCACTTTTATCCTATAATAGCCCACATTATTAATCAATTATGTTTCCTCATCATCAAAGAATGTTCCCTTTTCCAAATAGTCGCCTCCCAGTACATGCATATTAATTAGGACCGTTCCTTAAATATAACAGGAAAAGCTTTTAGAGAGGATATAGTTTTGAAATAAATTAGTTTAGTAGATTTGGATGATATTATAGAAATATATTTTGGATAAAGACTTTGGATATAATTAACCTAGATATGATATGGATTTATATTTTTTGTATTTATTATACTTCTTTATTGTTTCCTTTTTGGTAAATGTATACTATGTGGTTTGATTTTAGTCAAAATAACTATTGAATGATTATTTGTATTTTTTAGGCATGGTATGCAGTATTATTTTAAAATTGATATTGTTCAATTAAATTATTTATTTTTTCACCTTATTTGTTATTTAAAATTTGTCGAAGTTCAATCCAAACATCATTTTAAAGTTTTTATGAAATGTTCGATAACAAAAAGCTCACAGATTGATGAGCACACCGGGGAATAGCAGCATTTGGTAGAAGTTTCCATTCAGCTGTATTAGGCTTGAAGATGTCAACTGAACCAACAACTTCAACATCGATATAGTCACCTTGCAAACCCCCGATCAGTGCAATACACCTTTGGTAACGGCAGACTGAGAACATCACTTGTTTTTTTTCACATGTTAATAATTCTTGCCACTTTTTATTATTTTGGTTGTAATAAAGAACATGCATGTCTGGGTTTGAATAAAACACATAAACCTTTCCTTCAAGTGAAAGACAAGACACATCTTTAATGTTAATGGTGCATGTTAATGGATTTATCATTGTCCAGCGGTCAGTTGAAGGATCATAACTCTGCACTAAGGTTTCCGCTTTTCTACTTGAGCTGTGTCCACCAATGACAATTATTCTACGGTTACATTCTGCAGCCACACAAGAGTCTGTAACATATGGTAATTTTGCCACTTCATCCCAAGTATCTGTCTGACAATTATACCGCTCAACTTTACTTACATCCCTCATGTTAGCATCATATCCACCAATTATGTAAACAAATCCTTCAAGATAAGCTATTCCAAATTCAAAGCGAAATTTTAAGCGAGATGCCTGGATTTTTTTCCATGTTTTCTCCTTTAGGTGATAAATCCAACGATTCGACGACATTGGGCTTGGACTGGCACGAATAGCTGGTTTGTGCTGACTGATAAATATGGAATCATCTAGAGCAGTAGCAATGAGATCCAAGTCATGTAACGGTAGTGGAAGAGTAGCCTCATGTTTCCAACAAGATTTTGAAAGCTGAATTTCATCACAAGATAAAATATTATTTTGGAAATTTTGATCTTCATCCTTACCACCAATAATGAAGATCTTTTCACGATAAGGTCTTGCTTGATAACAGAGACAGCTATCTCGTACTTCAATTTGCTTATCTGGACAAAGATTCCAAAAGCCCATTGTCTTACTGATGACATCACGACATTGGGCACTTTCTTCAATTAAAGGGTGCTGAAGAACTGACTTTATTAAATACTTTTCTTTCATATGAACAAGTCGAATTTCTTTCAAGAGATCATGAAGATGCTTTTGCCTTGTATCCATGTCATATTTAATCCATTTTATCAATCCTTCAAAAACCTGATTTTCACTTTTAACTATCACATCTTTCTTCAGCATCTCTGTTAGTTGCTCTTTTGTAAGTCGAAGAAAATCTTCTTCACATAAAACATCAGAGAATGATTGCAATACCACATTCAGCGTTGTATTTGCTAGGTCAGTTATGTCATGCAAAATTGCAAGATTGTACACTCCTAAGCAGTTACTGGCATCCAAATTGTGAATAAAAAATTCAGAACAGCACTTTTGTAGTTTGGTAAGCTGCATTAGACAGGCTGCTTCAAAAACAGACTGCACATTATCAGGACTTAAGCATATCTGTCCTGTATATATGTAATTGATAATCGATAACATTGTTGCAGCATCAATGTTGGATATATGTATTGTATCATCATGTTTCTCTTTCATGTTACTTGTGAACATAGCGTAGAAGTAGTTTGATGATGCAGCTAGCACATTGCGATGACCAGGTATTCGTTCTTGTCCAGCTTCTATGTAAATGTCAATTAAAATTCCATCTCTCCGAAAATCATTCATTCTTGAAAGTGTAGTTTTTGGAAGTATAGCAATCTCAAAATGTTTATCAGCGGTGATTGCCATATTGGATGAATAGATTACGGTTTACTCCAAAACTCTAAATGAAACAAAAATTTAATTATTTTGACTTAACAGATTATTAATTTGTAATATGCACATAATTATTTGAAGAGTTATGAAAAGTGACTGATGGCTAAAGGTGGGTTTCCCATCTTGCAATATTTGATTCTCTTTCTTTTTGCCAATAAAGGCATACAAAACAAGTTGCAAGTTGGCAGAAACACAAAGTGGACTGAACCCCTATAATAACCTTTTCACATCTGCATAAATTTTAACAAGTTGTAACCAGGTTTGATCTCCCGACTTATTACATGTTTTCACACATGCATACGCGAACCTTGTGAAATCTCAGGAGGAAAGAATAGTTGCGCACTATTTGATTACTATGATTGGTCAGTTGGTAAGGGACCCCTGTGGAATCTGGGGAGATTTTCCAGAAAATTGTCTTCATACTATGCAAGCCTGGTTACAAGTTGTGACATTTTGCAGATGTGAAAAGAATCCCCACCCGGGCCCTATCCATTTGGAGCAGGATATAAGGATAAAAGTATATTTTAAAAAAAAGTTAATTCAAATATCAATATCATAACTTAAAATGTCAAAACAATGAATTGGTCACCAAAACTGAATGCTTGGAAACGCAAGTGTTCAATAGAGTAAGACTATTGAACAATGAATGAGAAATTTGCGAACAATGTGCGAGAAACACGTCTGTAAAATCAATGTACTAATTAATTTTTATTTGATTCTTTATATTAATTACTTATGAGGCATAATTCTAAGGTGTGGTATTCACACAATTACTTTAGCTATCAAATTTGTAGTCAAAATACAAGTGAATGAAACTAGCGCCAGGCTTAGTACATGGACAACAATAAAAACTGTTCATTACTACACCAATTATTACTGTATAAAAAGTGATTAAACTCTTTTCAACATACTGTAGGCCTCTAGGTTAGGGCTAAGCATATTAGATCTAGTTTAATTTAAGGGTATGACGATTGTCAGATGATCGGGTCATCCAGTAAGTCTTTTTCACATGCACTCCAGAATTCTTTGGCAATTTTATTCTTTGTGGCATGTTATTTGATCGGCATATCAGTTACCTTTTATTCTCGTCACTTTAATTGAACTTTCTCTGGCCATCGCTGTTCTGTTTTTTTTGAGTGTCACACATTTTCTAGAGAATGAAATTTCAAAAATGTTTTTGGCACGGCGCTCGGAGAAGTCTATGCGTGCTGAAACTATGTGCTATGGGAGGCCGAATCTCCCCAAAGGACGAATCATCTCAGGGCAGAATTGTCCCTCTATCTGATAAATGTTTATAATATGAATTGTAGCCATTACTTGCGATTAAGAATAAGATATGATAGAAAATGATGAGATTAATAAAGGTAAGCTAAAGAAAAAAACACATTGATATTTGGTAACTATATATCTGTGTCTACTATTCCAATTGTTGGGCCGAGAGAGAAATTGAAACTACAGTAAGTCACTCTTTTTGCTTAAATTAAATGAATAACTTTTTGTTTTTTTATTGTGTTTGGTATAGAAAAACAATGTCCCTTTAATAATATAAATAGGGGTAATCATAATATATTTTTTATTTTTTATTTATTTCAACTTTATTTATAGAGGGTAACCCTTCCAGATGAACTCGCAGGCCAGCTAATATTCAGGGGCCCTCTTAAAAATTACAAAATATATAAAAACTATACTTAACTAATACGAATCTATATAAATTTAAATTTAAAACAATTATATAAAAAAATTATTATCCAAAAAAAAAAAAATTCAATTAGACAATTACGATAAAATGTGTTTTTTAAAATTATGGTGAACAATTATAAATCCAATTCGTTTTCGTGGACCCGATTGTCTTTCCTTTATTTTTATAATGGGCCCGATCGTCTAATAATATTGGGGCCGAACATCCACAAAGTTGGGCCCGAACGTCCGCACACGTTGGTACCCAATCGTCTTAAAAAAATCCCGATCGTCCAATTGTCGATCGTCTGTCAATCATGCTAGTTTAGCGGGTAGCTAGACTAGACTTGTAATTATATATATATGATGATTATGTACCGGACCTACTAGTCCTAAGCCTAATCTTTATTGATACTGACTGTCTGTAATTCCCACCTCTCCACAGTTCGATCTTCTCCAGTAAATACTTAACATACTCTCCTACACGACCATCAGCAGAGGGCACCGATTGTAGAAAGGACAGGTCTGGTGTGGGGCGTTATTCTCTCGCAGCCGGATCCATTCCTGACCAGCCAAGCATTGCTTGCCACGCCCACAATAATTTAATGATAGAGGAGAGAAAACACACATACCTAGGCTTCTGGAAAAAAGTTTATAATACAAAAATGTACGGTGGCCCACAACTGTCACGCACAATATAACACAGAATCACACAATTAAAGAAAGAATTACACAATTAAAGAAGGAATCACACAATTAAAGAAGAAATCGCATATAAACAAAAGAAAGCATGAAAATATAAAACGAAATTCACAAATAAAGAAGAAACGCGCAATTAAAGAAGAGCTAAGCACAATTAAAGAAGTCCGCAACAAATTCGAAAGCTCCTCGCACAATTAAAGAAGTCCGCAACAAATTCGAAAGCTCCTCGCACGGACGTGTGTGTGTGAAGAAGATCAGAGTGCGCGAAGGCAATCACGTGAATTGACCTAGAATCCTAGGCCTATTGTTATGTAGAAAGAATCGTATCGCAGTTACGGTGTAATCACTTCTTGTTGCTATACGCTTGGGTGCACACGGAACAACAAATTTAACTGATGAATTATTCATGTTTATTTTGTGACGTTTCATGAGGGGTCCCCAACTCATGTACGAAAAAAAAAATCGCGCCCGGGACGTTTCGGCCCACTTTTGGGCCGAAACATCCCACTTGGTGGGCCGAAACGTCTCACTTTAGACCAAATTCATATTCATTTTTTGGGGTATTTATCAAGTTTTTAAAGGTGTTTAACAATCCGTATTTTATTAATACGATGTTGATATAGGCCTAATATATATAATAAATTACTAAAAAAACGTAATTTTATATTCAATTTATTACTTCGAAAACCTTGTTTATTTCGTGCATTCGCCAAGCGGCCAACAGAGGGCGTAACTTGTTTACATCGTTCGCGCAGGTGGTTCGCGTGACTGAAAAATGATCATTTTCGACAATTTTGTTTAAAATGTTTGCTTTATTGCATCTTTATCCAAATGCATCAAAGCCGATAAATGTAAGTGTGCCGAATCGTCTCAGGGCCGAATCGTCCCGGGCCGAATCGTCCCAGGGCCGGATCGTCCCAGGGCCGAATCGTCCCAGGGCCGAATCGTCCCAGGGCCGAATGGTCTCAGGGCCCTCTCAGGGCCGAATCGTCCCGTTACCTTCCCCACCACGTTCACAGCATACCCTTCCCTTCATACTTTGCAACAGGAAACAAAACTAAGATATCTCTATTAGCCTAATAGAGATATCTCTATTAATAGAGATATCTCTATTGAACACTAAGATATCTCTATTGAAAACTAAGATATCTCTATTGAAAACTAAGATATCTCTTTTGAGAACTCAAGATATCTCTATTTAAAACTAAGATATCTATATTGCTTGAATAAATGACAGCTTGGCGCGCCATACTAGGCCTACATAAATATTATTAAAATTTAGTGAGCTAGGGGTTCTCGTTCGGATGTAATTTATTTCACATCAACTGTAGGTACAAACTTAGTACAGTATTCCATGATGACTTACGAGATCGTGACGAGATGAGAGTGTAGTTGAATCGAATGTGGATGAAAGTTTGAATATTTATCTACTCCGCGCCTCCTGTTGTCCATCAATTAGGAGGATCAGCTAATTCATCTTACTAAAACCGTCATATTGAGGAATCACTGTCTGTAAGTATTTCCTCATACCTTACATGCATTTTGGGTAGCTATTGACTCGAAAGATTGATATAATAGTGTGTGATAGATAGCTGTCTATCACCGGTAGGCTAGGCCTAGCGGTGTCAGATGAAATCGGTCGCGATAAAATCAACATCCGGTATTTTGTATGGAGCGCCGCTAGATACACTTTTTATCATTATATTACGTTTTATATCGGTCTCGTTTTTATGTTGGTTGCGCAAATTTGTATGAGGCGCACTAGATACATTTTTAATGAAAACGCTTTGTTTTAGTTAATTTTGAATATAGAATTTCTATTAATACTATTGACATTTTTTAAAACCTTGATCGGCAGTAGATATAAATATTTATCTCATTATTTGTAAATCCATCCATCACGCGTGTTTGTTACTTGGCCAAATTGATGTTGATCTGTTCGGTTTTTGTGTTTGTTTGTTTGTCATCACTCTAGCGCTCACACTTTTTATTCCAATAACTCCAAATTACTGCCATACATGTCGGCTGCCCAAATTTGGTGAAAATCCGGACCACGGCCCATTTTTTTAGACCTGCTAGTGTTAAGAGATAGGAGAGAATTTTCACAAGCCGGTAAGCAGTCTTAACCCATTGACCCCTAAGTTTATTTTGCTCCCCTGGGACCCAAAAAGCATATGTCATATAATTAACCCTAACTTTTTTTCTAAACACAGACATTAAAAAAATTAAAAAACAAAAATAATGCAAAGGACATTTTATTTCCAAATATGTTATCAAATTTGTGTTACAACTTATTTTGGCGGAGTATGGATTATGCAAATTTTAGAAATATTTTAGGAAAATTTTTAAAAATTTGTAATTTATCTTTGACTACCAAATGCACAAAAATTAATAAATATTTCATAATAAAACTCATCTCTTCATCAGAACCTATTTCTTCTCTTCAAAATAAGAACAAACTTGTCCATTATGAATGACCGGTTTCGAAATTATGAAGAAATTAGTAGACTGACTCATCCGACGATGACCATTTGGGGCCTAGGCCTATCGGGAACCGCCCCGAGAGCGTCCTTGCCGCTGTTTGTTCACCGGGAATGTTAAAAAAAACATCCCGAAAGCGACTTGGAATTCGCGATTCTCACGCGCACCGGCATCCCTCGGGAGCTTAGTCCGCTGTTTTAGACGTGTAGCTTGCAGAAAATTTGACGAAAATGCGTCGAAAACTTATGAAATTAAAACAAGTTTGGTATCAAAATGTTTGTCAAAAGTTATGCTTCAATAAACTGACCTTTGCGCAGAGTTTGAACAAATATTTCATGCCCATAATGCATCTGACATGTCAGGGTTCATATTACAATCAAAGGTAAACAATATGGCGCGGCCCTCGTGAGGACATCTTCACGACTTTTCTCCGGTAGAAAAATCACATTTTTACATGGAAATATGACGATTTAGACACTGTAACTGATACATAATCTTTATTTATTATACATTTATTGTATACAAGCTTCAAAATAGTGATTATTAGAAATAAAGATGGATTTTAGACGATTTTACGTTGTATGTTTAGGCCTAGATTCATTCAACGCGCCTGTCGCGTTTCGAACAGCGTTTGTTTTTATATATTTAGAAGCATATTTTTAAAAAAAAAGTTGTGAGTATTTTGTATAATTTGTTGTTACGATTCATGCACAGCAAACTGCGCATGTAAATTCGATTTACTTTTTTTATGTTGATAATTTGTTTACAATGACCTTGACTTTTAACCTTTTGAGCGCTTTAAGCGCTTATCGTGGTGAATCGGTTAAAGTAAACTAAAATTGCATTTTCTCGAGAACTACTTGTCCAAAAAACTTCATTTTTGTACAATAGACAATGGTTATTATTTGTGATTTGTAATTTTAAAACATAATTAGATTTATTGTACAAGGTTTTTGATGCGAGTAGTTTAAAAAACCTATTTCTTTACAAATTCTCCCGTTTGTTTTTCACGTTGCTGTTCTATTGTCCGGTTTTGTGTGCGTTTGTTTGTCATAACTCAAGCGCTCACAATTTTTATCCGAATGACTCCAAATTACTGTACTACAATAGGCCTACAATAATGTTAGCCAGGCTCGGTGGTCTGTGCTGGTGTCAACAGCGTTCAAGTTACCGAGATCGAGTCTAACCTTGAGAAACGAAACGAAATCAGTATTTTTTTTTATTATCCGTATTGTTTGTTTAAGTTTATTTCTTAGTATATAAATTACACGCCTGATTTATAATGAAATCTAGAGAAATGATGTCTCTTTTTTTATGTAACAAGAAAGGTTTATGACATACGGAACTTTGATTGGGTTAAAATCGGTCAAGATCAAGTGTGTTTAGAAGGCCAATTTTGATTTGGCCAAGTCTCGCGCTATACGCGAAGGGTAGTTTGTTTGTTTGTTTGTTAGCAGGATTACTCAAAAAGTAATTACAAGATCTTTTCCAAAATGAAAATACAGATGGATATGTGGTCAATGTTGGAGGCAATCCGGACAACGGTCCCAATTCTGGACCACTTCTTAAAATTATTTTAGAAGCTAGTGTTAAAAGATAGGACAGAAATTTCAAAAGCCGGTGAGCAGTCCTAAAGTAACAAGTAAACTAAAATTGTATTTTCTCAAGAACTACTTGTCCAAAAAACTTCAGTTTTGTACAAGAGGCAAGAATTATATTTGTGATTTGTAATTTTCAAACATAGTTATATTTAATGTACAAGATTTTTGATGCGAGTAGTTTAAAAACCCTATTTCTTTGCAAATTCACTCGTTTGTTTTTGCGTTTCTGTTCTATTGTCAGTCGGCTGAAGCTATTGTTAGTTGAAAGGGGTTACATAACCTTTACACCAAACTCGCATACATATGCTTGCAGTGGCAAATCGACGAAAGTGGTATAAACGAGGTGCGTAGCACTGAGCGGGGGAGAGTTTAGGAGGTAAAGTAATTTACTAAAATGCCAGGTCAATTTTGATAAATAGCAGTTTTTAAAGTCCTCACTTGCTTTGATGTTACTGGTTTACGAAAAACGAATACGTATGCGTGACGTTTTTGAAAACTCCCTATTATTATATAACAAGAAATATTTCTTACAAAAAACGCTGCTCGCTTATTGACGTAACAGTTTTAAAGATATATTGTCCCTCTGAAAAATATTTTTTATTTCAAATTTGTTTTTGAATGTGTCATTTTATTGTCACATAATAGTTATTTTACCTGAAAACATGTAATTAAAAGCAAAATACTTCAATTGTCTGTCAGACAATGTGGTTTTTGAGTTATAATTAAACATTTCTTTTCTCTTTTTATAATGTGAATTTTGTTACAGAAGTGAATAACTTTGATATGAAACAGACTCAATTTAGTTTATTTTATTTCTAAGGTCAAGTCTGGGGGTCACTTATCATATTACAAACAAAAACTTTCATGGACTGTTTTGATAATAATTCAATGATTATCTGACAGCGAAATACAGTATTGTCATGGGACTCATATATACCAGAAATGCAGCTGGTACCTATAAATTATAGTCGAGTTTCCATTTTAGCAAAAATGTCAAAGTGTAGTACTATAACTGCTGCTTGATTTCATCTAATAAATAAGTCATCTCGTGTGACGTAGAGGGCTAGAGCAGCAGCGTGAAAAACCTTCATATGCAAGAAAAAAGTTCACGATATTACACGCCACTCAGGGGTGTAAATATATCACGCTAACGCTTGCACACACAGAGGGCCAAGGCGGTAATTAAAACTGAAATGGAGAATGGTGTATTTTTTTAGCATGATGACGTCAGCATTCACACAAGGCGCAAGCTACAGAGTAGACAACGTGACGCTGCTGGTGGTACTGTAGAAGTGCGTGTGTTTTGAAAATAACTCAGTTGTGGGTATTTTCCGAAGATTTTAAATCGCATTTTCTTTTTAAACTCTTGAATTCATAAATAGTAATTAAAGCTCAGGTACAGGCATGAATTTTAAATATAATATTTGGTTAATTGTACATAAATCAAATATTTGTAACAGAAATCAAGACGAAAAAACATGAATTTCCCTTAATATGACCAAATACAAAATTTGGCAAAATTCTTCCATAAAAACCAGGAAGACTTTTTTTCAGTAGTTAGGTAGTTAACCTAATGTAATAACATGTCTGGTGACTTCCTAGAAGGTGAAAAAAGATGGTGGGTGTACGGTGGATAATTTTTGCTATAGCATGAAAATAAAAATCTGAAGATGAATAAAAATACCAGAAATGTAAAATTCAAGTTATATTACCTATATTTAGTCATCTGATAACATTTTTTACCACACCGTTTATTTTTCATAGCTTTTTATTAAAAATGCCTCTCTATTTACAAAATTTGTGTACAAAAGAATAGAGATTTTACTGTGTAATTTGAACTATCTCCCCACTGACAAGAAAGTCCTTATTATAAAACAGAAATTTAGACTACTAAAAATAAATAGATTCAGAATTTAAAAAGCTATCCAAAGAAACAAAACAAGGATGTGATTTGACAACAGGTTATTTCACCTTTGTTCATGGACTATTAATTATTTTGATTTTTTAATAAGTTAATGGTAATCCAGTACCGTACTTATTTTAGTATTAAGATAATATATAATATAATATTAAACATATAAATTGACAATGACAAAGTAGAAAGAAAATCAAACAAACATTGATAAAACTGTATTCTGAATAAAAAAGCTATTTAACGATACCAAACAGTACAGTATTTGGTGAAATTGCATGTTGACCTTTTGACTGTTATTGGTCACACAATAAAATAAATGATCAGTATTACATTCCCTTTCCAATGATACCATAGATGACCAGTTTAGTGTGGAATGTCGGCCATTTTGAAATACGAAATGGCGGTTGAAGAAGTGGTTGAAAAAATGGCACCTATCTTTTTTGGATTCAGCATCTCAAGAATAACAAAATTTGCTAAACAAATCTATTTTGGCACAAATATACAAGATAACTTTATTGTCAAATAGTTCGTCAACAAAAGATCTGAAATTGGTTTTTCTCATGGCAGCATAATATAAAAATAGAATAAAATCAGTAAAATGTTAAAACATGAAGTAAAATACAAAGAACAATAAAATATGTACAGAGGATAAATGTAATCAGGCGTTCCCCAGGTGTTTGAAAATACAACTATTTGTGTTTGTTGTCATTATATTTAAATATGCATTGTGGGACAAACGACAGTCGGTACCGTGCTGTCAGTAACCTTGATGGTACTCTTAGTCTACACCCAGTACGATTAAACACAAAGAATGTACGGAGTGGATGAGTGTCATCGTTCATAATTGCAATTCTTTTCTGTTCCATTCGATTATCATACATTTCCATAACACTAGGCAGATTATTATCTCCATTTATGCATTTCTTAGCTCTTTTAACTATGCGTTCAAATTGCTGGAAGACATAATAATCTTTACTATAAAAGTAATATTTAAAAATTAAGCCATTAAATTATTGCATGCCATTCTATCTGATTGTTGACTGATTGCGTTCCGAAATCAACATGTGCCCTTCATCTATAACTGTTCTACTCCACATCTAAAGTTGGAGCACTGCTTTTTTTAATGGCCTAGCTTCTCGGCTTAGCATTCATCAATGATTTACGATACATATATTGAATAAAATTAGGTGTGTTATAAAACAAATAATCGGCTCTGCCTCATTAAAATATATATCAGTCAATTTTTCAACTCATGAAATATTATTACCAACTATTATTTGTATAATAATTGTTAGGTATGTTTACTCATTTACCATACAAACTACAAATTAATTTAATTTAATATATTACTAGGCTTTTAACAACCGTACATTACATTGCAATGCTAACATGACATGCAGTATGTATCAGTGAAGGGATATCCCTTCAGAAATCGACCAATTAACACTGGATAATTTTTGTGTTGGCCCTGTTTTGTAAAAATAAAATCAAATCAAATAAAGTTATTGAGCAAATTGTGTTGAAATATAATACTTGTTTTTATCTAGAGGGGAAAAAAAGGTAGATGTATTGTATACAAAATAGCATACAATCACATGTTTTAGAGTTTCCCCTAGTTATTTTTAGCCCTCATAAATTTGCTGTCCAGGCTTTTGTAGCTCATTTTCAAATTGCTTTATTCTCAAAATATTTATAAACATAGATTTACTTTTAAGTATTACACTGTAGTTGAAAATTATCATTTCTGTTACCTTAAATTGTATGTATGCCTAATGTAAAAGGACTTCACAGACCCCGGTCATTTTAGAACACATATGTTGCTAGTAATCATCGCAGTTGTGTTTTTACTTTACCAGGTACCCATTTGTTCACCTGGGTGAGAGAAACAAACTTGCCTAAGAACCAGTTGTCTGGCTATGAATCAGCGGTGGCGCCAGGATCTTTCCGACGCGAGGGCTAAATTCCCCGACGGAGGTCAAGGGGGCGGAGCCCCCATAAACAACGCGTTAAAGCGTAATTTGAGGCCGTTTTAATCCGATTTAGGGTAGCCAACTTTTTCCATTTTGTATGGTACACTGAATAAAATACTGTGTGAATAACACATTGCACGAGATCCGATGCGATGACTGTGTAAATCCATTCTTTCAAATATAAAAATAAAGTTTTCAAAGTTCAATATGCCTATCATAGAAAATATACTCGAACGTAAAACTTACCCACGGGCCAAGTAAGAGGTATATCGTTATAATCGCAGAGGCATAAGCAGGTTGCTGTCTGGGGGTGCGAAAACTGTAAATGCGCGAGACTAACACCCATGGGCTCATCTGTAAGAAAATTTTGAAAAATAGAGCTGCTAGGTCCCTGCAAATTATATTATATTATTATATATTAATTGATATATGAAAAGTTAAAATTACAAGTCTAGTTATACGAGTTGTTATGTCCCCGAAAATTGGATTATAGTATTTCTAAAAATATACAACATAAAATCTCCATGACCAGCCCTACCATTAGGATTGAGCTGCTAAGAAAATTGTGAAAAATAGAACTGCTAGGTACCTGGAAATGGCACTTTAAGCCCATATTGATAAATGGAACGAAATTATAAGTCTACACGACCAGCCCCCAATGGATGGTTGGGTGAAGCTAAGAAAATTGTGAAAATAGAGCTGTTAGGTCCCTGCAAAAAATTGAATTATGAAACGAAATTATAGGTCTACAGGACCAGCCCACCATGGTTGGGGTGGAGCTAAGAACTTTTTGAAAAATAGAGTTTCTAGGTACCGGAAATTTAACTTATTATACTTCGAAGCATAAAACAAAATATATACCGGTACGTCTCTATTTTTACCATGGATATAAAAGAAAATGAAAAAAAAGAGAGCTCTAGGTTTCCAGACAATGCACTTACAGTAGTGTATATTGTACATCGAAATATAAAACGAAATGTATAAGTATCCATGACCAGCTCTATAATTAGGAACGGTTGAGCTAAGAAAAGTTTGAAAACTAGAGCTGCAGGTCTTCAAAAACTACATTTATACTTAAAAAAATTCAGGCCTATAAGAGGCCTAAAAAGGTAACTCTTTTTACCTTTTATTTGGAGGGGAATGCGTCCACAAGCGTACTGTATACTATTTTCCGTCGGGGAAATCAGTTTATTTCCCAGAATCTGGAATTTCGATGTACGATGAGCAGTTCATGACATACAGGACATTGGTTCATGTAATAACTTAGCTATAATAAGATGCTAAACAAAAATGACATGTTTTTTGTTTAGTAATGTAGGCGAGTCTACAGTGAAACGTCTATTTTAGGTACCCCACGGTACAGAGGGTTAATCGTAAATTTAAAAATTGAACATACGAACAATAGATCGCGAACATAATTCGTACCCTTTTGCTGTATAGCGTACTCAGTACACGACGTAACGCTTTGGTAAAGTTAGCCTAGAAACTACAGTACTCATTCTGGTCCCTGGATGGAACATGATATCACACGTAAAACACGTTAAACGATTCGTACAAAGGGACACCGCCAGACAAGTGCGTACCTATTGTTTATTAGATGCTGGCAATAATGCATGCATTTAAAGTGTAGCCCTCTGACATACTAAAAAAATGGAACGTCGCGGTTTTCTAGGCGCTGAAGCTACGAAGTGAACGCGAATGATTTTTACTGTATATTATATTCCCCGACGAAAAGTACTCGCGTTCCCCGACAGGGGGCTAGGCTCCCCGACGAGGTGGCTACATCCCCCGGAGCCTACAGTGTAACCTATAGCTCCCAAAAGAAAGTTTCAGGGAGATGTGAAAACAAGTTCCTGGTAAATATTAAAACCAGATTAATGGAATGAATGAATGAATTAATTAATTATGTAGATCTTTGATCCGGACATTATTCTCAAAAACCTTTGATCTTCAGTGCATGCCAATTATCTCATTTTGTTGCTAAGAATTTGTAGGGATTTGATATTCAAGGTCATTTTGTTGCTTATTATCAATAAGGAAAATCATCAATTCCGTACATTTATCAAAAATACTCTGTCAGTCTCAGTTCCTTCATTTTTAGGAGCGAAGATTATGCGGAGGAATTGAACATTTTAGATGAGGTGACTATATATATGGCCCTGAATTTCTTCCCATCATTCATCAAAAATGGTATTAAATATATACAGTTGAACCTCTGTGAGCGGCCACCTCACGTAAGCAGCCACTTTCAAAAGCCTAATTGTTCTTCCCATCTACTGTAATTATTGCATTTGGTACCTCCCGCATGTTAAATACTTGTTGTTATGCTTTATTATTGGCTTTCTTTCGAAGCTTGTGTGCAAAATCTTTTTGTTTGATTTATTAGGCGTTTTAATGAAAATTTATAATTATTTTAAATCATTCTTGCATATATATATTACTTGAAGTAAATAAATAGATAAGTATTAGGCGAGGCATACACCTGACGTTTTTAATAGGCCTGGTGTTTGCATTTCGATCTTAAAATGTCCATTCTCAATATGTGACCCGATCTCGCAAAACCCTCTCTTTGTCGGCAATTCAAAATTTACGTAATCAGTCAAAATACGTCCAATTCGACTACCCTGGCAGATTACATGTTTTTGCATTTTCGAAATATTTCACTATTTAAGAATACGTCTACCTGATTTAAACTCCCGAAATTTATTTAAAATTATGAAAAAAGAAAGTTTTAAAAACATGTATTTTCCTCAAGCCTAACAATTTATTCACGATCTCCACTAAAATTGTGCGTAAATTCAGTTGAAAGTTGCCGAGTTTGACGACATTTTGATCGCCAGTTCGCTGCACAATGTTGAAAGGTCACACATCAAAATAAAGCTCATCCATTTGACATTCCAAATATGGAAGATTTAGGGCGGAGTTTAAAGAAGGAACCAATGAAATCTTTGATTTACTATGACATATTTTCAGAAAATTCGGTTCTTCGAAGTTTCTAGAACAGCGAACTGCGTGTGTTGCTATGGCGCATCATCGCAATAACAAACGTTATTGGTCAACGCGCTAGATGTTATACGCTCTACGCGTGGAAATAAAAAGTTGTTTACATTTTTGTGAGGTTATTTTCATTTTACACACAGCATGTCGTAAATTGGAATAAAAACGATTTTAATATTCAAAGTAAAGTGTTCGGCGTGTTCTGCAATAGCTGTAGCCTGTATTTGTTTATTCCATAATAAAATAGACAAGTCAAAAACAATTCACGTCATAAATTCAATTGTATTTCCTATATTTTTTTGGGCTAGGCCTTAATTTTATTATGGTTGTAGGCCTACTACTACTGGGCCTAGCTTTATTGTCAATAATAGTTTTCTTTATACATTTTATATATCCAATCGGCTCTTAATTATTTATTTAATTTATTGTCCAGTCCATTCATATTAAATGTTTTTTTTTAATCATTGGATTCAAGTCCAAACAATACAGCGATCTTCCACGTTATAAAAAAAAATAAATGTATTAAATCGTCAATACAATGTTAGTAGCTAGCAAGTTGTGACTCTGCAAGGCGCCAAACTTGTCTAGGCTAGTTTACTACTAACGCCAGCCCAGTGTCGATGCACCGCTGCCATATACGGCTTGATGAACACCCATCAGTAAAGTCTTACAGGCGATGACGGCGAAAATCTGAATAGGCCTAGCTAGGCCTAGGCCGCCTAGCTAGGCCTAGGCCGCCTAGGCCTGCTTGGTTTTTCGCTGTTGATATCGTAAACACCTAGGAAACCAGTTAAAATAAGCTTGACGTTATAATGCTGCTTTTCAATGGTGCAAAATAGTTACTTCGAGTGACTAAATAGGTTAAAACGGGGTCTGAAATCAGTCAAATTGACTATGATGTGCACGCTGCTATTATCGCACACACTTCCTGGTATGATGTCATTGTGCCTTAGACCAAAATACCGCGTTGCTACGGAGTGAGTTTTCAGCGCGTATCAAAAAGAATTTCATTGCAAACTTCAAACGCGATTTTCTCGTAAACTAATTGAATGATTTGTAAGTTTTTAAAATGTAATAACTTTTTAAATATTTACTCAATTTTTATGAAATTAACACCACTACAAAGCTTATGATTAAAATAATCCAAATATATCAAAAAATACAAAATGAATATTTCCGACAAAAGTAGGGTTTTGCCAGATCGGGTCACATATAATTATATCCTTTTTTTTTTCATTTGCATTTATAGCTTAAAAAGTAAAAACATCGATATGCATTTATCAAAAATACTTTAAAATGGAAAAATATCCTGAATCTTCTGTTATAAACTAAAATAAAAAGAATGTGTATCTACTCTAAAATCACCATAGGCTTGATATTAAAATGAGTGTTTTTGAAACTTAAAGACCCCTTCCCTGCAATTTTGGACGTTTTTTGGAAAATTATACATATATATCACTTTAAAAACATTAAACCATGTCATTTCTTGTCTTAAATGTACGTTGTATGGTAAATTATGATAAAAAGTGAGAAACAATGCACTACCTAAGTAGCTCGCGGCGATCGACCGCTCGTGGACGGTCTTAGGCCTAGCCTAGCTAGGCTTAGTTTTGTAGGCCTAGCTGGTAAACATCGGTAACGTACGAACAGCGTACGCGAGCTATATACCTAGCCTGACGTTGTATAGTTGCTGCATTAATTGTCTTTCTATTTTTGCCAGACTCCGTTGATACAAATTGGGGAAAACCCGGTATTTTCGCTGAAAAGTTAGGAGTCTTCCATTTGTTTTGGCCTCACGATCGATCGAAAAGTGGGCGAATTTCAGGTGAAAAACAAAAATATCAATCCGCGCGCAATGCATTTTGGGATTTATAGCGGGCCGCTATAATTATTAGAATCGACTTATTTTTCACATTTTTAACCGTTTAAAGACGAAAAAAGTTATTGCAATAGGACCATATAGTATTATTTTTACATTAAATATAGTTTGTGATCTTAAATTAGATCTAAAAAACGTAGGGAATGGGGCTTTAAACCTATTGTGGGATAATAAATGGAGGATCAGTCATGCTCTGTTTCATTTTATATCCAGAAAACATTACCATTAAATCATCATTCCTTTTATAGTGTTTTGAAGTTAGAATGTACTTTTGATATAGATTAGCACATCATGTTTTACCTCAATCACCAGATTGAATTACTGTTTGTAGTACCTGTATAAACCTAGATTATAAATGTATTCTAGTCATTGTATCAAATGTGCATTTTAGAATCTATAAATATGTTTATGTCAAGTGTTGACATCATTAGTATAAATACCAATCAATCAGGATAATGTATTATACTGGCATGGTAGTTATAGGTCAGGAATCAACATATTATATACCTGAAGCCCTTTTCACATCAAATTGCAGCAATATCACAGTAAGCAAGGCGGTATTCATATGGGGAGCGAGCTAGACAACTAAAAATAACTCAGTTGTGGGTATTTTCGAAAGATTTTAAATCGCGTTTTCTTTTTAAACTCTTGAATTCATAAATAGTAATTAAACTAATATTTACACAACTATAATGCTAACCTTACTGTAGCTCTAGGCCTACTCTTCTTAATTAAAATAGTCAGGTGCGTCGAATCCATGTCGGCGGTCACAGGTTTGTTGCATCATTTTTTTTTTTTTTTAGAATTAAAAATATTACATCCCCCCTTTCCCCCAGGTCCGCCACTGTATACATACAGTATCTGTCAGGTGCATAAATCTCATAGACTCTTCCCAGATGTGCTTTGGATCTTCGTGCATGTACAGTAACTATAAATTACTCCAGTTTACAAATTCTCACTTCTGTCGGCCGTAAATCTCATAGACGTTCTTTGGGTTGTTAAGCATGGACCTATAAATTAGTGAAGTTTACAAATTCTCATTTCTGTCAGCTGTAGCATTTCTGTTAGTAAAAGCATTGCATGTGGTAACTGTTTCCAGAATGCTTTTGTCCTCTGGGAATATAGCTGGCTAAAGCTGGGTGTGAAAACATGATCAGAGACAAATTCATGTAGTCATGTCTTCAATTCACAGCAGTGATGATACAGTGTACATTTATGTGAATTTTCAATCAGATCAGTTCTCAGTTTCATGCATCTTAAAAGCATTTTATGTGATCAATCTATGCTATGCAATCACTTTTTGATATGCTTTATGGAAAAGAATTGAAAATATTTGTAGTGATATGATAATTATTAAAGCACTACTATACAGTATATATAATTTAAAGGTGTTTTGCTTGTTGCTTTGTTGGATTGGTAAAGCAGTTTCACCAGTCTATGAGATCGGTATATGTCGCGTAACTCTACTTGGTCAGTGATACGAGATGTTATTATATCCAACGCCAGTACATTAGTGTCCTCATCGTTAGACTCAGGCAATTACTCCTTAGCATGATGTTCTTTTTCAAGTTTTTGTGTTTAGTTCTTGTACCGTTTTTCTATAGTTATTATCTTTATTTCTTATCCATATTTGGACAGAATTTACATAGTACTTGAGAAATCTGGTATTACTGTATATAAATTAATAGTGAATTTTAATTTCAATATTACAAGAAATTCGGGCCATATATGGCCACCATTGTAAAATACTAGTACTGTAAATCATTCTAATTTGTTTTGTAGAAGTTTTGGCACAATACTGAAGTGATGTTTGGATTTGGAATTGGTCAGTTTTATATTTTCTCTTCTGTTTTTATTACCATCTGCTCATCCTTTCCAAATGAAATAACTATTATAGACGGTGGCTACACAAGCTTATTAGTTGCAATACATGAGGATGTTCCAGAAGATCTCTTATTGCTGGAAAAAATACAAGTAAGTAAAAATGGCAAAACATGTTGAAATACCCTAAAGCTTGGATTCCATTAGTAAGTAAATGGAATGTCACACAGCGTTCAAGTGGAACCGATGAATGTTTCTTGGTTTTCCTGTTTTCTTTTAATAACCAATTTATTTGTGGAAAGTATTTTGAGTTCCAAAATAGATTATACTTTAAATCTTTTTGAGCTTTGGTCACAGTTGACAGCTCTAGTTTTAACCTGGGTTTATAAAGATCTCATTGTATGATGGGAGTCGGGAGTCTAACAGTCTGCAGTTCATACAAGATTAAAGAGTTTTTTATACTATAATCAAGGTCCCCAGTTATCTTACCTGAAAGTAATAATGACAAGCATTGACCTAAAGATCAAAACAATACTGGTACACTACTGTACTATATTGGCTGAATATCCTGCCTTTAAGACGTTTTTCATGGAATATACATTATGTAAAAATGTGAACACAGCATTTTACTATTCTCACAAGTTAAACAAAAAAACATTTCTCAGAATGGCAATGAAAAAATACCCTCCAAATTAATTGTTTCCGCACTTAATGTTGCGAGTAACCCTTGTGATTGTCCATTGTTTGTCTCAAATACCAAGTAAGTTTAAATGCTTAAAATTGCCTAAAACGTCCTACAATTTTATTGAAAATAAATGTTGAAAATTTTGACAAATGTAAGCGCACGTACGCATGCGTAATATGCACTACGCATGTACCGGTATTTTTATTGTCATATGATGAAATATGACCTGAAATTTATGAGTACCAAATTTAGTTTAGTTATAATACATGCTTGTGACTTAGATATGATTACAATGTAGACCGCATAATTTTTTATTGCTCTCCAAGAAAACATACCACATCAATTCCTGGCCATAAGGAATATACTCTGAAAAATTTACATAGCTAGAAGAAATTGATCTCAAGATAAAATAGTGCAAATAGGCTCAGGCTCACTATACCAACACGAATATGAAAAACCAATGTCGCCTATAATTACTGTGTTATATATATAAAACTATGCACTAAAAGTGTGTTTTAAAGCGTTATGACGGTACAGGAAACGTTATTCTTTGTATTGGCCAACTTTTATTTTGAAAATCCTTGCCCTTAAAAAATAATGTCACTTTAAACTTCATGATATGACACAAAACTGCCTGTCGCCGGCCAATTTCATAATATTCACTAGTGTAAAAATTAAATATAATCCCATTTATCATTGTAAATACTGTATATTTTGGAGCCTTACCTATACGTTTAACGCATGTAAGTGAAATTTTGACAAAAAATGAGTTTTATTTTAAAAAATTCTTCAATTAAATATGTCGCACAAATGACGTAACTTACGTTACAGACTTTAAAAAATGCATTAAATATCAATTAATAATTACCTATAAAAGTGTTTTTCTTCGTATTATATGTGATTTGTACTCTTGATAACGATTATATTGCTTGCGCGGATGAAATATAATGTAAATACGTTATAAAATTGCCTGGAAAGTGTTAATGAAAAACGATTGGTTAAGCGACGTAACCTACGTTACCCCATTTCTTCTTAGGATCCGGTTTGTGTACACACATGTTATAATAATTTATAAGATTAGTTACGTCAAGTTTAATTTTAAACTGATTATTTTGTTGTTGTTTTAAGATTTAATTATTTGAGCCTTTGAAGTTCATTTGAAATTTACGTTATGGTAACTTACGTTACCATATATATTGTTACTGATGAGTTTTAATATTATGGACATTTCTAAGGAATACAGATATTCTTATGATCAAGAAAACGCCCTCTGACACAATAAAAAGTTTTAACCACGTGATTCGGCAGACAGCGGCAATTTTGACCACGTTTTTATAAATACGTCTTCACAATTTCATAGTTTATTCTTCATATCAGATTTTCGAGTATATTTTAGTAAGTATTCAAATGCTTAATTCACTAAAGATCATTTAGAACAACTTTCCTAATGTTCATAATTTAGGAAATTAGACAGATATGCAAGTATGTTATTACATTGTACAATTTATACTAGTAAGCTAGCATAGGCAACAACGTAACGTAAATTACACTACATGTAACGTAGGTTACCATTTTATATACCTCATTTCTAAGACGTCTTGTTTTTTTTCTACTCAGTATATTCAAATAATTTAAGTTATATTATACAGGCAATAATGAACATTACCTCCAACCGGAGTTGATTTTATTTAGGGTTATTTTATGGGAAGTTTCTTTGCCCTTGATACTATGGTAACGTAAGTTTCACATTGATGTTGTATGTCTATGTTGTTGTAACATTACCGAACATAGCAATGATATTAAGATAATATCTGTGTATATATGTTTATGAATATTCATTGTCAAACGTATGTCATGTACCTGGATACATCTTGTGTCTTTGTAATATCGATACTCACAAGTATTAATAGTAAGTTCATGGTAACGTAAGTTACATAATTTACTACATACAAAGTCAATGTATTTTTTTACATTATGGTTATTTAAAATGTAAAAATATAATTTAATATTTGTTTATTTCGATTTAATACTAATACATTTTGTTAAACACTAGGTGACACTGGTGATAATGGTAAAGTCACGAGCCGAGATTCAGGCAGCGTATCGGGAACGACAAAAAGAGAAGCGAGGAGCAGAGTACTTGCAAGCAGAAGCAAGACGTGTAATGAAATACTATGTTCCGTCAGCAGAACTTACAACAAAAGATAGAAATGCACGGAGAGCGACGGTGAAAAGAAGAGTACAGAAACATCGAAGGTACGTGAAGCAAGTTCAAGCCCAACTACAAGTACAACACCCAGAAGAAGCTGACGAACCTAGTAGTAGTAATGATGATTCAGCCATATCTTCCGATGTGGTTTCACCAACTTCTCCTCTACGCATCAAGATGTCGTTTAAGAGACGTATTTCTACTCGAAAACGTGTTGGCAGAGCACTAAGTCGAGCCCATCGTCGCATCGAAAAATTAAATCTGGAGTTACAGAAAATGACCAGACAAAAAAAAACCATAAACAAGCGCTATGAAAGAGCTCTGAAGAAAGTAAATAAGAATTGCATCCCATCTACCAGTCATGACTCGTCCATGAGTAGTACTGACTCTCCAAGATCGAAAGCAAATCAGGATTTACGAAATGCAGGTACGTCACGAATGAATGTACTGTTTTATTCACGCATAATTATTATTAATAATGATAATATTGGCTATTTATAATATAGAGCAAATATCCACAAAATGTACTCAAGGCCTTATAAATGATAACTTGTTCCATGTCGTGTATGGTGATGTGAATATACGTATTTTCTTTTTCTGCCCATTACATGCCGCTTAACCCATTATCTTCCTGAACATATCAATTGAGATAATATTTAAATATTCTAAACCGTACTTAATTTAGTATTGATGTAATTTCCAATTTTCTAGGTATGTCACCAAGATCAGTACCCAAAGGGTTGAAAAAACAACTCCTGCTTTCACATGCACTGCTTGATGAAATAAGAGAGAGCACAGAGATAAATCAAGGGCAGAAGGCCAGAAGAATGATTAGCAATGTTCTATCTGGAAAGATAATCAAGAAATACAGGTTAATCGCGCGTGTTTCAAGGGAGTCGGGCCTTGGTCAACGTAACCTATCCAAGACGAAAAAGCAAGGAATCACAGCTGCGAAGTATGTAAAAAAGGCGTGGGGAGTTCTTCATAATGAAGTATTAGGCTTCATGGAAAGAGATGACAACTCCAGGATGATGCCAGGAAAACGAGATGCCTGCAAAACATCTTCTACCAAAGAAAAACGCCAGATAAGATACCTCAATGATTACATGATGAACTTGTTTGCCAAGTACAAAAGTGAAAATCCCGAGCAACGGAAGGTTTCTTTTTCCTCGTTTAAGAAAATCCGACAAAGAAATGCTAATATTAAACTTGTCAAATTCACAGCAAGAAACACAAGTCTTGGCCAAAAACATCAGAACTTTGCCCTTCAGTTAAAGGTATTACAATCTCTAGGTGTGATCACAATCACAAGCCCCGATGAAGCAATCAAATCAATCACCGACACACAGATATCTGATCTTGCCAAACGTATACCAGACCAAGAGATCCAGTATGAAGAATGGAAACGTGTCCCGGACAATTTCGGTAAGAAGAAAACTAAACTTGTTCAACAAAGAGTCGACAAAAGCACATTTGCAACTACAACTATTGATTTCCGAAAACATGCACAACGGGTTACAGCACAATACACTGCTATAAGAGAGTGTAAAGAAAACCTGCAAGAAGGAGAATGCGTCATACATATGGATTTCGCTCAGAATTACACATGTGTGCCGATGGAAGAAGTGCAAAGCGCCTACTGGAATCAGACCGGTGTTACTTTACACCCTATAGTTGCTTACTTTCATGATGGCGAAATTAAGCATCATAGCATGGTAGCGGTTTCAGACACCCGCGCACACAACGCTTCTACTGTGTTTGCAATTTTAAAGAAGCTGGTGCCAAAATTGAGAGGGATCTTGCCAGAATTAAAGACTATCCATTATTGGACCGATAGTCCAACATCACAATACCGGAATAAAACAATATTCTCCATCATATCTAATCACAACATACTTTTCCATAATATTAATGCCAGCTGGGACTACTTCGAAGCTGGGCATGGAAAAAGGCCATGCGACGGCATTGGCGGAACAGTAAAACGCTTGGCGGACGAAGCCGTAAAACGTGGTGCGGCAGTGATCCAAGATGCCCACGACTTCTTTGCTTGGGCTTGTCAAGAAAGAGAAAACTCACGCATAGAGTACTTTTTTGTTACTAATGAGGAATGTGTGGCTGCAGAATCGGAAATACAAATGAAATGGCCAAACATAAGACCTGTTTCCGGGACTACAAATCTCCATGCAGTGAGAGGCATCAGTGGAGAAGTGATGGTACGCGATGTATCTTGCTACTGTAGAGCGTGTCAAGAAACCTCTTCTGCTGATAACATGTGCCCCGGATGGATAGTCCATAGCTTAACGAAACGTCAAAAGCAAAATACCAAGCAAAGCAGCAAAATTCAATTCCATGTTGATGATTGGGTATCGGCATTATATGATGAAGAATGGTACATCGGCAAAGTTGTTGATATAGATGATGAAGATGCGTTGGTGTCTTTTTTTAAATCTGGCAGCAGAATTAACAAGAACATATTTCAGTGGCCAAATAGTAAGGATGAAATATGGATTCCTATTGATAAAGTTATCTGCCGTGTTGAAATTGAAACAAAGGGTTGTACGGGTAGATTGTTCTACATTTCAGACCAGGAGAGGGAACGGATAAATCAAAATGTTGAAACATTAAAGGAAATGTAACTTACGTTACTAAGAAAGTTGAGACTGATATAAGCATTAGGCCAAGCAACTGTAAAGTTCACAGAATTATAATAAATAATAATAATCATATTAACCAAAACAATAGTATGTACACTAGCATTATAAAACTCACTAATTTACATTTTCATATGGGAGTTTTTATAATTATAATTAATAAAATATGCATTGAATTAATAGAAAATAAAAAAAAAGGATGATTTAATGAAACACATAATTTGTTTGCCTACTAAAGTGATGGCAATGATCTAAAATACCAATGAGGTTTATTGTTAAAAGTTACAAATGTTGTTTTTATTTAACTATTTTGATGACGAATTCATCTTTCAATTCAGTAATTTACGTTACTGAATACGTAATTTACGTTACTCAATTGTAACACAGTATACATTTTCTAAGAAAGATAACACCAGTTTTGTCATATGACTATTTAATAGAGTACAATAATGAGTGTTATTTTATGTGAATTTAAGACAGGAATGTATGCGGACATACAAGAAATCAACAACAACCTTTGATTGACGACTCATTTTATTATGGATGTTAATAAAGTATAAACTATAAAATACAATATGTACTAGTGAATGTAACAATATGTAAGTTATTATACATGTTTTTGTTTGATTACATACACTATTTTATAGTTTCATATTCATAGAAATATAATGTTGTTGCCTTTATAATCGTTTACATTGAAAGTCGAAAATAAAACATGTAACGTAGGTTACAACCACGATTCCAGTTGCGATCATTCATTTTGTTGACAATTTTACATTGATAAATATTATGTGAGGAAAATAACAGAGAAGTAAATATAGATGTTGCACTTTAGTTTAGTAACAATTATAAAATGTTTCGTCAACATTTGTTTTTGAGAATTTTCATTTCCTAATGTTGCTAATATACTGAGCCCGAGCCAATAGAATAAATAAATAAATAAAAATTGTGACAGAATCAAGGTTATATGCAAAATCAAGGCAAGTAAAAAAAATGCCATGTTCATTTAATAATTGGATAATAATATAATAATTCTACACTGTCAGATTTAATGTTTTCCTAAGCTGAATACATGTAGAAAAATATTTTAATGCGTTGATTGCTAAAGTATAGGGTAAAAATAGTTTAATTTCCTACTCAAGCCTGTAAAACTATGAGCAATTACACAGAACATACACATACATTTGTAATGAGCACTATTTTTGCACATCAATCAGTCACTTTAGAAAAGTTACAATTTGAGTTATGATTGTTGATGTGAAACAAGATTTCTTTATTCAACTAAACAGTACATTTGATGATTTTAAATTTAATAAGTGAAGTAACAATAGAATTAAATTGCAAACAAAATGTATAACAAATTCTAAATAGTGTTCAAGTTTGTATATTGTACTTTTTATTTTAGAGAGATTTTACAAATGGATCACAATACCTATTTGAAGCAACATCTAATAGAGTTTACTGGAAAGAAATTACTATTTTAATTCCAAGGACTTGGAAGAGTAGGCGACAATACTTTACTGCAACTCATGAATCATTTGTACGAGCCAACATTAGAATTGATAAACCAAATGATTGGCTACCTCATAACCCGTACGTGCTAATGACTGGACAATGTGGATCATCAGGCTTGTATATGCATCTGACACCAGAGTACATACAGAATAGTACAATTAATTCACAGTATGGAAATCTAGGAACAGGTTTGTATTCTATTTTTAACATTAATGTAAAAACATTTTTAATACTGACAACATTGAGGTCTATAAAAAATGTTTACCGCAAGTAAACAAGAAAGTGAATTTAAGATAAATCAACAATCTACTGTACCTAGCTCCACATACGTGTACATGAATATTGTTTTAATATATTTTCAATATAAAATTTTAAATAGAATAATTGCAACAAATGAACAATTATTTAAAATGAATATAAAAGAACTACCAATGTGCTCATTTGGAGATGATCAAATCAAAACCATTCAGCATTTGTTATGTAATTGTCCAGTAGTAAAAAGGATATGGAACCTCCTCCAGGAATATAATTCAGTGTAACCCAGCCAGGTTTGTTTCCTCAACTTTATAATTAATCTTAACGAATAAATATAGCACAAACATAACTCAAATACAAAAACATCAGAACATAAATTTTAATGGAACAAAACACGGTTTATTCGACCAAACTAGAATAAAATAAAAATAAAACAAAAGAGAACGGAAAGTATGACTTATCTAAGGCGCCGATAAGGTTATTAAAGATAAGGTAGCTACCGCTTCCAACGGCGACCTTGACCTCCGTCTTGCGTTTTTTCGCCTTACGGTAGATGAATACAGTTGATTTATATAAAAGTCTATACAGATAATTTCGGTGTCCGAGAACCAGTGGTTCTTCGGTAGCCTATACAAAGAGCCAAAATACAGTATAATAATACAGTATACTGTCTAAAATAGTTTAACATTGAATAAGTACATTATCAGCCTTACATGGCAATAGTCATAAAACGACTTCATAATGGCAATTGTTGTCTCAAAAATAACATAATGAAAAAGGAAAATGAAAACATTGTCTTAAAGAACAATAAATAAGTAAAAGAGGAAAATAACAATTTGCTGATCTATACAATGCCTATATGATATAATAGGTCTATCTTGAGCCTGCTTACCCTAACCCTGCCCTAACAGACCAATCATGGAAGCATTCCATTTATAAAAATAGGTTTAAACATAATTAATAACAATGTCTACTATACTGTAATGACTTCCATTTTAATGGAAGTCATTACAGTATATAGTAGACATAAAACAGCATTAACTGTTAACAATAACAACAGTAATGTACCTATACAATAATTAACTTTAAATATAGAGCAAAGTAAATTGGTGTTCAAACGCTCACCTATACAAAGAGCCAATATTCAAAATAAAACGAACAGTCTCCAATATGTACAGTACATCGATCAAATATAGTTTTTTTAGTGCAATATGCCAAACTTGCAGAACCTTCCAATCAACGCGAACTTTAAAACTTAGTTCGGTAATGTAATTATACTGTAGTACACAAAAAAAAAATAGAGCTAGCTTTAAATAAAGTCGTATATTTTAATTTGTAACACTTGGAAATGACCAGCACTTCAGATGGCATAATCAGGAAAAGAGAATGAAACATGGGAACATACCCTAATATTGGCCCAGTCACCTGACCAAGGCTAATCCCATTGGTCAATCATGTTGCTGGGGAAAAAAGCAAAGGGTAAACTGGCCCTTATTGGTCAGTGTCTATAGAAAAAACAGAAAGCTCCCATGCATTACCACATAGTTTATGACATAATGACATAAACAGCAAAGGAAGGATTAAAAGATTATTCTACCACACTATAGCAAAAATATAACAAGAAAAACATGGTAAACCATGGCAGGGTTACATTTGGAAAAAACTGAAGTGCTATATATTTTTGGTAAAGAGAGAATAATTTTTGCATCAGTATTTTAATTTAAAATCTATTAATGCAATTATTCTAATAGTAAAGTCATGTATTTACAAATGTAAAACTAGTTAAATGTAAGCCAACTGTCAAAATGGTTATGAATGAGTTAAAAGGGTTTTATGAAGTGGAAAAATTTATTTATCAGAATTTTAAGGACAGTATTTTTACTACAAAATGGATAAAATTAGAAACATTTATAAATCAAATATGAAATTGTTAGAGATTAGAATAATTTTTATGAACCTTTATTTATTTAATTTATAAGGAGATGGATATCTAGGTTCTTTTTGTTTGCTTTTGAATTTTAATTTTATTGTTTTCCTTTGTACAGTAATGTCTTATATGATAAACAAAACAAAAACAAACAAAAAATTATTTCACTTATAAAAAGACAAACGAAAAGGTTACTTTTAACCAAAAACCATTGTCTGACAATTAAATATATATTTCTTTAACGTTAACTTAGTAAGATTAACATTAAAAGACTAAGTTAAATACAAAACTAACTAAATAGAACATTGTCAGCACGTGGTATGGTAACCACAACTATTAACTGTCAACTTAAGTTTCTTTCTGTTCCAATCGAAAGGTTGACATTAAGCACTCTTGCGGAAGTAGACGCTTTGAGTTTGAGCCCGCCTTTACAATCTGCTTCTGATTTTTTTTTAATACTATGCTACTTCACTATTCAAGTCTGTATTATAGTTGTGTACCAAAATCTCAACACTTTTCTAGTTTGTTTTTTGTTTTTGCGTCGCAGCTTTAGCCAGCTGTATTCCCAGAGGACTACTCATTCAGAAGCTATATCAAGCGGAAACTATAGTTCTAGAGGCTGACAGTTTTAGAATTTTGTAAACATGGACGGGTCATGCTCAAATTACAAACCCCAAAGCACAAAAAAGAGTCTAGGAAAACATTTGCTGATTATAATACTGTATTATTGAGATGCATGTACATGTTAATACTATAAAATCTTTTTCAATAAATAATGACTTCATTCTTGTAGGATTCTTTTTTCTATTTTTGTGTGATTAAGTGAACTACTAAGTACTATCTACTCACAGTACACTACTATAGTTTAGTTTGTGATTATATTTGTTCTGTACATGAGTAGACCAGACTATATATTACATTAAACAAAATGTTTACTACTGATTGTTAAACAAAAATAATTGATTATAAATCATTTCTGAAGAAATAACTTTAATTTAAGATGTATTGTCCCCCAAAAACATGAAAAATGAAGATTAATAAAATCAGACTTTAAGTAGGTAATTAAAAAATATTTTTTGATTTCAGACTACTTTTCACATTGACCGTAAGGCATAAATATAAATAATTAACTATCATCTTTGTACAGAATAATATTATCGTAATATGAGAGTATGGATAATTGTTATTGATAGTCTTGGTCAAATTCTGTTTTTACACTCATCTTGTACACTAATAATCATTCTTTGCCTTCTTTCAGGTCGTGTTCTCGTCCACGAATGGGGTCATCTTCGATGGGGTTTGGGTGATGAATATCCAAATTTAGACCATTTCTACCCATCAACAAAAACAAAACGTATCGAAGGTGTAAGATGTTCGCTGGATATTGTTATTGAGCCACTACAAACAAATCATGTAGATTGTCAATATAGCATGGACGAGATCAATGCTGACAACCTCAATAATATCAATGGCTTTTGTTTAAGTTATGATGACCTTGTCTCAACTAAAGCACTTGCCTCTATCATGTATAAACCAAACATTTTGAAATCGGTAGGTTTGTACAATACATCATTTCTGCCATGGAACATCAGTTTCACCATTCAAATGTTTTAAAAAGTTTAAATAACGCATTAACATTTTTATATCGTTTCTTTTTTAGGTTCTGTGCCCATTATTAGCAATATTAGTATATATAGCACACATGCTTTTATCATTTATCATAAGATAAAGATTTCTGAGTACTCCGTTTAATCAAATTAGCTTCAAGTTTTTGTCATTTCATATGTGAGATTATTATAGGTTTACCTTTATATGTAAAATTGAACAGGCAATTTATAAAACACCACTGATAAAAACAATATTATGCAACCTTTATTTAAATAAAAAAACATATTCCAAACGAAAACTGTATTGCAATAAAAAATCAATTATTTTGATGTAATTTAAAATCCCAGCCAAATGTATAATAATATCAGCTTTGCAAAAAAATGTTGGTTTCTCTTGAAATAATGGAGTTTTTACGATACAAAGTTTTAAATAATGACTGATATGATGGAGTAGAATACTGGTCTAGATTACTTTAATAATTTAAAAAAATAATGGAAGCAAATATTCATTAGAGATTGAAACTGAGTATTAATGAACAGTCGTTATGCGTAATGAACATCCTAATTAGAATTGTTTTATTTATAAACGTATCTCATATACCATATGGGACTCATTTATACACTTCTTGATATCATTTTATCAGAATCAGGCCAATCATAAATAATATGTCAAATTCCTATATGCTGAAAAGAATAATGTGTTCAAAGGGAATTGTGTTGGTATTCTTGTATGATATAGGTACTGTAATTTCCTATGTCAATGACCTTTATACTTCAAGATGTATACATCAAGCCATGGTTTGAAGATCCAATTCACTTGGCTACTCTAAATTCACCCTTGAGAAAAAGAGCATATTCACACGTATGCCTGCAATATTAATTCAATGTTGTTAAAGGGAGCTTCTTTTGCTATTTTTTTTAATGAATTATTAATATGTTTAATTAATGTACTTCTGATTTTTTTTTCTTTCTCCCCTGTAATTTTTTTTTTTCTACCAATAGAAATAAGGAAGTAAATGCAGTTATCTGTACACTCATTGAATCTTTTAAACTGTTTTTTTTACTATGTATATAAAGTAAATTGTGATGGTTGTGTATGTGCAACGAGTAATTGTGGCTTGGTGGTTATGATGCTTGGCTACCACTCCAAGGGTCCTGGGTTGAAGTTCTGTCACATCTGTCAAATTACAACTCCACTCCCAAAGACTTTGTTTATGTAGAACATCTTGTGTATATGTTTGTATTGTGAACCTCTGAGGGTACCTAATGATCAGCAATTACTGGATGGATCACCCTCATTAAACATGTTTTTAAAAAAAACATGAATTTGTTATTTGCACAACATACAACATAAACAAAATAATATAAACATAAAAAATGTATTCACAGTTGTGTGCTGTCACATTTCTTTGTTTATAATAACAAATGAATCCGGTTATCTGTACACTCGTGTGCCACCACACTGAATCTTTTAAACTGTTTTTTACTATGTATAAAGTAAATTGTGATGGTTGTGTATGTGCAACTAGTACATGTAATTACTATGTGAAATAGAGCCGAAACTGTAGGTTGTTTTGCTAGTAGAGCATAGCAGTGTATAGAAAAATGATTAAAATTATTGTTTTTTTGTTATAAAATAGGTTACAGAGTTTTGTCATAATGATGCATCAAGGCCAGGTTTCCATAATTATGAAGCACCCAACCCACACAATGAACAATGCAACTACAGGTCAACCTGGGAAGTCATATTGGAGACTAAAGATTTTGTTGGTGGTAAAAATTTGCCAATTGAAACACATGTAGATACTACACCAACATTTAGATTGGTTCAGAGAATTCCAACTAAGATTGTCATTTTGATTGAAGCTAGTGAAAGACTGAATCAGGTATTAAAAAGATTTATATTTAAAATAATTTCTTTACAATTTTAATATGTTCTTGCTCAGACAGTTATCCTCCAAAATTGTTTGAATCCTATAATTTCATTCCATAGGTGTTATATAATTCTAATACTAATGACACAAAATAGTCTCAATTCAGCACTGTAAACATTACCGGTCATAATGGGGTTCTGTGTACAATTAGTGATAGAAGTTGGCAACTCAAAATAAACCAGAAAAACATTGTTGCTCAACCTGTAACCCTTTGGGGGTCTTTTATGGTCCTTTATAAGATGGCGGGCAAAATATTCAAATAGCTTATATCTTTGTAACAACTAACTTTACGGTCATTTTAGTGTCAAATAATTCACAGCATACATATTTATATTCAGTCTAATACAAAAGTTTGGCAAAAAATTGCTGCAACTATCATTTTGACCTTAATATCTACTAGTACTAGTAATCATCTTATCGTTTCAAATTAATTAATTCAATTTTAGTATATCACCAAGCGGTTTATATATATAAAAAGTGGTAACTACATTAGCTGGGAGGCAATTTCCGTTGATTGAGTATTTACTTCATAAGCTGTTGGTGTTTTTACATTAGCTGGAGGTTTAAC
The DNA here is from genome assembly GCF_964355755.1 of Antedon mediterranea. Taxonomy (NCBI): domain Eukaryota; kingdom Metazoa; phylum Echinodermata; class Crinoidea; order Comatulida; family Antedonidae; genus Antedon; species Antedon mediterranea. The sequence continues at coordinate 14,381,630 of NC_092672.1, read as the reverse complement.
TACATTAGCAGTAGATTGTTCTACATTAACGGTTGTTTCAACATTAGCTGGCGTTTACTACATTAGCAGCGGATTGTTCTACATTAACGGTTGTTTCAACATTAGCTGGCGTTTTCTACATTAGCAGTAGATTGTTCTACATTAACGGTTGTTTCAACATTAGCTGGCGTTTTCTACAATAGCAGTAGATTGTTCTACATTAACGGTTGTTTCTACATTAGTTGGCGTTTTCTACATTAGCAGTAGATTGTTCTACATTAACGGTTGTTTCTACATTAGTTGGCGTTTTCTACATTAGCAGTAGATTGTTCTACATTAACGGTTGTTTTCTACATTAGCTGGCGTTTACTACATTAGCAGTAGATTGTTCTACATTAACGGTTGTTTTTACATTAGTTGGCGTTTTCTACATTAGCAGTGGATTGTTCTACATTAACGGTTGTTTCTACATTAGCTGGCGTTTTCTACATTAGCAGTAGATTGTTCTACATTAACGGTTGTTTCAACATTAGCTGGCGTTTTCTACATTAGCAGTAGATTGTTCTACATTAACGGTTGTTTCTACATTAGCTGGTGTTTACTACATTAGCAGTAGATTGTTCTACATTAACGGTTGTTTCTACATTAGCTGGCGTTTTCTACATTAGCAGTAGATTGTTCTACATTAACGGTTGTTTCAACATTAGCTGGCGTTTACTACATTAGCAGTAGATTGTTCTACATTAACGGTTGTTTCTACATTAGCTGGTGTTTTCTACATTAGCAGTAGATTGTTCTACATTAACGGTTGTTTCTACATTAGCTGGTGTTTTCTACATTAGCAGTAGATTGTTCTACATTAACGGTTGTTTCAACATTAGCTGGTGTTTTCTACATTAGCAGTAGATTGTTCTACATTAACGGTTGTTTCTACATTAGCTGGCGTTTTCTACATTAGCAGTAGATTGTTCTACATTAACGGTTGTTTCTACATTAGCTGGTGTTTACTACATTAGCAGTAGATTGTTCTACATTAACGGTTGTTTCAACATTAGCTGGCGTTTACTACATTAGCAGTAGATTGTTCTACATTAACGGTTGTTTCAACATTAGTTGGCGTTTTCTACATTAGCAGTAGATTGTTCTACATTAACGGTTGTTTCTACATTAGCTGGCGTTTTCTACATTAGCAGTAGATTGTTCTACATTAACGGTTGTTTCTACATTAGCTGGCGTTTTCTACATTAGCAGTAGATTGTTCTACATTAACGGTTGTTTCAACATTAGCTGGCGTTTTCTACATTAGCAGTAGATTGTTCTACATTAACGGTTGTTTCTACATTAGCTGGCGTTTTCTACATTAGCAGTTGTGACAAATACAAACATGAAAACGGAACAAAAGTAAATGTTATAAAAAAAATAACAGTCGACAGTCTCCTCAATAAGAAATACTTACATTTAATTAAATATATAAAATATTTCTTTCCATTCTGTATCAAATTTAATTTGACAGTCCTATAAAAACTGGGACTAGGTTTAATAATGTCATTAGGTTTTACGATTGCTTCTTAATGACTTGTAAATTGCCACAAAAGTGTAACAATTCTTGATTTCCCATGTCACCATCGGATCGTATAGTAATCTATTTCATTGAATTTCTTGTCATAAATTATTTATAGAGTTTACTATTTAGAATAGAGTTGGGTTCCTAAATGTTGCTCTAATCACAAGTCATTGGTTCATTTTTTATGGATCAATAGCTGTTGATTTTGTTAATTACAATATATTATTGTATAAACCTCTCTATAGTGGTTTTGAAATTTTCATTTTCATTCAATGCTTCTCTTTCTGGACGTCAGCAACAATAATTTAATTTCTTAACTAATGTTAATAATGCGATACCTCAGCAATCAAAGTTTAGTTTGATGATGACACTATAATTTAAAAGTCAAGATTGACAATATTTAAACAGATTTTGATTTAGCTAAATTAAATCTCCACTTTTAATCCCTGATTTCCTTTATTTCAAATTTGTGGTGTACCAAGAAAGAATCAGGGTCAAGCAATTTAAAGAATGCGTAACATACTTTGGGGGAAATAACAGATAAAATAATATCAATAGCTTTTTAAAAATGTACATGATCAGACAGACTTTTACATAGACAAAAGTAAATTAATCTTAATTAACTTCCGACGGGTTCGAAACAAGTGAGTACACTTTTTATGTTTTATTTAATTGTAAAGAACTAATTTTTTTCTCTTTTTTCAATTGTTTCTTTAAGGGAGATTACTTTCTGAGGGTTCGCCAAGCTGTTTCATACTTTGTAGAACAAATAGTTGAGACTGGTATTCATTTGGGTGTTGTAACATTTGGTGTGAACATTACTACAAATATAGTTGAACTTTCCAGCAAAGATATTCGTGAAAATGTGACAAGGTCACTCCCTTCTGTTGGAGAAGGCTCACCTGATCTTGTAGGTGGTTTAAATAAGGCATTGGAGGTAGGTTTTAAAAATAGAATATTGTTTCCAAAAATGTAGGTCTATGTGGTATACACTTGATAAAATCAGGCATTTGTTAACAAAAGGGAGCAGGTGAGATTCAAGTCTTTTGCAAAGAAAGGACCGACCAAGGCATGCAGGTTGGCTAAATTAGTTTGGTTGTCAGCCCTGACGATGACACGGGCAGCACTATTCTGCAATTTTTGTATTCGGTCAAATAGATAAATTATAGAGAATTCACAAATGTAATTAAGAGTACCTATATATAAAATTTAAATACAGATCTCAAGTATTTGCTATAGGCATCTAGCAGTGGTGGTGGTTATAGTAGGTGTAAGCTGGTTTCTCCCTGGACAATATTCCTGCAGCCATTTTGCCATACATAGCAACATAAAAGACAAAAGTATTAGCAAAATCAAAGTGAAATCATAACAAAATGTTTAATATTTGTGAAAGAGACAATAGAATGTAAAACTAAAGCTTTAAAAATATAGTATTATGAACAACTTGAGGGAGTGGCGTTATGAAATAAGATGAAAAGTTTTAAAGAAACAATACTAGGACCACATACAAAAAAAATCCTTTTGGCGGAAACGAAGGAAAATGTCAGGATTGTGAATTTTGCATATTAATTTCTGTATTCTTGACAAAGGCCATGAATGCATATGAAATGGACTTTAAAATGACCTGTAGATCGGGATTCTGGAAAAAGATCTAGTAGATCACTGTGTCTTCCATGCTTTTTTTTATTCTGTAGTATTAATTGTATACATCCTTTTATATTTTTATAGCAACTTTCCTTATCAACGGATTCAAAGGGAGCATCCATCATAGTAATTAGTGGTGGCCCTACAACAGCAGATTTATCTGCCATTACAGATGAGCTTCTGAACTCTGGTGTGACTGTAGATGCAGTTCTCTATGGTAACAACATAGACAATGATCTGATTGATCTTGTCAATACCTTGCAAGGTGTCTGGTTTGGCTTTTCTGGTTTTCAAGAATCATGTGTTCTGGAAGACTCCCTAATATCTATACTAATGGAGAGGGCTGACATTCATAAAGAAATACCAAAACAGGTAATTAAATTTAAAATAAACAAACTACAATTGATTAGAAGATCAATGCATGAAATATCAGAGGCATTGGCTGGTTGCTGTCTTGGGAGTGCGAAAATTGTAAATGCGGGACCACCCGCTCCACCTATCTGGCGGCCTATCCCTCTTTTAGAAAATTTATTAAAATAGAGTTGCTAGATCCCCGGAAATTGGATTATACTTCGAAATATGAAACAAAATATATAAGTCTCCAGGACTAGCCCTACCATGGTTGGGGCTGCTGGTGTTATACTTTAAAAATGTCAGGCCTAGAGGCTTAAAAAATGACCTTTCTGGTGGGGAGGGTCCGTCCACCCTCCCGCTACCTACCCTTTTAAGTATTTTTAAAAAATGATCCATATTCAGTATATTACATAGAGCAGGGAAGAGTTAATTTAATTTAGCTCTTCACTGAAGCCATTATACATTCTTCCTGCATCATAATGTATAATCACTTTTCAACTGTTTTTAACTTCACTTAGAATTTGAGTTTAATCAAGAGATTTACTAAATTTATTTTTAATACCCAGTATAGTATTTTATATGTAAATTTCTATATTGAGAGCCCTTAATAATCAGATCCTTCACGTAAATTGGATAGGCCTCCCTCATTAAAGATGGTTTAAATCTATTTTCTTTAGATCATGAGCAGGAAATCTGAAATATCAACTAGGCAAAGTGATAACGATTTTGTTTTTGTTGGAAGCTATCTTGGCAAAGATCTTACATTCACAGTGTTTTTCTCAAGTGAAGATGATTTTTTAGATTCGAAAGTGTATGTTAGAGACCCAGATGGTACACCAATCAATGTCAAAGACAGATCACAGTACTCAATTAATAGGGAACTTGCTATTGTCACTATTAAGGTATCAGGCATGGCAAAGGTAGGCCTCCATTTCTTTCAATAATACATATAGATTGTTCTAAGGGCCTGTTTATGTTCCAATTCCAAAATTCAATTCTTGTAGTGTAGTTTATAAACAAAGATTGCAGCCAATTAAGTTTTAGAAATCTCATTCATGCTTTTTCATATAATATATGTAATAATTTCATAGAATGTACACATTTGACTGACTTTTTTGGAATGAGGTCAAATTGAAACAACTCTTTTTAAATTATTGTGAGAATTAAACTATTTGACTATACTTGTATCTTATAACACATATTACTCTAATAAATTATATTACATTTGTAACCTTTTAACTAACCTACATTTCAGTTTTGTTGAAAAGAATTTAGGCAATTTGGTTATCAAATTTATTAAACAAAAACAACTTATGTTTTTTTTATACAGATGTTTGATATTGTGATGAAAACTGAAATCATGTTTTGTTTCTTTAGATTGGAAAGTGGAGTTATTATATCATTTATGAGGGCTCCAAAGACTCAATCATAGCGAGAATAAATGTAATATCTAAAGTGAAATCTGAACTGTTAGATCAGATTGTTGTAAATGGACAGTTAATGGAAAAAGAGATCGATTATAACAAGATAAAAAATCAGCAACTATCTGTTACAATTGGCGAAGAATATATCTTCTTGATTGGTGCCAGCTTAGGGGTAAAAATAGACCGGCCAAATGCTCCACCGGATACACTTTTTATGCTTGATCTAGAAGTTGGTATGTGCTTTTATAACCATTTATTTTTTAGTCACCTTTATTCTCCTCATCATCTCCTGGAATTTATTCATACTATACATGCCCAGACAATTGTGGCTAAAACAGAACATTTTGAGAAAGTGACCCATCTTGTTTTGATAACTAAAGTGATTTCTGAATGATTACCTTATATTTTAATTAGTGCGAGTTTTTAAAGAATACTTCTTGACTATAATAATTATATTCAATTGTCATATGTATGCCAGCGATTTATCCAACTTTCCTTCAGATAAGATCAGATAAATTCTATTTTTTAATGCTGTTTTCCAGTCGACGTTATTCCACACTATCCTTAACAATAGTCAGTGATCTTCTACATAAAGATTTGAATCCAGTTCAATTCTAGCAACGTTGAAACGGCCAATCACCTTGGCGATACAGTGTACATGCTGTCCCATAATTGGGAGAAGAATCCTGCTGACTACATTATTTGTGTTGCATTGCGGCACGGTCAAAGCTGGCCTATGTCTCCTGTGAGCCTAGAGCCAGGGGAGTCCCTATTACTCCATACTATAGCGTGGCCTACATCAGAAAAACCTCTCAAATTTTTTTTTTTATTTAGTTTTAATGGGTATCTTCTTCTGAGATTTGATAAAAGAAGTTATTTTGTCTGTTTTATTTTTTCATTTTACATACGACGATGTTGAGAAAGGACACAGGACTTTTAACGTTTAACATTCAACTCTAGAAATCAAATATTCATGCTGTTATCATTTCATCTTGATCGTTTTCAAACGATCATCATTTAACTTACAATGATCAACGATGACAACGTCGACTGGAAAACCGGCTTAAGCAATGCTACTATATTCTCTTATCAATCCTAGGATTTATGTCAGCTGCGAAGCAACTTATAACTTACCATGCAATTCATTCAATGACAAAGTCCACAGGTGTAACAGGAATTTCAACATTCAGTAATATTAATTGACAACAAACAATAAAAAACTAAAATTGTGAAAATCAGGAATGGTAAAAATATGATTTATAATATAAATTTAATTAAGTTATCAATATATATTATATATTGTTATAACTGTCATATTTATTCTTTTTAGAGTTTAAAGGAGTATATTATGATTTCACTACTGATGGTGTATACACAGTTTCAGTAGAGGCTTACAGTGAAGGAGATGCTTTAAAGTTTGGTCTTACAGAAGATTACGGTGAATCCAGTGATGTTGTTCCATCTGGGATTGGTAAGTTAATTAATCTGAGCAACTAGATTTATTATTGAGAGGAAATGTTAGTGTCTGAATGGTCAATTCAGGTAAACTCTATATGGCGCATAATTTGTATGCATGTTCATCAAAAATACAGAATCAAGCAATACCATGGCTTGTAATAAATAGTTTTTTTTTTAGTTTTTGTCACACAGCTGCAACTCAAGGCTGGAAAAAAAGCAATGGTGAATAAGGTTAAAACAAAGCAATTGTGCCACATGAAAATATGTAATTTATGGAAAATAAAAATATCCCTCTCAAAATCTATTATTTTTCCACTCCTTCAAATAAGTATACAATACTACAATGAAATCAAAGATTAAAGCGTTCAAATTAGTCTGCAACACTGATACATATTTGGACCCTAGGATGATAGGATTTGATTAATTATGTCACATTGCAGCCACACCGTTTCATATCACACCATCTCGTATCTCATTATGTCAAACTGGTCACATTCTCTATCCATGATGGAACAGAGAATATAGTGAAAGTTTGTTTTTTTAAATGGTTAACGATACAGTAGGCATATTATCTGTGTGTTAAATGGTTAACGATTCAGTAGGCATATCATCTGTGTGTTAAATGGTTAACGATACAGTAGGCATATCATCTGTGTGTTAAATGGTTAACGATACAGTAGGCATATCATCTGTGTGTTAAATGGTTAACGATACAGTAGGCATATCATCTGTGTGTTAAATGGTTAACGATACAGTAGGCATATCATCTGTGTGTTAAGTGGTTAACGATACAGTAGGCATATCATCTGTGTGTTAAGTGGTTAACGATACAGTAGGCATATCATCTGTGTGTTAAATGGTTAACGATACAGTAGGCATATCATCTGTGTGGTTAAATGGTTAACGATACAGTAGGCATATCATCTGTGTGTTAAGTGGTTAACGATACAGTAGGCATATCATCTGTGTGTTAAATGGTTAACGATACAGTAGGCATATCATCTGTGTGGTTAAATGGTTTATAACGATACAGTAGGCATATCATCTGTGTGTTAAATGGTTAACGATACAGTAGGCATATCATCTGTGTGTTAAATGGTTAACGATACAGTAGGCATATCATCTGTGTGGTTAAATGGTTTATAACGATACAGTAGGCATATCATCTGTGTGTTAAATGGTTAACGATACAGTAGGCATATCATCTGTGTGTTAAATGGTTAACGATACAGTAGGCATATCATCTGTGTGTTAAATGGTTTATAACGATACAGTAGGCATATCATCTGTGTGTTAAATGGTTAACGATACAGTAGGCATATCATCTGTGTGTTAAATGGTTAACGATACAGTAGGCATATTATCTGTGTGGTTAAATGGTTAACGATACAGTAGGCATATCATCTGTGTGTTAAATGGTTAACGATACAGTAGGCATATCATCTGTGTGTTAAATGGTTAACGATACAGTAGGCATATCATCTGTGTGTTAAATGGTTAACGATACAGTAGGCATATTATCTGTGTGGTTAAATGGTTAACGATACAGTAGGCATATCATCTGTGTGTTAAATGGTTAACGATACAGTAGGCATATCATCTGTGTGTTAAATGGTTAACGATACAGTAGGCATATCATCTGTGTGTTAAATGGTTAACGATACAGTAGGCATATCATCTGTGTGTTAAATGGTTAACGATACAGTAGGCATATCATCTGTGTGTTAAATGGTTAACGATACAGTAGGCATATCATCTGTGTGTTAAATGGTTAACGATACAGTAGGCATATTATCTGTGTGTTAAATGGTTAACGATACAGTAGGCATATCATCTGTGTGTTAAATGGTTAACGATACAGTAGGCATATCATCTGTGTGTTAAATGGTTAACGATACAGTAGGCATATCATCTGTGCTGTGTGTTAAATGGTTAACGATAGAGTAGGCATATCATCTGTGTGTTAAATGGTTAACGATACAGTAGGCATATCATCTGTGTGTTAAATGGTTAACGATACAGTAGGCATATCATCTGTGTGTTAAATGGTTAACGATACAGTAGGCATATCATCTGTGTGTTAAATGGTTAACGATACAGTAGGCATATCATCTGTGTGTTAAATGGTTAACGATACAGTAGGCATATCATCTGTGTGTTAAATGGTTAACGATACAGTAGGCATATCATCTGTGTGTTAAATGGTTAACGATGCAGTAGGCATATCATCTGTGTGTTAACTTTTGTATTTCTTTTTAAACCTTTACTTCTATTGTAAGAAATATGAGCATTTTGAATTTTTAAAATTTAAAATGTTATACCACTGATGAAGTTGATCAAATTGTAATAATAAGAAAAATTAGGAAATAACAAAAATATGATAATAATGAAAATACTGAAGATGTTTATGGTGATGACATGACATGACATGACATGACATGACATGACATGACTATGATAATATTAATGTGAATAGAAGTTGCGTTTTTATTTATTTATTGCTTGCCATATGACCCACAATCGTCCAATCAAATGACAGGAATTTATTTTCTTAGTCTTTCATTTCTTATTATTGTAGCAAAACGGGCTAAAAGGCATACAGAAGAGCAGTATACATACCTTGATCCGTTTACAGTTTCAAAAGTAATAGGATCTTTCAGGGTGAAAAACTTTAAGGACCAGTCTGTAGATATACATCCACCAAGCATATTTCAGATTATGGAAGTTAAAGAAGATATTGGAACTTATAAACAGAAAGAGGTCACTATTACATGGTTATCACCAGGAGATAATTATTTCTATGGTGAAGGTAATTTTAGTTAAATTTTCTTTTCAAACTAAAACCAATTTTAAAAAAAAATATTAAAAAAAACAAAATTGCAATTGAAACACTTAAGTTAAAAAAAATAGATATTTTGCGTAGCTTCAGCAAAGCTAGATATTTAGATATCAAAATGTTGGTTAAGTGATCAGCACTTGTTTTATTTTAATCTTGTTAGTATTAATGTCTATCTTTTAGTGTCCCTTTGGGAAACAGACAATCTTTAATTTTTAAACAGATACCTAATAGGTATGTCAGCATACAACTAATGGTTAGATACTTAACTTGTTTTTATTTATTCCACAGCAAGTTTCTACGACATCCGTGTTAGTTTAGACTTTCGACAGCTGATTGACAATTTTGAGTCTGCAACACAAGTTACTAAAGATGATATAATGTCTAAATCTGTTACAGATATTAATAAGCCACAATTAAGCAATAGCGTTGAAGAACTTGTAATCAAAGTACCTCTAGATATTGAGAAAGATTCAATAGTCGCAATTGCAATAGTAGCTGTTGATGCAGCTGGCAACAGAGGCCCTCGCTCAAATATTTTGTCAATAACATTTGCAAAAACAAATTATTTGATGATCATCATATATGTAGTAATTGTATTAGTGGCAATATTGGCATTGGTTGGAATCGTATGTTATATACGAAAACGGAAAAAGAACAGCAGTCCTCCAGTAAGATACCAAGTAGCCAAGTTTAAACCTGAAGCAGTTTAAAATTGATAACCTTTTCATTAGATGGTACCATAGAGATACTGATGGTACCATAGAGATATTATAATAACCATCTCTATGATGGTACCATAGAGATATTATATTGACCATCTCTATGATGGTACCATAGAGATATTATAATGACCATCTCTATGATGGTACCATAGAGATATTATAATGACCATCTCTATGATGGTACCATAGAGATATTATAATGACCATCTCTATGATGGTACCATAGAGATATTATAATAACCATCTCTATGATGGTACCATAGAGATATTATAATGACCATCTCTATGATAGTACCATAGAAATATTATAATGACCATCTCTATGATGGTACCATAGAGATATTATATTGACCATCTCTATGATGGTACCATAGAGATATTATATTGACCATCTCTATGATGATACCGTAGAGATATTATAATGACCATCTCTATGATGGTACCATAGAGATATTATAATGACCATCTCTATGATGGTACCATAGAGATATTATAATGACCATCTCTATGATGGTACCATAGAGATATTATAATGACCATCTCTATGATGGTACCATAGAGATATTATAATGACCATCTCTATGATGTTACCATAGAGATTTTATAATAACCATCTCTATGATGGTACCATAGAGATATTATAATGACCATCTCAATGATGGTACCATAGAGATATTATATTGACCATCTCTATGATGGTACCATAGAGATATTATAATGACCATCTCTATGATGGTACCATATATATATTATAACCATCTCTATGATGATACCATAGATATGTATTAACCATCTCTATAATGGTACATAGAGATATTAGAATTAAAATCATTATGATGGAACAGAGATACAGTATTATATTATATCTATGGATGGTAGCATAGAATAGAATATCCATCTCTATGATGACACATATAGATATTATAATACCTCATACTGGTAGCACGTCTCTATGATGACACATATAGATATTATAATACCTCATACTGGTAGCACGTCATTGAATTCTATAATGCCCATATTCTACATAGGTTTATTTTAGCAAAGCAAGGACATTTATTTTTCATAATTCATTCATTCAGTTTTGCAATTGGAAATTCTTTATTAATGCACAAAAGTTAAAATAAAAATAAACGCTATTTAAGCAGCCTGTTTGAAAAGTTATCTAAAAGTCTAAAAAATATATTTATTTATTATTTATATAACATTTTTTTATGGATTCAAAATTGTTTGCATCTAGCATTTAGTAAACTCAGGCTTTATTTATACAGTATTTGTGTAGCTTATACAAGTGATTGTGTTGACTTTCTCCAAGTTGTAGTCTTTTTTATGTTAGTCAACCTATGTTAGTCCTTTAATTTTTACATGTATGAAACGTCATATGTGCCAAAATATTTATTTACTAAAATTAAGTCGAAAGACGGTCTACAACCTAGACTAATAAATGTCATTTTTCGCGCCGCTGCTCTAGCCAGCTATGACCCATGAGGAAATATTCATTAATAAGCTGTTTCATACCGGTAGCTTTAGTATCTAAGGCCGACAGATTTGCGAATTTGGAAACTTGACTATAATTTATAGGTCCAAGCTGCTGGACCCAAAAAAAGGTCTGGGAAAAGAGAGTCTATGATGGCTCACGGTTGAACAATTTTGGATTCTTGCCCTTTGATTGGTTGACGCGAATCAACAGATTGTAGAAGAATTTTCACTTGTACCACACACGTTGTCTCTAGAGGGTATTCAGTTGCATGCCTACAACAGTTCATGTTGAGGTCACACATAAACAGGCTAAGGCACCATTAAGTTAAAAATTGACCATTTTTAAATGCCATATTTGAAGTAGTAGATTAATATTTGTTGGCAAATAATACATTTTTGGAAAGGTACACATGTCTTCTTTCAAATGCTTTGTATACAATTAACTAGTGAAAAAATGGGCATTTGATTCATAATTAAAGAACTAGGCCCCTATCAGTGATTTGTATGTATCTTTGCGATTAAAGGACATCTTTTTAATAATTAATCACAAATTAATCAAAAGAACAATGATTAATTTTAAAATGTCGAGCTGCATTTTTTGTAAGAAATATTTCTTGTTAAATATGACATTTGTAACCATGTAGACCCATGTGAGCCCAAACGTAGCAAATCATATCAAGTTAGATCCACTGAATTTAATTTGGGTTTAAAATAACTAAAGGAAATGTGAGAAGATAAAATTGTTAGGAGATTAAGAAACACAGATAAAACAAGAATTTTAATATCTAATTGATACTTTCCTTGTATTGTGGTATGCATCATGAAAAAGTACACTTATACAAATAATATGACATAATGCTTTTCATGTTATTGGACACAAGGGACATTCTGTTAAAATATCAATGGTTAAAAATGCCAGCTTATATATTACAATACATTGTAGGAAAAGGCTTTATTAAGTTTATTTGTGTGTGTATTTTGGAACAGATTTTTCCTTTTCCTTAAAGATATACTGAATGTTTCAGGGGACAATTAACACTTTAATGTTGCATAATAGTAATATTCTTTTAATCGAAATTGATTCTTTTACCAAATTAAATCTACAGAATGTTTATTTTTAAACAATATACAGGAACATTTTAAAAATTATGAATTCATTCATTAAAAAATATATTTCCATTGATTATATATAATATTTTATAATATTAATATATTTCTATTGGCATATATTCTGTATATATATATATATTTTTTATTGAAACTTATTAGAGCACTTTTCCTTACAAAAATATAAAAAATAAGGCTAGTAAATGTGTTAGTTTCAATTAATAAGACACGGGTGATATTTTGTTGTCCACGTTTGGCACATCTTGCCATTTTTTAGTATTAAGTAGAATAAAATGTAAATATAAGGAGCACGTTCTGGTGCTGTTGTGTTTATACCATGTGTGAATGATGTGCCTTCTTTAGTAATGAATGGCACTGATCGCAGGCATTTATCAAGCTACTTTTTACTGTACTTTATATGTATTTTGATGATAACACTTAAAAGTACTTTACATCATGGACAGCATGAGACAAACATTCCATTACGTTTTAATCATTTAGTTCTAATTTGATTTGTTTTTTTGTGACATTTTTAAATGTTCAATGACGTAAAACATTTAATTGGGTGAATAAACATGCATGGTGGCACAGCAGTGAGATAATTAAAAATGTAGTCAATATATAAATTATTCAAATTCAAATTGAATATATTTATTATCTGCTTCATAACAAAACCCACACTTGATGTGGAAGAGGATGTATGTGCGCAGAACCGATACACACTTACTTAGTTACTTTTAATACTATAATTTTCTAAATTTAATAGCTGTACATTTACCACGAGTATGTGTGGTGGGACAAATTAGGTGCTGCAATCGGACGGACCAAACAGTACTGCATGATAATTCCAAATTATTACTTAAGACAGGTATTTTATTCAATAACATAATTTATACATTTTGTATTATGTAACATTATTATTATTATTATTATTGTGAATTTGTAGGTTTAGTTACTATGTGTTAAATTGATCGTTGGGAAAAAATGGTCAAAAAATAATTCTTGAGATGTGATTAATTTATCTGTCATTTTCTATTTCATGTTTCTAGAGTTTAATTGAAATGCAGTTTAGTAGTTATAATTTAAAATAAGGTACACAACGATTCTTTTTTTTCGTTGTATGATTGTTATATATCGTGACTGTCCATGTCATTTCAAGACATTAATAATCAAAAGATAATTACAGTATGTGTGTATGTATATTATGTATGCGATACCGCAATGCTGCGTTTGCCGTGTATTGTATGTTGTAATTATTAAAATAAATTCTATCTGGCTGTTTTATTTTCAGTCAAACCTTTATACACGGTGCTTTGAAATAGTTACCAATTAAAACTCGAGTGTAAATGGAATGCTTATGTGAACAAATACTAAAGTAAAATAATTGACCAATAAAATAAATACATTTTTTGATAGTACTGTAACTATTTCAGATATATAAATGTTTAAATAATATTCTACTTGTTGGTGTATTGATAGTAGATAAGAATTGTGGTTGATGTAATTCTTGCCGATTGTGTGTATATACTTTTAAAGGTGAATAATATATAGGCCTATATAAGAATAACAATGTTTCCCAAATATTAAGATTGCGGTAATAAATGGAATGTCTGTATAAAGAGTAATGTATTCATGGTTTAGTAGTTTAAGGTTGAATGCTTTTAAAGGCGGCTAAATAGAATTCTCTCTAAAAGTTTATAATACACTGTATAATATATTGGAGTATTATAATTAATACAAACTGTAAAATTAATATATCGAATATTAAATGCTGCTTGTTTTTGCTATCAATTTGCATAGTATTAATCGTCGATTAAAGAACTCATACAGTATTTTCATTGTTTTTGGACTTTTAAAATGTTGGTACAAGTATTTTAATTTGTAATACATTCCAAAACATTTCATCTTTTTGGCAAGGATATATCAGTATAATGTATTTTATGGGTCGTATGAACAATCTTTTATGGGGTACCTAAGAAAAGTCCCATAGAAAAAAGCCTGCACCCGTTTTACTGTCGTATCATATCTGCTGGAATAATAATACATTATATTATAATATATAAAATAGATTATATTATATTAATTCACATCTATAATATTGATAATTAAATGTATAATTAAATTAATAACCTTTATATCCACTACAATATGATATTTGTTTTGTTCTGCTCAAGGGGATTCAATTGTTATCATTCAAAGCGCTTATTTATTCATATATTTGGTAAAAATCAATTTCAAAACAATTACAAGGAATACACTATAAATACGCATATATGCCGTATGGTCTTATAACCATTAGGTCCTATCAGCAAATTTGTATTGCCCGTATAATTTGTTCATAAAATATATTGTGTTGTATCGATGTAAACACACATTACTATTTGGTTACCGTCAACATAACTAATTCAAAGGATAAAGATGAACTAAACAATTAAATATACTGTATATATATATCGTTTCAAATTAATTAATTAAAATTTCAGTATATCATCGGGCGGTTTAGAATTAATGTTCTTTGCCTGATATGTTTATATATATAAAAGTATCTCTTCGGAGATCCCGCCTCGTGAATAAAAATACTGAAAGATAAGGGCGTATCAATTTGATCTCTGTTGCGCGTGCGTACAACTGAGGGCTAGTGCTGTTCCGCCGTACACCACGCCGAGAATGTTAAAGAGTCGCTATCCAATCCAGTTTGAACAATACCATGAAAGAGCCCCAGTGGTCTAATGGTTAGGACATCTGCATATCAAGCAGGCGGTCCGAGTTTGAGTCTCGGTTGGGGCGACTTTTTCTCATTCTCACAGATTTCCTCATCTTTATCGTTTCAAATTAATTAATTAAAATTTCAGTATATCACCGATATGTTTATATATATGTATATATATATGCCTATAGTTATGTATATGCCTATATTTTAAAACATTAAACAGTAAAATGCATTCCTAGGCCTAACCATCGTGATTAAAAACAAAAATACCATTCACTAAACATCTATGTTGAATTCTGATATTGCAGAAGTTGATATTAATATTTATTATTGCTACCACTACGATAACCATAATATCAATCAATAATATTTATTAGGCCTACATCCTTTAACTACACACTGATGTTCTCATCCAATATCTAACCTAAATAATTTCATGCAATAAATATATATAGTACTACTAGTAAATGTAATTATGTTATTGTATTTGATCATTCATTTATATAATTAATTAATTAATCAACATTATAGTCCTTTACAATTAGTATGTCGAGTTAATAAGCAAATATTCTTATACGTGAATTTCCCCATTCTGCTACTACCACACGCCTCCATTCCCCTGGAATAACGCACAACCCACGTGGGTCAACCAGACGTTTCCCATTGTCAACAAATTTGACAAAGTTACCACTTTTGTCAAATAATTGAACATGGTGTTCACTACTGACCAATATATTACTATCTTTGTCACAGGTGATGCCTTTCGGGCGTTCAAATTGACCATCTTTAGAACCTCTGGCACCAAACATCGATATTTGTGCACCATGCTTTGTAAACTTTTGAATCCTGTGATTCCAAGTGTCTGAGACAATTAATTCTTCTCCACAAGACTCTATGAACCACGGTGAGAGTAGTCGATGTGGAAGGGCAAACTCTGGTCCAAAAGACTTAACCCTATTACCAATGCTGTCATATTTCAATATGCAATGTGCTCCATGATCGACGACGTATGTGTAGCAGTCTTTATCAACACATATTCCTACAGGGTCAACCATCTCATTTTTGCCAAAACGACGTAAGAGTTTGCCATCTGAATTGCACTTAAACACTTGTCTCTTGACGTGATCTGTCATAAACATTACTCTGTCCATGGTGACAGCAATTCCTTGTATTTCGCTTGCTGGATCTACTTCTAATTTCCTCAGGAACCTTCCATTTCTGTTGAAAATGTAAACTAT
The DNA here is from genome assembly GCF_964355755.1 of Antedon mediterranea. Classification (NCBI taxonomy): domain Eukaryota; kingdom Metazoa; phylum Echinodermata; class Crinoidea; order Comatulida; family Antedonidae; genus Antedon; species Antedon mediterranea. The sequence continues at coordinate 14,365,112 of NC_092672.1, read as the reverse complement.
TTTTGTTCTGTTAGTGACATAAATATCACCATCTGTTGACACTGATATGTTGAATGGTGGCCTGTCTCGAAAATCGGTATGCGTGAATTCTAGTACATCTCCCACAGATGGCTGGCATTTTATGTCTAATTTACCTTCTTTAATTAATTGTTCGAAAAGCTTTATTGTGTAAACACAATCACCGGGGAAAAGGGGTGAGACCTCTATAGAGTAGGTTCCATCTTGGTTGTCAAGAATGTTAGCGTATTGTTTAGGATGACTAGGATGCTTCAGCTCTCCAGTCACATCAGCTCCTCCATTTTTAACATCATTGTCACGTGAATCTTTTGCAGTTAGAAACAATCGTAAACTTTCACCAGTATGCACGTCTTGCAATTCCCCTGTATTTATCGACGAAGTGAAACCAACAGCTGATGTTGTTTTAATAAATCCTAAACTTGTTTTCTCAAGCATATCTACAAATTCGTCGTCTTCGGCAAATGTAATTCGGTTGTTCTCCTCGGGTAGATAGTTCGGTGGGTTATGCACAATATCTCTCATTTTTTGTGTTGAATCTTTTAACCAGGCAATAGCACTAACATGGTCTTGGTAAACTCTGGGATGCTGACAGGTTTGATTTATAATGACAATTTCTTGCCGTACGGACAATAATCTCTCTCTTTGAGCTTCTAAAACATCACGTTTTTTACAAAATTTATCGTTGAGATCTTTTCTAAGTTCTTTTCTCTTTTCGTTTAGAATAAGAACAGCCCCCTTATATGCATCTTCAACGTCTGATTGGCATTTGTCATACTCTTCTTGAAGCTTGGACAGAACATTTGACGTGTCTACCATTCCCAAATCTATTTTTGACAGCATATTATTTGACCGGTCTGTAAGGTCACTAAGTGTTTTCTTGTATTTGTACATCACATTTTGGATACAATCTTTCTTATGGCCAGGTTTTTCGTGAGATATTTTTATGCATTGGTCACAAACAGGTATGTCGCATGATATACAGTACCGATCTTGTCGCATGTCATTGTGAAAAGGACAAAGCGCCAGACTGAGTGTATCTTGGTCGTTATCACCTGTGGACCTCACGTTTCTGTTAGACATCATTTTTCTTATAGCTAATAATTTAATAGAATAAACCTGAAAATAAAATTGATTTGTTAATTATTTATTCTGTATTATTATTTATTATGTATTATTATTTATTCTGTATTATTATTTATTATGTATTATTATTTATTATGTATTATTATTTATTATGTATTATTATTTATTATGTATTATTATTTATTATGTATTATTATTTATTATGTATTCGTGCTAATTTCTCTTACATAATTAAGCTAACGTGCGAAGCGAATTGTTTCAATTAGATAATTATCGATATCAAATACACCTTTCGAAAGAAACAACCATTTATTTGAAAAACAATTATATAAGCACAAATGTATAATAATTATAAATTAATGATTAAATAAATGATTATATTTCAGTGAGATACAATGTGTAAACTCGGGAATATTGGATGGATGTGAAATAATTACGCATTAGTTAGTAACACCGTTTCATTAAAAATTAAATTAAAAGTTGTTGCATGCCAAGTTGGAGACATGCACGGCCGTGATATTTTAACAGGAAAAGGATGTAAGGGAGTAAATATTTTTAAATATATATTATATAAAATATGTATAAAATATGTAAACTGACTGAATCGCAAAGCCGTTAATGTGAAATTTCAAATACAGATAATACAATAAAAGGTTTTATTAATATTTTTATATAAAATAGGCGATAGAATGAATTGGAATGTAATTTGATTTGGAACGTAACCTGAACCATGGAAAATAATAGCCTATTCAAGTAGTAACTTGAAATGAAACATTACAAGAAAAACTGGTTTATGTCATCTGTACCTATTAGATTAAATGTTTTTTACTTTCTTTTCAAATCTAAAGTAGCCTACTCACCTTTTTTCAAACGAATAAAATAAGTTAGTTGATTATCAGTAGGCCAAATGAAGGAGACTTCCGTGCGAACCGTTAGTTACTCGTCGTAAAGTTACCTTAGCTGTTCCTTGTGTCTTATATATAAATGCATCATTATTATTATATAAAAGGTTGCTAAGCCACCAGTAAATTATCAATTGAATGACAAAAAATCGACTTATTCAACCGTATACAACTGCAGGTATCACTTTACTTATAATTACCACGCCACCTATATGGACAGACATATGTAATTTAATATTCGTTCAATGATGATTATTTCTACTCGAGTAGTGTAATGACAAAACAAAATGACTTAACTCTGTTTGCAAACTGGAACGATCTTTCTAGGGTTTTGTAGCATATTACATAGCAACCATTCACAATGAAATATATTGAATTTTACGCTATTGGATTTATGAGTCGATTATTAGATGTAAAATATAATAGTATAAATGACGTAAACCTACATCATAATTAAATGTGTAAGTAATTAAGCATACAGGCAATACATACAAGAGGCGATTTAATCATAACCATAAACGGTACTCTGGCTATTCTTATCATCTTTAATCAGCTTAATATTATTTTAAACAGCGCGATTGATTGAAGTGAATGTTACACTCCTCGCCATATCTAATTTTCCTTTTATTCCTTTATTTTTATTCTAAATTTCAATTCACATGTTCTACTTCGTAACTTTCGATAATTTATATAAAAAATAAATAATAATATTACGGTGTTTATGTTTGCAAATAAATTACTAAAATTGTTGAAATTGCATGTTTGCTGAAACAATCTTGTAATAATGACGCTAGTTTGTTTGAAGGTAGGCTATATCATATTAATTTTGTTTCCTTATCAACTTCCATTTTCTATTCAATTTACTGTTTATTCACTCTGTGGTTAATTGTTTATATTTATTTGTAATTAATCAAACTGCAAGTTATACTTTATTGTTTTATAGCAGTGTGTGGGTTGATTATTAACTTGAAAACCATGGAGATTGTGAGATGTATTTGTTTAAGAGATTCAATACTCGAAGAATAATAATAAATGATGGTATGCAGACGACGTAAAAGCGCCAATTGATATTTAATGTATACATAACATCAGGTGACAACACTTTTTATAGAAATTTGATTATAAAAGATATAGTATCGTTCACTAACACATGAATATTACATATCTGCAATGGTTTTCCAAAACGAAAATTCCTTCGTTTTGTATATGTTTCTACTCAAACATTCTAGTTTAAGAATATTTAAATGAACATGACGATTTAGAACATAACCAATAGACCACCAATGGATATATATTATTATTCGTTTACGTGAGTTTTAAGAATTTGAGAATTGAGCATAACATATTGAATTTTACCAACTAATGAAAACCAGTATACTAATTAGTAATTAATTAGTACTAAGTTAGATAATTAGTTATTGCCGATTTAAACGCATTTAGGTTAAACGATTAGTCCTGAATAGGTGTGTTTTCCGAATGCTGTTTAGGCCTAATTGTTTTTAATTGCTGTGCAACAATGGTACTAGTGGTAAACGACAACCAAAAGTTCGACTAAATAAAATTTACATTTATTCAAGATGTGAACAGTACAAACAAATTCAATGTGATTTTTGGAGTTTAAAGGATTTTAGTTCTATGACTGAAGTTGGTAAACAAATGACTCAATCAAGAGCTTTGCATTTTCGAACGTCTCTTACTTATTCAGTGTGGTATATTTGTTTTTTTTTAAACCAAAATGCAAATAAGATTTGAGAAATGTCAGAGCAATTCTATTTTACTATTCCCTGTCTCTGTATGCATGTTGATATGCCATGGTGGCTTCATTATGGGTCTTACTAGTCATGCTAATGCATTATTATTTCTAATCAAGAACACAAATGGTTTTTTTTGTTTCAATAAAATTAAGAACGAATAATTATTGAAATGTTGAACGAATAATTCTTCGATTTTATTTCACTATTGATAATGGACAATAAAAGTGCGATCCAACAACAATTAGGCCTAGATGTAGAAAAAAATCGAAAAACATCGATCATTTTCCATTCCATTTTATTACTAGGCTGTACAATTTTGTTTTACGTAAATATGATAATTTGTGATTACATCGAATGCGCATGCGCATAAACATATATCGTGAGGATGTTAGTGCGATAATATGCATGGATGCTAGATATGTGTTTCTTGTATAGTCAAAAGTATAGGCATATTTAAGTTAAAAATCAGTGAAAAAAACAATAAAAAAATAAAAATAATGATTGTATCTTGCAATTGGTAAACTCTGAGAAGATACACAATACTAAACCATTCATAGATATAAGTACAAATATAAGTAACTCTGCCCGCGACAGCAAACCTCTCCAGTAATTTAAAGCATTCCCAGTACAAACTCATCCACTCCATGACGGTTTGGTAGTTGAAACCTCTCCAGTAATTTAAAGCATTCCCAGTACAAACTCATCCACTTCATGACGGTTTGGTAGTTGAAACCTCTCCAGTAATAGACAAGTTCTATTTCCTCTGAAATATGGTGTAAGAAGCATTTTTGGGTAGAAGCTGGGATCCACTTGATTTAGGATATTTCGACCTCGCTGATTACGAATATGGCGGATCCCAAGCGAAATTCGGCCATCTAAGCCCTTAATTTGCATAATTAAAAATGGCGGCCATTTTTTATAATTACCCTATATCTCGAGAACCACTAGTCACAGATAATTAATTTTGGTCTCAAAATGTTTTAAATATAAGTTTTTATATTCACTTTAATGACACATTTTCTCAAAAAATGGATGCAAGTCTTATTTCTGAAATTTTGACCTTTGACCTTGATTTATCGTATCTCAGTAACCAATAATCGGAGAGACACGAAATAGGGCTCAAATTGTTCAGAAACTATACATTCATATTTATTATAATGAAATGTTTTTACAAAAAATGGCCGATTCTACAACTATTGACCTTTGAACTATTAGTCAAATATAATAATATTACTTTGAAAATTGTGGTCTTATGATTTTTTTTTTCTTTTTAAATTGTTTAAAACATGTGTGTTTCTATCCAGTCTAATGGCACATTTTGTACAAGAATGGCCGATAGTATGGTTATTGACCTTTAAACTATAGCATAGGTATACTAAATATAATATAATTGCATAACTATGAAATTATTTATACACAATAATAATTAGTAAAATTATAAAATTCACTGCCATCAAATATTATGTGTTATGATTTATATAGATTTAAAAAAAATTTGAACACGCAAGTTACATTTGTTGAAATTTGAAATTTGAAATTACCTGCCATCAATATGATGGAGTATGATTATAGATTTTTTTAAATGTGAACATGTCAGCTACATTTGGAAATTACCTGCCATCAATATGATGGATTATGATTATAGATTTAAAAAAGAATTTGAACACATCAGCTACATTTGGAAATTTGGAAATTACCTGCCATCAATATGATGGATTATGATTGTATAGAGGCCTACCTGCCATCAATATGATGGATTATGATTATAGATTTAAAAAAGAATTTGAACACGTACTAAGCTACATTTGAAAATAACCTGCCATCAATATGATGGATTATGATTGTATAGATTTAAAAGAAAATGTGAACACGTAAGCTACATTTGGAATGAACATGTTAAGGGCATCAGTTTAAGATCATTCATGCAAAGGTTTCCGTCATCTTTAGCGTTGTTACAGCGGCATAAAGCTGTACATGGTAGTTTTGACTTCTTGCACCTACATCTATTGGTTATGCATCGTGTCTTGCATCCACAATAAATCATCTCTAACGAAGCAGTAGGAATAGCTTCATTTTTCATAAGCACTGGTTGAAGTTTACCATTAGATAGCTCCCACCCAAAATCTGTTGGTGATGGCAAATGCTGGATTGGCGATACAGCTTTTTTTTCCAGACGAGTGCTTGGAAGTGTGCTCTTTTTATATGTTGGTGCACTGCATCGCTTGTTGGAGGTAATGCCTCTGGTTTTGTTTTTTTTAACATGGCATGCCTAACTTAAAACTGTCGATAAAGGGCACCACTAGACAAAGATGAACCAAAACACAGAGACCAATTCGTCGAATTATAGAAAGTGGTGAAATACCGCTGCCAAATTGCTGGTCAAACTTTTAGGCATTACAAGATAATAAAGCAGATCTGGCACGATTTCTATCAGAGGAGTTGATTCGTCAAGCTCCTATAGACAAAGAAATTGTCACAGCTGGTGGATTTATGAAAGAATCAGTTGTTAAATCATCAAAAGTCTACACGAATACGTTGTCTCTGGTCGCAGATCATGAAGAATCGGACACGAGACTTGTCATGCTGCCAATGTCCGATACGACACAGTAGTAGTTGCTTCTAGGAATACAGACGTACTAGTGATTCTAGTGTCTCACTACCAAAGAATGGTATCCAAATGGATGATGACAGGGACATCCAAAAAAAAAAGAAAGTATCTATAAAAGACATTTTTCAAGCCTTGCCCGAGGGTTATGCAAAAGCACTGATTCCATTCCACACTATTAGTGGATGCGATACTACCTCATATCCAGGGAAGAGTTAAATTACATTAATACATACATACAGTAATGTAACTCTTCCCTGTTCATATCTAAGTGGTCACTCAAAGGCATCGGCAAGTATTAAAAAAAATTATGAACTAATTAAAGACCTGGGAGAAAACCTATCAGTGACCAAGTTATTATGAAATCGGAAAGATTCATTTGCTACGTTTACGGTGTTTGTCAAGTTAAAAGTACCAATGAAGTTAGGCTTTAAAAAAAACCCAAAAAAACAGAGGCATTACCTCCAACAAGCGATGCAGTGCACCAACATATAAAAAGAGCACACTTCCAAGCACTCGTATGGTGGAAAAAAGCTGTATCGCCAATCCAGCATTTGTCATCACCAACAGATTTTGGGTGGGAGCTATCTAATGGTAAACTTCAACCAGTGCTTCTGAAAAATGAAGCTATTCCTACTGCTTCGTTAGAGATGATTTATTGTGGATGCAAGACACGATGCATAACCAATAGATGTAGGTGCAAGAAGTCAAAACTACCATGTACAGCTTTATGCCGCTGTAACAACGCTAAAGATGACGGAAACCTTTGCATGAATGATCTTAAACTGATGCCCTTAACATGTTCATTCCAAATGTAGCTTACGTGTTCACATTTTCTTTTAAATCTATACAATCATAATCCATCATATTGATGGCAGGTAATTTTCAAATGTAGCTTAGTACGTGTTCAAATTCTTTTTTAAATCTATAATCATAATCCATCATATTGATGGCAGGTAGGCCTCTATACAATCATAATCCATCATATTGATGGCAGGTAATTTCCAAATTTCCAAATGTAGCTGATGTGTTCAAATTCTTTTTTAAATCTATAATCATAATCCATCCTATTGATGGCAGGTAATTTTCAAATGTAGCTTACGTGTTCAAATTCTTTTTTAAATCTATAATCATAATCCATCATATTGATGGCAGGTAATTTCCAAATGTAGCTGACATGTTCACATTTAAAAAAATCTATAATCATACTCCATCATATTGATGGCAGGTAATTTCAAATTTCAAATTTCAACAAATGTAACTTGCGTGTTCAAATTTTTTTTAAATCTATATAAATCATAACACATAATATTTGATGGCAGTGAATTTTATAATTTTACTAATTATTATTGTGTATAAATAATTTCATAGTTATGCAATTATATTATATTTAGTATACAGTAGGCCTATATGCTATAGTTTAAAGGTCAATAACCATACTATCGGCCATTCTTGTACAAAATGTGCCATTAGACTGGATAGAAACACACATGTTTTAAACAATTTAAAAAGAAAAAAAAATTCATAAGACCACAATTTTCAAAGTTATATTATTATATTTGACTAATAGTTCAAAGGTCAATAGTTGTAGAATCGGCCATTTTTTGTAAAAACATTTCATTATAATAAATATGAATGTATAGTTTCTGAACAATTTGAGCCCTATTTCGTGTCTCTCCGATTATTGGTTACTGAGATACGATAAATCAAGGTCAAAGGTCAAAATGTCAGAAATAAGACTTGCATCCATTTTTTGAGAAAATGTGTCATTAAAGTGAATATAAAAACATATATTTAAAACATTTTGAGACCAAAATTAATTATCTGTGACTAGTGGTTCTCGAGATATAGGGTAATTATAAAAAATGGCCGCCATTTTTAATTATGCAAATTAAGGGCTTAGATGGCCGAATTTCGCTTGGGATCCGCCATATTCGTAATCAGCGAGGTCGAAATATCCTAAATCAAGTGGATCCCAGCTTCTACCCAAAAATGCTTCTTGATTCGTTTTCTAGGCCGTTTTTTGAGAAATGGAACCTGTCTATAATTTAAAGCATTCCCAGTACAAACTCATCCACTCCATGACGGTTTGGTAGTTGAAACCTCTCCAGTAATTTAAAGCATTCCCATTACAAACTCGTCCACTCCATGACGGTTTGGTAGTTGAAACCTCTCCAGTAATTTAAAGCATTCCCATTACAAACTCGTCCACTCCATGACGGTTTGGTAGTTGAAACCTCTCCAGTAATTTAAAGCATTCCCATTACAAACTCGTCCACTCCATGACGGTTTGGTAGTTGAAACCTCTCCAGTAATTTAAAGCATTCCCATTACAAACTCGTCCACTCCATGACGGTTTGGTAGTTGAAACCTCTCCAGTAATTTAAAGCATTCCCAGTACAAACTCGTCCACTCCATGACGGTTTGGTAGTTGAAACCTCTCCAGTAATTTAAAGCATTCTCATTACAAACTCGTCCACTCCATGACGGTTTGGTAGTTGAAACCTCTCCAGTAATTTAAAGCATTCCCAGTACAAACTCGTCCACTCCATGACGGTTTGGTAGTTGAAACCTCTCCAGTAATTTAAAGCATTCCCATTACAAACTCGTCCACTCCATGACGGTTTGGTAGTTGAAACCTCTCCAGTAATTTAAAGCATTCCCAGTACAAACTCATCCACTCCATGACGGTTTGGTAGTTGAAACCTCTCCAGTAATTTAAAGCATTCCCATTACAAACTAGTCCAATCCATGACGGTTTGGTAGTTGAAACCTCTCCAGTAATTTAAGGCATTCCCAGTACAAACTCATCCACTCCAAGACGGTTTGGTAGTTGAAACCTCTCCAGTAATTTATAGCATTCCCATTACAAACTCGTCCACTCCATGACGGTTTGGTAGTTGAAACCTCTCCAGTAATTTAAAGCATTCCCAGTACAAACTCATCCACTCCATGACGGTTTGGTAGTTGAAACCTCTCCAGTAATTTAAAGCATTCCCATTACAAACTCGTCCACTCCATGACGGTTTGGTAGTTGAAACCTCTCCAGTAATTTAAAGCATTCCCAGTACAAACTCATCCACTCCATGACGGTTTGGTAGTTGAAACCTCTCCAGTAATTTAAAGCATTCCCATTACAAACTCGTCCACTTCATGACGGTTTGGTAGTTGAAACCTCTCCAGTAATTTAAAGCATTCCCAGTACAAACTCATCCACTCCATGACGGTTTGGTAGTTGAAACCTCTCCAGTAATTTAAAGCATTCCCATTACAAACTCGTCCACTCCATGACGGTTTGGTAGTTGAAACCTCTCCAGTAATTTAAAGCATTCCCAGTACAAACTCATCCACTCCATGACGGTTTGGTAGTTGAAACCTCTCCAGTAATTTAAAGCATTCCCAGTACAAACTCATCCACTCCATGACGGTTTGGTAGTTGAAACCTCTCCAGTAATTTAAAGCATTCCCATTACAAACTCGTCCACTCCATGACGGTTTGGTAGTTGAAACCTCTCCAGTAATTTAAAGCATTCCCAGTACAAACTCATCCACTCCATGACGGTTTGGTAGTTGAAACCTCTCCAGTAATTTAAAGCATTCCCATTACAAACTCGTCCACTCCATGACGGTTTGGTAGTTGAAACCTCTCCAGTAATTTAAAGCATTCCCATTACAAACTCGTCCACTCCATGACGGTTTGGTAGTTGAAACCTCTCCAGTAATTTAAAGCATTCCCATTACAAACTCGTCCACTCCATGACGGTTTGGTAGTTGAAACCTCTCCAGTAATTTAAAGCATTCCCAGTACAAACTCATCCACTCCATGACGGTTTGGTAGTTGAAAACATTCCCAGTATAATTCCGGTTTTTATTCCTCATTAATGAAACGAACCCCGAACACCTTCCCGGTACAATTGCGGTCATTATGCGTGCAATAGCAATGAACAAACATCCAACAAAATGTTGGGAGAAAAGTGGGGCATTTAGATTAAGATGGCCGATAGTATTCAATTTGTGAATGTGTGCAGTAGGAAAAATGTGTATAACCATCAAAAGTATCTTATAATATTATTATCAAAGAGTAATATCCTTCTATTGTGAGAACCAGTAATAATCTAATTGATCATCTGCTGCTGAAACGTTCGATTTTATTGTACAAATTTAATTTCATGAATAATTTAAGGTAATCTATTGTAGAATATTCGATATTATTCCATTTCTATGATCGTGAATAAAATAAACTAATTTCTACAGGAAGAAAATCGATTCAAAGTTCTTTACTTATTTCAACACCTTCAATAATAACATAAACAACAATGTTTTTCCTTCAAGTTTTTTTAGTATTAATATTTATAATGTGATTGAGACATGCCATTAAATACTGTACAGATATTGCCGGCTTATAGATTATTATAACATTCGAGATTCTCCTAGCGAATTTTATTTCTCGAAGGATTATTTATATATTTTTTTATTTATAGGCTAGTAATGAGAAAAGCATTACTAAGGAAAATCTCAATGTTATAATCGACGATAAAAGGCAATATCTGTTATAATATTATCTATCCTGGAATTGGTGAGATTTGAATGAAATAATATGAAAGAAAAATATTACACAGCAGTATATATCGGCAGTCAACGTCATTTCAGCAGTCAACAGTCAACAGTCATTTCAGCAGTCAACAGTCAACAGTCATTTCAGCAGTCAACAGTCAACGTCATTTCAGCAGTCAACAGTCAACAGTCATTTCAGCAGTCAACAGTCAACCTCATTTCAGCAGTCAACAGTCAACAGTCATTTCAGCAGTCAACAGTCAACGTCATTTCAGCAGTCAACAGTCAACAGTCATTTCAGCAGTCAACATAGCAGAAAATGTATTGTTACACCATACGGCCTCTGAAAAGCTAAATATTAACCTTTGTGACCAGGTTATATAAATACACAAGGCTAAATTTTGCTCAAATTTTTCATTGGAATGAATATAAATGCAACAACAAAACCAAATATCCCCCAAAGAGAACAAGAACAGTGCCAATCACAATGCTCCCAGTCATTCATTCATTTATTCAATAGTATGTAGGCCACTGGCCCAAGTACAATAATAGAAAATAACACATACTAATAACATTATAATTTAATTTTTCTTTTTTTATATGCGAAAAATCAGTCATTTAAAAAAATTTTTATCAGATCATTCAATCTTCAAATCTTCAATCACAAAGGACAAAGAATCATAATAATACAATTCTATACAACTGAAAGTGCCGTGCCCTCATCGTATAGCAAGAATTTATCTGAAGTTATAGACCAGTCTCTCAGATAAAACGGATAATTAATTGTTGTATCTCTCGAGAGGGCGCAAACGCTTCATTTGGTGGTCTGTTGAATGCAAGTATCGTAACCAGTAGGTCCACTAATTTCAGACAAAATAATGTGGGTAACTCCAAATAAGAGAAGAAGACATTTGAAAATCTGACGTTTGGATTTTTGAGATGAGCATGTCTCGAATCGAAACGTCAAAATGTGTTCTGTCTCTAGAATTTAATTAGTAAATTAATTAATAATCTTCCGTAAATGTTATCATTTTGTCTTCACCCTCAAATCCATTGGCATCAATGAGTTTATACTGTCTATTTCTTCATCACACAAGTCGCGTACCCCTGTACTAAACTATGTTTGAAAGGTATAATTGAAATTTAACATTTTGAATGATATTAATAAATATCGTCAAGTAAATAACAGATTCATTAATATTGCTATATTAACATACAAAATACAAAATCATTTGTTTGTTTTTTTATAGATTAAATTATTTATTTTTGTAGGCCTAATTACTTAAATACAATAATTTGAATGTGATGTATTCTGAAAAGAAAACCAGAAATCACAGTTCATCGTACATTAGTGGCCCTACTGTGAATTTGTCGAAAATTAATCTGACTAGCGTACTATGTAAATGATTTTTTACAGTACTTGGCCAATGTGTAATAATGTGACTTAATGTAGTAGGCCTAACAATATTAATTTGGTGTATACGGACTTTTAAAAACATAAGGTGAGATAGTAGACTAGTCAATCTAGCATTTTGAGTGAAACAAATTGCAAACAGAGATTTTTTTTTTTTAATGGTTACATATGATAAGGTAATTATTTTTTGAGCATCACACCTCTGACACTCATCCCGAAGGTATGCAAATTAGGGTGAAATTACAGGGTTACCATATCTTAAAAACTACTAATCGTAGAGAGTTCATTTTTTGCACAGTCTGGTTCAGAATATATATATTTATATTTGCTCTAATGAGACATTTTACATAAAAATGTCCGAAAGTACCAAATTTTGACCCTTGACCCCATTTCTCAATATTTACATAAATATGTGATTAAAATGTCTGTAGAGACTTTATTTTGGACTCAATGACTTGGATATTGTTTTTCAATACCCACCATAGAACTGTATTATAATTCCTAAAATCACAACTTCGTCACGCACCTCGAAAGTATGCAAATTAGTAGTACAAGTAATATTAAATATGCAAATTAGGGAGTGAAATTACACCGTTGCCATATCTCGAAAACCGCTAATGCTAGAGTGTTGATTTTTTTCACTAAAATATTTAAAATGTATATATTTATATTTGCTGTAATGAGACATTTTACAAAAAAATGCCCGGAACTATAACATTTGACCCTCGACCCCATTTCTCAATATTGCATATATAATGAAAACTAAAATGTCTGTAGAGACTTTGTTTTGCCCTCAAATGACTCGGATACAGGTTTCTAATAGCCAACATAGGAATGTTTAGTAAATCTCAAAATCACACCTGTATCACTCACCTTCAAAGTATGCAAATTATTAGTACAAGTTACATGAAATATGCAAATTAGGGGGTGAAATTACAGGTTCCTATATGTATCGAAAACCGCTAAGGTAGAGAGTTGATTTTTTCAAAAACTTGTTCAGAATGTACATATTTATATTTGCTCTAATGAAACATTTTACGAAAAAATGACTGGAAATACAACAATTGACCCTTGACCCTATTTATCAATGTTTGCATACATAATGCGACTAAAATGTCTGTAGATAATTTTTTTGGACTCAAATGACTCGGATACAGTTTTCCTATTGTCAGCATAGGACCTCTTTGTAATTCCCAAAATCACATCTTTGTCACATACCTTGAAAGTATGCAAATTATTAGTACAAGTTACACGAAATATGCAAATGAGGGGTGAAATTACAGTCTTCCCATATCTCGAAAACCATTAATGCTAGAGAGTTGATTTGAATTCAGAGTTGATTCAGAATGTACATATTTATATTCGCTGTAATGAAACATTTTATGCAAAAATTGTCTTGATTGAATTATGACATTTGACCCTTGACCCTATTTCTCAATATTTTCATATAATTCAACTAAAATATCTGTACAGACTGTTTTGGCCTCAAATGACTCAGATACAGGTTTTCTATAGCCAGCATAGAACTGTAGTAATTCTCAAAATCACACCTTTGTTAATTTCCTAGAAAATATGAAAATTAGTAGTACAAGAGGTGAAAGTTGCCATATCTCTATCGGTCATTAGCGTTTTTCGAGATACATAAGGCTGTAATTTGCATATTTCATATAACTTGTACTAATAATTTGCATACTTTCGAGTTGCTTGACTTTTGGAATTACTAAACGATCCTATACTGGCTATATAAAACCTGTATCCAAGTCATTTGAGGCCAAAACAAAGTATGTACATACATTTTAGTTGCATTATATGCAAATATTGAGAAATAGGTTCGAGGGTCAAATGTCATACTTTCGATAAATTTTTTTTTCAATAATGACCCAGATACAGGTTTTTTATAGCCAGCATAGAACTGTTTAGTAATTCTCAAAATCACACCTCTGTTACTTCGCAAATCAGTAGTACAAGAAAGTTTCCATATCTCTCTCTCTCGGTCATTAGCGTTTTCGAGATACATAAGGCAATTCACTGTAATTTGCATATTTCATATAGCTTGTACTACTAATTTGCATACTTTCGAGGTGCTTGACTTATACTGGCTATATAAAACCTGTATCCGAGTCATTTGAGGCCAAAACAAAGTCTGTACATACATTTTAGTTGCATTATATGCAAATATTGAGAAATAATAATAATAATATCCTGGATTTATATAGCGCCTAATGTTGTGTAACCGCTGTACATAAACTAATACGAAAAAAGGGAATTCCAACCATGCCAAAACGAAGGCGTGATTTTGGGAATTACAAAGCGGTCCTATGCTGACTATAGGAAACATGTATCCGAGTTATTTGAGTCCAAAACAAAGTCTCTACAGACATTTTAGTCGCATTATGTATGCAAACATTAATAAATGGGGTTGAGGGTCAATTGTTGTATTTCCGGTCATTTTTTCGTAAAATGTTTCATTAGAGTAAATATAAATATGTACATTCTGAACAAGTTATTGAAAAAATCAACTCTCTAGCCTTAGTGGTTTTCGATATATAGGAACCTTTAATTTCACCCTCTAATTTGCATATTTCATGTAACTTGTACTAATAATTTGCATACTTTGGAGGTGAGTGATACAGGTGTGATTTTGAGATCTACTAAACAGTCCTATGTTGGCTATTAGAAACCTGTATCGGAGTCATTTGAGGGCAAAACAAAGTCTCTACAGACATTTTAGTTTCATTTATATATGCAATATTGAGAAATGGGGTCGAGGGTCAAATGTCATACTTCCGGTCAATTTTTTGTAAAATTTTTCATTGGAGCAAATAGAAATATGTACATTTTGAATACGGCTGTGAAAAAATCAGCTCTCTAGCATTAGTGGTTTTCGAGATATAGGACAACTGTAATTTTTTCCCCTTATTTGCATATTTTATTTAAATTGTACTACTAATTTGCATACTTTCGAGGTGTGTGACAAAGGTGTGATTTTGGGAATTACAAAGTGATCCTATGCTGGCTATTAGGAACCTATGTCTGGGTCATTTGAGGGCAAAATAAAGTCTCTACAGACATTTTAGTCACATTGTATATGCAAACATTGAGAAATGGGGTCGAAGGTCAAATGTTGTACTTCTGGTCATTTTTTCGTAAAATGTTTCATTAGAGTAAATATAAATATATACATTTTGAATAGATCAGTGAAAAAATCAACTCTCTCGGACTAGTAGTTTTTGAGATATGGTAACCTTGTAATTTCACCCTAATTTGCATATTTAAGCTAATTTGCATATCATCGGGATGAGTGACAGAGGTGTGATACTCAAATTTTGATCTCCTCATCATATATGACCATTTAAAAAAGAAAAATCTCTGTTTGCAATTTGTTTCACTTTGGGCTGTTTTTTTTGCTAGATTGACTAGCCTATAGGTATAGGGCATTTAAACCATTATGCTGCAATATACATCCGTAGTTGAAAAATATATACTTTTGTTATAACAAGGCCTATACTGGTGTATCTACGTATGGACAGTATTATATATTGTTTTCACAGTAGTTTTCCCCTGTATATTTATCTTTTTTACTAACATTATTGTGTCGGGCTTTTGCTATTAGGTCTGGTTATTTTCATGCTTTTAAATATAATCAATTTTCATTTAAAAGATTTAACTTAGCCTATATAGGTTTACTTTTATTCTGTATTGTTGTTTTTTTCTAGAAAGTGATTATAACAACAACAACGTAACATAAATCGTGTTTTTATAATTTGTGTCATAAAAATGGAAAACGAAGAAGCAATGTTGTTTTTATAGGAACAGATTCTGTTTATTCATTACAAGAGAATAGCGTGACCTGTCGATCAATATGAGTAGATTCAAAGGCAAATGACAATGCTGTGGGTATCAGTGTCTGGATCTCAATAGAGATACAAAATGAAATAAGCGCAAAACTAAATCAAAACGATCAAGTAAAACAGCCAGAAAAATTAGCAGAGCTTTCGGGCACTGAACTAGCCCTTCGTCAGTGGAAGTGAGAGTACTTGTGACAAAATTGAGAATATAAAGCAGAAGCGTCCTGCCTCGCTTGCAGTCTCAATCACAATATTATAGTTTACTGCAATTAACTTTTATACAATGTTCCATAGTCGTTTTCAATTGATTTAATCTCTGGCCGTCCAATATCCACTGTATTATTTCTTCTACAGATAGCCTACCATCTCTGACTTGTAGGCTACCCTTTCCAAAAATACCGCGCATATAGCGCTCCCTTCTGATTCGTCCACTTGACTCATTTGCATGTGACCCTTGGTTATTATCGTGACACCTGGCTATCGTAACACGTAACAGTAGTCAAGTCAAATCTTTATTCATAAAAAACATAATCAACAATTTACAGTAAAAATCTAAAGCTAAAACAAATATTATAAATAGAAGAAATTATATAGATACACATTTTTGTTCAGCAAAGATATATAGTACAAAGTAATGTTATTCAGCAAAGATATATAGTACAAAGTAATGTTATTCAACAAAGATATATAGTACAAAGTAATGTTATTCAACAAAGATATATACAGTAGTACAAAGTAATGTTATTCAGCAAAGATATATAGTACAAAGTAATATTATTCAGCAAAGATATATAGTACAAAGTAATGTTATTCAGCAAAGATATATAGTACAAAGTAATGTTATTCAACAAAGATATATAGTACAAAGTAATGTTATTCAGCAAAGATATATAGTACAAAGTAATGTTATTCAGCAAAGATATATAGTACAAAGTAATGTTATTCAACAAAGATATATAGTACAAAGTAATGTTATTCAGCAAAGATATATAGTACAAAGTAATGTTATTCAGCAAAGATATATAGTACAAAGTAATGTTATTCAGCAAAGATATATAGTACAAAGTAATGTTATTCAGCAAAGATATATAGTACAAAGTAATGTTATTCAAGCTGCAGGTACAAACATTATTCTTTTTAAATCACATTCACCGAGCATCAGCGTGTCTGAGGTTATTTATGTATCTTGTCACGAACATTATTTTATTTATAGATCATTGTATTAACAATCCCGAGTGTAAAACAATCTTTTAAATGACTAGTCCCTGGAATTCTGGTTTAACGTATATCCAATGGATACAAACTTACTGGACAATCATAGAAAACATTCTATATCTGATACAGAAATTGCCATTTGTGAAACATGGCAAACTATCTTTACTAAAAGAAGACAAAACGCAATGGTAAAATAATGAATAATTCGTGTAAAGTAGACTAGTTTAAGAAATACAGACGGATTGAGTGTTTACTTTGAACAACTGGCCAAACGGCGGTAATTATCTTCTATTGACAATTTCATTGGGAACAGATTCTATTGTGTGGAACTATTAGTAATTACCAGAAAACGTACGGTAAATCTAAATCTAATAAGTATTGTAATGACAAACAATGGATTGTGATACAATAAATCAACTTTTGTAATTTATTGTAAATTGAACACTGTTGAAGGAAATTCGATGTTACATGATCGAAATCTAATAATAAACAATTATTTCGTATTTTCGTTTAGAATGAAAATCAGGTAAAATTGAAAGCTGCACGTAGGCAACCAGCATTCCGTCGCTATTTCATAACGTTGGTTTTTGAAAAATAAATATTACGTTGAGATGAGTTGAAAACAAATGAATAATTCATTATATCTACTGTATTAAAAATCAATAGTTTGGAATTTAGAAATAGTTTTTGTCGAAGCCTCGCTATAAGTACATACACGATTTATCTATAGAAAATATATATTTTTAATAAAAACTAAATCATTTTTTTTTCGTTTCAGAAGTGTATCGTCCAATAAGAAACTTAGAAATAATTGTGTTAACGTGTTCAGTGTGGTGGATAGAAAAAAAAACCGAATAAAGTTTATTACTATACATTTCCACCTAACCGTAAGCATATAAACTAACATATAGTTGATATTTAAGAAACTATATACATACATCTCCGGAATAGAAATTACAAGATGGAATACATCGAAACTGCTATAAAGAAAGCAAAAGATATTCCTCGATGTCAAACACTGACGTACAAACCACGTCAGCCAAATTCGACCAGAACGCCATTGGTCACAACCTAGGTCACCCTAGGTTACCTCCATTACGGGCCATCAGCATCATTATTCAACAACGTTTACAGATTATTCAGATACATTTTAGGTCGTATGTTAAAACACTTATTATGAAACATATTAAATTTGTTTTTCACAAAAAAGCATGTACTGAAATAATAATTTGTTAGCCATATGAGAATAACTCCGCCGTCACTTAAAATGTTAATATATTGATGAAAGACAAGGCATTTCTATTTTAAAAAAGAGGTACTAATCAAATGCTCGTATTTAATAACTGTTGAATTAATTGTATTTATTTTTTGCCATTGTCTGTAATGAGATTCAGTAATAAATGAACAAATTCCTTTCAACTTCAGTGTGCAATCCATTAAAACAATATTCAAACAAATTTAGATGTTGTTATTAAAAAGGGATAATAATAATAAGAGCCACTTGGAAGAAATTACAAAAAGAAACTTCTTTATGATTACTTGATCTTATTTCATACACACATATATATATATATATATATATATATATATATATATATATATATATATATATATATATATATATATATATATATTATTATAAACATATATTTATGAGGTATTTTGTTACCTATAACAAAACGTACATTATACTGATAGAACAAATTACAATAGCCTTGGCAATTTCGTTCAGTTGCCTACAATGATATTACATGATATTTAATATTGATCGTTACATTACTTTATTTGATTATACTATACAACAGTATATTTTTGTCAAAAGGTCTCAAGACATCACTTCTCAGTTACAATTTGCAGGCCACATTCATATTATTCTTTATATTTTAAATTTCATCTTACTCTTTTATAATTAATATGCGTACATGTTGACGCAACGAGATATCTTGTCAACAACGGCAACTTGTCGAATGACGTCAGGTATTATTGCCAAACCACAAGGTTGTTTTAATTCGTCTTCCTTGGTGTCAACACGTGATACAAATGACCCATCTCTATTAAACAATTGCAACTTGTTATTGCTACTGACTAATATTCTGTCTTCGTGATCACAAGCAATACCCCTAGGGGCTTTGAATTCCCCATCGCCCATACCAGGTTTCCCAATTGTACGAATAAAATCACCATCTGACGTAAATACCTGCACTCGGTTATTTTCATTATCCGTCACATATAGTTCATCATGTGAATTGATTGCGATAAAACAAGGGTGCTTAAACTGTCCTTCTCCATTTCCTTCAGTACCAAACGCCATTATAAACTGTCCTTCTGAACCTAGCTTTCTAACACAATTAGCCTCATAGTCAACAACGAAAGTATAACGTTCTGAACAAGCAACTCCAACTGGCCATTTAAGAGTTTTTGAACCATCGTAAGATTCCCATACTCTTCCATTAAAATCACACACTTGTACGTGTTTCTTAAGAACATCTGTGAAAACAACATCGGGACCTTTAATTGACGATGGTCTGGTCGAGGATATCTTAGGTCGATTCGCCAAACATCGGACCCCCTTTGCCGATGATATTGGGATGGATTTTACGTAGGTTCCTTCCAAAGTGAACACATGTAAACGTGAAAGTCTATTGGCTACTACAATGTATTGCTTTTCATTAAATGTAAACACTTTTAAATCGTATGGTTCACCAAGTTGAAATTCTGAATGAGTAAATGTTCGAAACATTCTTGTCGGTGGCCGAATGTTTAGTTTTAATGTCCCTTCTTTTATTGGTTGATCAAACATATACACATTTAAATCTTGTTCTCCATAAGTATCTGTATTTATTTGTATGGAATATGTTCCATCTTTGTTGTCGATAACTTTTAATTCTTCAATTTCTCCATCACCCGAGTTAGTAAGATCTGCAGAAACCACTGCACTACCATCATTAACTTGGCAACCTTCATAATCACGCGACTGAAGCGTCAGAGATATGTCTTTCTCGGCGATGAGATCAACGGTTTCAACATCTGTGACGCTTGATTGAAATGCAACAGCCGAGGTCGTACACACGTTACCAATAGAACCATCTTCAATCTTTGATAGAGGAGTGTTTTTAAATCTAAGCATGTAGTTTTCTTCTGGATAGTAACGACAAGACGGGTCTGTCATAAGTTCATTTACGGTGGTTATAACGCTTTTCAATGAGGCTAGTTTAGCACTGCAATCATCAGATATTCTTGACCTAGTAGCTACTTCCCATGCCCGGCTCACGTCTTTCTTTTTATTTGATAGTAATGTACGTTGATCGTCTAGTACTTCTCGCTTTCTTTGGAACGTAGTATCAATGTCTTTGTTGCATTCTTTCTTCTTTGATTCTAGTTCTCTTGTGAGCTTCATGATGTGTTTGTCAATATCCCTTTCAGTTTCTGCTTTTTCATCTTCCAATTGCCGAAGTACATTATTGATATCTTGCACTGCATCGTCGACGTGTCTTGCAAAGTTTGTACGTTTTCCCATCAGTTCCACTAACTCCTGTTTGTATTCTTCAGTGACGACTTCGATATCAACATATTTATGTATTGGTCGCCTATGGTCTTCCTTTACGCAGTTTCTGCAGATGGGGATATCACAACTTCGACAATAAAGATCGAGTTTTGATCCAGTGTGCTCTTCACAAAACCCAGGATGTAGAATATCTTGACTGTCTTGAATTTTAAGACCATCCATTATTTTTGACTAAAAAGAATTTAAAAGAGCAGGCTAATTATAATGTATTACTGTATGCATTGTCATGTTAATTGAAAGAATTATCTAATATATAGGCTATTATCCAATTTTCTAAGTTATCTATTTATAAGACTTCGATTACATCAATGTTATCATTATTATTATTGAATTCTATTAACAATAATTATTTTATTTTAATAGTGCTAATTTGGAACTAATGATCACTAACACATCAATAAATAATTGTTGAAAAAACTGAAAATATTTATTTTCATGCTGTTCCTTACTTAAACTGAGCACATGAATGTTATAACCGTTTTAATGTTCATGATTTTAAAGAAGAAAGAGAGGCCCTATTTAGCTTGTGTCGGGTGACTGAAGATGATCCCAAATTTAGTATACGCATTTCTGATGTACATAACGAATTCATGAAACTCAATTTATCGAAGGCTGCTGGGCCGGATAGAATCCCACCACGATTACTTCTGCTCTACTCATCTTGGTGATGGTGATGGTATATTTACATTTATTTTCAATTTGTGTCTTTCTTGTCATGCGTTCCCGGACATTTGGAAACTTTCATGTATAATACCGGTACCTAAGAAACCTAGGATTAATAGCATGAATGATTTGAGACCCGTTGCACTCACGTCTGTCGTCATAAATTATGGAACCTTGTGCTGAAAAAGTGTTAGACCAGTTGCAATTTGCTTACCGATCACTCTGTAGTACCAGTGATGCGATACTTTTTAAATTACATAAATTATATTCACATCTTGATAATGTAAAGAAAGGCCACTCGGCACGTATTATGTATTTTGATTTTCAGTCTGCGTTTAATACCATACAACCCCATATCCTGGCAGACAAAATGTTGAATATGGAGTTTCCCCGTCCGATTGTTCGTTTAGTCTTAAATTTCATTTGTGATAGAAAACAATTTGTTAATAATAATGGTGTTAAGTCAGAAATTGTAACCTCTGACAATGGTGTTTTGTCAACGCATCTAAATTATATTCCTTGTATACAGCCGATTACAGATCTTTAAATGATGAGCTTTGCCCCGTTGTTAAATTCGCTGGTGATACTAGTATTACTGGTCTCATAGTTTCAAACAATGATGAAAATTATCGTAGCGAAATACAAAGATTTGTTAAATTTTGTGACGATAATTATATCCAGATAAATGCATCAAAAACAAAGAAGATGGTCATTGATTTTAGGACTAAACATAAATTTAATTTTCAACCAATCACTATCAAAGGTAAAGAAATTGAAATTGTTGACCAGTACAAGTATCTAGGAATTGTTTTCAATGATAAACTAAGTTGGGGAGACCATAATTATAGACTTCATAAGCAAAAAATTAAATCCCACAATGTATTGTAGGAGAACTTTATCTAAATTTAACTCCGGTAATCTAATCTTTCGTTCTATAGATCCGTAATATGTAGTGTTTGGACGTACTGCCTCTCCTGTTTGGCTGGTAATGCTACCGGAGGGAATAAAGGACGCCTTGAAACTTTCATCCGTCGGGCTTGTAAAATGATTGGTCTGGAACTGCCTTCCATTACCGTTGTGCACCAAGAACACCTCCAGAAAGATTTCGAACGCATTGAGTCGGATGCCTCTCATCTTCTCCACAAAGTAATCATAGACCAACCTTATCCAAGTGGTATATTGAGGTTCCTCAGTAAACAAATCGATATGCCAAATCCTTTATCCCCTCCGGTATGATCCAGTACAACAGGAAGTCAAGAAGATAATAACTTAACTTATTTTTTATTTGTTAGATGTTTTTATATGAATGGTTGTTCTATCCTATAATTGTATTTTTTGTGTTTTCTTTGTTTTTTTATGACGAGCAATGAATTTCCTTTTTGAGGATCAATAATCTTATCTTATCTTATGATAAATACACAAACTCATGCCAAAACTTAAGAATGATTGTGGTTTTACAACTCATACCGATCTGGGATCGATCAAGATAGACGAAGAACAAGATAATCTGTTACTTCATTAAGCATAATATAGGTGTATCAGTTATTCAAGTGTACCTTTCGTATCATATGTTTCACTCCCACCAAGAATTGTGTTATCGATTTTAGTGAATATCGAATTTCACAAAAGTCAATGCGTTTTATATCAGTCTGAACGTTTAAACTAAATATTTCAATTTCAAACCAAATTCATTTAATTATATTTTGTAGTCTTTCTCTAAAGCACGCAATATTAAAACAAATCAATAATCTAAAACAGCAGTGAAACTAATTATGAATAAAAAAAAGATCAACTTACATTAAGGACACAAATTTGAAATTGAATACTATCTTCTTTCGTAGCTGGTTGGAATTTGTTTTCGGAATACTTTCACATACGAACACAATTCAGATCATCACAATGGTTGAAACACAAATATAATATTAGTATTGCACTGTAGCTTTTTATTCTATTACCTTTCAGGTTTCAATTCCAGAAACGATTTGATATTTGAAAGAATTATCAAAGAACACGTAATGATATAATTCATTAATAATTAATAAGTATACGCTTGGTATTGACTGCATTGTCTCTGCGTTAGTGACTGTCAATACTTAATAACAAGTCGATTTTTAGTCATTTGTACAATAACATTGTTAAAACTAAAAATACTAATGTACTTTTTTAATTATTAGAATTCGACCTAAATAAATATTGATTACTGTACAATAGCTGTGTTCAAGTTGATACCTTTTACGATTATTAAAAATAAAGCAATTACATTTCCTGTCAAGGTTGATATGAGAAAATAACGTGTGAATTTCTAAGCTATTTAGAGGTAGGCTCATATCATAATTTGTCATTTTTAGCACACCATATCAAAGACCCTAACCCAAATTGTCACATGTTTTTACTCTAATCTGAACCTATTGAATAAATTAAAGAAAGAACTGTTCCTATTTTATTTTGTCAATGAGAGATCAGCGTCTTGTTAGATTTCCTTGATAAGAGATGTGCTACTGAAGTGGTTTTGTAATTACTTTAAATGGTATGAGAATTATTATTATTGGTATTTCTTCCGAACTACCGCGATAAAAGAATAATTATTAGGAATTAGGATGACTATAACGAGGCATTTATTAAAAAGGCAAACTGCCTTAAAATGTAAATGTGACATGTTTCGAGAAACTATTCTCATCATCAGAATAGTAAACAACGCCTAGAGTGCTTATATACCAATAGGACATGTAATGTGTATGTAAATGAGTAAGTAATTAGCATAATAAAACAACAAGGAATGTAGACTACAAACAATCATATGGCCTAAGTAAACTAGAGATCTAGGTTCAATAGAAAAAGAATCCAGTCAGCCATTTTCTGTAACTGAAAGTAATAATGAACAAATAATGGTCTAGGTTCTTGACGGCATTTTGACTTAATATTGGTAAAAATAGAGAGACGAGACAAACATCGAAACGTCAATAATCTTTATTGATCCACTTGAAATATTGTTTAATTTTTTCTACTTTGTTTGTCTTTTGTCTTCCCATTTTATAACACTATATGATAAATTTTTATGCACAAAAAAAAAATTCATTTACTAATACACTTAGGCCTAAAACTGTAAAAAAAGAAATACATTGAAATTATTTATTGTATATATGTTGATTACAACTTCCTGGTAGGCTATATAAAAAAGTCATAGAAGTTATTGAACATTATGATAAGACAATACCGCCTTCTTAAGATATCTGAAACTAATCATTATCATCTTGGTATTTCAGCTGAAATTTCAATACTGTACATTTTGTAGTAATTATTCCTAAATTCATGATCATCATGTATCATAACAATTCATATGAACAAAAGAAAAAAACTGTATTATGTTATTTGATATCGTTTAAAATTTTGCCAAAAAGAAAAAAAAGAATCTTTAAATTCCCATTCTAATGATATTTCACTTGAGATATTTCACTTAAGAGATTTTCCGATCGTGGTATACACTGTCTAATGGATGTCCTCTTGAAAAATACCTGCACACAATAATACGAGGCTTCGATAATTGTTTTTAATAGCTGAAAACCGGTTGAACAGCTCGAGTACAGTACCATAATGTTGAAGACCGATGCTATTTTTGATTTTGACTATTTGATTTAATATACGTTTATTCAAATGTATTGATTTGCGATAAATGGAACATTCCAATCTCTCATGCTCCCGGTTTGTAGCTAAATTTATGAGCCCTTGGTTTAACACAAATAGGTAGATTTATGGGGCCTTGAAGAATAAACTTAAAACTGAGATTTGCTTTGACAATATTGTAAATACGTATTAACCATTTTTGGTCGCCATTTGAATCGAAATTTTCTTACTGTGAATGTGGTTACTGTTAGATATATAAACACATATACAAAGAACATTTATTACCGTGACTGTGGGTAGACTCTACTGCTGGATATATAAATACATAATATACACATAAAAACGTTATTACTGACAGTTGCTTCCCAAAGTTTGTATCAATTAATAATTATAAAAAATATAAACGTCGTAGAGGTGTATCGTTACATGTACTTTACTATTTCAATCGAGTATAACAGGGACATTTAAACAAAAGTTTTGAATCGTAAATGTTTTACGGTGTTTATTGATATATATTATTGACATGAATATAAAACATTTAAAACAATATTGCGTTACTGAATGGATAAAGAATAATATTTAAAAATTGTTCGTCCCAGACAAGTTTCGCCTTCGGAAGTAGGTCTAATTCCCAGGGTGCTAATTTTAGTTGACAAGATTAATCATCGTGTCTATGTATTTGTTTCTGAAAATGACAATGTATTTATAGTCCTGCGGTACGTACTACATTTGAAATCGCCAGTTTTTTGACGCTGAAATCACTGTGTATTCGAGAACCATCTGTGGACACGACCTAGCTTCTGTTGTGAAATAAAAGCTTATTGAATACTGAATTGATATTGAAATGGAACTGATTTTGAGCAATATTGTATGTACATTATATTTATTAAAGAAATGTAGTAGTTTCTAGCAACGACATATTTTAGTTCTATGAATATAAATAGAATTGATTGGCACACTGCAAAATACACTGAATTTGTCAAACATCGTTTGTAATATTTTTCTTTTGTAGGCTTACGGGTAATTCAATGGTAGTTTATCAACGATTGAACCTGTAATGTAGCCTATTAGTAATAAAATTGTGCTTTGAGAAAAATAGCTCATTGTCTGGCTCAGTGTATACATATAATTACGATCAATAAGTGTATTTTATCGATTATATAAGATGTATTGTATACGCGTTATTATTCTATACACGCACATACTGTACAACAATAGCAACAACTTTAAGCTGATTATTTTGAATTGATGAAGTATTGTTGACAAAGAAATTAATACTAGCCACAGTCAACAGAATAGGCCTACACTTATTGTGTAATATTTTGACTATGCCTATATATAAGAACAATCCCTAATTTTATTACAAAAAAGTGCACCAGTGCCCGCAGTTTATTGCTTTTTTATACCCCTTTTTTCCATGAAGCAGAAACTGCCTTTTCTTCAAACAGCCTTGAGAAAATAGTACTTAACGGATCAGCAATTTCACTCTCGAGGATAAAAAACATAGATTTGAGAAAGCTTTATGAACCGACAAATCAGGAATCACTTCCTCAGTAACATCTTTAAACATGGCACATGACAAATTTTCTTTTAATAAATTTACTACCAAACAAAGAAGTTCTTCTTTAGAAAAGTCGTCGGTTATAATTTT
Source organism: Antedon mediterranea (assembly GCF_964355755.1). NCBI lineage: Eukaryota > Metazoa > Echinodermata > Crinoidea > Comatulida > Antedonidae > Antedon > Antedon mediterranea. The sequence goes on along the minus strand of NC_092672.1, from coordinate 14,338,219 downwards.
ACCCATTTCATCCTTAAGATTTGATATACCACAGCTGGGAATTAACATTCACTTTAGATTCTTTTGCTATTTTATTTTAAAAAATATTATGTATTTTTAATCAAGTTGACTGAATCGTTTCTATACCGAATACATATTTTCCAGCTACTAGCTAAATTTCTCCGCTTTGCCTTTATCTTTCTTTTTAATTGACTTTTCAATTTCTCCATTAAACCCTCGTCTAGAAATATGTTTATTACTTAATCACCTTGGAAAAAATTAAAACCAAAATCTCGTCCTCCTTGATGTTCCATCTGATCAATCTTGACCAAGGGTGAAGCCTGAACGATCTCAGAAATTGAATCAGTCTTAAAAAGTAATGGTGAAGTTATGCCTTTCTTCCTTGTGGTATCGAGTTGTTGACACCAAAACAAGTCATTTACTGTATCAAAAAAAATCATGACTATTATAGCCGCCTCAGAAGACACATTTGCCCAAATCCCAGTTAACTCCTATAATGAAATGATATAATCAGAAGATGACTCTGTTACCTTCTTGAGTAGAGAACAAAGTGCTTCATTAACTACTGGTTCTAGAATCATGGCTTTATGTACTTTCCACACATGTGACATTTGCCAAAATCCCAGTTAACTCTTATAATTAAATGATATAATCAGAAGAAATAACTCCTTAAAAACCACATCAAACAAAATCGTAATCTGATATTCACTTACGCGCAAAAATAGCAACTCCTTCAAGATCCTAAGTTTTCATAATAATTCAAATTCAGGTACCATATACTCAAACTTAGATAACTAAAATAAATGTTGTTTTGGAAAAACTTAAACCAAATCAATATTTTCCTGGAATACCCAAAATAAAAGTTCAGACTGACATAAAATCACAATTTGTGTATAAAAAAAAAAGATCCTTTCTTAATTGCATCAGGGACGAAAACAAGTTATTTTTCCTCTTTTAATAACCGAATCCTTTCCCTCTTTTCTTAATCTGTCATAAAGCTCCTCTTTAATTTGTTGTACTGTTCCCGCTCAAATTTAGTTCTATTTTAATTTTCGACCTCAAAGCATTTTGTTTAGACGACTCCTTCAAAAATATTACCTTTAATGGTATTCAACTTCCAAACTCTAAAAATGTTCTTATCTCAGAAGTCCAAACCAAAATATCCCTCACCTTAACTAGATCATCATTCTTTCTAACTTCAGTAACTATCACTATCGTCGACACTAAACAACATTAAAGTAGAAACGACGTTTATTTACTTTCAATGTTTCATTTTTCATTTTTAGTCGCGTGGACGCGACTCTATAGTTCACTATGTCGGTCGGTCTGTCTGTCGGTCTGTCGGTCTGTCTGTCGGTCCGGTATCACTATGCGTTTTATCGCTTTCTGACCTTATCTTGATATCAGTTTAATCTAGCTAAGTCAATTTTTCACAGTATATTCCTTATGGCCAGGAATCGATGTGGTTATGTTTTCACGGTGCGCAATAAAAAATTACGCGGTCTACGCACGATTTAACAAAATCACGTTTGTAATCATATCTTCACAACCATGAATCACAATTAAATAAAATTTGGTACTCATAAATTTCAGGGCATAAATCATCATATGGCAATACAATTACGTGCGTAGCGCACGCGTACGCGCGCTTAACATTTTCAAAATTTATTTTCCATGAAATAAGAGTACGTTTCAGGCAATTTTAAGCGTTTACAAAATTGCCATGAGTGCGCAGATTTATGCGCGCGCACTGCGCGTTAAATGTTATTGCGCACTCTTTTTGCCCGATTTCTGTTTTCTTGACTTACTTTTCAACTCGAAATTACGTTATACGAGCACAACAAAAGTGACAGGCTACGCACGTGTAAATTAAAAATATATAACTGTTTTTAAACATTTCATCATTTTTAAATGTAAGTAATTTCGGTCAGTTGGTAGGTTGGTCGGTCGGTCGGTAAACACTAAGCACGCGACTGTAGCCATCTATATGGCCTTGTTAATATACCTTTCCATTTCTGTTTATTATTTTGTATTGTATTGCTGTGGAGGAAAGTAAATGTCTTTTTGAATTTGAATGTCTCTCTCTTTTTTTTTCACCTTTTTTTATTTTTCCAAAATTGTACTTCGCATGGACGAGTTGATTCTATAATAATCCTTGATTGAATTAAAAACCATGAATCGTGTTGACTTGCTTTTAGTCCTCCTCATAATTACACTTTGTTTCAGTATAATCATTATTAGATTATGCATTATGTATAATTATTATTATGAATCTAAGGGTTGGTCAGTGTATAGTATATATAATGCATTCAACTGAACCAATACATTACGAAAGTGCTGATTACACAATTGTTTGGAACATTGATAACAAAACACTATTGACCTTATTAATTAAGTTATGTCCATTAAAAAAAAATACACAACAAAATTTGTATAACCATTTATTGATTTATTACTATCAATAATACACGACCATACAAATATATTTTGTGAGAAATAGATAATAGCTATGATGATTTCAAACTCTTTGATGACAAGACATAACGCGTTTATTATTTATATATTATTTTATTCTGTGCATGCTGGTGATATAAATTATATTTACACTAATGCCATTGTTGTTGTTAATTACATTGGTATTTTTGTTTCAAAGAACTAAGCTAAATAAATGGCAAATAAAAGTAAGCTTATTAAATTTAAAAAAATTAAACTTTACATATATAATAGGAGATGGTCTACAGAGGGTCCTTTAATAAATAGTGCATTATCAATTAGGCCTATAAAAATGATATCAACCATCAATGAAATGAATGGAACAATTATTTTAAATTATTACATAATTGTATAAACCCAAAGGCAAATAACTGAAAAAAATGACAATGCTGTGGGTATCAGTGGCTGGATCTCAATGGAGATACAAAAAAAAGAAGCGAAAAGCTAAATCAAAACGATAAAGTAAAACAGCCAGAAAAGTTAGCAGAGCTTTCGGGCTGCCTACTTGATATGCAGATGTCCTAACCATTAGACCACTGGGGCTTTCATGGTATTGTTCGAACTCGATTGGATAGCGACTCTTTAACATAAATTAGATATAAAAACAGATTTCAAAATATTTACAAAGTATGCTTTGTCACGACAATATTAAAAACTAAGAAATGTACAAAATTAAGTTTGAGAAAGAATTGTATTACATATATCATTTAGTGTGTTCCATGCCAGGTCAGACATATTTTACAATGTTTGTCGAAAATATTATTGGCTAATTCATATTTATCATGGGTTAATTGAATTGGCGTAATTTTGAATTACAGATTTTAAGATCGAGGAATGTGTGATATGATCTATTGTTGTTTAGTTCATCTTTAATGTTCATGAGTATTGGTTGTCTTACGTACTCACGTCGTTTGCATTCAAATACGAATAGATGTAAAATTGACAGTATATATTTTGGGTCTACGGTACGGTAAATGTGAATTAATTATAAATAACAAGTCATGCAGAAAATATTAATAATATCTAAACATACTTTTTTGGATGTGTGAGTTCATCTCACGTTTATATAAATTCTCATTTATGAATATATTGTATACATACATGTACATTTGTGACAATAAAAGTAAGTTTTTAAAGTAGTTAAAATACAGGTTAGAGTTCACTGTGCAAGTCCAAGATGCGATTTTGGCTTCGGAGTATGTGAGACACTTCATACCCGATGTCATCTTAGTACAACTACTACTTACAATTTGTATTTAAGATATAAAATATTGCAAATATAGAAAAATATATATATTGAACAAATGCAAATACATACAGATTATATTGAAATGCAATCAATTATATTGCATCACCAAACACATTAAATGATTCATGTATTTGAATAATTGTCCTCTTAAAAAGTATAACTGATGCCTAAAACAGAGTTTACGTTAAAACAACTTTATATACAGGATTTATGTTCATTATGATAAGGTAAGAAAATAAAAAGGCTACAGGAGTAGATAAAATTTTCCACAAATAAATTATAAATTAGTTTTGCATTAAGTTGTTTTTATGAAGCCAAAAGAAATCGGTGTTTTTTCCATGTTCACTATTTAAAATAATTTCTTTCCATGATTGTGGTATGGTTATAATGCTAGTATTGTATATTAGTTTAGATATGGCTAGAGTTTTAATTATAATATTTTTTGTTAAAGAACGTAAGATTTCTAAGATATTTTCTAAAGAAATAATCTTCCCAGTCCCAGTTTTTCTTTTCACATAATTTGTTATTGTATCTAACATAACAACTTTACAGGTTCCTTTGTCCATGTAATATTACATGGTTCAGACATATTATGTTTACTCCTATGTATCTATCTTATGTTCAATCTTAAACCTGATATTCTACAGAATCTAAACTAATAGTTAAATATTTTAACAAGCCTATTTCCCCAGTCTGCTACAACTACTCGCCTCCAATCTCCTGGAATGATGGCAATCCCTCTAGGATCACGTAAAGCATGACTTTCGTTATCAATCCTCCACTTATATGCACCAGTAGAACTAAACAGTTGCACTCTGTGCTCACTACTCACCAATATATTATTTTCTTTGTCAACGGCCACACCTTTGGGATATTCAAGTTGTCCCAATAGTTTACCATAAGAACCAAATCTAAATAAGGCGTTCCCGTTGCTATCAAATACGTGAATATAATGAGCCCATGTATCAGAAATGATAAAACGATTATTACTCGTACTGGTAGTAATAAACCAAGGTGAAATCGCGTCACCTGGTTTTGAATGAATGAAACGTTTAACGTATTGGCCCCCAGGTTTAAATTTCTGTATGCAATGACCTTCATAATCTACAACGTATACACATTTATCATGTCCTTCAGTGACACCTACTGGATCTTCCAACACATCAGCACCAAATCTCTTGATGACCTGGCCATTCTTATCGCATTTGAAAATCTCTCGGATCTGGTTATCCGTAACTATGAAGGTCTCATCGTTACTAACGATAATTCCTTGTAGATATTTAGCTCCGTTGACACCTAGAGTTTTCTTCAATTTACCATCTCGATCAAAGACATACACATTTGATGTTCGGTTTACAATAAATATTTCTCCCTTGTGTGAGACAGCAACCCCGAATGGTCCTTTCTCTTTGAACACTTCATGCGTAAACTTCAACACCAAATGATTAGCAGGTTTCACCTTTATTTTAAAGGGACTGTGTTTGATTGGAATACCAAACATATTGACACTCAAACTTGCTTCTCCAGCTTTCTCAGGTCGCATGTAAATAGAATATGTACCGTCATTATTATCTTTTGTTTCAAGTTTCATCTCCGTGTCTTGGTAAATTAGTTCCGCTTCTACATCAGCACCACCTTCGTTGACTTGCTCATCTATTGCATTTCTTGCTATTAGCTTCAAAATCTTTAGAGAACCTATTCTAACATCTTGGAAATCGGTACATGTCAGACAAGACGTGAATCCAACAGAAGATGTAGTTTCAATCTCACCAAGCATTGTTGAACAAATAATCTCTCCGAGTTCATTATTTTCTTCGAAATAAATTCTACAGTTTTCTTCTGGTCGCAGTTGAAGTTCCCTTGAGAGTGCCTCCTTCATCTTTCTATAACAATTATTGGCATCTCCAAACGCTGTTTTGTGGTCATCATACCATTTAACTCTTTGTACAAAATGTATAGCACTGACTGCTTCACTTCGAGCTGCCAATAATCTAGCTCTTTGATCTGATAAAACATCTCTTTTGTTTTTGAATTTTTGTTCAAGATCCTCAATTAGCTCCTGTCGTTTTTCCTTTAGAAATAATTCAGATTTTTTATATTGCTTGTCTACGTCATTTGCACATGTTAGTCTAGAAGACTCCAATCGAAGTAAAGTGTTTCCAATGTTTGTTACAGATGAATCAAAATCTTCAACAAGCTTAGCTTTCATTGGCAAAAGGCTTTCCAGTTTTTCTTGATATTTTTTTGTAGTCTTTTCAATTTCTTCTCTTTTATGTTTTGGAAGTTTGTGTTCTTCTGCTATACATTGCTGACATACAGGCTCTTCGCATGTCTTGCAGTAGAATTCCTGTCTTTTATTAGTGTGATAAGGACAAAATGCTGGTACTGAGACACAATGCCAGCTAACAGAAGCCATCATGTATCAGTGGATATTCCAATGCTATAATATCAGTTATTAACACGTGTATTTTCTCCGTTCAACAAACGGCAGGTAGCCTACAATATAAAGCGGTTTCAAAGTAATAATTAGAGCGATAAAAATAGAATCGTCTGCATTTCCTGTGTATTAACAAATCGATGACTTCGGTGTGTCTTTGCTGATAAATTGACATCTACAAGCCATTTGATTGGTCGATTATCTTTATATTTCTTCAATATACATTAAATCTATTTTACAATAGTTGTAATTGTGATCCTTCAAACGCACAATGTATGCTTTTGTAAACTGGTATGTATTGTCAATATATTTATATTGTTATCTTCCAACTCAATGCGTGTGGAATTCAATATTAGTCCATTTTATTATAATTTTGCATATTTCCTAATTATTGCTTTTGAATATAAACGACAAAAGTTATTTTGGCGCCTGATTGACTTATGAAAAGAGAAGTCAGATCAATTTAGTTTTGTATGCAAAGCTAAGTATAATATGCCTTAGAATCTACAAAAAAATACTTCAAATTACAAAAACGCTTTGGGCAAATGTCAAAATACTGGTAATGGGCCAAGGCTAAAATACTGTTAAAAACGCAGGTTGCAACAACGTCATAGGCCAATGTAAAAGTTCTGTAAAAATGATTCAAAACATATGAATGCTATTTAGTTCACATAGCTTTTGGTGGTGATCTATCAAAACTGTAACACTTTGTCACGAATGAGTGGGTCTTTAATAATATTTTCAACTTTTCCAAAGTTCTCTTTACGCTATTATACTTGACCGAAAAAAAGTGTGATGTGCCCAAATAAGGTAGTAATATGAAATAATCTTTTTTTTAAATAAAGTTTGATAGTGTAGACAGAGCTTTAATATACACTTCTTATAACTCAGTGAGCATGGGGTTAGATGGTATCGTTGTATAATCGTTCAGTATAATTACCATAAATATATATAATAAAATATTTGAATAAAATAGAATTAAAATAGTGTTATCAACTCTGATTTGCTTGAGATTTCTAAAAAGTAGAATATGTGCTTTCTGGGAAAGTTAGATTCCCACTATCATCAGAATCAGAAGTATACATAATTTAAATGCGCTCACATGAAGTAGTAAACTTAGCCACAATAAATTAATTTAAGTCAGCAATCGAAAAAAAAAAACACGAAGCATGTTCCCCTACCTTCCAGTCTCTATACAGTAGTTAGTAAAGTAAGTAATAATTTACTCAACGAGATATTCCCAATCTCTGAATGTTATACCACCTATGCCAAATTGCTTATATGAGCGGATCGCTAAAAATTGCAGGAGCTAAAGCTTGGAATAAGATCCCTGTAAAAATTAGGTTAGTCTGTCTGTAAATAGTTTTAAAATTAATTATAAAAAGCATTCCTTTAAACAATAATTGTTTTTCAACACGTTTTCTTATTACGTTCTATATTCACTGATTGTTGTATTTTTTTTTGTCTTGGATTTTTTGAAATCTTGTGTTTTAAAGTTGTTTCATTGCAGGACCATATTAAGGAACAGAATTTTGTGATCTTTTCTTTTCTGAATTATGTTATCCTGTCTAAATATGTTTTAATAAAAATATAATAAAAATAAAATAAAATAATTTATTATCTATTATATAGTACCCACATATTTATATTGGGCGGCAAATCTTTCAATCTCACTTTCTTTAATCGATAATACATTGTATTTTACTGTAGTTTTACAGAAGTCTATTGTAATCTCTTTGGTAATACTAGGAATTAAGTTCATGTCGTCACACCAATTAACACATCTGTCAACTTCATTAAAATACTCATTTACATCTTGCTTTCGTCACAACTTACTTAAAATAAACTACTGTTACTTGAATAAAATGAAAATAAAATTGGAGAAATAACACATCCTTGTGGAGCTCCAACACTGACAAATTCTTTATCCGATAGAATACCATTGCACTTAACCATCTATTAATTATAACTTTGGCAAGATGAGATGAAACATTAAAACTTACATATCAATTAAAACGTGGTAAAATAGTATTAAAGGATAAAAAACCCACAAAAACAAAACAATGTACATCTCTTTATATAATCATTATAATCACGTGCTGCACCTTCCCCATGGTTTAAAGAATCCATAAAATTATAGTTTTTGATCACGTGGAATATAAATAAATTTAGAAGAAATATAATGTCAGCCATACTTTTAAAGGGTAGCTCCGGGAATTGTTTATGAACGATAAACGTTTGCAACAACATTGGTAATAACTGTATGTATTGTTATAGACAGCGGTAAAGCGGTTCGAGCTTCATCGTGAAATAAACCTCATTCTATAGTGCTGCTATATGACTTTTTTCAGAATTAAAAGTAGGAATTTTACTGATTGGATATTATAGTCCCTAATTCTATAAAAAGTATAAATACTATACGATAATAATAATAAAGTTGATTGTGTTGATTTATATACTTTTTCACTAAGAACGATATTAATGTAAAAATGGCAATCAATTTTGGTCAATTAATCTTAAACTTAAAAAGGCAAAAGCGACTAACGTAGGCCACTATCAGTGAGTTAATATAATTCCTTAAAATATACTATAAAAATACAATTTTGGTACTGTAACAAGGTCTAGTAAAAATAAAATTCAATTATATACAATTTAAAAACAGTAGTAGACTTACGTATAATTTCATTATACAAGATATTTTTAGTCGACTCTATAGCTCACTATGTCGGTCGGTTGGTTGGTCGGTCAGTCGGTAAACACTAACTCAAATTTGCGCACGCGACTGGGCCAGCCATGTGCATGGCCTTGTTTACTGGTGACCTTTTCATTACTTAGACTACCTACATTCAAAAGACTAGTATACCTATTACAGATTTCCAACATTTTCAATTACTGATTTAATTTTATGGGGACTTTGCACTAATTAGGTTGAGAATGTTCTCTTATGAAAATAAAATAACACTGTAAAAACAAAAGGCATCCGGGTCGCATTATTTTTTCCCTATTAGGTTAAGGCAGAAACTATAGAGGTCGTGCATTTATTATGAATATTCATGAGGCATACATGAGCTCATGGCCGGGTGACTACTTCTCAAATGCAGCTAAAGTAAAATGACGTCACGTTAAAGCATGTCGTCACAGAGTCTCATGCATATTATTAATGAGACTAACGTACTTATTATCGAAACTCCCGAGCCACCGACTGACGATCATGTTTCTGACAATTAAATCACGGCATATTCAACAACAACTTTTTCACTGAGGATAATAAATATTGAATTTTAACATAGCAGGAAAGCTTAGCAGTAGCAGCTACCATAATACCAGCGCGACGCTCATTTTCGCGTGAAAACTATTTCCAGGGTTTTCCGTCACATTTGAATATTAATGCATGGATTCAGGCCCTCTATAGTTTCTTAACCTAATAACAAAAAACCTGGAAAAAACATAATGCGGCGGCTCTGGCGTTCCATAGAAAATAGCGCACCCAGCGCATAGTTGCCATTTCTGGCATTATTATGCTTTTTGGCATTATTTGGAGGCCCACGGCATCTGGCATAATGCCGCGGCATTATTTAGCCGTTTTTAGCATAATCTGGCATAATTTTGTGTTTTTTGAACAACCAAAAAAATAATATTACCACAGAACAAAAATAAAATATTTTGTTAATACATATCACCTTACACTTCCAGTCACATCGGGTATACCTCAGGGCAGTTGTCTTGGTCCAATTTTATTCAATATGTTTGTGAACGATGTTAATCATAATGTTTCTTCTGAATGTTTTCTTTTTGCAGATGATATAATACTATATAGACACAGACAAAATGCCAACGATATTGTTAATTTGCAAAATGATATAAATATTTTATCTAATTGGGCTGATAAGAATCAAATGAAATTCAATGTCAACAAAACTAAATTAATGCATATCACCAGAAAGCGTAACTTTGTTAAGCCGTTGTACTTTCTTAATGGTGAGACAATTGCGGTGGTTGATAGCCATAAACATTTAGGAGTACATATCGATTCTAAACTGAATTGGAATGTTCAAATTGATAATCTAATATCTAAAGCTAATCGAATGTTAGGCTTTATTTTTTCTGTAGCCGGAAATTGCTCTCCAGACGCGATTTCGTGTCTGTACAAAACTTTGGTGCTACCTATTCTAGAGTATGGTTTACCGGCGTGGGGCCCCAGAAATGGAGGACACATAAAACGCCTCGAACAGGTTCAGCGACGGGCCTCTAGACGTATTCTGGGACCCCACTGCGGACCTATATCATACGACGAACGTTTAATAACTTTGGGTTGGTTATCCTTACGTGATAGACGTTTAATGATTTTAATTTCCTTTATATTTCGTTGTTTTTATAATGTAACTTTTTGTAGTACTGTAAATAACAATATCCATATCAATCAACGCCATCCTGAATTACTCACATTTGTTCACCCTTTTGCACGTACCGATACTTTAAAATATTCGTCTATCAACAATTTTCCTGTTATATGGTCATCACTACCCTCCATAATCAAAGATCAAGCAGTTACTCTTCCTTTGAAAAATTTCCTGTCGAAATTGAAAAAATATCTGCTTGATCAACGCTAAATTTATTTTAATTGTATAGGAGTATTTTAAATGGTGTAACACAGTAATACAAATTAATTAAATTTTTTATATATTCTGTATACTTTATATTCATTTTTAACTTGTATTAAGTTGTATGTTACAGGGATTGCGGACACAAATGTGTTATGGTGCTCTGTTGCTGTCGCAATCCCTGGACCGCTTGTTGTCGAATAAAGAAATGAAAAAAATGAAAACAATATCATATCGTAAAAACAGATCTGTTCGGGTTTTCCGTACAATAGTTCTTCCATCCTTTCGTTTCGGACTTCATCGACTCTTCGGATAGGAAGGCTGCTCGAAAACTACCGTGTGTGCGATATAGGCAGCACAACAAATCCGAAGAGGCTAGCTATTGGCCAATTATGTTGCTCTATTTCAGAGACCATGCAGGTTATTGGATCCCCAGATATAGAGACGATTGAACGAAAACATTATGAAAGCGGTTTTGTTTTTTCAGTTCATAATCATAAGTGGCCACACCCCTACCCCAACCCTTAAAATGGCAATTTCCGGTAACTAGAAGCTCTAATTTTAAAAAGAATTTCTTCTAGAGAATTTATTTTCCATATTTCAAATTATGTTCCATTTGCATCGTCGTAGCAACCCTATATTTCCAAATGTTCTTCACCTCTCAGTGACCATGATGGGGCGAGGTCCTAGGGACTCTTATACATTTTTATAAAATTAAGTGCAATTTCCGGCCATCTAGCAGCTCTATTTTTCCAATTTGTTTTACCTCAGCCCCAACCATGGTGGGTCTGAGGTCCTGGAAACACTTAATATATATTTTTATTTCCTATTTTAAATTATAATTGGCACTTTCAAAACTATCGTGGGCTAAGATCCTGGAGGTACTAATAAATATATTTTTATTTCACATTTGAAATTAAGTGCCATTTCCGGCCATTGAGTGAGCAGCTCTATTTTTTTCATATTTTCTTAACTCAGTCCCAACCATGGTGGGGTTGAGGTCCTGGAGACACAATTAATATATATTTTGATTTCCTATTTTAAATTATAATTGCCATTTTCAAACTATGGTGGGCTAAGATCATGGAGACACTAATAAATATATTTTGATTTCATATTTTAAATTAAGTGCCATTTCCGGCCATCTAGCAGCTCTATTTTTCCAATTTGTTTTACCTCAGCCCCAACCATGGTGGGGCTGAGGTCCTGGAAACACTTAATATATTTGTTTATTTCCTATTTTAAATTATAATTGGTACTTTCAAAACTATCATGGGCTAAGATCCTGGAGGTACTAATAAATATATTTTTATTTTATATTTGAAATTAAGTGCCATTTCCGACCATTGAGCAGCTCTATTTTTTTCATATTTTCTTACCTCAGCCCCAACCATGGTGGGGTCGAGGTCCTGGAGACACAATTAATATATATTTTGATTTCCTATTTTAAATTATAATTTCCATTTTCGAACTATGGTGGGCTAAGATCATGGAGACACTAATAAATATATTTTTTTTTCATATTTTAAATTAAGTGCCATTTCCGGCCATCGAGTAGGTACGTATTTGTCCAAATTTTCTTATCAACCATGGTGGGGCTGAGGTCCTGGAGACACTCAAAATATTTTTTTTTATTTCCTATTTTAAATTATAATTGCTATTTTCTAATTATGGTGGGCTAAGATCTTTTCATATTTGAAATTAAGTGCAAAGATCCCGGCCATCGAGCAGCTCTCATATTTCAGTTCAAAAATTATAAATTTCCATGGCTGCGTAACCGTATCCGGATATTCACCCCCTGGACATTTATCCCCCGGACAACTACCCCCCGGACAACCACCACCTGGACCACTACCCCCTTAGGACAACTACCCCTTTAGGACAACTACCCCCGGACAAATACCCCCCGGACAACTACCCCCTTAGGACAACAACCCCCTTAGGACAACTACCCCCCGGACAACTACCCCCCGGACAATTACCCCCTAGGAACAATTACCCCCCGGACAATTACCCCCCGGACAATTACCACCCAGAAAACTATCCCTTTAGAACACCCTAACCACCCAGACCATTCAACAACCTGACTCTGCAACAGTGTATAATAGGAATTAATAACTATATTTTAATTCGTTACTTTGACGAATTACTATTCATTATTGTAAACAAAAGTAAAAGATTGAACATAAATATAGCCTGGTATAAACTGAAGATTGTCACACATGATCATAGGATAGTCGAACGTATTATATAGTACTCCCTGTATTTACTGTAAAGACTGGGTTCGCTAATAATAATAATAATTTTTGCGTCAGGACAATGCTTCGATAACCACTGGTCTTAAAAGAATTAATTTTTGTCTCAAATTTGTCATATATGTATTTTTGTACACTTGAAGAATAATATCACTTTTGATATTTGACCTCAATGTTCACTCACCGAATAAACGTCGATCTTTAAATAAATTCCCCTGAAATAAACGGTGACCATGTCACTCCCATGAAACATCATATGGAATAATCGGCGTCTATTTCCATTAGATTATTCCCCCTCCCATTGAATAAACAACTTTCTTCCAATAAATGTCCACCTAAAAACCACCTAAACAATAAACAGCCCAGGCCGTTTTTTCAATAAATACGGTACTTTAAATCTAGCACATCTAGGGTCTAGCGTGCTGTTAAACAGAATAATCGGTTAAAAACGGGTGTTTCGAAACTAGAGACCAGAGACCAGAGACCCGAGACCCAATACGAAAAGGGAGACCTAAATATACGAAAAGGGAGACCCACGTACGAAAAGGGAGACCCCACTATACGAAAAGGGAGACCCCACTATACGAAAAGGGAGACCCCACTATACGAAAAGGGAGACCCTAATATACGAAAAGGGAGACCTAAATATACGAAAAGGGAGACCCAATTATACGAAAGGGAGACCCAAATATACAAAATGGGAGACCCAAATATACGAAAAGGGAGACCCACTATAAGAAAAGGGAGACCCACTATAAGAAAAGGGAGACCCCACTATACGAAAAGAGAGACCACACTATACGAAAAGGGAGACCCTAATATACGAAAAGGGAGACCCAAATATAGGTCTCCCTTTTCGTATTGGGTCTCGTGTCAGGTCTCTGGTCTCGGGTCTCTAGTTTCGAAACACCCGTTAAAAACAGATGATTTCATTTTTACAGAAACCGGTCCTATATATTTGTCTACTTTTGGATGGGGGGGGGGGGGGGGTAGTTGACCGGGGGGTAGTTGACCGGGGGGTAGTTACCCGGGGGGTAGTTATCCTAAGGGAGTAGTTGTCCTAAGGGGGTGGTTGTCCGGGTCCGGGGGGTAGTTGTCCGGGGGGTAGTTGTCCGGGGGGTTGTTATCCTAAGGGGGTAGTTGTCCTAAGGGGGTAGTTGTCCGGGGGGGTAGTTGTCCGGGGGGGTAGTTGTCCGGGGGGGGGTAGTTGTCCGGGGGGTAGTTGTCCGGGGGGTAGTTGTCCTAAGGGGTAGTTGTCCGGGTGGTAAACATCCGGGGGGTAACTGTCTAGGGGGTAGGTGTCCTAGAACCCTGTGTAACAGGTTTTTTTTTTTTTGGGGTGGGGTAGGGGTGGGGGTTGGTGTTGGTGTCATTTGCAATTACCATTTTCGCACCCCAGATATTTAGAATTATTAGTTATTACTCACAAAACTAAAAATATAAATTTTGTACGACAAAACCGTTGGTGGCGCTGTTTAGGGCCACATTTTGGGGATCTGGCATTATTTTTCCCAATCTGGCATTATTTGAGACAGGATACGGCATAATTTAAATTTTATCGCTGGCAACGCTGACCCAGCGTTCCAAAATTAATCAAAACAAAAAGGAGGAAGAGAAAGGTGTAATTCAAAAAAAAGGAGGCGATAATTTAAAATTTTGTAGAGCCTAAGCCTAGGCCTAGACCTATCTAGAATTTGAAAACGTAAGCAGAAGAGGTAGTAGGTTAAATCAAAGATTTAAACAGACTAGGTCTCTAGTTAGTTAGGTTCTAGGCCTGCTAGGCTTACTAGTACTAGGCTAGGCCTCTAGGCTCTAGTACTGAATCCGGGACAATTCGGCCCTGAGACGATTCGGCCCAGGACTATTGGGCCGAAACGTCTCACTTCAGAGCAAATTCATATTCATTTTTTGGGGGTATTTATCAAGTTTTTAAAGGTGTTTAACAATCCGTATTTATTGATATTGACAATGTTGATATAATATAGGCTTAAATAAATTACAAAAAAAAACCGTAATTTTATAATCAATTTATTACTTCGAAAACTTTGTAATTTGTTTATTTCGTGCATTCGCCAAGCGGCCAACAGAGGGCAATATTTTCAAAATATTTGTTTTATTGTATCTTTTATATCCCTATACTACCTCATAATCTCTCTGAAAATAAAAAAAGCTTATTTTATACTTATAACATGCATATCGAACAACGCCGTGGTTAGGATTCCGGCACCGGAACTCAACTGCCCACCGTTAGGGAATCCGACACGCTATTGCGCATGCCCAGAGCTCTGGGAAGTGAATAAAAGCTTGCAGTGCAGTGCCACACCACGGAGAGTCGGAGTGTTATATATATATTTTCTGTAGCCTAGATAGTCGTTGCGCGAGCGATGGATGAAACTTGGCGTATGCCATACATGAATTAATAATTAAAATACGACTACGCCACGCGTTAAAATAATTATAATGATATTAATAAGTATCAGTATCTATCTAAGAATCGTAATGCTGTTTTTAGCGTTGCGACCCTGACTTCCCGAACAGTTTTTTCACATCCACGCGGTGGCTGCCGTCAAAAAATCAACTTGGGATTGCATGTTGTTATGTACAGTATAATGCGTTATGAAAAATCATAAAACTAGTCATGTAATTATATAATTCATAATGATATGAAGTTTATATATGAATGAAGCAACCACTTTTTAATTACAAAATAAATACTATAGGCCCACTGGTCACGTTTAACTGGTAGCCCTAGCCTAGATTAGTGGATCCCATATTAGTAGACATCTAGGCTAGTTCGCCGTGTGGCGCAGCTATGAATGATCCATCGCTGTTGATAAGTATAGAGAGACGTGTATGAGGTATAAAAACCTCCATGGTATAGAGTCGCCGATTACCTCGATCTGGGCATGCGTAATAGCGTGTCGGATTCCTTAACGCTGTGCAGTTGAGTTCCGGTGCCGGAATCCTAACCACGGCGATCAAACAATGCCAATAAATTAAGTGTGGCGAATTGTCTCGGAGCCGAATCGTACCAGGACCATTTTCACACACCAGATATTGGGAATTATTAGTTACACACACAACTAAAAATATAAGTTTTGAACGGCCTCATTTTGTGTCAGTTGGGGTTTTACAGACGTTTTTTAGACATGCAACCGTTGCTCGCGCTGTTTAGGGCCACACTTTGGGGATTTGCCATTATTTTTCCTAATCTGGCATTATTTGAGACAGGCTTGCTACGGCATAATTAAAATGTTATCGCTGGCAAAGCTGCCGTTGCCCTAGTACTAGCTAGCTCTACTGATTGACAGACGATCGGGGCACTCTCAATCCTTAAGGAACCTATATGGATTTGCCTAAAATGGTCATCGCGGTTCACTACTGTATGTTCAGTTCTACATTTGGCCCCTGTATTGGATCAATGCATTTGAAAAGCCTGTCTGTGCACCCTCGATCCTTAAGTCAACCATGGGTAACTTCTGGATACTCTATGGGCCATACATGCCCTTTACTGGAGATACCTGGATGTTTGTCATGTATGGAAAAAGCTATCATATTGATTTACCCAAATGAACCTTTAGGGTACTCTATGGCCTATAAATGGGCTTTGCATCGGATATATACAGTATCGATCGAACTGTGGGTCCTTTGCATTTGGTCCATGTGAGAAAAGTATTCAATAAATCTTTAAGTAAGTAAACCCCAAGACATACAGTATTAACACTGTATAATGTGGTCCAATAACTTCTGACCATTCTGCTTCACTTTCTGAAAGACATTGATTGTACTGTACATTCAGTTAATTGGAATTACTAGATGGTACGCTCGCTTCGCTCGTACCATCTAGGTCGTGTCCACAGATGGTTCTCTAATACACAGTAATTTCAGCGTAAAAAATGTACGTACCGCAGGACTATAGTACATTGTCGTTTACAGAAACGAATAAATAGACACGATGATTTATGTAAAATTAGCACCCTGGGAATTAGGCCTTGTCTTAAAAATGAATCCAATTTTTTTATTTGAACTCATTTAAACAAGCCCAATTTGTGTTTTGTATAATAACATTAGAGTTGGAGGATGGAGATGAGGATGGGAAGAACAATTTTTAAATATATTCTCTATCCACTCAGTAACGAAATATTGTTTTAAATGTTTATTAGGCCTATCAATAATATACCACTAAACACAGTAAAACATTTACGATTTATAAAACTTTTTAAAAATTGAAATAGTAAAGTACATGTAATGATACACCACTACGACGTTTATATTTTTAAAAATTATTAATTAATACAAACGTTGAGAAGCAACTGTCAGTAATCTACCCATAGTCACAGTAATAAATGTTCTTTGTATATTTTGTTTATATATCTAACAGTAACCACATTCACAGTAAGACAATTTCGATTCAAATGGCGACCAAAAATGGTTAATACGTACAATATTTACAATATTGTCAAAGTATTGCAATACTATATATAAGTTTTATTCTCCAAGGGCCCATAAATTTACCTACTTGTGTTAAACCAAGGGCTCATAAATTTAACTGGGAGTCTGAGAGATTGGAATGTTCCATTCATCGCAAATCAATACATTTGTATAAACGTATATTAAATCTATCAAAATAGTATTTTTTAAATTGGCGTGTCTTCAACATTATGATACTGTGCTCGAGCTGTTCAACCAGTTTTCAGCTATTAAAAACAATTATCGTAGGAGGAGATAGGAAAATGTGAAATAGATTATTGGAGTTATTGCTTCGAGTAATTAAACACCAGGGTCAGTGCTCTCTTTAAATTAAGATATAATATATATGTTAACAAAACACCCACCGCATGCCAGCACACCTCCACCCCTAAACCCCTCCCCCACCCTCATACTGTACCTCTTTGAATTAATCTCCACCCCGATAGGCTCTCTACAGGATTTTAATACAATAATCAAAATGTGCATTATGGCAAGTATAAACATATATATTGTGAACAATGTGACATTAAAATTGCCTCTCTATGACAAATATTTATTAATTTATGTTTATATATAATATAGAATAAACTTATTAAATTATGTCAAAGGTCAATAACCACAACTTCTGGTCATTTTCAAGTGATATCATCTGTTAAACTGAATATAAATGTATATATTGGGAACAATTTACTCCTAGTTTTAATTCTTTCCAACCTGCCGTTACTTAGATATGGCGAATGTTTTATTAAAAATTTATAATATACATTTTTTCTTCCAGTTTTATAGCTAGTATTTCTAAAATAAAATCAGAAAAATGCCACGAACCACAATTCCGCCATCAAAATCTTACAATATGAAAGCTAACGATGGAAAAGCAATGAAAGCACTTGAAGAAAAACTAAAAGCTGCAGAAACGGAAACTGTTAACTTAGTAAGACAGCTAGAACATGTGGGATTTGATTGCAGTCAAGGTGATCAAAGCAGCCAACATACCAAGCCACTGTCTCCCTTCATAGCCAAGACTGGAGATGCAGAGATTTTACAGAGGAATTATGAAACCTTAGTTAGCAGAGTTTGTCGTAATGAAAGCACGCTGCAAACCCTAAAATTAAACCTGTGTAATATCCAAGCTCAGTGTCATTTAAGAAGTGAACAAGCTCAATATAATAAGGTTTGCTCATTCATAGAATCATGATTATTTCTAATATTTTTAATAACAATTTCCCTCCCGCCTCCCCCCCCCCCTTAAAATATTGTAAAATTTTAGTTTAAAATAGGCATTACCTCCACATCTAGTTACTTCCGTACTATTAGAGGTTTGTTTTCACTCCTGTATATGTGTGACCTGCCTACAATTTTGATAGCTACACTATTCTGTTGATTTGATGATTTTCTTAAATTTATGAACAAAGATAATTTACTTGATTTATCATTGTACACATTTAAACAAATAAATAAAGAATCATCAGTTTTATAAACTAAATTATTTTTATCTTACAATTTCTTTTTACCAATTCTGCAGGAAAAATTACAGTCAATTAATGAATCTCATGAAAATGAGAAGAAAAAATTATTGAAGGACTTGGCCACAGCTAGAAAGGAATCCAAAGAAAACATGGTGAAGAGACAGGAGGCTGAAGAGGCGTGTAGAAGGCTGTCTTCTGCCCTAGAGCAGTCAGTACAGGCCAAGGTAACAACCTATATAAACCCATGACAGAACATGTTTTATTAAAATAGTTATATTTATCAAGCTTGTTTAATGTTTTCAAGAGTAGACATTTCTTGCATATTTGGTTTTTATACTCCGCTTGTTAAAACAAGGCAATCTAACAACAGGGTGCTGAGTTCTGCAGATCATATGGTTTATCTGTGGATGTTACACAATCAGTTCCATGCCCCTTAACAGACACCGCGCTACAGAGAATATGTACTGTTATTGGTATTTGATCAAGATCATTCATAAGATCAATGACTGTTTCGAGTTCCTATCTTGGGAAGGTGAGCTCAGCATTCTGTTAGGTTAGATAGAGGTTTAGGTTATCTTATATTGCCTTGGTTAAATCTTAAAGGACAACTTTACTGGGAACCATATTTTGACAACTTATTAGGATGTACGATTTCAGAACAATTGCAAGATTTACGATTTCATAGCGCACACTCATCATAGCTGTTGCTGTAAATTTAAAGACACTTGACACAATTTTTGACATTTTGTAAAAATAATGCCTTTATATATAACTTTAAAAACATTAAACCAGGTCATTTCTTGTGTTATACTGCTACGTATATATCACTGGTATATTTTATTCAATTCAATTATATAAATACAAAATACATTCATAAAATTTAGCAGCAGGAAAAACAACGGAAAATGATTACAATAAAAAAATTTAACATATTACAAATTTAACTCATAATTAACTGTACTATGATAAGGAACTAGTCTTGTCACGCACCGTTTTACAAATAATGTCACGTTTCCTGTCAGCATTGCGGGTATAATATTTATGAATAGCATTACCTCAAGGTGGAAGAAGTGGGAACAACTTAGAGTTGGGATTCAAAATGGATTTCGCAAAGGACATATAAAGATCTGTACGCCTTTCACTAAGGCTCTTTGGGCGCAACACAATCAAAGCATTATTGTATGAGTTATAATTTCTTCTTAACAAAACAAAAAGCATGTTTCTTAACTTGCTCAATTGCGCTAATATGGTTTGATTTCAAACCTCCATTCCAAACAGCTTATTCTAACACCGGTCTAAATAATACAGTTTACCGTTTCCCTTCATTATCATAGACGCAACATGTTTGGCCCATTTTAAGTCGGACTGTAATACAACACTTAAACAAAGTAACAAACTCTACACTGATAATAGATTTGTCTTCGAGAATATAACTAGGGGGGAGAGGGGGGATTTTTTGAAAAGCAGATGTCCATAATGTGACATTTCTTTGGATTCAATTTAATATTACTTTGTTTAGACCAAGCTAAAAGATTATTAGCACAGATTGTAAGATTAGACATTTTACGAAACTTCAAAGTTTTCCGTTAATAAATTAACATATTAAAGCAAATATTCTTCAAGAAACACCAGATTTTACAACATGCCTTGTGTGTGCAAGAAAACTAGTTCACACTAAAAGTGTTTTTATATTTAAATTCATACATGCAGTAAATACAAAAACATTTTAAAATCCAGATTTAAGATATACTGCTATATGGTAGACCTACCTGTAACTATTTTAATCATTTTACATTCAGCAAAATTGGGTTGAATATACACAATACAGATCATACTTGTTGAAACATTATTTATTGAATCCTTCTTTTATTGATACTAGTAATTTAATATATTTATATTTTCAGACTGAACTTGCTTTAAACTATGAGGATCTTAGGATCAGTAAACAGAAGCTTAATAAACAACTTGGAGAGGTAGTATATCTGTATAGTATTTGTTGATTGATTCTCTTAGCATGCACTATAATATTCTGCATCTTCATCGGTTTTTTTTAATTATAACACACCTGATTGTACAGTACATTTCATGTTTTTTTAGACAAGAGAAGAATTAGCAAGAGAGTTATCGCTAAGGAACAGCTTAGAGCAGTCTCACAATGCACTGATGGAAAGACTGCAACAATTAGAAACTACTGCCCATCAGGAAAGGAAAGAGGTAATCTGCTACAATAAATAACATTAAAATATATCAAACAGGCTACTTTTGAAAACTGACCATGCACTAACTTCAAATGTATTAAGGGATATGCCAAGTACTGTATAATTTTCCAACAAAAGTGGCTTTACATACCTAGAAGTGAAAGGCCATTACTAAATGAATGATGCGCCTCATGCAGTACTGTCAAAAGCCTGTTTCCTATTAAAGTTAACTTTCATTAAGTTTTAACATTCAAGTTGAAAAATTATAATAAGGAAGATCTCGCCAGATATTTACACAATTTTTAAATCATTGTTAAAGTTTAGATAGTTTAACCTTAGTTTGACATTTCTCATTGCATTGTCAGGAAACGTGGCCATGGAGTGTTTCAAAACCCTGGCCGCCCACACTCAACTGAGACTGCATAAATAGCTTTGAAAGATTAGAACTTAAAAGTATAAAACTCTGTCATGCTTCGAGAGTTCAAGAAATATTTGGGCATACCATATTTATTCCAATAAATATTTATTGTTCAGTAAGGTTTTTAGATGCATTTACAGTATTTGAGGGAGGAATTTTTTATTGGGTGTAATTTGGTAACATGTATAATCAAATACATTCAGTACAATGAATTCTACTACCTAGAATATGTTATGATACCAGCAATCTGTGTCAAATCATTGAATCTTGTTGACACAACTCGGCATAGTTTAAGTTATAACTGAAAACAGGCCCAATGAAAACCATTTACTGGCTTGTTTCAGCCTACAGTATGTAATTCAACTGTAGGTATTCAATCAATCGTCAATCAATCATTCGATTTATATAGCGCCATTCCAACAGTCATTGCTCATGCCGCTGAATTCACAGTTTCAGTGGATAATACATTTACTAATGTTCGTTTGTAATGGTTTTCCTTCATTTTCAGATAGAAAGTTTTTCTAAAAGCTGTGCGATTTTGAAAGATGAAGGTATAAATTTAAATAAGGAAAAAATTTATATTCAGAATTTACTTGAAAAGTCAAGGATGGAAATAGGTAAGTCAGCAACCATTGCTATTTCTTGTTTTATTTTAAAAATACATTTTATGTTTTTGTATGTTTTTTAATCATTAGATATTTCAAAATAAAATTGCTTTGTAACAAAACACTGCAAAAAATTAATTATAACCAATGCAAAATTGAAATTAAAACATACTAGTAGTCTATTTGATTATTTAAGCTTGTTTTACTGTCGACATTGCATTATGTAAAGTTACGTTGAGTTGACCGGATTCAACGATTTTACAGGAAAACTGGGTAAAAATTAAAGTTAAAAATTGTGAAAATATGCAATCATTGAAGTGTACCGGAGTTCAACTTCAACGTTACGGTCGTTAAAACTGGTCAATCAAATGATTCACAAATTACGTCATTGCTGTTTGTGAAAAAAATAGGTACACGCTGACAATTTTTTTTACAACACGACTATGTTTTTTACTTTTTTTGTACACTTTAAGATCTGATCATTTCAAAGTAAAAAGTGTAAGTCAAGCTAAAATTTAAAAAAATTTAATTTTGTTTGTTAGTATCTCTTTAGTGTAAGAATAGATTAAGATATTGGCAAAAACATGTCCTAAGGCTGGATTGAAGAATCAATTTTCATGCGGGCCTGTTCTTGGTTTTGCAAAACTTCATGTCCGCGTGTCCCAGTAACATGCTCGAGAGACATAAGAAACTATGAACGATCATAGTGTGTAAATATTAGCAGTCCGGCTTGATCATCGTTATCGTTATTTATTTTCAACTTTTACAATTTGAAATTTTAATGTTCAAGGAAAACATAAATGTAAACCACTTATTAAGTTTTGTATTAAAGCTCAAGCCCAGAGTTTGCAACACTAATGTATAAAAACTAATCAAATTGATTCTTGCATACTGTACACCAGAGTTTGCAACACTAATGTACAAAAACTAATCAAATTGATTCTTGCATACTGTACACCAGAGTTTCGGTCGCTTAATGATATTTTCAAGTTTATAGCGCTAGAGGCATTACAGTATATGGCATTGCTCTAAAATTAGGTAGGGGTTTAAAGTATTGATGATAACAAATGACTGGTAACTGACATCTAGTCTGGTATGGTATCACAAAGATACCCTATTCTGAGTTTGGTACTAGGATAGCATTTACAGAGTGGTATCACAAATATATAGACGTAGGATTATCACATCACATGAGTAAGTTTTAAAGATTTTTATTTTATTATTTTCATAGCTACAAAAGAAAAGCAGATTATAAAACAAATTGAGGAGATGCAGGTAAATACTAGTAGTATCTTTTTAAACAATCTTTGTATTTTAAGAGATGTTTCAACTGAGCGAGGGCTTTACGAAAATAATGCTCAAAGGGTATTATTGTTTTTATATCTTGATAGTCATTAGTTTGCCAGCTATGATCCTTATATTTATAATCTATCAATTTCCTTTTAAAACATGCATAGTGGATTCCATTTCATTTGATTGAAGTATTATGGGTAACAAATTTTATCTTTCACTGGATGAATTTATTTGTACCATTTCACAAATATAAAATATTCTTTTTGTGTTATAACACACCTACTGTGAAATATGTCCATCAACAAACGACCAACATGTTCCTTGGCCTAACATAGCCTATATAAAAAAAAAGCTAGGCCACTGAAACTTAACTACAGTAGCTTAGACTGTTTTTTTAACATCTGGTATAGTAATATCATACTAACGATCTAAAGCTAATTTAGTACCTTTTTGGTCTGGTACATTCAGTATTGCTTTCCAAAAAGGTTGGTTACGATCAACTGCCATTTTGAATGTTATGGTTTATATGCTAAAGGCAAGGACAAAATGGGCAGCGCTATTGGATTCATATTAAGTCATTAGTTTTATATTATATGGCAGTAAAATATCTTTGTAGTTGAATCACAATCAGCAGCATGCATAAACATTGTACAATGACTGCTAAGCAACATCTCATGTGTAAGATAAAATTCTGTAAAATAGCACAGGGTCCATAAATAAACCTAAAAGGCCACACATGTCAGCAGTTTTTAAATGTTATCAATTTCAGTTGTTTCTTACTAATCTTGAACATTTGAAAGCAGAAAACAAGACTTTAAAAATACAACTTGATGAATTGACCAAACATACCCACAATATGAAGGTAATCTACTGTACTACGGTACTCTAATGTTATGTTTTTCATTATTTTATATTGAAAACACCAAAACAGTGTTAAAATTAGCATTAGAAATAAAATGTGTACAGTTTCAAGTGTGGTTCTCAATTGGATGTGACATAGTACAAATGTACAATGCAAGTAATTTGACCAGTATGTTAGGTGTGATCAGTAGTTCGAGATCAATGCTTGTCACATAACAATTGTGTTCTAAAGCCGATTTTCCACTAGGCGAATTTGTTCGCGCGAATCGAAGGCGTCAGCTAATACGCATGCGTAGAGAAGGATGTGGAAGATGTAAACATGAATACACATGCGTACAAGCTGGCGCTTTCGATTCGCGCGAACAAATTCGCCTAGTGGAAAATCGGCTTTAGGCAAGACACTAAACTGCCTCTCTCCACCCGGGTGTACAAATAAATGGGTACCTGGCAGGGTGACACAGCTTCATGTTTATTACTAGCTGCAACAGTTAGTGCTTACAGATTTTGAGCATTGTGTGCTGTATAAGATTCACATATTATCATTTTCATCGTTTAACACAAATACAGCCAAAAATATTTTTAAAATTAAGTTCTACATAAATTAAAACATTTGAGGTTATTAATACAATAATTTATTTTTTTTTTATACTGTAGTTTGCATTGGAATCTGCAGAAAATGAAAAACAAAGCTTGATGGGTAGATTACAACAAAGTGAATCTATACAACGAGAAGCAGTAGAAAATGAAAATCAAAAATTAAATGATATTATTAAAAATTGTGAAAATCAACTAGAGAAGCAAATTGAACGGGAAAATTTGATGAAACAAGAAAAGTAAGATCATGCCCTCTAGCTAATTTTAGGTAACAGCAGTGTTATCTACAGAATTTTATAATATATGCTGTATTGTTTGAGACTTTAGGCCGATTTCATGTGAAAACAAATTGGTTTTCATGCTAAAGATAAGGTTTTATCAATTTCTCTGTTGTTTGTACATTTTCCAACTGACATAAATTCTTAATTAATCTATTATGCTAAGAAGCCTGTATTACTGTATTAATCAACATTGCTTTGTTTTTCCTTTTTCTTGAAATAAACAGTGAAAAGTTAAAACTAGTTTTAGAAGAGAAAGAATCCAGATTCCATGATCAACAAGAATTCTATACTTCCAAGATAAAAGATTTGGTATGAACAAAAATACTTTGTTTTTAATTTTCACTTTGCACAAAGGGTTAATGTTGCCAGAAAGCTCTGCAATTAATTTCTTCCTGTTTTACTTTATCATTTAATTATAGATGTTTGCTTATCTTTTTTGTATCTCCATTGAGATCAGCTTCTGATACGCACAGCATTGTCATTTTGTATCTCCATTGAGATCCAGCCACTGATACCCACAGCATTGTCATTTTGTATCTCCATTGAGATCAGCTTCTGATACCCACAGCATTGTCATTTGTATCTCCATTGAGATCCAGCCACTGATACCCACAGCATTGTCATTTGTATCTCCATTGAGATCAGCTTCTGATACCCACAGCATTGTCATTTTTTAGTAATTTGCTCTTTGATTTATTTTTTTTTAAACTTTTAAATTTGAATA
Organism: Antedon mediterranea; assembly: GCF_964355755.1. Classification (NCBI taxonomy): domain Eukaryota; kingdom Metazoa; phylum Echinodermata; class Crinoidea; order Comatulida; family Antedonidae; genus Antedon; species Antedon mediterranea. The sequence goes on along the minus strand of NC_092672.1, from coordinate 14,312,274 downwards.
TCAGGGAAAAAAAAGTTTAATCAGCTTATTAAAGTAGTGTTGTTTTTTGTATTTACAATTACAAAATCATCCTACTATGAAGTAATATATTACTTGTTATTAATATTTGAATCAGCATCAGCCATTCTTTGGTTGTACAGTCTATTTTAGTAGTCTCTCAATACCAGATTCTCTGAAAACCAGAAAGAAATGTAATTTAATATCAATGTGGTTGATAATACCATCATTATACATAATAGCTGGGCAAAGTTTGACAGCCTCGTTTTTACATTGAGCATTCACATTCATTTTGTTATTTGCGATTTTTGAAATAAAAGACACATTTAATGATCAAAGACATTTAGATACATTTTAAATAGTATCATCATTTCATAATAATATTAACATGAGTACTGAGTAAATACTTTATTCCGCTTGCCATACTTATGTTCTGTATAAATCTTACTGTAGGAGAATTCAGCACAGGTTTTGAATGAACAGCTTGAAGCACATAAGAACGATAGAAACACAGTCATTCAAGACAAGCAGTCGTTACTAGATGAGGTATATCAATTTTAATATTACTGTACGTTCTACTTGGCTGGCTCAAAATGTCTAATAACATTCAAATTTATTACTTCCGCCAAGGACCCAGTGATCCCAAAATTTGTTTGAGGTAAATGTCAATATTTGATTTTGGGAGCAATTCTGAGATTTGACTATTTCACTGGTGTGGTTTATGGGTTTTGACTGGATGACTGAGGGTTATGTAAAGAACTTGAATCAATCTGAAATAAACGGTACGATGCCTCTTGCCACCAGCATATGCATCAGCCACAACGTCATCTGCACATTCTGCGTTAAGCTGACACTGATTTTGATCTCCAATTTTCTATTTCTTGCATTTTAAGTAACACAAAATATAGTGTAAATTTCTGAAATATTACATCAGACAAGGTTATTTCTTTAATAACTTGTTTTTCTTCATTCTGAAAGGTAAACTTTGCAGTAGATGGAATGTCTGCTGAGCATTCTAGAATGCAGCAGGAACTAGAAGAGGCAAAGATAGAAATGTCAACAATAACAAATGAGAAATGTCACTTACAGCTTGAAATAGACAAATTACTTGACAGGATTAACTTCCTTGAACAGCAACAGGTACTACATGTTACTACTCAAATAAAGTAGCCAACACAGCGTAACAACACAGCCACTCTATTCCCATTGAAGAGAGTTGACTCTCAATCTTCTACTACATTCTAAGTTGTCTTTCATCAGTGCCTACAAAATAATATCAGATCTATATTTTTCATAAAAAATGTCCTATAATTGCACAAACTATAACATTTTAAAAAAAAGATATGTTTATTTCGCTAAATAAAATTTAATATTTTAAGGGGTTGCTTAAGTAATTACTTAATTACTTAATTTTCATTTTATCAGTCTTCTCAAATAACAGTTGAGAGTTCACTAGTTGAATTGTCAGATAGTAAAAACCAGCTGGCGTATGAAAATGGCCGTCTACAAAGCCAACTCATGCACTTAAAACAACAGATTGCAGCCATAACAGATGCTAGGTCAGAGGTCACTCATCTAAAGAGAACCAATGCTGCCCTTCAAAGTAAAGTAACATCAGTAAGTTTTGATTAGACTATTCTTAAAGATATTATTGCCCCCCCCCCCCTTAAAAAAATGTTTAAATGTCACATAATATTTATTATCTTTGATAAAAAACTGAAAAAAACAAAAATTATTTACCTGAAAACTGAAAAGGCAAAAAATAGTGGTGTTATTATAAACTTTGTTGCAAAGGTATATATTTTCTGATAAATAACAGACATTTAAAACCTGGAGCAACAACATTTTTCTTTTGTATTGAAAAGGGAAAAATACATATATTTTGTGACATATAAAGTAGATTTTAGGTATTGTACCATTTGTCTTGTGTGACCATTAGGTCATTGACATACTGAATCCCTGGTTGAACAAGTTATCCCCTACAGATTTTTCAATCTTTATTTTTTAATTTTCAAGAAATTCAATGCATTTTAAAGTCATGAATTCCAGATACAGTACTGGTATCACTATTCCACAATAACATTTTGTGTTTTATTTGTGTGCATAGTTAAGTTCTGCATTAAGTATGGTGAATGTTGATCAGAAAAAAATGGATAACAAGTTAAAGCAGGTATTTTTTTTTTTACTGTATTTATATGTGAATATTTTTCAAAAACATTTCACCCTATTGGAAAGTCTCTAATAGAAAAGAATGGGTTGCTTTCAAAAATTAACATAAACACACACCCCTTTGGCCTTTAGCATTCTTCTCCCCATTCCTTCTTATTTTTAACGGTTGATTAATTAATTTTTTTTTTTTCAAATTTTGTGAACCGAAAAGTTCTTTTTCAGTTAACTCTTCTGTGCTTGATAATTGTTTGTGTTTTAGTTAGTAGCAACTGAAAAACAAAAAGATCTTGAAATAAAAGAAGTAAAGAAAAGTCGAGATGAAGTAATAAACGAGAATGACATGTTTCAAGAACAACTTAAAAAACAAGATTATCAACAGCAAGAAAAGATACAACATCTACTAAACAAATTACAAGCTGCAAAACAGAATAATTCCAAGATGGCTGCCACCATCAAGAGTATTATGCAGTCACATAGCAAACTACAATTACTGCTAGAGAAACTGCAAAAAGAATTGGGCAAAAAGGATGCAGAAATAGCAACTTTTGAGAATGGAAAGTAAATAATATTGTAATATTTGATATGTAGATTTTTAAGATGTCAGAATGGTAGTTGAGTTGATTTCATAAAACTAGACCCATTTGTACTTGGATGATAAAGATTGATGATAGCTATATTAATATGTATTTCTTTTTTTCATCCTAGAACTACATTATAGGATAGCCATTTATGGTGCTTGATAATAATATCCAATCCAATCAAATGACTTCATAATTAGTAAGAGCAATTAAATTCATTCATTCATTTATTTTGGATAGAACATTCATATAAAAAACATACAAAACAACAAAAAGAAAACAAATTTCACCAGGAAAGTAACAAGAACATCTTCTACAAAACCAAACTAAAATATCCTATAATATTCATTTGCACCAACCAACCAACCAGGTTGGATTGTAGAAGTACATTAACTATGGTTTGAATTATAATATTACAACTGTCATGAATTCTGTTCTTAAAACTATGGATGAAGTTTCTCCAATATTTATAAAATGAGGGAACGATATTCATCATCATGTTTGCGCTATTGTAACTAGAGGCAACTTAGGGAGCTTATACATAGCCCATTGTTAAATAATAACAACACTACAATTATTTTTATTGTTCTTATTGATCATGTCATTTGATTGGGTTTTAAACAATATTGTTTTATCAAAGACATAAATGGTTATCATATTCTAGAATTAAAAAATAATTTTTGTTTGTTTATGTATGTTTATCTATTTTTCTAGTATGTTGCAGTCTTAAAATGTTTGATTTTGTTGGAAGTGTTGTCATTAATGTTTCCTATTACTGTATGAACCATCAATGGTGTGCTTTCCCTATTTGTGTTTAACCAGCTCCATGGTTAAACCAGGTACATGTTAAGCCAATTGCATATCAACTTTACTAAACAGTGTTTATATTTTTAAAGACAAAAGTATGAAGAATCCTTGAAACTGATCAGTGATGACATGATAGTCCTTCAAGAACAACTTGTTTCCATGGAAACTGGCCAGTTGGACAGAGTTAGTATTAATTTTTTATATTTCTCTCTATCTGGATATAGAATATTGTTATTGTTCACTCTGTATTTGTACAATTTCCTAATAAAATAAATAATAAATAAAATATGCACAACTGGAAAAAAAACAACAAAAAAACACAGTGCATTATATCAGTCATACCACCTCAATATTGTTTCTGTGTACACTATCAAACTTCATGGAATAAACAAATTTGATGTGCCCATATATGGACATGATGATGTCATATCACTAAATTATTGGTAGTGTAGTGTATATCATTTATACCACCTCAATATTGTTTAAAGTTCGGTCTTCACTATCAAACTGCATCGGACAAAAAATGTGATGTGCCCATATATGGAAACTATAATGTCATCACTATACTTGTGTGAATGTTTTGTTATTCTATTCCTGTTAATATTATTTTGTATGACTTAGGTAGCACCATTAAAATCAGAGTTAGAAGCTGAAAGAACTGAGAAAACTAGCTTGCTTTCCCAACTTGACAAATTACATACAATGAATGAGACACTCCAAAACACACTTAATAAGAAAGATATTGAAGTGCAATCAAAACAACACCAACTAAAGCAGATCCAGCAGACAAGGTACAGTACACACTATCTACAGTACTTTCACTTTTCAACACAATACTGAAAAAAAAAACTATTATAAAATATATATTTTTCAGAAAACGAGAGAAAGAAGTAGCAGCAAAAGATATTCAAACTTTAAAAGAAAAAATAGTCAAAATGCAATTAGGAACAGATGCAGAGAATGAAAAAGAGAAAAAACAAGCCTCTAGAGAGATAAACAGATTACGACAAGCCAACCAGTTATCACAATTAAAGGTAATGTAATTAGATTTAGTCTGGGATGGCTAATTATGTATGATGTGATCATTATTTTGATATAAAGTTTGCGTTACACCACATTATGTAGTTCTGAAAAGAACTGTAAAGTTTCTTGGCGTTTCGATCAATACACTTTGAGAAGCTCAACGGTTCTTTTTAGGACTACATACAATCTTTATATCAACATATTGATTTTGCTATGCAAACCTTCAAGAACAACCACGTCAAGGGTTCAAGAAGATGGAGGACAAGTTTCAAAATGGACATCTGCAATTACAGAACTAGCTGTCAGGATGTTTCAAAATGTTGTTGTATGCCTCTGGTACCCTATAGCGGTGGCCTAATTGATGGTCATTGTTGATACCCTATAGTGGTGGCCTAATTGATGGTCATTGTTGATACCCTATAGTGGTGGCCTAATTGATGGTCATTGTTGATACCCTATAGTGGTGGCCTAATTGATGGTCTTTGTTGATACCCTATAATGGTGGCCTAATTGATGATCATTGTTGATACCCTATAATGGTGGCCTAATTGATGGTCATTGTTGATACCCTATAGTGGTGGCCTAATTGATGGTCATGCTTACTCTATGTTCTAGCACTTCACATTTGTTTGATTTGTAAGATTGTGACTAGTCTTGGTATATTATGTAACTCTTCTTATTTCATAAGATGGTATATAAATCTATAAAACCCTGGTGAAAATTAAATTGAGTTAGATAATTAGTTATTGACGATTATTATTGTTAGATACATAAACACAAATAAACTTTATTACTGACAGTTGCTTCTCAACGTTTGTATTGATTAATAATTACAAAAAAAAATATAAATGTCGTAGTGGTGTACCGTTACATGCTAATTTACGATTCAATCAACTATGAAAGTGAAAGTTTCAACAACTATGTTTATGGGTACATTATTTATAAAACATGAAAACAAATAAATTTCATTACTGTCTCACTTCCCCATCCCTAATCTTACAAAACACAAATTGGGTTGAGACCCATCTAGTTTTAATTAATATTGCTTTGCCTGTCAATCTCAACCTTTTTACAGACATCTTTTTTTTCAACTTTACTCAACTATTTAATGTAACCTAATTAATAATCAATGTCATGAGATACAAGATCGATTTATTGGAAAAAATATAAACACCTTTATTATTTATTGGTTATGATTTGTATGCCTTAATGTTGCAAATCTATTCTAATGTTGATTAACAGATAACAGATTTGAACTCGACATGTGAACAACAAAAATTGAAAATACAAGAAATGGATGAAACAAATAACAAACAAAAACTAAGAATCATTGGGCAGAAAACTCAACTGCAACAATGTCATAATAAAAGAAAACAATCACAAGACACAAATAAGAAAATTGAGGTATGGATAATTTATTTGTTTTTCTGTGAATCAAACAAACATTTAAATTGTAGTTTTAGCACTGGCATTAGTATTCTGGAATTTTCGTGGTCACTACATGAGCTGTCTACCGAGCTGGAAAGTCCAATGTAAATATATCAGTTAAACTGTATGTGATGTAGAACAAAAATCAAACCATTGCTGTGACTGTTAATTTAATTTAATTTAGAGGGTTTTATCCATGTTTTTTTTTTGTTCTATGTTTTTGTCTTCTATATAATTCTTGTTATTCTTTTAGGAAATGAGTGTTGAGTTAGAAGAACTTGAGCAAGTTCGAAACCAGTATATTATGAAGAACTCTGAGCAAATGCAGACTATTGCTACGTTCCTAACACAGATTTCAGACCTACAAGCAGAGATACAAACAGTTGTTAAAGGACAATCTAATGTTGAGGACAAATTAAGGTAAATTTTTTTTTTTTTTTGTATTTTGTATTAATATTTGTCCTCAGTGAGGAAATTAGGCAATGAGAGTAAAGCATCTTGCCTAAGGATGCAATTAGTATGGTACAGGTAACCTCGAACCCATGCCTATCACATGCTAGTCCGATATTACCATTACACCATCACTCTCCAGTATATACAGCACCCGCCACGATTTCTAGACGGTCTCCCATCCAGAACGCAACCGGGCCCAACGTTGCTTAACTTCGGTGATCTGACGAGAACCGGTGTTTCAACGCAGTATGGCCGTATATATAAATCTTGCAAAGCACACAACCTGCACAGTAGTTAAAAGAATAATACAATTTAAATTATCTAAGATACTAAGGAGGTTATACAAAGAAACTAATGAGAAACCACATAAAGTATTATAACAATAATAATCTATTAAGATGGCTGCCAGATAGTTCACAATGCGGAATAATAAGATAGAATGCCAACATTTAGAACCCAAGTGGGTGAAGTCTGGTCTAATGGCAGAAAAAAGCAACTATATCTATAGACCAATGAACAAATATTATCTTTTTGAGGAGTAACACTCATGTTTTGTGTTATTGACCAGTTGACAATGACTTGCACCTCAACCCCTATTCCTTCTCCTATAGTATAGAAAACTGCTTTTGTTTTATGTAAAATAAATGTATGTTTTTTTTAATGGGATTTTGCTAATTTTGAAAAGTCTTTGTTTATTTTTTAGGGTTTACACTGCCAGTTATATAAGTTCAACAATTTGTCAAATGTAATAATGTCAATGAAAATGTGATCTAACTTTACACATATTTAATATAATAAATTATTATAAATTTTTTTTTTTAGAAAAAAAGAAGATCAATTTAAAGAAGAGAGGAGATTGCGACTAGACATAGAGAAGAAATATAGATTTATGGAAGAAGAGCTGTCAAAATTACGACATGAACATGACCAGTCTAAGAATGAATTACAACACTTATCTTTACAGGTTAATACTTTTGATCTTATTTTGGCACTAAATTTAATAATAATATTTTATTTCGTCAAGCACTCGAAATTTGTCTAAATTTAAAATAATATAATATGATAATAAAATATGATACCCAAAAGGGTAAAAAATACAATAAATACAAACGTCTCATAAAAAGGTTAAAGATGTGTTCAAAAGAATTACATAATTTGTTTTTATGATAGGAAAGCGAATTCTGCCACTTCTGTTAAAGACAACTTACTTATTTAAGACACTTGAAAGTGTTTCAGTCTGTAACAAGTTTGGTATGAAGAAAAGAATGATTGTGTATTAAGCAGCATTCTTTTATTTAAGTATAGCAAATCTTCCCTGGTTAACACAATAAAAAGTTCTTAATATTGAGTATATAAATTACAAATTATAAGTTTATTTTTTATTCAACTTCTCACTTACTCTAAACACCTAAAACGGTCTAGTCCAAATTGCACAGTGGCTGTGTTTGTTTGGACTAGTACACCGGGGTAACCCCTACTTGTCTCGAAAGATGAACTAGGTTTTTTAAAGTGCACACAAACTATGTGTACATTGGACCTACGGTTTATAGTCCTTATCCAAGAAGACTCGTTCTACCACCCGAACCCTTGCCGATGTTATGGCTACGTAATTACGGTTCTACTGTTTTAACTAATTGTTCTTGTTTTAGTTAAGTCGACAGACCCTGTCAAGATTAGCTGAGTTCTCTCAAGGTGAAAGTGTAAATTCAGACCATATGATGACCATAGAGAGGCAGTTGCAAAAAGAAAAAGATCATTCACATCTGATGGATGCAAGAATGAAGCGGATTATGGTAAGTATTGTAATTTTTTATATGTGTAATGGTACAAACAATTTCATAAAGGTTAAAATGTAACATTTCATTTTTCAACAAATGATATTATTTGTTCAATATAAAACATTTATTATTTATTTTATAACACATTGACTTTTAACGAGAGGCTAGGCAAAGGCATAAACTATTAAAAAATACACCACTTCCATTTTGGATGTGGAGTAGAACGATTATAGATGACACGGATTGATTTTCGACCAGCCTAGCCTCGTGTAGTGTATTCCGGTTGCTCACTGAGTAACAAGAATGAACCACACAAACAAAATTACATTCGCGTTGTACACCGAAATTGCACCCTTGATGACGTAATAATAGGGGTGAGGTAGTTATTGAATATCATGTGACCCACAATGAATGACAACTAAATAAATTTCTGTCATTTAATGGGATGATTATAGGTCACATGGCATGCAATAGTACGCACTATTAAACGATCGTTTAATATTACTTTTTTAAAGTGAACATTCAAATGATTTCTGTAAAGGCTGGATGCTCAAAACAATACACAAATCATAGTTTAAGGCTACAACCTGCACAATACTTGATGAGGCAGGGTTTCCAAATTGACATTTAAAAAGCAATAAATCTTACTCGGTTTAAAAAAAATGTACCTTTTATTCAATCTGATTCAAATGGCAGAAATTTATTTAGATGAACTTATATAAAACAAATAGTGAATGTTTTATATTCGTTTCGCCTCATTGAAATATAACCTTTCATCATTCACCTCGTGCCATTATTTGTACCATTACACTCATCATAAATTATTTGTATAATAGAAAGTTCTCCTATTTATTAATGCACAATTGTATGACATATTATATGACCCCGGGAGAGAAGTCCGTCATTTGTTTTGATATGCGTCATTCCAGGATGAGTTGACTCTTCCCTAATCATACCTTATGTATACCATGATGCACCTCTGCGTCAAAAAAGTGACCTACCTTTACATGAAAATGACACACCCATTTTAATATTAGTGATGGACCTTTTAGAGAATAATGACGCATCATGACTTTCCTTTTGTGGTACAATAATGGACATTGATTAAGTTTTTTACGCACCCCTGTGTCATTAATTATTTGTAAATGGTGCTACAAGTTTTAACAGTAGTTATTAATATTATGAGAATTAGATATACAAATGCTAAAGGGATATTTTTATGTTTATAAAATTGTGTGTATTTTATTTAGCTTTGACTTTAAATGTATTTTAGAATTCTAGTTCCCGATTTGTTGAAGATTTGGCATTAGATTTTGATGAATCTGTTGCTGCTGCCAGATATTAATGAAAGAAGATGAAGTCTACATAAGATGCGTGATGAACATAAAGTTCTTGATTTGGAAATTATATGAGGAGAGTTCTTTCACATTTTTACAGTCCTAATTAGTAATGTATACATGAAGCTAATTTTAAACACAAGATATCTCTACGTCTGTCCACGACAGTGTGTGTGTCTGAATGAACTAGTACATTAAACACAAGATATCTCTTATACGTCTGTCCACGACAGTGTGTGTGTCTGAATGAACTAGTACATTAAACACAAGATATCTCTTATACGTCTGTCCACGACAGTGTGTGTGTCTGAATGAACTAGTACACCGGGGTAACTCCCTACTCGTCTCGAAAGATGTACTAGGTTCTTTAAAGTGCACATTAGCCAGATGTACACTGGACCTACGGTTTATAGTCCTTATTCGAGAAGACTTGTTCTACCACCAGAACCATGGAGTGAGTGAGCCTCGAACCCTTGCCAATATTATGGCTATGGATTTCGATTCCACTGTCTTAACCGCTCGGCCACACTCACTCACTTACTTTTATATATATAAACACACAATAGGCATAGAACATTAATTCTAATAATATATATTATATTTCTTAACCTACTGTATGTACTGTATTACAAGAATGGGATAAGTAAAAGTAGCATCCAAGCTCGTCGCATTGCTTGTATCCTATAGGTGTACAAATGGGTACGTGGTAAAGGTCAGAACACAACTTGTACACAGAACACAGTGTACACATCTAGCTCGTGTGCACTTTAAAGAACCTAGTACATCTTTCGAGACGAGTAGGGGGTTACCCCGGTGTATTAGTACATCACAGCCACTGATCACCAACTGGGCCCTCTGGGAGATCAGTCTTTGACTAAAGAGATCACCCAGTATAAAGATAAAACAAACAAACAAACAAACAAACAATTTTGCTGATAACTGGCTGCAACATTATGGGATTTTAGAATGACTGGGGTAATAATGCCAAGCGCTTTAGAGGCTTTGTGCATTATATTTTATCACTTCTTGATATTAATGAAATTGTGTTGTATTGTTTTAATATTTAGGGAGAATTTATTTGATTTATGTTACCATATTACTATACACTAAAAAAAAAAGCCTCCCTCGAATAAATGTCCAAGATTGGATGATTATTTCCTATGAGAGCTGATATCAATCTTTCTTGAATTAAGACCTTGTATAAATCCTCTTAAGTCTCATACTGGAGAGATGATATCCATACAGTAATACAACTCCTCATTAAAACCCTCTAGTGTCGAAACTAATGAATACTTTATTACCATAATATAAAGGTCAGAATGTATTACGACTATACATGAAGATAATAATGCATACTCAAGCATTTTATGCCAAACATTAAACATGATACACTATATGTATTTTAAACAATCTACATTAAAAAGTGTCCAAAAATATATAGGCCTATCAGCTTTATTTAAATTGTATTAGACTCTTTTCACATCTTAAATGTATTTAATCATTTAATTTTAAATAATGCAATATATGTTCACATCTCAAATCTCATAATATCATCATAATGTGTCTTTTAAATGGAATGCTAAATGTCTAATATAAAACTATTATTTAGTATAATAAATGGAGGTAATAATATATTAACACTGAATATACATAAAGATAAAATAATTTAGCATTTATTTAAATCTCTATATTAAAATTATTTTGATTACTATAATAAAATAGATAATTATACATCAGTCAATAGCAATATGTATCATACTTATATAAATAAACTTGTCAGGAAGCTGTCACAACACAAAATGCTTTAAACATACACTAATTATACAATTTCATAATAGAGTGGGTATTGCACAAAGCATTAATTGTTGATTATCATTCAACCATCAATCATTAAACAGCAAATGAGTGCATGCCATACACTAATGGATATAGATTATATCAATTATAAAATAGTATTTCTGGTGTTAAAGTCAGTATTCAAATCAATATAAATGATGATTTTAACAAAATATATATCTATAATGTAAATTATAAAACTATAAAATTATTAATTTTTGTTCAGCTCCATACTACGCATCATATTCAATTTCCTTAAAAATACATTAGGTAGATTCTCTTATACATTATACCAGTACATTGAATGGCAATGAAATTTAACTGAAAAGTCACAACTAAACACTACCTGCTTGATTTTTAAATATGTCTAATATTGTAAATTGCAAGAAGTAAAAAAAGTATGAAAGTGTATGAAGTATAATAGAATGGAGGCTACTTTATCATCGGTGGCGGCAGAGTTGAATCAAGAGTTTGCAGAGAATAACAAATACAGTAGGTAGTTCAAATCTACTGATCTACTGTAATATCCTGTACAATGCAAAAGTGAAGGAAGCAAGCATATAAGTCGTAAAATGCTAATAATTATAATAAACAACATTATGTAAAAGTTATATATACTCCCTGTAAAAAAGCCTGTATACGCATTAAAATAATCAAAATAATATTCTCTGAAGCCTATGTACCAGCTTTTGGTTGATATGAATGATTTTTTTTTTTAAATTTATTTATGATGTGAACATAACATAGATAATACACAAGTATTGCATACAGATCCATTGGCTGCACATCGCATCACAATAAGTTGCTGATATGTGCATACACTTTCTATGAACCCAATACACACCCTTGCACAAACTCTTTAATGAACAATAACCAGTTACATCCAGATTGTATGGGACAAAATTAGGGCATGGTTGACATACAGTAGGCTTAAATATGCTTTAAGGCCAATTTACACAGACGAGCGGTAACGGTAATAAAAATATAGAATATATGTTATTCCTTATGTGGAGCTGACGGGTGGTTTCTGGATAGATACAGATTCTATGTGGGACAAGCTACATGGTTTATCTGCTTACCATTACCATTCGTCTGTGTAAATTCGCTTTAAATATCTATAATACAAAAAATCATGCAGTATTGACTATAAAGCCAGAAAAGGTCATAGATTGCACATTAATACTATATACAGCACAGTATTTGCATTTTAAGGTAAAGATTGCAATTTACTGTACAGAAAGAGAGATTCTTTAAGAGCTGGCCTAATTCCTGTGTCAATATCTTTGTGATGAATTCCACAGCCCAAAAAATGTCAAAATTTAAGGGTGCAAAATTTACTACATTATTTATATATTCTATTTGTTAATGTTAAAATGTTTATTTAATAGATTAGTGGGTGGTTTGGAATTCTTCCATTTAATAAAAATATTTTCTCCAAAACAAATTTAGGAATGCAAACGTCCGGTATCTTTGGGTGCATTAATTTCAACATGCTGTTTAAAAATTTGCTCAACAAATTTACATATCAACAATTCATGTATTTTACAAAATGTAAAGTATAAAGATAGCAGGCAACACCATAATTACAACTGACCCATAGGTAATTTACCATCTCTCCTGTAATACACTTTCTTTTCTTAAATTGAATAACTAACAATTTTATTTTCTCAATATGGACAGGAATGAACAACAATTGTTTAAGGTGTAAAATATCTGGGAATAATTTTTACACATAATTATTATCTAATTAGAAACACTAATCTTAGATGAACATAATGGTACGGCAAAATATTAACAATTGATACCTCTGAGATTAAAATGTTACAATACGCAGATGACAATGCATTTCTTCTGAACGGCTCACACAAATCACTTACTGAATGCATGAGTACACTTTCAAAATTTGAAAAGATGTCTGGGAATAATTTTTACACATAATTATTATCTAATTAGAAACACTAATCTTAGATGAACATCATAATTGATTATAATCCCTTAACTAAATGTTAGTAGCTTCAAAGAAACATTTTTAAAATATGTAATAATTTGTGGAAACAAAAATGTACAACATTATTTCTGTTGAAAACTCCTTGCACATGTTGATGATCTCTGCATCTTGTATGGCTATACAATCTCACCACACCTCACATTTTTTAACTGGATTCATCAGTGAACCTTTTTTACATTTGTAAAGTTCAGCAAAGTCCTCTGAATTGGATAATGTTCCTATCACCCTAAAATAGCAAAAAAGTAACGATTACCCACCATACTATTACTTGTTTATCATTCTTGACAAATGTAAACAAATTAATAAATAATCTGTTAATTATAATATAATTAAATTAATGCCACATGCTTTCACTAAATGTCTACAGTATAGTCATTATCCTATTGTTTTGTCATTGGCTTGCAATGTAGAACAATTATGCATAGATACCTGTACTTAGCAGGACTATGAGGATCTGTCAATATCTTAAGATGAGCATCTTCAGGAGTACTTGATGTACACCACACCTGAGCAAAGCCAACAAAGAACAATTGCTTCTGAGTCAGTCCAATGGCAGGTAATTCTGTTTCCTTTCCATGAATATCTATCCATTCTTCATACGCCTGCAAGATAGTACAGCTTTACATTGACAGCTAAGACACATACATGATTGAGAATTGTGTGATGCAGAAATGTGAAATTTCAGGCCTGATACTTACATGAAAAGCAGACTTTAAACCACCATTGTCAGCAATGTTCTCCCCAAGTGTTTGACTACCATCAACCTAAATTAGTAAACAATTATTAATTATTTTTTAATAAGTAAAATGTAATGTTAGGTTGCTGTAAAAAAATAATACACACAACATGACAGAGCATTAAGATAGTATCAGAAAAATTGGAAGACCATGAAGATATATGATTTTACATCATTTGATTTGATTGCACGATTGTGGGTCACATAAACATTCATTATATAATATAGCCCATGTAAATACAGGTACGATGGTTGAAACTGCATCACATGACTATGTTATATATCCTTGCCGATTTTGATATTAAATCTTATTTTTCACCTCTTTCTACGAAGACAATATCTGTATAATATCAATCATGTATTGCAGACTGAAAGACCAAATGCAAATCAAAAAACCTTCTTTTCTCTTTTGTAACTACGCCACCAAGAAATGTGTAACAATTTAGTATATTTAAGACTATTGTTTAAAATAATAATATTTATAACGAGATATTGAATACCAACACAGGCTAAGAATGAATGAGTACTCTAGATTAAATTAAGTTCTTTCAATTTATCAGTTCAAAAGGGTGAAATGTTTATTCAATATTGATTTGCTTCATCTGGGTATTGGAGTTAATAAGCATCATCAAAAGAAAAGTACCTATCTACCTAACAAAAAAAAATCTTCTGAAAATGAGAAGTTGGCACATGAAAAGCCACATGTTTAGCCCCTTCTTTTTGGCTCCAGGGGCCACATGCAGGAAGACTCTGAATCTGTTATGTTATTCAGATTATGGTACCTTGTTTGCTTGAGCAAAATGCTCTGGGCTATACAAAGATTGCATCACATATGGGATAAAGCTGTAAAAACTTACATAGTCACTATTGACTTTGTATTTAGAATACTGATCCACCATACAATCCATTTGGTTTTCAAATCTGTCAACTGTTTTGTTGTTCCACCATGGTCGCAAGTTACCATCTTTGTCAAAGCGACGACCCTCGTCATCAAAACCATGTGTTAACTCATGACCCATAACAACTCCAATTCCACCAAAATTTAACGATCTATAACACGAAATATAAAAATAACTGCAATAAAATAAATACTAACTCTAATAGTTCCTTATCTTCACATTAATAGGTGGAACTTATGCTGACAATTGATTGATAATTTTGGCAAATAATAATTTGTCAAAATGAAGGTTTGGACATATTTATTGACTGTAGACATTTTTAGAATATACAAATGTACATTCTTTATGCTATGCATTACTAATTTCCAATTAATTTGCTCATTACTTGCTGTCCTTTATTTGTAGAAGCAGCGAAAAAAGTTAATGAAATATATTAAAATACAAATACTTACATTAAGAGAAAGCATTTTACTTACTTAGGATAATCAGCATCATAGAATGGAGCTTGTAAAATACCAGCAGGAAAAACTACAAATAACACAAATATAAAAAACAAATGATGAATAAAAGAATCACTTCATTATTTATTTTCTGGTTTTAACCAAGGCAATCTAAAAACAGGACACCAAGCTCGCCTTGCCAAGAACTCACAACATTCCTTTGATTGACAAATTCCAACAGTACTGTACTGTGAACATCTTCTCCGTGGCACAGTGTCTGTTTAGGGCGTGGAACTCTTTGATCTCCGGAGCTCAGCACCCTGTTAGATTGCCTTGTTCAAACAGATATTAGCCTTTTAAGGGCCACCATGTACAGATTGGTTACCATTGAGCAAAGAGTAGGGTTCAAAATTTTCGTTCAAGTTTATAATTATTGTGTAAACTTACTGGTCTTATAGTGGGGTTCCTTAGCTTTAAAAAAAGGGTTGATACTTTAAATTGGGTTAGAAGTATAAAATTTGGTATTGCAATTCGGAAATTCGCAACTTTTAAGATTTCAGGCCATTTAAAATTTGACCTCTGACCTCAGATAATGTCCAATTCCTCAGAACTACCAAATCGTACATCCTAGAAACACGAAAATAATTGCAAATGATTCAGAAGTACTACTATTATCTATTCATGTTTAATAGAAACATGATGCATTTAACTCAATACTATAAGAGTTATTTAAAACAATAGATCTGGACCTATTGGGTGAACCTTAAGAATGGAAAAAGATGCACTAATATTATATTTACTGTGTTGACATTTAGTATTGGTAATATCATCACTACAGTAATTATATAAAAATATTTCTTTTCATAATTATGCTGTATGTAATCTAAATAAAAAAATAACTGTAACCCAGCCCCCTCGAAGATTTACTTAAAAGGCAAATACAGTTTCAGAAAATCTGCTGTCTCAAAAATCAAAAAGCTGTGCTCAATTTAGGCAGTGCAAAAGTGAAACAATTTTATTTGTAAAAGCTCGCCATCGTTATTTGACCAGAGAAGCTATTGCTAACATAATCAAAATGTTTTATACTACAGTATAACATATTTTGCATACAGTGTTGCATTGTGCAAGCTCAAACCATTCTAGATAGCACAATAAATGTGTTAATAATATATGATTACTACATGGTAACTTTGATTAAAAAACACCGACCATGACACTCAGTATTACCATCGGCATAATCTGTTTCAATTTTAGGTATTTCTAGAATGCACAGTTTACGAGTTCTGACATTATCTGAGGTCAAAGGTTAAATTTTAATTAGCCTCAAATTTTAAAAGTTGCCATACCAACTTTATGCTTCTAACTAAATTTGAAGTATTGTGGGTCTATGTAACCCCACTTTTAGGTCTGAAAGCGATATTGCCAGTTTTTATGCTCCTCGTGTTCACCGATCATCTGGTAAACATTCGTTTTTCAAAGCTTGGCCCGCGAAATGTGAAATAACCTCACAAAAAAAGAACCTTTTTCCCTATAAGTAGTACCAGATGATCGGTTAGTGTAAAGCGCTTTAATCACAATGACAATTTGTGTTATGATAAACTTTAGTCAATTCAGTTAAACTGATTAGTCTGAAATAACTTATGAATCTATGTAAGTATTTATTAAACCTATTTCATTCTTGGTAGGAGTATAGTAAGCATTGACTGTAGGAGGTGTCATCAACCATTCTTTTTTAGACACGGGTTGTCGTAAGCTCCTCAGCATTTCCTCTTCATTTTCTTTTAGAACACGAAGGTGATTCTGGAAATATTGAGTGCTGTTGATTGTCAACTAAAAATATAAATAAAACACAAAACTGTCAGTCCTGTAGCCAGAATTAAATTGGTGCGGTGGTTGCAAAAAGAGGGAAAATCTGTGCAGGCTACAATAAAAGTCTTCTGTCAAAAAGTGGTCAGGTTGAAACCTTACCAACTGTACTGGTGCCTATGGCCCTGTATATACAATAGTATAGTAAACATTGATATTGATCCTTAAATAATGATATACACCACTAATCTGTAAACATATTGATAAATAGATATTTTTGTTGATGTATAGTAGAATAATACTAAGAATATGTGGTTCTAAAATAGTATTGAGTAACATACAAAAACAAATAAACAAACTGGAATTTAATTTGTCACTTTGACGAATTATAGGTGATCATTTTTATCATTTTATTGACATTAATTAATTAATTAATTACTGAAATTAATTTTTTTTAAACATGCATGTACGTTAACATACAATCGGAAAATGATGATGTATTCCATCCTATTATATGCTTATAGTGTTGAGTTGTGCCTATTATATGCCATATACAATTATATACAGTATATACTGTATATCTATATACAGTGTAGCATAGGTGAAATTATGGGACACACATTATGTTCTAATGGTACAGTATGATGGAATTATCAAAATAAACTCAAAGATGACAATTTCGAAAGATAATGAATTGAGCAAATAAATATAAGAATTGGAAGAGAATTTGACACGTAGAAGGGCAATGCGCGCTCTTTGAAATTTGTATAACTTTGACTAAAGAAATTTTAAAACTACATTTTAACTTCAACTGGCCATATGATAAAATCACAACATCTGATCGGCTTAATTTTTATATGAATTCATATTTACATTTCATCAGCTTTTATAATAACTTATAAATTTCAAGGTCACCTTTAATTCTGAAGAGCTGTAAGATATTCAAATCAATGGTGTATGTGAAATTTCATGACCTACGTTATTCAAGTTTTTACGCGTGATGACGTCATCAAAATGAAAAAACTGACAACTCTTAAGAAAGATAATTAATTAAGCAAGCAAATACTGAAATTTGTGCGAAATTTGAGCACAAATAACTGAGATGCGCTCTGTTGAATGTGATAATCTACACAAAAAGATAAAAAATCCTAATTTTTAAATTCAAGTACCCATTCGGAATGGACTCAAAATCGGTAAATGTACTAAGGTTTGTGAGTAGAATGAGATATATACATCAAATTTCATTTTCTACGCTTTTTAAGAATCGCGTACGTAATTTTTCATGCTCTAAATTGATCAAAACTTAATTTTGAGCTTTTTTAATTTTTAACGCGCGATTTCACGCACATGACCCTACATGCGCGTGCGTTTTTATTTGCTAATATTTTTACCCTTGACCTGAAGTTTACGTGTAGTGAATTTCATTAATATGTGATAATGAATTATGGAGATATGATTGATAATGTGATTCACAAAATGGCGTATAAATGACATCACGGATGAGTTATCACGCTGAAAAGCTTATTATGACTAAGTTTTAAAGTATTTGAAAGACATGGTGACATTTTTGTGATCATTGCCATTCAACTTTTTGAGATATTTATTACACAAAAAGTGTACAGAAAGAAAAAAAAAAGAAAAATAAAGATTTCATACAATAACAATAGGTGATCATTTTATTCTAAATGATCACCTAATAACAGGTTTCTTGGCACATTCACAATTAAAGTTTAGGAGGCACAAAGGAGTAAGCTGTAGATGAATTATAATAACATCTGGAAAGCTAGCCAGGATTTTTGCTTCAAGGAATAATGGATTGATTTTCCTTACATTGATATAGTACAAGTCCAGCTTGTTATCATCCATTATAAATTCAGGAAAACCGATTAGGTCAACTACAGCTTCAGCCTAGAAATACAATAAAAACATAATAATACACTGAAACAAATGATGAGTTGATAAATACAACAAAAATCGCAATTTACCCATATTTTAACTGATTTCATTGATCACTTAAAATACTAAATTTAAAATAATCACATAGTATACAATAAATTGAAAATACAATTCAGTGCATTATTGCATTCATGCAGTGCATTATTGCATTCATGCAGTGCATTATTGCATTCATGCAGTGCATTATTGCATTCATGCAGTGCATTATTGCATTCATGCAGTGCATTATTGCATTCATGCAGTGCATTATTGCATTCATGCAGTGCATTATTGCATTCATGCAGTGCATTATTGCATTCATGCAGTGCATTATTGCATTCATGCAGTGCATTATTACATTCATGCAGTGCATTATTCCATTCATTCAGTGCATTATTCCATTCATGCAGTGCATTATTCCATTCATGCAGTGCATTATTCCATTCATGCAGTGCATTATTCCATTCATGCAGTGCCGATCACAAAAAAAGGGTTGTTAAATGCCTCTGTGAAAAATTGGTCAGGTTGAAACCTTACTGGCCAGCCCTGTCTTGCTTTCATGTAATTTCACTTACAAATTGCATAAGCTTTGCATTACTGCCTCACTGACCATATTAAAGATCATATTAAAAAATGGAGATTCTATCATATTGTTTACACCAATGAATCTTTTAATACTAAATAGACACTCTTTTTTTATTTAATAAACATGTAATATCATATTTTTACAATGTTGATATACAAAATATATTACTAAAAACCGTAATTTTTAAAGTGTCTACTGAGGGCGCAGTTTATTTACTTCAATCGTGGCTAAAAATGATTATTTTCGGCTATGTTTTGACCCAAAATTTCCAAAACTACAAGTCAGATTGTTATAATTCTTTCTTTATTTTAATATTGATACAAAATATTAAGAGGAAATGTATGCTATCAACTTTTAATGTTGCATCGTTAGGTAGTATAGACCTATACTAGACTATGTGGGCCGGGTTATAGGGAGGTAAATGCTCCTACCCTGGAATATATGTACATACATATACTGTGGTTTAGTTTATGATCATATTTTTGTTCTGTACAGTAGGCCAGACTATATTTACATAAAATGTTTACTACTGATTGTTAAACAAAAATAATTGATATAATAAATCAATTAATATATCTAAAGAAAGAACAATGTATAATTTTTAAATGTCGAGCGGCGTTTTTTGTAAGAAATATTTCTTAGTTATGCTTTGTAAAAGAGTTTTTAATGAATGTTTACCTTTTCACTTGCAGCTTTTCTTGTTTCATCATCCATCCAGTCAAGATCAGGAAGATTGTTCTTAAAAGCTTCTCTGATTTCTTCTACCATAACTTTAGCCTGTAATAAAAAGCATATCGTCGTGAGGTGGTTTCCCGAATGATTGTAAAATCAAAACGGTACTGGGTATGACCAACTAGCGTTCTAGTCATCCATTCATAGAAGTACTGATGTAGTAGCCTATCTGTACGGTGACCATAGAATGTGACCCAAGACATGACTAACTACGACTTTTAGTTGATTGATGATTGAAAAAAAAAATTGTTAAGAAGAGTTGTACTGTATGTGGATGTTTAATGAAATTATGTGAAATGTTTACACACTAGGCATATAAATAGTAATGGTTGTTAGTATAAATAATTTTGAGTTAATAAATGACCAGGAATTAGATTGTGTTAATTCTCAACGGGATTTAGGAGTTTTAATTGATAGTAAGTTAAATTTTTGTTTACATGTTAATTATGTTGTATCTAAGGCAAATAGAATGCTGGGTTTGTTATGGAGGAACTGTAGATTCATGGGCAATGGTGGAGCATTAACATCATTGTACCGTTCAGTTGTGTGCCCCCACCTAGAATACTGTTCAGTCATTTTTAATTCAATTTCTTGTACTCAATCTCAGCGTATTTATAATGTTCAGAACAAATTTAGATTCCTCGCACTTGTCCTAATTATAATGTTTCCCTTATTTCTCTTGAAAATCGTAGAGTTGTTTTTGATATGGTTTTTTTACACAACTCATTCAATTCTGTTTATGATTGTCCTCTTGTTGTTTTGTTTAAGTTGAATATACCAACTCGTACTCGTAGCAAGTGTTTGCTTCACGTTCCTTGTGGTCGTGTTGAATGCACAAAACGAGGTATTTTTCAGCGGTTACCTAACACATTTAATAGGTTACTTGTTACTTGTTTGGATATTGATTTATTTGATGATAGTTTAAATGTATTTAAGGTAAAATTGTTAAATCTCAATAATGTTGTGATCTTTGTTTATGTTTTTGTTGCTTATTTGAATACATTTTTATAGTTTATTATGTTTAGATTCAACCTATTAGTGGCAGTTTCATCGCTGTTGGTTGTCAACTGAATAAAATAAATAAGATATAAGGAGTGGTTATTCCTGAATATACAATACTAAATATCGTAGTTTTAAATTATAAATTTTAGGCGATCTTGTCAAAGGTCAAGCGCCTATAGCCTGCCACGTTTCGATATCCTCAGTACAATTGTATAGATTTATTTTATAAAAGGTATTTAGACAATACACTAATTAAGTTTGAGAAATTCATTCCATATCTGTTCCTCTATTTTGTTTTGCGGTCCATTCTGAGAAATTGTTTCTAAAGTTTTACAATGTTAATGTTAACATACTTACTTACACAATTCATCGCAATTCAGAAAAAACACTTAAAATTATTTTAATAAGTGTCATAATAACTATTTTGCCTAACAAAAAATAAAAAGAATCGAACAGGTGATGGTACTGAATTCTACCAACTTTGAGCAGAAAACTTGAGCAGAAAACTTGAGCAGTAATGTTTATCTAGTACAGTATTGGTAATAAATGAAAAAGAAGAAATTCCATTCCAGACCATATTTGAAAGCTTGTTAAAACAGTATAATCATATTATTCATTTTATGAAAAAGTTAGATACAACTTTCTCATTAAATGGAATGAATTAATACGTACTGTTTTCTTACTATCGCCACCTTTAAATGCTGCATCTACAAACATAGCGCCACCAGCCATTCCAATCATGTTATCCACCATATTTACACAGAAACGCCATTTCTGAGTTGAGCTTGTTTTGCCGATGAGGACTTTGGACAGCTCCAATTCGGCATCTGTAAAATCCTCGCTCAGCCATTCAGCCATAAAATCTACAACCTGCCACATCATAAAATTGTGAAGAACGCTACAAACAAGAAAATAATAACAAAAAAAGAATTTGACTATAATTGTCTAAGACGTTGTAATAAAAATAACAAGAAAAATGTTATCATTGAAAGAGCCATACCAACAATTAGGTGTATTATCACACACCTGCTTGTATTCTTGCCATTTGGGTGGTTAATTAGGCATCACATGCTGCTCATTATTTTGCACTAATGAACAAATTAATAGCACTATTGAACTTTTTTGTCGAAATTGCAATACTTTTCGGAATGTGAAGCGGCTGTTAACACAGTGTACGCTGTTTATAACAATTCTCCACCACATTTATAGCAGTCAATCTTTTAACTCATGAAATTTTTTTATCATACAACTCAAAAACATTCATTATACTCTATGTCGACAAAGTTGAGTTTACATAAGCGCATATTAAGCCTAAAAAGGTAATTTATTAATCCCCTACATTTTGGCAAATACAATACAAAAGATAAAGAATTAGGTTTTAAATTTTAGAACTTATTTTTAGGCACTACTATCTTTTATCTATGGCTTGCATGCAGAAATATGTTCAGTTTCCATCTTTGTCTTAGCTCAATTTTTTTACTAATTTTGTACTTACCGTGGTTCTGTTTCCAATAGTAGTTGAGAAAGATTGGTTATAAACTCCTTATTATAAAGTATAACTGGTTCAGAGGGCCCAATAGTAATATCCACTGGCGCAAACTTAGCAGACAACAATGAAATCCAATCAATCTGTAAATCACAACAAAGTATTGAGTACACACTCATTGAATAGTATTGAGTACACACTCATTGAATAGTATTGAGTACACACTCATTGAATAGTATTGAGTACACACTCATTGAATAGTATTGAGTACACACTCATTGAATAGTATTGAGTACACACTCATTGAATAGTATTGAGTACACACTCATTGAATAGTATTGAGTACACACTCATTGAATAGTATTGAGTACACACTCATTGAATAGTATTGAGTACACACTCATTGAATAGTATTGAGTACACACTCATTGAATAGTATTGAGTACACACTCATTGAATTGTCAATGATTTGTATTACCTCAAACTCAGAAGTTATTTACTGATTTAAAATTTAAAAAGTTAAATAAATGAAACAAGTATATCCTTCAGTAAGAGTTATGAAAATATAAAAAGTGAGTAGAGATTGGTTGAACTGTTGAACTGAGCACATACTTGTCTTTCATTTTACTTATATAAACCATTGAACATGGTAAAACAGCAAAATATATAATGGGAATCATGGAATTTTAGATGAATTTATATGTATTTTGTGATAATGAGTGTGGAATATTAAAGGCCAGGTGCAGGCCAAAAATTTATATTGATCATACATTCCAATAATTATCGATCTATAGCTTCTCCTATGTTTCATAAATTTGGGGATTTTATTTGTGTTACACAAGCTTGTTGAATATAAGCACTTTCTTTACAGTGGGGGGATAGTTCAAATTACACAGTAAAATCTCTATTCTTTGTATTTAAAAAAAAAACTTATGAAAAATAAATTGTGAGGTAAATAATTTTATCAGATGACTAAAGTACCTAATTTGACATTTCTGGTATTTTCATTCAACTCCAGAGTTTTATTTTCATGCTATAGCAAAAATTATCCACCATATATCCACCATCTTTTTTCACCTTCTAGGGAGTCACCAGACATGTTATTACATTAGGTTAAAATACCTAACTACTGAAAAGAAGTCTTCTTGGATTTTATGGCATAATTTTGTGTTCAACAGCTTTAAGGGAAATTCATGTTTCTTTGTCTTGATTTCTGTTACATAATATTTGATTTATGTACATTTAACCAGATGTTATATTTAAAATTCATGCCTGTACCTGACCTTTAAATAAACTTGTTGAGAATGAGTATGTTTGGAAAGATATTAATAATTTAAATTAGCTTTTGATTAATTTATGGGAACATCTCTACAAGACATGGAATCGTATAACATTTCATCATTCACCTCATGCCGTTATTTGTACCAATACACTCATAAACGTTTATTAATTAGTGTGAGAATGAGTGAAATATTATATGAACTTGTTGAGAATGAGTATGGAATATTTATATGAACTTGTTGATAATGAGTATGGAATATTTATATGAACTTGTTGAGAATGAGTATGGAATATCTATATGAACTTGTTGATAATTAGTATGGAATATTTATATGAACTTGTTGATAATTAGTATGGAATACAGTATATAAGTGTAATTGTGAGAATGGAATATTAAATATGAATTTGTAAGAAAGTGAACTTTGTGAGAATAAGTATGGGATTGTGCTCCGAGTATACTCACAGCTGGCATCATCTGCTGTACACTTTTGAGATCTGTTTTATAATAATTATAAGTGTACAATTGACTTGAAAGCTAAAAAAGTAAAATACATGAATATAATAATAGTATACATAACTAATAATTATATAACTAGATTTAATTCGTCACTATGATGAATTATAGGTTATATGCATTGATTTAAATAAAGATAATTGATTTTTAAAAGATATATTGATTGGTTGATTTTATCAGAATCTTTTATAATATTTATAATATATGAAGATAGGATCTGGCTAACGCAAATACAATAGGCGGTATCACAATCTGATCAAAGATCCCTTTACGTATAATGTCATAAACCACATTTGTTACATAATAATAAAGACACAATCTAGATTTCATTATAAATCATATATTCTTATTTCGTTTCGTTGAAGAAGATTCCTCCGTGTATTTACTATGCAGTAACCACATTGGTGCAGATAGATTATTACATACCGCAATGAATTATAATTTTTTACTATGATGACAAAACATTTTAAAAAATGATGCACTGTCAAAGTATATACTTTTAAATTTAATATATGAACATTTTAAAGAAGAAAGTTAATGTTAAGTTTGTTATTTCGGCCTAAGAAAATGTCATAGTTTGTTTGATTGTCGAAATGAATTTTTTTTAAATTTTATATGCAATTGTATGACTTAATCAACATCAATAAAACCCTCTTTTTTGCTGAAGTATCCTTTTCAAGAGACTACAGCAGTATATGGTATGCTTAATATATCTCAATGTTTTTTGTGGAAAATAGAACCCTCTTATATGGGCTTGTTAAGCAATAGAGATATTATAGTGAACATAATATGTGTATGCCAAGTCAACTTACATTTGCAATCTTAGTTTCCAACTCCAGCACCTCTTTAAATGCAGCACGTGACTTATTTTCAGGAGCACCAAGTAACACAGCTAGTTCTACCATGAAGTCTGTATATGCTTCCAGTACCTACACAGAATCAGTTAATAAGTCAGTCAGATATTACCGTACTGATGCGGTATAAGCCCTACCCCTTGAACATGAAATCACATCAAGTTTGAGGGGTGGGCTTATACCCAAGGATACAAAAATGCAGATCCTCAAAATCTTTAAAAATTTAATAAGCTAATTTATGGCAGCCGATACCAAATAGGGGTTCTACGTTTTGACAACTTGTGATTCGAGCGTAGTGTGTGCAGCGATCTTTGACCGCGATGGAGTGTAAACGAAATAAGACTGCTAGGGCTTCACAAACCAAACCTTAATGGTCTAAAGCTAGCAAATCAATATTAAGGATTCCCGAACCACGACAGTATGATATAATAAAAAAAATGTTGAGGCACTCTTTAAAGCCTCACAGCACTTGCAACTAAAAAGGTGGGTTTTAAGAACAGATTTAAACTGACGTAGACAAATTACGTATACAATGAGGCAGTGTATTCTAAACGAAAGATGCATCAGCAAAAAATTGCCCTGTGAGAAGTGGAATTTTTCAAGTTTGTTTTAGGCACTTGGAGAGCAAGTTTATCAATGAATGAACGTAAACAATGGCTAGGTTGATAAATGTATATAAGGTTTTGAATACAGGAAGGGGGAGAGTAGGATAATACTTACATCTCCATTTGCTGTCTCATTCAAGTAGTAATTGGTATCTGGTAATATTAGGTACGATTTATCTATCTGCAAAAAAGAAGTATTTTTCTCTTAAGAGAGGTTTGATGTTGTTTGTATAGGCCATTTTTAGCTATATATTTTCCAATACATAATATACAGTATGTCCATTGACAACAATAAATGCCATGATGGTGTAAGCAAAGATACCATAATGTTTGTATTTTTGTAGGTTATCATCAGGTTGTTTCCAATTTCTTTAACCTCATTGGTTTAAAAGTAGAAGTAATATTCAAACCTCTTACAAAGTAAAACCAGGTAGAAATTAACAAAGTAGCCCTAAGATTTTTGATACAGTTTCAACATGGTTGAAGCAGTCCACTTGATTTTATTATCTTTTATAATATGTGCATAGTATAATTTTCAATCTTTTAGCCATTGCCACAGCACAATAATTTGCATAAAATTACAAAAACCAATGATGATGTTGGTAGTCTATGGGTGGCGCTTACCTAATGGTGATGGTGGTTTGTGGGGATGGCCCCATTTAAGGATGTGGTTAATTCTGCACCATTTACGGAGATGTTCAATGCATATTCTACTTTTTAAGTTACAGTATCACTATTAGAATACTAGGAGAATAGGCTATTATCAGTATAGCTATGTAAGCTAAGCACAAAACACATCATTATCCTCTTACAAAATTTAAAAAAATTTCTAAATGATTATCCAATTAAAAAAAATGTTTGATTTTGACAAATTTTACCTGCAAAATGTTAACTTTTGAATTCTTTTCATCTTCCATAACAAAGAAAGGCAAGATAAGATCCAAATCGTACATGACGGCAATATCTTGTAAGTTCTTGTTGAAGTTAAAATCAATGTCCTCTTTCTCTTTAAGTAAGGTCCAACCACCTAACTACACACAAAAAGTATGTCAGAAAAAGTAAATTGCTGTGTAAGAAAAAGATTTAGCATTCACCACAAAATGTAAGAAATTGTTTGATTAAAATGGAAGGTTGCATCAGCACTGAACTGCAAATATATTTAACTTGTTGTGAACACAACAGCCTATCCTGTGGTAACTAATCTACAGTAGATTGGCTGCTGCTTGCCTATGATATGCCTCTGACTCGCAACACCAGCACAATGTAGATGTGATTGAGACAAACTTTATAAACTATATAACTTTAAAACATTTCCTATTGATAGGGTGGTGAATTAATGCTGAATGTAGGATATCAATTTGATCTCTGTTGTGCGTACAATGATGGTTGTTATTGAAACGTATCATTTTCAACATCCAATAACATGCTGTTTATCTATATTTTTTGTGTAAATTTGTTATTTTAATGTAATGTTTTGTGATCAATTTTGGTTTGTATCCTTTTTAGAAAAAAAAAAGTAAATTATTGATGTAAGGCACTAAATATTGAAGAGCAGCCATATTGTTAATTATTGATGTAAGGCACTAAATATTGAAGAGCAGCCATATTGTTAATTATTGATGTAAGGCACTAAATATTGAAGAGCAGCCATATTGTTAATCATTGATGTAAGGCACTAAATATTGAAGAGCAGCCATATTGTTAATCATTCAAACAGATTTGTATAAACTACAGTACTGAATCATACAAACATTCCTTTATACTTTTAATATTATAATTCCCTAATACATTAAATTGTGATGTCATTGCAAATAATCATTCAGACAGAGTTTAGCATTTATTAATAATATGCTGTGCACAATCATACTATTAATTGACTTCTGCGAACTTTATAAGAAACAAATAATTAAGAGTTTACGTTATAAAAGATGCTCCAAAACAACTATATGGAATTATATGCATGCGCAAATTAGGTTATTCACTTTGTGTAGTAAATTAATGCTTTAATGCTAATAATAATTTATTAAGTCATTTTCAACATGCATTTATAGATCAGAATATACAATTTTAAGTGTATTACTAGCTAGGTTCACAGTCAGAAATTATCGTGAGTTTCTTTATCATGATGTTCTATATGAACCTGCAAGAAGATCTTGCTTATCCTGTTAATTCTGATTAACAAGCTCTCGGAGGGCACTTTAATCATCATGATCTTATATACAGAGACGAAATTCAACCAATCAGCGCTTGGTTATTTATTGCGTTATGACCACCCACCGGAAGATGTCACCATTGTTGTTGTTTTGATTTCGTTAACCATCAGCTTCAACAAGTTGTTTTTGCTTTGGTAGTTAAATTATTACATAGGTTTAATTCCCTATATATCTTACATTAAGTTTAGATGATTAAAGAATAAAATAACGGATGGAAACTTGGAGAACAAACCAGAAATCAATTTGAAACAGCCAGCCAGGAAAGTAGCCAGGACTATATCGAAAGCTAGGCCTGGACTGCAGCCCACAACAGCCAGCCAGGAAAGTAGCCAGGACTATATCGAAAGCTAGGCCTGGACTGCAGCCCACAACACAAGGCATGCACGACCTTACGAAAAGGGTGCGACTATTTTTTTTATGAAGTGTATATCACTTTATAATTGGGATCAAAATTATGCAATTCTTCATAATCGATATACACTTTTTTCCATATTTTAAAATAATCTAAAACCATCTGTTGTATACCTCTGTCTAACTCATTCAATCAATATTGTTAATAATTAATGTATAGCCCTAGCATTTGAACTTAATGGTGCATATCTGTGGCCATCACAATCATAACCACAACCAATGTAATCAAAGTGCATAATCATATTGATATGGCAAAACCACATACCCATATTAAATCACATAGAGCAATGTTAATTATGATTAATGCTTAAAGAAATTATTCATGAAAATCAACTAAAGGTCATTGCCTACCACCCCATAACCAACACAACCAAAAGCATCAGACATTTGAATCACCCTACTGCAAAATGAATTATGAATAAAAGAATATTTAACCAAACATATAAATGCTTACAAAACATCAGATAGATATAAGATAGATCTGATTATAAACATTCATTATACTTACAGTTCAGATCATAATCTGGTGAAAAAAAATTATGATAAAAAAAAAATACATAAAATTTTAATTTGATGAAATGCACTATGGCAGGCCTATACTTTCATATATATATAGGCTTTTTTAGAACTCCAATAAAGTTAATTGAACTAGTTAAAACTTACACTGTCAAGAACGTCTTTCAGTGGTGTACCTCCTAGTGATTCTATAATTTTATTTTCATCCATACAAGATTGGTACAACTGACGCGCTTTCTCGCGAGCATTGTTTGGGCCTGGAGTTACTTCTGGTTCTGCCTCTATTTAAATACAAGGTGGAAGTACTCTATGAAATTAAAACTCATTCATAACATTTCTGTTGAGAGATTTTATTACATGGAAGATAAAGCTAAAAAATAAAATTGAAAATGAAAAAAGTGATAGTCAGTCATGCAATAATGAAATAGACTCTTGGTTTGTTAAAGCATGGAGAAAAGTTATCCAAAAATTATGAAATAAATGCAAACAATTATTAATTTTGCACTTATTATAATATGATTTATTCAAATAAGCAATAATTTTCAAATATAAATATAAAAAGTCAATAATAACAAAAATTCATAAATATAATTTAGGAAAGAGAAGAAGAAAGGAAGAGCAAAATTGGAAATGCTTAGATCTTTGTTTTTAAATTATGTATTGCTTTTGTTACTTTTATATTTTGTACATAATTTAGTTTAAGTTTCCTTGGAATATTATCATTTTAAATTTTGCTTTCCTTTTATTTACTCTGGACGCACCTTCATTCAAGAAGTGTGCCAACTGTTTCAAAAGTGTAGGTTACAAATAAATTATAATCATTATTATGGCATTGATTAAAAACAATTTTTTTTTTAACTTACCGAGAGCATTTTTTAAAACCAGTTGATTTTCCTCCCAAATGTGACCAAATGTTCCCCACCTTGTTGAACCATCAGGAATTGGATGTGATTTAATCCAACCTCCACAAGAATAAGTGTAGAAATCCTGACAGGGATCAACAGATTGATCCATTGAACTAAGGACACTGCTGGCAACACTAATACATGCTGGACTCAAGCAATACCCTACATGCAATCAAACAAGCATCAATCATTAATAGAAATCTCATACAAAATTACTGCATGTTGCCATACATTTGGAATATCAAAATAAAAGTGTAATGTTAGTTATCCAGATACAGACATTATAAGGGAGAACTATAATTTAGAGATCGCGAGGAAGTTTTATGATTTTGTATACAGAGTAGCCAAACAAGCTGTTTTGATCAAAAACTTTGACTGGAAGTCAAAGTTATTTTTTGAACAAAAAAACGTTTGTATTTCAGTTAAATCATTTTTTTTCCAAATAATTTTTGGTGAAAGTTAATAACTATTATGATACTTCAAAATGACCCTCTTTTTTTCTAAATATTTTTTTTTCAAAGGGACAATATAAACATATCCTATAAAATGAATTCATCAAGTATGGAACCTCAACCAGACATTCTAGTCAATGTTTATCTGGAAAAAGATTTAGAAATAGAAAATTTTTTTTATTAAATGCTATATATATGGATTCGGTGAATATTTCAACATTTTATGGAAACAATGATTTAAATAAACTAAATTTAAATTGACATTGATGTTCACATGCATCAAGCGCAAATTTAATTAAAACTTGCATGACATGGGTACACCCACAAATCTTGAGAAGTTCTTCACGGACCTCATGCATGACCTGTGAGTTGATCATCAGCTCATGAGATTTGTGAAGATCAACACAGCATTAATCTCACATCATTTTAATGATAGACTGTGGTCTCATAAGAAAGTGGAAATCAGACATTACAGAACACGTTTCATTAGAATCAAATGACCTAGTTATTTTCAAATAACCTATTAAACGTGCAAACTCATCCCTTGCGGTTGTTCAACTGCACAAATTGTTTTTATATCATCAAATTGAACTGTAATGATCATTATTTATAGACTGTTTGTTCATTTTGTGTAATGCTTCATACCTTATTAATAATTACTTTGGGACATGCATTGGATATTTAGTTTAAGAAAGAGTTTAAAATTCATAATAAAATGGCAAAATAATAAAAAAAAAAAACATTTTAACTGTGGTATAAAAGTATAAAAATCAACATTAAAAATCGTCAAAAATCTTCAATCATTGAAGTTACGATCGTTAAAACTGACCAATCAAATGGTTCACAAATTTTTGTCATCATAGTTTGTGAAATAATGTACGCGCTGAAAAATCTTACATTTTAACAATTCGGCTATGTTTTTCACCTTTTTCGTACACTTTTAAAGTCTGATATTTCCAAATAACAAGTGCAAGTCAAACTAAATTATAATATAAAAACAATTTAATTAATGTTTGTCTTTATAGTGTAAGCCTAGATTGAGATATCAGCGAAAACATGTCCTAGGCTGGGTTGAAACATCAAAACCCATAACTTTTTCAATTTTCTTGGTTTTGCAACACTTCACGTCCGCATGTCCTAGCAATGCTCGAGAGAAGAAGAAGAACTATTAACAATCGTATAAAAATGTATAAATATTAGTGGCCCGGCATCATCGTTACCGTTATTTATTTTCAACTTTAACAATTTGAAAATTCAACGTAACTTGCCATAATGTTAGATCAACAGGAAAACAGGCTTTCAAATCCACTACATTCAGATAATTATACGACAAGAATTGACCGGCCAAAAGGTCTCAGATGCTATCTGTGGGCGTCTAGAAAAAAAAATGTCTTAGACAACTTTTTTTTTCTCTATATCCACTCTTATTAATCACTACTGTATCTATTATTTGCAATATACTAACATTATTCAAAGTTGTAAGCTTGCAAAAGAGAACTGCCAGTTAATAGAATCATATAAATAAAATCAACTTACTAGTTTTTGTTTTTCTAAGTTGAACTGCAAGTCCAATCACACAGAAGAGAAGCACAATAGAGATGCCAATTAAACCTAATATTAATGCTTTCTTGGTCCAGAGTTTTGATTTTAGCTTAGTGGTTGTGCTTAAATTACGGAATCCAATCTCCTCTTTCATCTCCTCTGTTCCTTCAGACATGTTCTCTTGGTTCATGTTGTTTGACAACTCATCATTCTCAAAGTCTGTGCGTTTGTACTTACTCATCTACAGAAGAAAGAAAATTTCACAGCGATGTACCAAATTATTGAAAGGGATGGAATTCACAATGATGTGAATATTAATTTTATGGATGGAATTTGTGTGCTAGTCAGCCATTGGTGGATATACAGTGATTAATATTCAAATTGATGAGATTTTAACTGTGAAAGCTTTATAATGGCAGATAAAGCGACAGGCATCTTCAGCAATAGTCAAAATATATTTTTTATCAATTAAAAAATTAATATTAAAATGTTCAAAAATGTATGAAATTTCTAGTTGATATTATGTCGACATTGAAATGATTTTTAAATTGACTAACACTTCATGGAGGTCTACTGCCATGGTTAACTACAAAAAAATAGGCAATTTGTATAAATTAAAAGAAGTTAAAAAAATAAAATAAAATTGTTTATATTGCAGTTGTATATTAAACAGTTTATACAGGCCATACCATACTACCTGCAATAACAAGCAATACCAACAATAGTAGCATTCAAAAAATATAATTAATTGCACATTGATGAGCAATTATCAATAGATTGCCTGCTATTTGCCATCTTGTTTTCTACATAATATAATTATTTTTAAAAAAGACCCACAATTTGTTGTACAATTTCTACAAATAATAACAACATAATTTATTTATAGATATGATGTGACTGAATTACTGTTGATCAAAATAAATGCAATATTTTAGAATTGTACAGTTATTTCAATAGATAAAGTAATTTTTTTTTCTATAGAAATTATGCTTATAGATTGATTGAAGACAATAAAGCTGTGGTCTTACTGTAAATTCAAAGGCATATTAAATAAGGTTCATGTTTTTATACCACTAACAAATGACATCGAAAGATAAAAATTTTTAAGAAAGCATGTGAAATTGATTGATTGTACTGTAAAAATATTATTAAACTGATGTATACAATTTGTACAGAAAAGAATGACATACATACAATAATTTATTTTGTTTCAGAAATAAACCAACAAAATACATGACTATTAATAACTGTAATAATAATAATAATAACAGCATTATAATTTGATAACAGAGAACATCAAAGATAATATACATGTTTCTATTCATGTGGTAGAAGAAAAATGCAAAATAAAAAGGATGAAAAAAAAAGTGAGGTTAACTTTTTCAGGTGAAAAACTACTTTTTCTACTGAAAATAACAAGGTAATAAAAATGAAAAAAATACAGTATGTTACTATAAAAAAACAGTTTTGAAATGAAAAGGATCACAAAACATGGTTTTGCAGTTTATATTGAGCTTGCCTTAACATACGAGTTCTTTGCATGAAGATATGTTACGGCCATCCAATACAGTCTTCGAATAAATGGCTGCCGTCTTCAAGGAAAAAAGATTAATTAAACATTAAGGAAATGCACCATTAGCAGGAGCTTCAATAAAAAGATTTGGTTGAAATATTATACATATTTTCCTTTTATGACTATTACAATATACACAATTGTTTGTTTTTTTTAATTAAGAAAAATATAAATAAAATAATTTTGCATTTCCACTACAGTAAACTATAATGTATGCTTTCTTGCCCTTTACATATTTTGGAAAGTTTAATCACAGGATACTTAATGCAATATGTGTAAATATAACAATGTGATTGATCAAAATGTTACCACATTACTATCGTTCCGAGGATTGAGGGAAAAAAAACGAATTGTCAATCACAATTTTATCAATAAAATTTAAACAAACAATGTATAGATGGTAAGTGCCGTACTGCTGCTGCAAACATTGCTATGGGCAGCAAATATAATTTCGCAGGAATAAAAAAAGTTCTGTAATGAAAATGAGAGTTGATTTTTTTTTAATGTTGTCATATTTGTATGCGCGTAAACTGATTCAAATGATCTAATTGCCTTGGAACGCCAAAACCCATTGTTGCTCGCTTCGCTTGCAAAAAACTCAATTATCGGCTGAAGCCCCTTGATTTCACTGCTGACTGCACCCCTTAGTAGGCCTAGTAAACATTTAGTGTAACCTAAGATATAGTATGAAATGCTCTATTTTATACGAAGCAGGGCCTATTGTGTATTAAATACATAATTGTTTTGAGGATAGGGATTATGATTGGGGATTCAGTTTTCCTTCTGTAGTTGATTTAGATAATTTATAATTTCCCAGATCTTTTGTCGTACAGCCGCCGACAAACGTACCTGTCACACCAAAATCAGTCCGGGCCAAAATCAGTCCGGGGGACCATTTATGGCTGCCAAAACCTGTCCGGCCGGACCAATTTTGGCCGCCAAATATGGTCCGGTCTTACAAATATATGGTGCGCAAAATGAGTCATAATGTATATATCATTAAAAAAAAGGCCATGATTAGTCATTATATTGAAAACTACGGGGTTTTATTTGTTATTTTAATATTATAAATTAAGCCTGTTTTCTTATTATCATTATTAGTAGTAACTCATCAGTACTAATTGCTTTTTGTATACAATGTATCTCTGCCTGTTTTCCATTTTTCTTTTCTAACATATTCATTTCCCCATGATGTTAAAAACAATTTAATTTATTAATTATTTATGGTTAATCAATCAATATATAAATTCAATACAATTATTATAAAACAACTATTCAATATAGGCCGAGGGAAAAAAAAGACAAATCATAAATATATGAGTGAACACCTAAGTCATGTTTTTAGATAAAATACATTTATTTATAGTATTTATCCGACAAGATAACTTACTAATATATATCATGGGATATTTTTCTAGCCATAAACAACTTAAAACAGCATCATAGGCCTAGTAATTCAATTAAAATCGACAGAAGAAAAGCCCAGACCGATTTTGGCAGTGGCGGACTGCTTTTGGCCACAACTTTAGAGCCAAAACTGGTCCGGCCGGACCGATTTTGGCCCCGGACCATATTTATCGTGACATACCCACTAATCAAACAATTCTTCATCAATACACACCAGGATAAACACATTATTCAATGATAAATGCCTACGTTGACAGCCAAACAAATAAATTGTTTGTTGAACAGACTATGTGTATACACATCTCAAGAGACTATTCTCTCGACATGCTTTGGGGTTTAAGCATGCCCAGTCAGAGTATCTAAATACCTATTCAGTTCTCTTGAATATAACTGCCTAAAGGAATGGTGAGAAAAAGGCTATTATGATTTATTTGGCACTCTGTCTCATGCTCATTCTTCTTGCATCTTTTCCAAACTTAATCCTCAAGCTTTTTTTGTAATACTGTACATACTTCCAAATGTAATCACACGAATTGCTTCAAGTATTTTTATACCTTACAAATAAAACCAACTAATTATACAACATAATATTAGATATAAAGCTTTCAAATTATGGAATTCATTAATTTTCTTTTTTAACCTCTATTTATCATTCTGATGTCAACAATTTTCCGATAAGCTAAAAAAACCATAAACATTGTTAAATTAATAACCATTAATATACTCTGCATCTCCTATCCCCCACCAATTGCCTCAGTTAGTTTAGAATCTCTAGTTGAATTCACTCTGCATCTCCTATCCCCCACCAATTGCCTCAGTTAGTTTAGAATCCCTAGTTGAATTCACTCTGCATCTCCTATCCCCCAACAATTGCCTCAGTTAGTTTAGAATCCCTAGTTGAATTCACTCTGCATCTCCTATCCCCCAACAATTGCCTCACTTAGTTTAGAATCCCTAGTTGAATTCACTCTGCATCTCCTATCCCCCAACAATTGCCTCAGTTAGTTTAGAATCCCTAGTTGAATTCACTCTGCATCTCCTATCCCCCAACAATTGCCTCATTTAGTTTAGAATCCCTAGTTGAATTCACTCTGCATCTCCTATCCCCCACCAATTGCCTCAGTTAGTTTAGAATCCCTAGTTGAATTCAATCAATCAATTCAACATTTATTCGAAAAAGAAAGTCATCAACATCGAAACAGAAAATGTAAATAAAATCGTATATAAGGAAATAGTACTACTTTTATTAGGAATCCAATTAGAAGTAAAAATACTTGTCTCATAAAATCCCTAAATAAACATAATAAGCATACAGTTTATCTACTAACAATTGAAAAAAAAAGAATTAAATAAGGCATACAAATTTAGCACCATGAATGTAATAAACCAGTACATGTCTACTGCCCTCCTACTTGCAAGGATGAACAATTATTTGCATAGTGGGAAATTTAAGGTGTTATGCAATTTTAATGATTTTCTGTCAAACGCTTAAAAAATACTCAATATTTATGTTTTGAGCCCTCCGTAAAATAAATCCTGCACACGCCCCTGCAGTAGCCTACCGATTTAGTTGCCAGTTTAAAAAAAATATATTCCTACCAGTTTTCAAATTAAAATTGAAAATACAATTAAAATGTATATATAATATTAGTCATAATATTTATTAAATCTTTGAATAAATAAGAACCATGTTATTATAGGCCCAGGGCTATTTAATATTACTGTGCAGTATTATCCATGGTTTTGATGTACAAACTTGTGTGCAATCTAACTTCCTCAGAATTCAAATTTTAGACTTTAAGCCCTGTCTACACTATCAAACTTTGTGTGGCAAAAAAGTGTGATGTGCCCATTTATGGACATGATGATGTCACATCACTACCATATTTGAGCATATCACTCACATCACATACATTTTCAACTAGTTTGATAGTGTAGACAGAGCTTAGATTGTTTCAAAGGTTTCTGTTAACTTTTTAATTTTCATGGACTAGAAAAAGAATGATTAAATTACAATAGGCTCTAAACATTCACCTCCATGTTCAAACTTTATAAAACATTTTGATTAGGATTGTCAAACTCCCACTTATATATTTAGTTATTCTTACTTTTAAATATATATACTATTTTAAAAATGTTGATAAGCTTTTATGCTTATTCATGTTTATGTGGCAATAATGTATTGGCCATCGTATTTGCTGCCCTCTACATTATTGATAGCTGATTGACCTATACCGCATTTTCACAACGTGCAAATCTCTACAAAACAATGGAGAGTAAACAATGCAGAGTAAACAAATATTTTTCTACAGAATACAAACATATTTATTACTAAATATTTATTTAAAAAAATTAAAACCAAAACAACAGCAGAAACAAATCCGCCACTTACAGGAAGGTTAACAGAAAAACTTAAACCAAGACGAAAAAGCATCAATTATTGTTTTTTTTTATATTTCATACGCATTCAACAGCCAGCAACTCGCCAATTACAGGATGGATAAACTATTTTATAATTTATCATGCTTTTAAAACAAAGTTTCGTTTGAGGATTAGGTAGTGGAGTTAGTTACAACTCTGGCACTAGGTCAGGATTGGAGCACTGACCTTGTGATTGGAAGGCAAGAATGTTTAAACCACCAAGCTATAGGAAGCTCCACTACATTTAAACCTAATATCAAGAAAAACATTCATCAACATATATATTTTAGAATGATTTCTGGAAAATATGAAACTTTAATTAATGATATCATTATTTATTGTTAGTGTATTAATATTTTAATATATATCAATGCAAATTCATAGAAAATGTGGAAAGATAATTATTATTGAAAGATTAATGGAAATACAGTGTCTAAAATGTTTTTTCCATTCCACATAGTTCATTCTTAAATGCTAAAGTTCAACATGTTCCTAGACTGCGAATGTAAAAATAAGCATATCATTACTCAGTATTATGGCATGTTTAAGAGAAAGATGAATTCACTATCTTTCTGGTGTTACTACTTAAATGTTTAGGTTTAATTCAATATACAAATATGCCTACATATAAAATTAGTATAAAAACCAAATATTATAATTCAGGAGAGGTCAAATATCAATATAAATAAAATATTAAGTAAAAGGTTTAGCAATAAGCTCTAGGAAAAGATTATGGCTAGAGTTACAGTTTTATATGGTGCATGTTCAAAGACAACAGTACATGTTGCAGTGCGTGGATTTAGGCAGGTGGGGCTAAACAGACTTCAGTCCCCGCCCGCCGTCCAAATTTAACGGCATGTCATTTTTATAAAAATAAAATAATGACTATGCATGTGATGAAAAACAAAACACTGATGACTCTGTGTGAAAAACGATCAAACAATGGATGGTTCCCACACAGAACATGCATCAGCAAGCATAACATACGCAAAAAATGTTTTGTCACTATGTTTAGTGGCAGAAAAAGTATGATTATTTTTGCTGATTGCTGCATGATACGTACATGGGAGTGTCATTTCCGAGCAAACTAGACTAGTGGGAGGTAACATTTTATCATTTCCAAGGGCGGATCCAAGGGGGTGGTCCACGGGGTGCGGGGCCTCCCTAAATTTTAAAGGGGCCCTTTTTTTAGAGTTTCAATATTTTAATCGTGTGACATATTTGTGTGTATGTACACACACTGAATAGGCTACATGAACAGCAAAAACAAAAATAGAAATAGAAATTGAGTGTCATTGTTAGCCGATCAAAGAGCATTGAAGGTGACATAATGATCACTAGTTCAACTTCTAAAAATAGATCATTTCAAATACTACAGAGTGCGCATAACAAACTTTTTGCGCGCTATTTTCGACATCGCTTCTCCTCAAGATGCCTCGTAAGG
This sequence comes from Antedon mediterranea, assembly GCF_964355755.1. Classification (NCBI taxonomy): domain Eukaryota; kingdom Metazoa; phylum Echinodermata; class Crinoidea; order Comatulida; family Antedonidae; genus Antedon; species Antedon mediterranea. The sequence continues at coordinate 14,273,100 of NC_092672.1, read as the reverse complement.
AGAAAGGAAGAAAACGCAAACAAAAAGATTTGGCACAAGAAGCCAAATGTTGTATGACATTAGATGGCTGGTTTCATAATAATAATCATGCTCAGCTAGATACCTCTGACAGTCCAGTGATGAAGTTCAGGGACAGGTGTACAATATGTGAAATTTGCATTTGTAACTTTCTATAACACTCACGGTGAAACCCATAGCTAGGCGTTTCTTCCTGGTTCGGGCGAACCCTCTTTTTACAACGAACCCCACTACAGCGAACCCCCAACGACATGTCCACTACCTCTTTGACAATCCACATAGTTTTATTAAACTGAAAATTGGTTCGACCGTCTGACGCACTCAGTTCGCACATGTTTATCATTTTCCATTTATGGCCTCTAGTTCTAGACTGTTCTAATAAAGTAAACAGATTTCTGGCATCTATATTATCAATATGGCTGCAAATTTTTTAAACCTGGATTAGAGCAGATCTCATTCTTCTGAAGTAAAGAGTAGGTAATTGTAGTTGTTTCAATCTATCCCGATAGGTATCTCTTCTAATTCCTGGCACCAAACGGGTTGCTCTCTGTTGCACTTTTTTAAGCTTGTCTGACTCTTTATTATGATATATATGTTGCCAGACAGGACTGCAATACTCGATTGACGGCCTTATTATGGTTTTATACAGCTGCATGAAAGAGTGGTTATCCAGATAACGAAACGTACGTTTTATCATTCCTAATTTTCTATTTGCCATAGAAGCCTTCTGTGCAACATGTAATCAAAAGGACACTTTGTGTATGATTCCCAAATCTGTTATTGATTCTACTTGAATTGGAATTTTCCTTTGATCAGTAACCATATGATAAACAACTTTCCTATTCTTTCTTCCAAAATGCATAATTTTACATTTCATTAAGTTGAAAGAAAGTTGCCATTTCTCAGACCATGCAAATTAATTTATTTAATAAATATATTAAACAGTGCTGGACCAAGCACGCTGCACCCTGGGACTAACTCTCAGGCTTTCTGAATTAACTCTATTTAACACCACTTGTTGTGACCGTCCAGAAATAAATTCTATAATCTATAATTAATTTCCTCCAATGCCATATGCCTGTAATTTGTTTAACAGCCTTTCATGTGGTACACTGTCAAACACTTTTTTTAAATCTAGAAAGATACAATCAAAACATTGCCACGTTTCAATCCATTCCATTTAGTCCATTGTTCTAAAACTTCAATCATAAAAAGTGGTACATGAACGACCTGATCTAAAGCCATGTTGGTGAGTGGAAAAAAGGTGATTAACTTCCATGTGATTCATCAAGGCATTTTTAACAAACGTCTCCATGGTCTTGCATTATAGATGTAGGGCTGACTGGTCTGTAATTTAGGTCTGATTTTTTACCAGTGATACCACATCTGGGGTTAGCTGGTAGTGACCATGGTGGTATCAAACTGAATTTGAACCTGAATGTTGTCACTAGAGCAATACAATATTCAAAGATTAATGTAACTGATTTTGTCTTTACCTTTTTAAATCTTGATTGGGACGACTTATGTTATAGCTGATGTCAATGAAACATGGGATAAATTTAAAATAAAGTTTCTTGACGCTATTGATAAAGTTCTGCACAAGCGTAAAGCCAACCATATAGTGAAGCAGCCGTGGATAACTACCAAAATTATTAAACTATCTAAAAAGAAATTAAAATTATTTAAAATTGCAAACATTCTCAAAACCTACATAAATGGAATCTCGGCTATTTATATCTGCAAACCTTTAGCCAGATTGTTCAACCTCTCATTGTACTCAAGTGTTATTCACACTGACAGGAAGATGGCCAATGTGGTTCCCATTTTTAAATCGGGTATTCAATAGGTGAATTGAAAATTACAGGCCTATATCACTGTTCAACTGTGGGAAAGATTTTGGAGAGACTTTAAGCGGACAGCTCGTGAAACATCTAAATGATAACTGCATATTATCTCGCCATATTAACAACACAAATGATTACGTAATTGATTCCACTGTTCTTGATAATGTTAACAGTATGAAATATTTGGGTGTGACATTTACATCTAAACTTGATTGGGGTATCATATTCATAATACTAGATCGAAAACCTCCAAAGTACTCAGATTTATTAAACACATTGTTAGATGCAGAGATTATTGTCATTCCGAAGCTGTACCGTGCCATTGTTAGGCCGGTTATGGAACATGGTATACCAGGGTGGTTGCCATATCAAAAAGGACATCTGTTCTCTTTGAAGCAGGTCCAATGGAGAATGTCTAGTGCATGTTTTCTGGCTCCCATGGGTAACTTGTCTTATGTGCAACAATTCAAACTCCTCAGTCTCTGCTCTTTTGAGGACCAACTTCAATTTATTTCTACTTCTTTCCTTGCGAAGTGTCTCAATGGTAGCTATTCTCTTAACATCTTTGACTATTTTAGTGTTAACTCTAGGCACTTCGATAATTTTCTCATGTCTTTGCTCCAACCAATTCACTTAAATACTCACTATTTTCATCCTTTCCTCGCATATGGGCAGGTTGAGAGTTTGCCTTACTTTTTGAGAGGCCTTGCAGAATTCTTTTCTGTCAACCGACCTGACAGTGGCACTGTATATAGCTTTGGAATATTTATCATCATATATCATACATTTATTTTTAAGCATAATAATTTAATCTGTAAATTTGTTTTATAATCAATTTTAATATGAATAGACATTTTTACATATTTTAAACGTTTTATATTTATCTTAAAATTTGTTCTACTGTTCTTATGTCTAAGGGTCCCCACCCAACAGAGATTTAGTTCACTTTTGGGGTGCCCTGTCTAAGGGTCCCCACCCAACAGAGATTTAGTTCACTTTTGGGGTGCCCTGTCTAAGGGTCCCCACCCAACAGAGATTTAGTTCACTGTTGGGGTGCCAGAGATTTAGTTCACTTTTGGGGTGTCCTGTCTAAGGGTCCCCACCCAACCGAGATTTAGTTCACTTTTGGGGTGCCCTGCCTAAGGGTCCCCACCCAACAGAGATTTAGTTCACTTTTGGGGTGTCCTGTCTGAGGGTCCCCACCCAACAGAGATTTAGTTCACTTTTGGGGTGCCCTGTCTAAGGGTCCCCCACCCAACAGAGATTTAGTTCACTTTTGGGGTGTCCTGTCTAAGGGTCCCCACCCAACCGAGATTTAGTTCACTTTTGGGGTGTCCTGTCTAAGGGTCCCCACCCAACAGAGATTTAGTTCATTTTTGGGGTGCCCTGTCTAAGGATCCCCACCTGACAGAGATTTAGTTCACTTTTGGGGTGCCCTGTCTCATGTTTGCCTGTTATTTATTATGTTTGTGTATTTACTGTTTTGTTATTATTTGACACGAATAAATGAACTGAAATAGATTAATCAAACATGGTACTGAAAATTTTCTTTCTGAAAGTTACAATAATTGTAGGTCTGTCGGACAGGCAGTGGGTTGTTCATCATAATCCCATTGTAATGCAAAACCACCACTGATTACCATGATGAAATGGCAAAATAAAAATTGAAAGAAAAGGTTTTTCAATTCAATTGAATCTGTTGGTGATAATATGGCATCAAGGTGGTTTGTATTGGTTCTGTGAATTGAATTGAATGAACCATTTTTTAGGCACCAGCCTAGATGGTTGTTGTAGATTACTTACAGTAATTGTCTAGATCTAAAACTCGCTAAGATAAAAGTTTGTAGAAACTCTTATTTCCTTTACACATACTGTACATAGAACAATAGAATGATCAACAACTATCTGTTATGTAATTCCTTCTTTAAAGGCCAGGTGCGGGCAAAAAATTTCTATTGATCATACATTCCAATAATTATCGATCTATAGTTTCCTCTATGTTTCATAATTTTTGGGATTTTATTTGTGTTACACAAGCTTTTTGAAAATAAGCACTTTCTTATCAGTGGGGGGGGGGGGGGGGGATAGTTCAAATTACACAGTAAAATCTCTATTCTTTTGTACACACATTTTGTAAATAGAGAGGAATTTTAAAAAGCTATGAAAACTAAACGGTGTGGTAAAAAATGTTATCAGATGACTAAATATAGGTAATATAACTTGAATATTACATTTATGATATTTTTATTCAACTTCAGATTTTTATTTTCATGCTATAGCAAAAATTATCCACCGTATATCCACCATCTTTTTTCACCATCTAGGGAGTCACCAGACATGTTATTACATTAGGTTAACTACCTAACTACTGAAAAAAAGTCTTCCTGGTTTTTATGGAAGAATTTTGCCAAATTTTGTATTTGATACCATATTAAGGGAAATTCATGTTTTTTCGTCTCGATTTCTGTTACAAATATTTGATTTATGTACAATTAACCAAATATTATATTTAAAATTCATGCCTGTACCTGAGCTTTAAAGGTCACACCATGAAAGTGAAACGAATATGAAGATGATGTCATGCGTGAGAGACGTTTATATAGCCCGCTATGGTGCTTAGACTTTTCCATTTTCCTTTTACAGGGGTGGCCATATTTGGGATTAATGGTATATATGTAGAGTCTATACAAGGATCTCACAAAATAAGCCGTGTACCCTAATTTACCCTAATTTACAATCTCAATTATAAGCTAGATTTAAATTTGTCATTTTGATAAGTTATAGGGGATCATTGTGATAGAAGATAATTTACCCAAAATTGTATTAAAAACAAATCTTGCAATTGAAACGCAACATGCACATAGTACACAGAAATTGGTATATGCTATCCTGTTCTCAATTGTGTAGAAACAAGGAGCACGTAAACATTAACGTTAATGCTATTTCCCATCATGCTACGTGCAATATCCGCCCACTTTGTAAACAAATGGATTTGCGTGTGCGCAAACATTCTGAAAAGCTATAGCTACGTACTTCGAGAACTTTATTTCTGAAAAATAGCGCCAATGAGAAGCGTTAACCAAAGGGTATAGAAACATGGAAGGATCATTACATTTCTGCAAAATGATTAAGAAAACAAATTTGATAAATTGAAATCATGTTTTTAATCAAGCCAAACAATAAGAATTGTTCATAGAAATGTGCATTATACGACATATAAAGTACATTGAAATGAAAGCAATATCTTGTAAGGTATGAAGAACAAAAATTTACTTCGGAAAACAAACTTCTTGCGTTCCCTTTGTGATGTAAACAAATTTAAATATTTTGAAATGCTCAAAATGTCCTGAACGATGCTCTAATTTGATTAGAAATTGATTTGAGCATTTTAAACTTTTGATGCGTGATTATGCTTTACTGCGTGCAATGTTGACCCTTAACATGAAGGTTATGTGTAGTTAATTTAATTAATATCTGTCAGACAAGTAGAAAATATAATTGATAGGGTGAATTCACAAAATGGCGTCTGAATGGCATCATGGTTGAGTGAACACGCTGGAAAGCTTATTATGGTCAATTATTATTATCGGAAAAATATTGTGAAAATTTGAAAATAATTAAGAAAAATAATAATAATAAAAGATTTTGTACAATTAACAATAGGTTTTTATTCCTAATAATAGTAAATGATGTTGTGCCTAAACTGAACTAAATATACAGATGTACAGTATAGTAGTAACATCTGCATTCATTATAATGCTAATGAAACTGTATGTTTAACACATTTAAAATAAACATTGAAAGGTTAATTTTTTCAGGAAATCATGGATGACAGAATATCAACCAGATACAGTATATTAGAATTAGAAACCATTATTTTTCAATGTTGCAAAAATGAAACCATGCGATCCTTTTTATTTACTGTTATTATTAAAGTCAAATGCTGCTTTAATAACCTCATCATACAGTTCGACGAACTCAACTTAAATGCTTCACTGATGTTGTCTGTAAAATATTTAATATTAAGAATATTATCATTACTTCCAATTAAATTGTGGATAGCTTTGATAGTTTATTAACCCTATCCAATACAAATAATTATCTTCCTAAATTTTCATTCAAGAGGTTTTCTCTCATAATTTTATACTCATTAACATGACAAATTATGAGTTGAATGTTAAAATGTTTAGTATATTTCTACTGTATGCATGCAAGCATGCACGTTCAAAGAGAAGAATGGATCTGAAAGGTTAACAATAATATAATACTAGCAGTAACCTGTCTCCCTGCACGGTCTTTTTCTGCCTTATGTGGTTATATACTTTGCATGGGCAAGTATATTAAAAGCGCACTCTGATAAAAGTACTTTGGCAAATTATTAAAATAAAAACAAATTGTATCAAGATTAAAATTCTGAACTACTGTATTTACGGCCAGTGATTTTGTTATACACGTCTGCCTTAATAATAATAATTTGCATGGGATGATTAGTAAAAAGCGCAGTACTGGATATGGGATATGAAAGTGACAACGTGCATGACAGGTGCACGTTGAGGTATGTCAATCGTCGGCGGATTAAAACATTTTAATGATAAAATATGAATCTGAATTAAGTTATAGAATAATAAAACTACAGACAGACACAAAAAGTGCACAACTCGAAATTAAATGATGCTCTTGGACACAAACTTATTATTTACCACATATCGCGGATTCGAACTTGAACGTACTAAGCATTGATATCAATTGCCACAGCGTTTTACTCACCGAGCAAAACCGTGATTTATGAAAATCATTCTGTTCAAAGGATAGGTATAATTAATTGAAACTTCAACGACGCTGTCAAAACTAAACACTGTTTTAATTTGGCGGCCCGGCATGGTATTTGTAGATCCAGACATGGCGGTACACAACAGAGGAGGTTGCGTAGTTTATACAGTGACGTAACATGGTTGCTGAGACGTCAAATTATTTTTTTGCCTTTTTTTTGTGTTTATCCTTAAAATTCTGGAAAGTGACATAGCCTATCGTGTGCGGCCCCTTAATAAACATCAGTGTGCCAAAATGTGAGCACACGAAAAATTAGTAGCATTAACATATGGATTGCACTAAGGAAGTTTTAGTACTACCCAAAGCTCTGAGAACTATTTTTTCTGGCTTTTTTTTATCATTTGATTTATCATTTTCCTTATTTTATTTGTATCTCCATTTGAAATCCAGCAACTGATACAGCATTGTCATTTGTTCAGTAATTTGCCTTTTGATTAATAATGCAGACTTAGGTCCGTAACTAGTGCTTTATTATTCTGTCCAATAGAACGAGGACCAAGACATCTGATTACTGCTAATAAGATGCACTATCTGTGACCTAATTGTGACATAGAGCATTACCGAATGTGCCATTTTTTGCCATCACAAAGAAATTGGTCTAAACACACATTTTTCGCATCTGTGATGTACCTAAACCTACCCCTACACAAACAAAAATAAAAGAACAAAGTGATGGCAGCGTAATTGGCTTAAAAACTGAGATTCCTAGTAATGGATTGTCTTTAGCCTTTAATTATTAACAAGCATAAATTTAAAGGATTGATGTTTTTAATCATCTTCAATTTGTCATCTGTTAATACTGGTGATCAATAAAATTGCAGGTGATCCCTAAACCAAACTAAATTGCACTGAGATAATCCCTAAACTGAATCTTAAAACATCTTAATTATAGGCAGGTGAAATGTTATCCATAAAAATATTATGACTACTAAAAAAATTCAATTTCCATAAACATAAAATAAAAACTATTATATAAAAAAAAATAATATAGGGTCTGTTTCTGCTGAAATAACATAGTGTATGTATAACCATAAGTGTCATTTTCTTGCCAGAAAAATGTAAAATATTTAAACTGACTACGATCTCAACATAATGGTTATAATCACTAAATTCTCTGTTGAATACCTCTTTTTCTCTCTTTCTTCTTTATGTAGCTGCTGCAATGCAAATTAATGGTTATTATTATGAATGTCAGTGACGATCTGAATATCTATAGTCAACTAAAGTAAGGAACAACATCAAAGCATTTGCAAATAATCTGTTAGTGTTGGGGCAACAAAGATTTCTAAAAAAAAAAAACAAACATTAAAGGAGAGTATGAGGTTTTATCAATAACAAAACAAACAGAGCCTGTGAAAGCAGAGGACAACATCGCCAAAGATAAAAAATTCTAATTCGGGCAAGGAAGGAATAACCTGTCCCCATTTTGGGGGATCGAAAGGCAGATTGGGTAAAAAAGATGAATTTTAACACGACCACGGTCTACTTGATAAATCTTATGTGTGAACTGTGAACGGTTATACATATGCTACTGTATAAAGTGGAAAATTTGGGGTGCGCTGAATTCTTTCAGTGGAACATTATTGCAAACAAAGTTGCAATGCAATTTCCAGGGCTCTATAGATCCATATTCCATGGTGAGGCTGAGGTGGCAAACTCTTTTATATTACCTTCAGTACACTACGTTGTTCTACAGTAGCTGGGCAGTTGGGCTGCCGGAACCAGCTTTTAGGCCGATAAATAAAAGTTTGTGGAATGCTGGTATACAGCACCACAGCGTTGCACTGGCATTTTCCATTTACAACAGTTTTGTGACTCTGAAAGTTATATAACTGTAATTTTGTTTACGTTAGCAGCGGTCCATAGCAAATTTTCTATTTGTATGATATGCTGCATTGTTTGTATCTACGAAAACAAAATGAACTAAATTCTAAAAACATAATGAACAATATCTATATGTTGTTTGAAGGTTTGCATGGTGAAATCAAATGTTGATACTGGGAATATAAAGTAGAATAGGGTGGGACTGGTGTGAAAGCTAAAAACAATAGCAAGTTCACAGTGGGAGGGATTGAAACTAGCTATAGAAGAGCATTGTTTCTCATGAAAAATAGTGAATGGAACAGTGTTCTCCCCAGGATTCACAACCCCCTGGTTTCGATTTCGATACTAAGTACATGAGTGTACTATGGTGGGGCTGTGAGGGAGCGATATTTGGTAATTGACACCCTAGATGGCTGGAAATGGTACGCTCGCACATGACACTTCATAGCACGCTAGCAAAGAGCAAAACCATCATAGCCTACTTTTTCAGCCGGTAAACATGCGATAAGAGACGTTTTTTGTGGTCAATACAAACGTCAGGGAGAAGTCCCCGATGAAATAAAACTAGGCCTACTCACCAGTAGGACACCTCTAGTTGGCAGGAAATGACACTTCATAGCGCTCTAGCAAACAGCAGAACGATCGTAGCCTTCTTGATTGGAATGCAAATGTATTATACAATCAAAGCAGCTAGCAAATCAACCGCGCCTTTGTTACGTACGTTACAGACGAAAGCGTAAATCCCACCGATACATTATTCAGTGTGATATTGAAAATATCACTATGATATTTGTTTTTTAATACACATAACATTTTTACAAGAAAAACATAACTCTTTATAGAGTCAACACCAATTCAGCCCCACCATAGTTGATGTGTTTTTGAAAATATGACACACTCTAGATGGTTGGAAATGCCACTCTCACGTTATTATAACTGATATTAAAGAATTGATATTTAAAAAATGAAAACTGAGGTAGGCCTACTAGCCTATTAAAAAGTGACATTTCCCCCTATATTTTGAGCAGGGGCAGATCCAACCTTTTAATAAAGGAGTGGGGAGGGGGTGACGACGCAACCAGTATACATACATGAGGCACAGGCCCCACCATGGTGGAGCATGTAATGAAGTGAATTTTGGTAAATGACAAATGGTACTCTTGCACATAAAATTCATGATAAATGTTAAAGATGTATTGCCCCCCTGAAAAAATAATTCTTAACAAAAATTTTTGAATATGCCATTTTAATGTAACATAATAGTTATCCACTTTGACCAAAAATTAAATCGAAAAAGCAAAAAATAGTCAAATTGGCTGCCAGCCAGTAGGTTTTTGGTTGAATTTAACCATTTATTTTGTCATTTTATAGATGAAAACATTATTTGTTTTTGTTTTTTTTTCTATGGAAGTGATTAATTTTATTAAAACTACAAATAACATATTTAAAGTCCGATTTAATTAATCTTCATTTTTCATGTTTTTGGGAGACAATACATCTTTAATGGCACCTATAGTTGGCCGGATGACACTCCCATTGCGTGTTAACAATGGAAAAATGATAGACGTATCCTCTACTTTTTCTGCTGGTAAACACACGCAACTAGGGATACCATTGTCGCGTCAGGGGGAAGTCCACGATGAAGGTACTTCTTGTACGGTCTACAAGTGTGACGACAACAACATCAATGGCGACCTCTGTTAAAGACTAAATTAGCGCGGCATATGTGTTTTAATCAATATTGAAAGTACTTACTCTTACGCTTTTACCCCAAAGTGTTTCATTATGATAGGATAATTTTTTGTTGTTGGTCCAGGGCATGTGGAGAGGGCGGACACTCGACCCCCCCACCCACCACCCGATCCGCCACTGATATATAAATCTGAGTATTTGCTGGTAGTCTATAGTTGCAGGAGGTTTTTTTTTTTATTATTTTTTAATAGTCTGTCCATTGTTATTAAACAATGAAACAAGCAAAAGGTGTCCTGGGCTGGATTAATCCTGTACTTTCAGTTTCTCCAAACTGTTGAACTGTTAACTGCCTTAACCATAGCACAATCCATGGAGCTTGAATCTATACAGAAACGCGCATGTAGAATAATTCTCGGACAAAAATATGCATCTTATGATCAAGCAATTAAACTACTTAATCTTAAATTTTTAGATCAAAGAAGAGAAGATATTCTTCTTGATTTTGCTAAAAATCTTAACAAAATCGTCCCTACCACACTTCCTAAATTGAGAGGCGAAACGTGTGGCAGGATACTTAGGAATGCTAAGAAGCAAAGTGAAATATATGGCAATACTAAAAGATTCAACAACTCATGTTTCCCAGCACTGTGTAGACTAATTAATAAACCAAAATAAACACATTTCGGGCATAAGAACAACAATAATAATAATAATAAGTAATAAGTACTTTCATCAGTTTTTTCCATGTGTAATATCTCCTTTTTAAAAATATTTTTTTTTTAACTTTTTAACTTTTTAATGTTGTAAATTTTGATGTTTGAAAGCTTGTACAGTACCAATTTTATATGTAAATCTCTCGCAATTCAGTTTTATTTTATATATACTGCAAAGAGAAATATTGAATAAAAGCAGAATGAATGAATGAATGAAATACTGACGACTCAATAGAATTAATTAAACATCCAGGGTAAAGAAAGTTAACAGTGATTGAAAGATCAATTCAATGCATGATCAATTGATGTATTCTGCAAAATTCAATGCAAATTTGATTTTCATCATTATTCTCTATCTTTTTACCAGCAGACTAATGTGAGAAACCAACATTTTTCTCCTGTTAATGTTTGGTACATGACAGTATAGCAACATTCACACATACAGTCCTTGGTACATGACAGTATAGCAACGTTCACACATACAGTCCTTGGTACATGACAGTATAGCAACATTCACACATACAGTCCTATTGTGGTACATGACAGTATAGCAACATTCACACATACAGTCCTTGGTACATGACAGTATAGCAACATTCACACATACAGTCCTTGGTACATGACAGTATAGCAACATTCACACATACAGTCCTTGGTACATGACAGTATAGCAACGTTCACACATGCAGTCCTTGGTACATGACAGTAGAGCAACATTCACACATACAGTCCTTGGTACATGACAGTATAGCAACGTTCACACATACAGTCCTATTGTGGTAATTTGGGGTCTTACTAAACACCAAACGGAAAAAAGACCAAACGAGACTCAGAATGTTGCAAATACTGTATCTACCAAACAAGAGTAGATCATCTGAATCCAAATGAGAGTATCTCTGGCACGCCCATATTGCCTTTAATAGGTGAACAATGAGTTCTCCAATTAAAGCCACTATGGGCATGCCATAGATACTCTCGTTTAGTTGATTTTTGCTATAAAAGTTGGGTTTTCATAATTAATTAACAATTTAACAATTGCTGTTTAGTAGGACTGGGTAATTTGCAAACATATGTTTAATTAACTTTAATATAATAGTTATGATAAAGTAATAGTCTTTTTTTGGCAGAACCTGTTAATACAAAATGGGTTTCAATCTAAACCACTTTTTGGCAAAAGCATTGACAAAACCATGGTCGCGACAACCGCACCATTTTTATTGTCATGGCTACGGCATTGTAAAGTTTGTGACCTTAAAATAAACGTAGATGTAGAGGATGCATCTTTAAATAGGAAGACGAAATAGTGTCTGTTATGGGAGACCTGTCTGCTCACTAGATGTGTCTGTAGTCAGGTGTATGTATGTGACAGGAAACTAGTGTTGGATCATCCATGGAGGTATTATACCTCCATGGATCATCTGTGGTTATTTCTCCCATGTTGACTACCATCATCATTAAACAACATCTTATTTACGGTTCTTAATCAATCATGTTCGTATTTAAAGACAGACTAAGCATTTATTGGCGCTGCTGTAAAAAAATATTAAAAGGGCTAACTACAAATTACAAATAAGCTCATTTGATCAATTATTATGCTGTATACAACATGCATTTCTTCCCTACTATAATGTGGAAGAAAAGCATGCATTTCATTATCTCGTTGTCATCGATGATTGGAACATTCTTACCTTCCTCAAAGGGTTATATTCAGGTATCCCGAATGGTTCCTCTGGATCTACGGTATGTCAGTTTACTCTTGTACAGAATAGTTCAACAATGGACAAGGTATAAATATTGTATAATGCAGATAAATGACTCTCTTGAGCTTAAATTACAGCAGTGTGCTTGTTTATGAATTGGAATATAGTACTTTTCAAAAGGGGTGATACCTTATTTACTGAACTGTAGAAATGTCCAATGGCAATTTACCATTTACCATTTTATCTATTTCAACGTTAATTATGTCATTGTTATTGAATGTAGTACGAATCAGTTAGATCATTTTTATGCTGTTAAATACTGAATTAAAATAATTATAGTTTTACCTCCACCAAAATCGAATCAACCAATAAGAGAGTAACTCGGCAGTTTCTGGTATAATGGCACCTTTATCGCCGGTTTCGTGTTTTGTATTCATTTGTATGTTTATTTTAGTATCAGTTAACGCAAGTACAACGCCAAATATTATATTTATTCTTGCAGATGATTATGGTTATAATGATATTGGGTATCATGGCTCTGAAATACAAACACCGAATTTGGACCGTTTAGCCAAATCGGGTGTCAGATTTGAGAACTACTATGTTCAGCCTATCTGTACACCCACCAGAAGCCAATTGTTGAGTGGTCGCTACCAGGTCTGTACGAATAAATTAATTTAAAAATGGAATCAAGTGTGTAGGATATTAATTTTAACTACATTTTTACTGCACGCACAATGGCTTTGACATTTTTTTGTTTCTATTTTTTATACTTCTATTAGTCAAGGATAATAAAAATTAAAATATCAACTAATTTTTATTTGCATGACATATACATAAATCAAACTGATTATGCAGGCCCATTTCTGCAGGATATTTATTGTGGAACTGAGTTAGAACTAAGTTGATCGTTTCTAACTCAAACAAAAGGCGGAAAGTTGAAATACAACACTAAAGAATCAAGCCTTGATCATATATTCATTTTACAGGTTATTCTTGTCTGCTTTGTTGGCAAATATGTAAAATTGGAAGGAAATATCTCAAAACTATATTGTAGTATCAAATTCACAAAATGAACAGCATTCATTTCGAAAAGAAGGCCCCTCTTTAGTTTCCAAAAGTAATCTTGAAAATAACCCCATCTGAAAAAGAAACCCACAAAAGATTCCTAAAAAGCGAAGCTCATGAGCTTCTTTTTGAAGTAAAACTATTCAAATCAGATTTTCTCTCCTTACACATGGTTTTTATATGTACAAATGTAATTTTGTAACATTTTCTTTCATCTAGATTTATACTGGCTTACAACATTCGATTATATGGCCAACTCAACCAAATTGCCTTCCTGTTTCTATGACAACATTACCTCAAAGATTAAAAGATAATGGATATGCAACTCACGCAGTTGGTAAATGGCATATAGGTTTTTATAAGAAAGAATGCCTTCCCACTAGCAGGGGATTTGATTCATTTTTTGGTAAGTGCAATAACAGCAATATGATATATAGTTTTTTATAATAATATAGAAAAATCAAATTTGTGATCTATAAATTGTTAACAATAGCTATAATTATGATGTAAACATGGCTAAATATGATTACCTCTGCCTGTATTACTGAACTTATTACATTTTGGTATCATTGGACCTCTTAATACTGGAATTGAACATTGTCTTCTTTTTTTATATATAATTTATATTCTGTAAATGATTATAATTAAGTATGGTCATTCATTTAGTTATGTAGTTAATTTATAAAACTTGAATCTAATAACCACACTAATTCATGGTAATCTAACAAGATCAGGTGTCACATAAATCCCCCAAAAAACATGGGAAATGAAGAATGATAAAAAAAATACTCTGAATAGGCCATTTTAATAAATTTAATCACTTCCGGAAAAAAAACTTTTTTACTGGAAAAATGTATTTACCGGAAAAAAGTTGTAATTTATCAAAACAATTTTTCTTTTAAATAAACATTTTTTTAGGTAAATAATTTTCTTTAGATCCAATTTTTGGTCAAAGTGAATAACTATAGTTTTTCAGGGAGGACAATATATATATGTACCTAGGATGGGTGAAGCCAACAATTTTTTATGATGAAATTTAATAATATTGTGTATGTAAATCATAATACCACAATGATGTTATAATATTTTATAAAATATACGGCTACTGAATGTAAAACTAATTGATATATTATACTGTACTCTAGGTTACCTAACTGGTAGCGAAGACTATTGGACACATTATCGAAATGGTGGTTTTCCAAGTACTTTTATGAAACATTGGTATGCTTATGACTTACATGATGACCTTCGACCTGCCTGGGAGTACACAGGCAATTATTCAACGTACATATTTACTGAACAAGTACAGAATATTATTACAAAACATAATACAAATGAGGTTTGTTTTTATGAAATGCTTGGATAATTAGATCCTCATTATAATTTAATATTGACACTTAATAATACTTAAACTGACATAACCAATATTTTGTAACTTTTGTATACATTTTTTTTAAAATAATGTAACCAGTCAATGTCGATCTGTTAAAATCGCATTTTATTCATTCACAGTTCATTCACCTTTTCCATGTCAACATTTATATGACATACAGTACATATTTGATACTGTTAATGTCATGAATCAAATGTAAAGAAATTTAAAGTTTCTATAAAGTGTAACAATCACTGTACCATATTTATGAGATAATATAAAGAAGTATTGAATTGATTTTAATCTCAACTTGTGATTCCATATAGTGGAAAATAAATACAGTGAATCTTTTTGTGCGATTAACATTGATGTTTTCTTGCAGCCTTTTTTTTTATATCTTGCATTGCAATCAGTCCACTCTCCTTTACAAGCACCAGATAAATATATAAACATGTATTCACACATAAAGAATAAGAATAGAAGACTGTATGCTGCCATGACAACATGTATGGACGATGCTGTAGGCAAGATAGTGCAATCGTTAAAGGATAATCTTGTGTGGAATAACACAATACTCATATTTTCAACTGGTAATTATATTTACTGTATTCATTTGAATAAACGCGCAAGGTGTTTATTGTTCAGACAATTTTTAGGAGTTTTTTCAGGGGAGGAATTTATTTGTGTGTGTAATGATAATGGTAACATGTATAATCAAACAACTTTCTCCTAGGTATTAAAAAATACAACACAATTAATATCAAGAAGTGTCATCATATTCGGATTGTAATTATTTAAAACAATCCTAAAAAGGTTTGGTATGTTGGTAAACAGTGGTGCTGGAAACAAGACCCTAACCATCATACATACAATGTGTCTCAGTGAGTTACAATAGTCAGTTGCCAATAGTTCTTTTTTGAAAAATCATGAAAAAGAAAATAAATTTTTTGTTTCTTTATAAGACAATGGCGGACAGGTTCTTCAAGGAGGAAATAATTGGCCTCTACGTGGTTGGAAGGCATCGTATTGGGAAGGTGGAATGAAAGCTGTTGGCTTTACTTCTAGTCCTCTTCTACCACTCAACGTACAAGGCACGATTACCAAAGAGTTGATGCACATCAGTGATTGGTTTCCTACTCTTGTACAAGGTATTGCCAATGGAAACATTAGCGACTTAACCCTGGATGGTTTTAATGTTTGGCCAACTATAAGGTATAGCTTATACTTTTAATTCAGTTAAATAACTTACAAGTGACAAAGTGTACTTATTTTTATAGTAGTTAGTTACTTCTAAGAACACCCACGCTAGGAAATCATTAATCTAAAAGGTTAAACTGTAACATTTAAATTTAATGTACTGAATATTTTTAAACAATGGGAATCAGTAATACTACTATTATGCTAAAACCTTTAATTGAAGAGTTAACACTGTATTTACAATTGAATATAATTGTGTTGTTGAGAACACCAATATGTAGTTTAAATGTTGCTTTCAATGTTGATTAATATTAGGAAATAGAATGCTGCTAAAAAATGTGCAAGAAATACATAAAGTATTAGGTTTCATGTGCTTTCATATTTACTATCTATGAACTGTAAGATTAAGTACTGTAATCTGTACTGCCAGCTTTAAAGTGCAAGATAGGCATATTTTTTAACAATGAAGATAAACTATGTTTACTTGCTTTTTCGGTTTATGAGATCTGCATTTAAACACAAAAAAAGATTTGCACCCAAGTCCACTATGTCAACTTTTATGAATTCATTTTATGATATGTGCAGACTTGAGAACTTGTTCATCTGCATTTTGCAATTTGCTCTCTGACTGAGTAAAAGTGGACATATGATGTTATAACACCACAAAAATTTAATTTGTGCATGTTCACTGAAATTGAAAAGTCTCTGTTTAATTACTGTACAAAGCCATTAGCATAGGCCTAAGTTTTCACATTTGTTCAAAATTGCCTTTGCTGAGAGATTGTTTTTTTTGTTGCTGTTTGTTGAAATGTGCAGAAGGTTCCATTGTAAACATTAGGTGTTTTAGCCTAAACATATCCTAATGATAAGATAACACTCTAGATAAAACCTTAATTACATAATGCTTGTTCTACAGTTGGTTAACATTCTTACATTTTTTCAGTGAAAATAAACCATCACCACGCAAAGAGCTGTTGCATAACATTGATGCATTTGAAGAAAAAGACAAAAGTGTGTTTAATGTGAACATGACAGCTGCAATAAGAGTTGGAGATTGGAAACTGCTTACCGGTCATCCAGGTATGGAGTATAGTCAACTGCTTTCCTAAAGGTGCGCTTATGACAACTTAATTCAAATGTGTTGACATAAGCACTCTGAGCAACTGACCTCAACTGACTGGAACTGACAAGGGCACACAAAATGTCGTCATATAAAGCTTAGTTGACTTTCCGTTCCTTTCCGTTCAGTAACTGCGACCAGTAGTGATCAGTTTGATATTTCTACATAAGCGCTCCTGCATACTTGCTCCTATACAACTACAAATCGTGTCGTGTGTGCGTTATAGTAACTATGAATAGTTACAATTAGTTTGTATCGACAAAATTTCTCACTCACTGGTTCAATTCAGCTCCATCAGTTGCTCGAAAAGTCGACATAAGCTCTCTTACCCAACTAGTTTCTTTCTGTTAAGTTGCGTTGAGTTCCATGTTGACATAAGTGCACCTTTAAGACCAGACACCTAGAAACTTATCATGTTTTCTAATATTCTTTTCTGTTTTAATTAAATGTATTGTGAAATTTGGACTCTTTGGGCCATCTCGGGGTTGTTTCATAGTGTTTGTGTGTTCTTAGACTCTAGTGTCGTGTAGTGTTAGGTATTGTTAACTATATTTAGGTAGTCCACAGGATTCCTGCATGGAAAAACAATGAATTGTGTGAAATAATCGATTACATGTGCAATAATACCAGTGACTTTTAGCAAAGTGGCCCAATTGTTAGTTGATAGTACAGTTGTAGCATATTTCTAACCATGCTTCCATTTATTGCTTTTTTTGCTAGTTTATTACAGTTTTTATTGAACAAACAGCCTTTTTTTGGTAACCATTCATGTAAACCTATATTGACAAACTGTGTTAATTGGTAACCATTTATGTAACCTTTATTGACAAACAACCGTTTTAATTGGTAACCATTTATGTAACCTTTATTGACAAACAATCATTTTAATTGGTAGCCATTTATGTAACCTTCAGTGGCGGATCTAGGATCTGACGAGGCGGGGTGGCCATGAATGAAAATGGCATATAAGGTGCACTGTGGGTTTGGTGATGGTGTCCCCCTACCGATCGTTTTTTGTGAAAAATAGATGCTTACACAGATCTTTTTTGACGAACTAATAATAAACTTTGATAAAAAAACACTTTATACGAAATGATAATTTGATCACGCGGTACTTTGAAATGCATCGATATAGTGCCCGTGTGTGTACTGTGTGGTGGTCTTATCTGTTAAACTCAGATATACACCCTACAGCCTGGTGAATAACTCTTTATTAAATTTAGTATACAATGCTTGCAGTAATCGTCGTGTCTATAACACAAAATCAATGAAGCGCCAAATTCGCCGCACATTTTCGGCCTTGTACATACAAGACATTTCATATTTATTTTATACCTATAAAATTATAAAAAAAAACACCATTCATCTCGTTTATCATTTTAATATACTGCATACCCTTATTATGAAAAAAACCTTCATACGTGAGAAATAAGTTCACAATATTATACACTCTACGCTATACAGGGGTGTAAATAAGATGACCACTCTAGTATGTGCACACACAGACCAGGGCGGTAATTAACTGAAATGGAAAATGGTGTATTTTTGGAGAGTGATGACGTCAGCATTCAAACAAGGAGCAAGCTAGAAATATGTGATGATGGTGTGTGTGTTTGGAAAATAACTCAGTTGTGGGTATTATCCGAAGATTTTAAATCATGTTTTCTTTTTAAACTCTTGAATTCATAAATAGTATTCACTATGTAGACCTACACAACTATAATGCTAACCCTAGCTCTGGGCCTACTCTTCTTAATTAAAAGAGTTGGTTGCATAATTTTTTTTTTCATTTGGAGAATTAAGCGGGGTGGCTCGCCATCATATTCGTTCCCCTACATCCGCCACTGACCTTTATTGACAAACAACCGTTTTAATTAGTAACCATTTATGTAACGTTAATTGACAGACCTACTGGGAATTTTTTTCTTTATAACATTTTTTTTAAAGAACAAATTAGCAATTGATTGTTTGTAAAGCAGCATCATCTATTCTAGCATCTACTTCACATCTATATCAATGTAAAGAGTGGCCTTCACAATCTATAATGATCCTAATCTAACAAGTGTGAAACAATGACGTAATGAAATAATATGTAATTGGCGATTGAAGACCTTTGTCCAATTAGTCACTGGGAGCATACATTGCTGATATGACTTCTTTTATCACTAATTTGCATGAATTACTTCTGTCACATTAAAGATGTATTGTCCCCCTGAAAAATAATTTTTTTTGTTGAATATGCCATTTTAATGTCACATAATAGTTATTGACTTCGACCAAAAATTGATCGAAAAAAAATTAATTTACCTGAAAAAAAATGGAATTTAAAGCAAAAAATGGTCAAATTGGCTGCCAGCCAATGGATTTTTGGTTGAATTTAACCATTTATCATGTTATTTTATAAGTGAAAACATAATTTTTTCTGTTTTTTTTTCTACGGAAGTGATTCACTTTATCAAAACTACAAAATAACCTATTCAAAGTCTGATTTAATTAATCTTCATTTTTCATGTTTTTAAGCATGCAGAAATAAGATGCATTCATAAAGGGATGCAATAATGCGTTGATTACCAGAGCATTGTTGGAAATGCTCAGACAACTTGACCGTTGACCGATGTAATATCAAACTATTAGATTAGACTGCCTGGCTGCCTAATAGCTACTTTTGTAGACTTCTCTTGCCCCATAATCACCTAAACAATTTTTTCAACATAAATTATGTAATCTCTGTGTTTACAGGGGCCAACAATGGAGAATGGATTCCTGTACCAGACTCTGGTATAGAGGCATTTAAGCCTCTACTCATCCCGAACCAACAAGTTTGGCTGTTCAACATCACAGCAGACCCGTATGAATACTATGATGTGTCACAATCTCATCCTGATGTTGTCAGTCAATTGATAGAGAGACTTGGCTACTATTATAATACATCTGTTCCAGCTTACTGGCCAGATTTTGATGAGCGAGCTAATCCAGCATATCACCAAGATGTTTGGGGTCCTTGGGATTAAATTGAATTGCACAACAGGTTATCTTGTGTTATCTAAATATTAAATTCTTTCTACCTTAATCAAGCCTTCAAAAGTAATCAAGCTGTTATTTTGGATAGAACATCTGCTGGTTGATGTTGTTTACACAGATAATGATATAAATATTGATTTAATGTCATGTGACTATAATTAAATTCAAAGAATTAAATTTCATGTTTAGGTTTCTAGTTTTTCTGGCTTTCGTTTATTTAAAGTCTACATAAGGTGATTTAAACTGAATCATATTAGAGTTACATCTGACATAAATGCTTTATCTGATGTGATGTACCTTATAACCTTATACTGTACTACAAACTCAGAAAAATGTATACAGTAGTATCAAACAATTGACTGAGAGATGAGCATGTAAACACAGGTTTAGGATAACAAAAAATACCATAAATAAAATTGAGCTTTGCAGCTGCTGTTAATCCACAATGTATGCAATATAAATTCATATTAAAATTGAGTTTAGGGTTTTTACTTTTAGGTTCTAAATATATACTTTTTTCTTGACCACCATTCTTGTTATTCAACACACATTCCATATACATTGCAAGTTCTTTGTAAAATAAATTCTTAAGATGTACTATAAGTTCACCAGGTGTGAAGCAATAACATGTGGATATTGTCAATTTGTTTTCTTTTGTAATATTGTATTGAATAAAGATTGATATAACATTTTCCATAAAATTATAAACTTGACAGTTACTGTACGTCAAAGTACATATGTATATATAGTCTTATTACATTATTTATGATCAAATTATTAAATTGTGTACATTTATTTAAATTGTTGGTCGAATATTACTTAATTTTTAAAGTGAAGGCGCAAAAATATAATGACATCGTGCTCTCAATGACATAATTAAGAGTGCAATAGAACACCATGTGACCCATCCTCTAATCAAATGACAAGAACCTACACAGATGAAAAGGCATATATATACTTAAACGTTCTATGATGCAAGATACGATACTGCCATATTTGGAATGCTGTTGCTGTGTGGAATTGAGGACTAACAGCGGTGTAGGTGGCTTGCTTCGGGAGTGTTCAGAAGCGTGTGTGCTTCTTATTGCTTGGTGGACAGTACCTGAAATATGGTTACTGAGACACCCTTGGTCTGGGGTACTAAAGGGCATGTCTTGGTTCTTGTACTGCCTTCCATGAGGTGGTGGCTCATGCGATTTTCGTTTATAACGAATGTAAGTGAGTGCCCCAATTCAACTAATTGGTTGCCATGGCACATTGCATATCGGTATATTTATTCAGAAATTGCACATAAACAAGCAAAAATATTAAATTCATGAAGAAAGAAAAAACACTCATTCTTCAATTCAGTCAAAAAGGTGACAGGGCTGTTTAGAAAGCATCATCGACAATCCCATTTTCACTTTAGATGCGGACAATTAACAATTACACAGTGTCTACTTATTTAAAATATTTTAATTAACAGACAAATTAGCAACGTTTTTATTGAAATAAAGATACCAATATATATTTTATTACAATAAAGTGAATCACAGGATGGTATTTTCATCGCAAACAAAATGCGACATTTTTATTTTAAAATACATACAGTTGAAAGGAATTTGAAGCAATTTTTGGAAACTGCAGCCATCTTTTCACAATATTCCTCGTACAATTAATTATCTAGAATATCATAATCCATAACAACCCTAGACATAAGCCCTTCCAGCCGATTCATATTTAACTTCATAGAATACAAATTTATAGTATAAATATTAAAACCGACTTGTAATGTAAGACATGTAGTATGGTATTTGATATAATTTGTATTAAAAAAGAAAACGAGTAGAATGATACCTTGGTGAATACAATTTGGACAAGCGAATGCCTATACAATTGGTTGTGGACAGACGAACAGGTGCCGGTTGGTGGCAGCACTCGACACGGGGACACTTGGGCTGAAGAAAGTATATTGTGTGCACATCCTGTTCACTATTCATAATTTCCCCACATTGAAATTTGCTAATAAAAAATAATCTATACACTTGTTGATGATAAAGGCGGAAATTAAGCAGGAACTATTCAACAAATGCACATCAATAAATATATGAATATATATGAAAATTATTAATGCATAATGTACATCAATAATATATGAAAATTATTAATGCATAATGCAGCATAATATCAAACCTATGGTTTATGCATGCAAATGGAAAAATACACATAATTATGATGCCCACACAATAGACAAAATGTGTATAACAATTGCATATAGTAATGTGTGTATATAGCCCAAAATAATCATCATTTTATAATATTGTATATATATTTTAATAAATGCAAAGTGCCCTTTATTGGTAACCCCCATTCATTCTCTCATTTTCAATATTATTGCACATAACTCTCTAAGGCATGATATCAATTTGGCCCAATTGTCATGCATGTCTGTTATGTTTAATTCAATTTTAATTAATAATACTTGCCTTACGTTTACATTTATCTAGTATAATGCAATACTGTAAATAAAATTATTTGAAATAATCTATATACTTTACAGTTTAACTTTTTGTTTATTAATTTATTTACACATATTTAGCAACATGTACAAATGTAAAATAGTGTACCATTTCAACATGTTTAAGCCTTGGTGTAATCATGCTAAGAAGTATATGTGCACAACTTCAGCTGTGTTTGGTGCCATACTGCACGAGTCTTTCTTAACTCTAGCATTTAAATACATTATACACACATTACAAAATTTAAAATACCCCACAGAAATAAATAAGCAGTCACTGAACACTATGTTAACCAATTTATAGTGTATCCAGTAACAGAGAATATTATGCTTTATATATATCACAGAACTGCAACATCATTCATCAAACCATTTGGAAGACACATTTAAAGACTAGCATTCTGTTGGCCTCACTACAAGTCACACGCCTTGTTGGGTGTAGTCGACCAAAATTACTCCCACTCAGTTGTTCCAGGTGGTTTAGCAGTCAAATCATATAAAACACGTGAAATACCAGGGATTGTCTTGACTTTTTTAGCAATCTCACTCAACACCTGATAGGTAGTTAAAAAAAGATACTTTATTTTTACATAATTTATTCACACACAACAAGGCAGTGTTAATGTTTTTCATGAAATCTTTTTTTTGTTGTTGTATAGTTTTTAAATCATATGTACTGTAAATGATACCTTGTGATTAGATAAACACCAATATGGTGATTCAAGTGTTGCATCCGTTTTAAAATAAAGTTGTTATTATTATTACACGTTAAGTGCCAGTTGTGCTTATTCAACAGCAGCAATATTGGACTTTAGCACTTAATAAGTTCCCACGTAGAAACAACGCAATGACGTATGTGCAACACAAGTGACCAATCAGAAGCGACAGTTTGAATGATCTATCACGTCGTTACATTCAAGTGGGTGAGAGCAAGTGGTACACTATAATATGCAAATGTGATGTGAAATTTAATCAGAAGAAAATAGAACTGAATTTTTGTGTGTTTACCATACAAGTTCATCTTGTATGTATTGTTATGATTATTTAATATTGATGAGTATGCTGATGTCATCTATGAATTTCTTCTTGCTAGCTGAAAAACTGTATTACAGAAAAGAAATGATGAAGAAACCACAAATGTTTTTCTGCATAAAAAAAAACTAAAACATCAACGAATCATTTGTAAGATTACTTACCTCTTCTGGTAAATGTTTGCCTGGTATAGCAGGTACCCCTGTCATAAAATCGTTGGTAATGAAAGTTCTAATGACAATACTGCGCTGACATGATGGCTTGCGTAACACAGGATCACGATCAAAGTGCACCGGAATTAAAATGACTGGCATTTGACTAATTTTGTTGTAGAAGCCTGGAATAAAATAATTTATTATAATTACTTATATTTTCAGGGTTTGTACACTTTGTGAAGTCAAAAATGTAAATTTCCAAAACTAATTGCACACAAGTTAACAATAAAAATGTCAACATTTGGCAGAAATCAACATTTAAAAACATTTCTTTATTTAGATTTTACATTTTATTTAGATTTTACATTTTTGTCATCAACTCTGAATCAAATTCATTTTCTATGTTTCGTATAGGAAGTCCACTTCGTATACGAAACGTATACGTCAATTCGGAAGTTCCTGCGCGCATAATAAACATATACGAATCATATACGATCATTTATAAACAATTTCCTAATTATACGATCCGTATACGACGACGCGTGTATACAAACTGCATCATAATACCAAGCGAAAAGGGACTGTCCCTCTTTTTACAAGACGACAATAGCATACGTTTACGATGGCAGGAGCATCTTGACTTCAATAATTAGTGTACAATTTGGTTTTTTTTTCAGTCGGTATATGTACATTAAATTCCCTATGATGATTTAGTTTATAGTTTTCGCGAATGAAAAAAATTGGTGCTGTATTTTACGAGACGTTGTTTTTCTAGCAAGCATAAAAACCCACCCAGGCTGTTCTGCCTTGTTTATCCCCTCTGCTATTTCTTCACCTTTTGTATGTTCCATTAATAAGTCAATCACACAAAATGTGCTGTTATTAATTTGAAAGTGCTTTAAATAATATTAATGTACTTGGAAATAAATAAATAAATATTAAATTGGGCCCGCAGTATATTAAATTTAAAACGAGTAAGTAAAATCCATAAATTACGATTTAATAAAAATGTAGAATACATGTGGCTCCCTATTATATATATGGAATGATCCAAATAAATTCGCCCAAAACGTGCCTGTGTTATGTGTGCTGCATGCATGCATCACATGGATGGATCAGATTTCATTCATTTTCAATCATCATTGTTGATTTTTTGGCTACGGGTTTTAACTCACCATAAAAGAATAAAAAATGGGATGTAGGCCTAGTTACAGTAGGCCCAAGTAGATAGTAAATTCGATGACTTCTAGCTAGCTAGGCTATAGGCATATTGTAATTGTATATATCGAATATGCAGTACAACGTAGCTACTGCAGCAGCTCTAGTAAACTAAGAGTAACTAGGCCTACGAAAAATACACTCATTGTGAAAATAAGCTAGCTAGCTTTCCCCCATATATTAGATTTGGTTTTTTATATTGTATTATTTTAATAACCTACTCTAGCTAGTAGTATATCAACAACGGTGAAATGGAAATACGATGCATTATGGATATCATCGTTGCAGAGTTAGGGGGTGCCAACAAAACATTCAACAGCCAGAAATACAAAAAAGAAGCTCCGACTTTTTAGAGCATTTTACTATTTTAGGCACACAGAACTAATTGCTGTAAATTTCCTAGAGTTGTCACTGATAAATACAATTTAACATAACCTACATATAACCTAAAAAATCCAAATGATAAATTGTACGCGAACGTAGTAAAACCAACCAGGTAAATGTTTGTTAAATAATTATTTTACATCTCCCTGGTAAAAAGGTACCCCACGCCCCCATTTTTATGCCTCCATCATTGATAAGCCGAGCGGTATTTAATTATTTTTATTTATTTAATTCGTAAATTTAAAAAAAAATCGTTAATATAAATATGTGAACCTTTGTAACTTTTTGTTGTATATGCGCGGCCGCGATACTATTTAATAAGATAGGCTTTATTCATATCATTGGCGTGGAGTGGTAAACAACTATGAGCCTAGTTGATATCGCCTCGTAACTACGTATTGAGGTTT
The DNA here is from genome assembly GCF_964355755.1 of Antedon mediterranea. Classification (NCBI taxonomy): domain Eukaryota; kingdom Metazoa; phylum Echinodermata; class Crinoidea; order Comatulida; family Antedonidae; genus Antedon; species Antedon mediterranea. Next base: position 14,247,008 of record NC_092672.1, on the reverse strand, counting down.
TACTATAATATTGAATATGTGTTACTTAAAAAAAGGATGTAATAAAACTGTGTACAATATTAGTAGGTAATAGTTTTTTTGTGCCCCCTCTGTACACACGCCTGCCGGCTATTTGTTTATCATTTTAATGAATGTAGTACGAGTCTAACTCCAAATAAAGATATAGAACACATTCAGAGAATTCAAAATTTTTGATCTTTTTTAAGAATCTGATAACCATGAATCATCTTTTTACATAATATACAGCATCAGCATGTACAATCTAATTTAATTGTCACACAATTGAATTAACAAAGGACAAGGATTTCAATAATAATAAACTGTTACAAATAAACAATTATTAATGAAATAGTTGGGGTATTGTTGGGTCCATGGGAAATCAACAATGTTTAGTAGACTTATTTAATTTGTTATTTACAGTTGAGGGTAGTTATTTTTTAAACATATTGGAATACCATGAAAATAAAGAAAGATATGTTTTATGATTTCTTAATCACCAAGCAGAAATACCGCTGAGATAAATGAAAGCAATTCAATCTGTTCGCTACCGGGAATAAATTGAAATTCGATATAATTGTATTTACTATAACCACTAATTTTTTTTTTTTTTTTTCTACGGAAGTGATCAACTTCATATTCAAAATCCGATTGTATTCATCGTTAAATAATAATTATTATTATATAATGACCCCACTTCTGGTTTGGGTCATGGTTTTCCTCTTCGGCATTATTTGCCGAATTATTGTTACCCCATCTCCATTGCTACAACACACGCCGCGGAATAATATCGCTTAACATAACGATGTAATTTGACCACCCAAAGCTTGCACGTGGCGTGACGAATTGAGAGGATCGAACGACGTACCCGATGATATGCATGATTGGCCACCAGGGAGCCGAGTCGACCACGAGTTGGAACTGTAGGCAACCGAGCGACGCTCGGTCATCGTCGGCGGCTGAACTTACTGACCTCTGTCATATTTTATAAAGGAAAACTGCAAACAACATCGTTGATTTGTGAAAATGGCCCCTTGTTTTTCTAGGCCTACCTAGTAGTATACCTGTTTAGCGTACTTTACTTTGCGAAAAACGTTTGAATTTTATCGGTAGCCTATGCTATCTAATAAATAGAAGTAAATATGATCTTATGTACTAGCTCCTACTACTTACTAATAATATTAATACTACTAGACTAGGCCTATCTAATGGCTGGTGCTAGCTAGGCCTAGGCCAGAGAGCCTACGTACGTATTTGTTGTAATGACAATTGAAATGTTTTATTTAGCTCTATTCTACTCATTACTGCTATTATAATTTATAAAATGGCTTAGTTTGTTCATATATGATTCGTATATGTCCCGTATACGATATTCTTATCATGAATAAACAACGTATACGAACGTATGCTAAACGTATACGACGCCAACTCTTTGTGGAGCAACAGAGTGGAAATAACGTAAACAGTGAAATCGTATACGATTCGTATACACTGCCTTGATACGATCCGTATACGTTGAAAACATATACGGATCGTATACGTTGAAAACGTATACGGATCGTATACGGCTTTTTTGCAAAGGGCAGTCAACATAGTGGACGTGAAAATCTCTATTATCTCATGAAAAACCTCTAGTAAATCTGTTTTTGGTTTACATACCACTCTCCTTGAGTATAAGCTGTGCATAGTGATCAGCTTGTCTTAAAGTTCCAAGAACATTTGGTGTTAGAAACGTGGGCGTTATGTCTTGTATTGCTTCATTTACTGGCTTTCCAAATATAAAAACAACTCTATAAAACAAACAAATCATGTATAAGACAATTATAACTACAGTATACAACAAATATTTTGCTAATAAGCTACGTATGTAGAAAATGCCATCAAATTATTTTTTCTTTATTGATTGTATGGAAATTATAGTATATAAATTAATATATTAGTGTGGTAAAAATGTTGCTAGGGGTGGGGAGTGCTGGGAAATGGTATGCTATTAGTACCAGCGGCTGAATTGAAAAAAAAGGCCAGTTTTATATAATATTAGCTTATTACTGTATTATGTGGTAGTACTGTATATAATTAAATCACCTCATTCACACATGGTAGGCTAGGCCAGGTTTTAGCATTCTTGTCAGAGACACTTGAGTCAAATATTAGGCTAGAAGTTTAGCATAGTTGGTGCCAGAGTTAATGAGGTCTAATCACTAGTCTCAGTAGATTCAATAAAAACAAGCTATCATGTTTAAATACATTTGTTTACATCTGTACACAAAGACACAAACATTTAGAAGGCCAGTCTGAAGTCAACAAATTATTGCTGCTGCTGACATACTTGCTACTAGGGGTAAAATTTAAATCTATGGGCCTGTTCGTAGGGGTTGAAAATACCAGCTTATTCCCGATTTCCGTTCGCGTGATCCAATTAACTTTTGCCTCAGGCTACAAAAAATTCGAGGTAAAATGTTCACCAAATTTGCAGGTTATTTCAGCGATAATCCAATTATACTCGGCCTTCGAGGATAATAAATCTCCGATAGAGGCAATGTGTCAAATTTTGACAAACGTTCGCTGCCTAGGCCGGTCATTTCTCCTACGAAGCTCTTCCATACACGCTTCGAGAGCGATCGTCAGCTGGTGCTGTCCTTGTTGGTGTAGACCGCTTAGTAGGCCTAGCTGGTCGGGGAGCCGCTGGTCGGTGGTGTTTCCGTCGTGTAACATTGGGCTCAAATTCTTCGTCAATGAGTAAAATAATAGTCGTCAGGAGAAGGCATATTTCGGCAGGATTATCGGCGTTAAGAGGCATAAGGTTTGTCGCAAGGATAAGCAGTGTAAAAGGTAGCAAGTAATTGTTATTGTAAAGAAAGATCGCGAGTAAAAAATATACAACACGAAACTAGCGTGCGAAAATGGGGTCGTAGGTTGTAAAGACAACTGACCTTAAAACGTAATTTCCGGTTTGTGATTCGTCGATTAAGCATTTAAGCGGTTAAATATTTCAAGTACGAACGACGCTCAATTTATAACCCGAGGCATGGGTGAAATTAAGCGCTTATTTTAACCACCGTACGAACACGACCTATGACAGAAAGGTAGGGCCTGGTAGGGTTTCTATGACATAAAATTTTACTAACTACATGGGTCAAGTCTTCATGAGTTATATGACTCTCCCCACATAATCACTTAATTGCATTTATGTATGTATTTATTATATTGTGGAAATAAATTGCAATTGAAATTAACATAGTTAATTTTAATACAATTTATTTTTTCTACCAAAAACAAGTGAAAATTATTTGAATATAACATGTCATAAATCTCAGTAAATTGATTCCAAATAGATTCAACAACCTCGTTCTTCTAGTGTCAGTTTTAATAAGGAAATAAACTATCCAAATAACATTAAAAGTTATGTTGATAAGATTATATTTCATAAAGCGTCCACACCGCTGAAGGTTGTGTTTTAGGTTGGCATATTGCCAATAGTGAATTTATTAGAGGACAGATATACACACATCTTGTTGAAAATGCAGAATACTAGCAGTTAAAGCCTTGTTGATTTTCCAATAAAATTTTATATCTTAAGATGCATTCCCTTCAGTTCAAGGTCTATCATGATTGTTGTACTTTTTTTCCCATGACTCATATATTTGTGTGTTGAGTATTTTTATATGCATTTTCTTGTCATTCATAAACAATTCAGACTTATATGTTTTTTATTTTTTTTAAATTAAAAAATAAATACTCTTTGTATACTGCAACGCTTACCTGTTTATATTATGACAAATCTTGGGGATCATCTTTGCTAGCTGTATAAGATTTTCCCAATCAGGTGAGCCGTCACATGATAACCCTGCTACATAACTATAAGTTCTTCCATCACCCTAAAAGATGAATTTAATAAAACTATAATTTTGTTTATTTGGTCAATCTTTAGGTTAACAAATGTACGATGCATCTGTTTTTGTATCGTATTAGTAACATTATGAACCCTCCCTAATAACTATATATAATTCAGGTATATGATCTTAATTTTATTAAGTTAGTGGTTGTTAGAGCTCCAACATCCTTATGAGATCAATGTTGCCCAACAAGAATTGAGAAGGATGTGTTTTATCAAGGCAACAGGATGCTGAGCTCCAGAGACCAAAGGGTGGCTGCGACACGAATCAGTTCCACACCCCTAAACTTTTTGATTGGACAATTGGCTTTCTCAAATGTTTGGTTAACCGACACCGCAGCGAATATGTACATAGTACAGTATACTGTTTGTCACAGTCAGACATAAGATCAACGGACTGTTCCGACTTGGCAATGTCGAACTCAGCTTCCTGTTGTTAGATTGCCTTGGTTTTATGTACTAAAATAGGGGTAAAATTTAATGAGAATGAATTAGATGGAAATCAACATACCTGAACTCCAACACTTTTAATAGGCATTAATACTGATGACATGGAATCATGATTGGTAATAGAAGCTAACATGGCTTGCTCCTCAAGACTTAAACTGGCTTGTACTCGACCTATTAACGCATGTGGCTACAAACAAGACAATTTGCATATACAAATTAAATAATAATTTTGAAACACATCTGATAATATTTAGATATATATAAATTAAGAAAATTTATATTTGAATCTTTACCTCTGTATTAGTTTCTCTATTATATCAAATTTTTATTTCAGCTCCTTGTTGCCATGTTATATATCTATTAATAATATAATGTATTGAGGACATACAGACATAGTCAAGTAAATTCATATTTTTTACCTCCGCCAAGAAGTATATGAATTGTCTCTTTGTTAGCAGGATTACTAAAAAAGTTATTGCAAGATCTTTACCAAAATGAAAAAAAACAGAAGGACTGGTCACTCCATTAAATTTTGGTGGCAATCCGGACCACGGTCCAAATTCTAGACAACTTTTTAGCATTATTTTCAGACCTGCTAGTGTTAAAAGATAGGACAGAAATTTCAAAAGCCGATGAGCAGTCTCAAGTAATAAGTAAATTAAAATTGCATTTTCTCAAGAACTACTTATCCAAAAAACTTAATTTTTGTACAAGTTGCAAGAGTTATAATTTGTAATAATTGTCATTTTAAAACATGACATAAATGATTTAATGTACGAGCAGTTGTAAAAAAACCCATTTCTTTTCAAATTCACTCGTTTGTTTTTCGCGTTGCTGTTCTATTATTAGTCAACTGAAACTATTGTTAAATGAAAGGCTTGTTACATAACCATTACACCAAATTCGCATACACATGCTTGTAGTTAAATTAGCCTAAATCACACACTGCATTAAGACACACACAAAAAGATGTGATATTTTTTCTGGAGAAATCTTATGTAGGAGAATTTTACAGTTGGAGGTATGCAATCTCGGAGTGGCTTTCTAGTTTCACCAGTGGAGTAGACATAGTTAAATAGTTGATCATGAATGTTTGCTTATACTGTACAATAAATACCCAACATTTAAAAAATTGATATGATACTGCATAATTTTACAAATTACCTTTTGCATAGTGTTGGAATAATCAGCTATAATCTTGAGTATAACACTAGTTTCAGCAAAATCTTTACACATATAAGGTTCATCTGCGCATAATATACGAATTGCAAGTCCTGGTCCTAAAGCATAATATTGTGTAAAAAGATATTACTATCACAATATTTCAGTTTATTAAAATAAGGTAATTTGTTGTTGTCATGAAATGAATATACATACAGATAATTCATTCTATAGATAGCATACGTTATTCCATTCACACTTTAGTAATTCATTATAATGTGAATATCTTATTTATTATTTCATTATACTGGGTGACCTCTTCAGTCAAAGACTGGTCTCACAGAAGCCCAGTTATGATGATTGGCTGTGTGTGACAATGATAAACTGATAAAAATACTTTTATTGCAACTTTTGGGTTGAATTATACAAAAATATATACTTATACTTAAATGAAAAAATATATCAAATCAATCAACGATATAAATCAAATAACACAAAAACATCGAACAACAGACAAACTGAAGTCAAGTCAGGGAACGAAGCGACTGTGCAGGGATATATATGTATGCTTACGGTTACCACTTGTGAAAGAGACCAAAGTTTACAATAAAATTTTTTGATCGTTCCGTTTTTATTTTTGGAATGCAAAATTCTTTAACTTGTCTTAAATTGTATCTAGATTTAGGCGCTTTTGGAAGAAGGTGATGTAGTCTATGGGAAGGGTTTTTAAGTTTCTGATAGTAATCCTTGCACAGTCTAATTCGACGTTCACATAGCACAGGCACATTACATTGAGCCATTGCTTTGTTGTAACTGAGCTCTGGGAACGTGATTCTAAGCGCCCTTCGTTGGATACTTTCCAGTTGGTCAGACTGCAATTTAGTTAAGCACGTTCCCCAAACGGGGACGGCGTATTCTAGTACAGGTCTGATAACACAACAATAGAAATAGCATAAGGCTTGGGCGTCTAGACCTGACCGGCGCAATTGTTTAAGGAAATATAACCGTGAGTTTGATTTAGCTATCAAAGAATCAATATGGGGTTGCCATGATAAATTGTCACATATAATAATTCCAAGGAGCTTAGTACGGCAAACCTGGTTAACACTACATTTATTAATAATTAGAGGATTAAATATCGACTTGTTTTTCTTACAACTCACAATTAATTCACAAGTTTTTTTAGCATTGAGGGTGGCAATGGCAGTGTGTATACTAGTACTCCAGGGTAACCTCCTGATCATCTTGAAAGATGTAGTAGCTTCTTTAAAGTGCACATAAGCCAGATGTGCACACCGGACATGCGGTTTATAGTCTTTCCCGAGAAGACTTGTTCTACTACCTCGAACCCATGCCGATGTTATGGTTAGGGTTAGGATCACTTTTATAGTGACGATGATATAGTGAATTACCGGCTGTTTTTTCAGTTAATCATTTGTTAAGATTTTTCACTACAGTATGACATATCAATATTATGTAATTACAGACATTGCATGTTCATTTATTATAAAATATTATCAAGGAGGCATCACATTTTATAATACACTTCTAAAAACGCAGGTGTCTTTCCTAGTAACCTAATAATACTTTTTAATGTTTCACTATAAAAGACTAAGCAAATTTGAGTTTGGTGATAATTGGAAAATTGAATATATTTTGAGCAAACACAACCTATTACTAACCTGGAAACGGATGCCTTTGAACGAGTTCTGTTGGTAAACCAAGTTCTCTTCCAAGAACACGAACTTCATCTTTATGAAATTCTTTTAATGGTTCAACAACCTTTCCTTCATTTCTTAGATGTCTGACTAAATCTGTGTCATTGTGATGAGTTTTGATAGCATCGGCACAACCACTGGCTAACGATGACGCACTTTCTATCAAGTCTGGTCTAAGAGTACCTACAAAATACAATTCATTATATGACATTTTCCAGCCGTTCTATTACGATGTTTGCAATCAATCAGTCCTATAAACACTTTATTGTTGTTTACTTATCACTTTTTACTACATTTTTGTCATTTTCTACTGTATAAATTTTTGTATTCTACTTTGATTCTATCTATTGTAACAGACTGTGTATCCTGGACATTTGATTGGTTGATTTACGCATCACATTCCTTGCATTATTTGGATCCACCCCGATGACAGTGGAAAAAACTGAAATTCCCTCATGTGTTATATTCAGTGTGAAAATCAACAAAAAGAAATGGCTATTTGAAGACAAAAATAACTATTTTCTTATTTGTAAAACAAATACTATACTATACTACTATATAGTAGTATACTATACTACTATATATTTTATAATACTTGTATTATGAAATTAGTTACCTTGTGCTAATAATGTATCTTCTGGCTTTAAATTTAATTCATTACAAATCTCTTCAGCTGTACTCATGAACGTATCGCCAATTATTTTTCTTTTTTCTTCTGGTTCGTATGTGGTATTTAGTGAGCTTGTGGTTCTCCTTGCTGATTTATTGGTTTTATTAACTGCTATCGTGGTAGTGGCATTGTAAAACGTCATTGCTGCATTCACAACTACAATAAAATATTTTCAAGAAATCACTGACCATATAAAAATAATTTTAAAAACATTTTTTTTTTTAAACAGGACCAAGGTCAAACATCAAACTGTATATTACATAAACAAATTGGATTTTTAAAATGCAAATTTTGTACAAATTTAACCAGCTGTGTGATGTTCAAGAGGGAACCCGAGAAACTTCTGAGAAAATAAAATTTAAAAAATTATAAATAGCTAATAACCTTTGACCTTAAGACCAATCTTTTCAAGTGACTCCAACACATTTGAACTTTCTTGTTTTCTCATGAAGCCATTGTCAATATGGACTGCAAATACTTGCTCTTCATCTAGTGCCTATAATACAACAACAATGTTCAAGGTGAAATAGAAAATGCAAAAGTTTGTAAAAAAATGAAATATGATAAACATGGAGTGATACTAGAAATGTACGTTCAGCTTCCACACGCTGTTCAATTTCAAACCAATTCGCTTTTATTTGCTTTGTATGCATGCGAGACACATTAGCAAGCAAATGATCTCCAGTAATAAAGAGTTGGGTGTTGAACACTTTTGATATGAAACCTCTAACTTACTTTATACAGCAATGCAGCACAAACAGTGGAGTCTACACCACCACTTACAAGCACCTAAAAGACAACATGTAACAAGATTAATTAACATGCCAAGATGATAACATTTGTTACATTAATAATTGTAGTTTTGTATGTCAAAGCTAAGCATTTACAACCATTTAACAAAAACCAAAAACATATTATATTACATTAATATTACAAAATCAGGTCACTGGTTGATTTTTTACCTTAGCAAAAAATTATGATGTAAATGGCAAAATGTAAGCATTTTTATGGGGATGGTTTTAACTTTGCAAGTTTGAATGGTTGTGAGCTAGGCCTAAGTGCAAGGATAATGTCCTACATAAAATAAATCCCAGTGTATTATGTATATACACAGTATATATGTGTTGAAAAAACATACATAGTACAGTAATGCCGTCGCTTATTTTCAGGGCTCTAGCTTTGGTACATTATTGTCATTTGATGTTTCAAATTAGTATAGTAGGCGAGTTGATACTTACCAATACTTTTTTTTCACCCACTATGTCCTTGATCTCCTTCAGACATCCAGCCTGTCTGCCCTCTATTGTATACGACCCAGTGCAATTGGCAACATCATACAGAAATCGATGCAACATTTGGCGACCATTGTCTGACAAATCTACTTCAGGATGGAACTGCACTCCATATAGTTTTTCCTTTTCATTAGCAATACCTAAGAAAATAATAATAAGGCTAGTCTTATATAGTATCACCTAATACAATGTTTCTAGGCACTTCACACACAAAAAAGATCATAAAATATCCTAATATAACCAAAAAAAGCAGAAAACATGAGAGCTCGCCGGAACAAGAAAAAGAATATATGTCTATCCTATCACAATAAGAAGTAAAAAGATGTTGCCTTTTTAATAGCTTGTGGCAGACCATTCCAAAGATGAGCAAAAAGAAAGCAAAAGAAAAGATCGAGTGGAGTTGTGGCTTGGTGGTTATGATGCTTGGCTACCACTCCAAGGGTCCTGGGTTCAAGTCCCGTCACATGTCAGGATTTTTTCTAAGGACAAAATTACAACTCCACTCCCAAAGACTTGTAATAAGACTTTGTTTATGTAGAGCATCTTGTGTATATGTTTGTCTTGTGAACCTCTGAGGGTCCCTAATGATAAGCAATTGCTGGATGGATCACCCTCATTAAATATGGTGGTTAAAAAAAATAAAAAAAGATAAATGATCTGTTGCCACAGAAAACAGTGGCCATATTTTTGGATGTACTCTGTAGAAACAATTTATTCAATGTGATTTAACTAACTGAATGACTAACCTGCCACAATATTGCCTGACCTTGCACACTCTTCAAAGTTCTTTGCAATTTCACCAATACTGTCACCATGCGTTAAAAGAACCATTTGTTCGACATCCAGACCTTTAAAAATCTTTATCTTGTTATTTATTGTTATCTTATACTGGCCATCTTCTCTTGTTTCTTTCTTGTGAATTGTACCACCAAATTCTTTGTTCATCATCTGCAAAAAATAATTATTAGTATTATAGTTTTTTTGTGCTAATAACAGGATATTAATATGGTATGATGATGATACCAATTTGTACTATGAAGGTTTTAAAGTACATGGGTGGGGAAAGATCCTGGTGTGGGGGGGTAAATGAAGCATCAAAATGACAGAATTGTACTGGAAAGGTTCAGGTTCATCAATAAACCTGGCTCACGTCGTTCATTTTCAAACAATTGTTTTATCCACAGATTACCCCTTCAATTCATATAATAAGTTAGTAAACCACACCATTAATCGATATTATATAAAACCTTTTTAAAGCAGTCATTAAATTATTAATTATTTTTGTTAATATGTATGTATTAAATGTTAATATTGTTAATATTTTATCTTTTAAGTTTGTAACTGTTATTGTTTTAATGTACTGTAGAAATCATTTTTACTGTAACTAAGTGAATTTTAAAATGTTATTGTTTAATTATCCTATAATTGGCCAATGGATGTATAATTGAAATAAAATATTGAAGGTATTTTTAGGCCTTACGGCGAAGCTGAAATGATGCCTGGAAAAGCAATCCCGTTCCTCATCAAGCATAATACTTTTTTACCACATATACTGTTCTAAATAAATACTAATAGTACAAAAAGTAAAAGTTCCACAAAAAAATACCTGGCGTTTGGTAGAAAATTACCGTTAAAGTTGGTAAATATGCCAACGATTTCTTACGAAATAGCGAGGCTGAAACAACTGGTGGCGCACTATAACTAGACTGTACTATTATTATCACGGTTTATAAGAAATATATAGGCAAGTTATTTATTATCAAAATAGATTTATTCTTTATTTTTTTAAATAAATTTGGTGAATACAAATTTATATTAACTCTAAAATTGAAATTTAGAGTTAATAATTATCCCCCGACATTAAAACATTTATAATTACAAATGGCTTCAACTGTTCGTATAATGCTTTCTCCCGACAGGTAGGCTATTAATAGCAGTAGAAATACAGCAGCAATAATGCTAAGTTTATACCGTAGGATGTACATAGTGACTGATATGATTTAACTGTGAAACATATAGAACACATATTCCTAGTAATAAACACCAATGCAATAGTAAATTTAAATTATTAAATAAAATACAAACATCAAATATTTGTTTTGTTTCAATGTAATTGTATTTATTCTCATGGTTAATATTTTTCTTTATATTCTCATGGTTACACAATTTCTTTTAATGGTTATACAATTTCTTTATATTCTCATAGTTACTATTTTTCTTTATATTCTCATGGTTACAGTTTTTATTATTATATTCTCATGGTTACATTATTTATTTATATTCTCATGGTTACAGTTTTTATTATTATATTCTCATGGTTACAGTTTTTATTATTATATTCTCATGGTTACAGTTTTTATTATTATATTCTCATGGTTATATTATTTATTTATATTCTCATGGTTTCCATTTTGTTTTCATTTTTTTTAAATCTTTTTTTTTATTCACATGCTCACAGTTTCTGTTTGCATAACCATGGTAGTGTTTCACATTGGTTATAGTGTAGGCCTATTACATTACAGTTACTTTTTATGATGATTTTGTTGCATTCAAAACCGTATAAACTACAGTATATTTCATATTCATCTTCCTCATATAGTCTAATTCCTCATAGTCCAATTCATCATAGTCTAATTCATCATCTTCAATGCCATAGTCTGGTGTGTCTTCTTTTTCTTCTTCTTCTTCTCCTGTCCTGTTTTCACACTCATCTCATTCACACTCGAACAGTTAATCCTAGAGCAAGTGACTTTGGAGTCTGCCTTCTTCCTTTCCAAGGTACAGGATTTCCTGGCATATCGATAAAATTTTCGTTCGAGTTTCTTCAGTAACATCTGAAAATGAGGTTTGTATAGTATCTTCTGCAGCACCAACACACTTTGCGATTAGATTAAACAACTCATATGGCACAATTTCAGATATGTCAACATCATTAATGTCTGCTGCTCTTGGAGGCCATTCACTCTGCATACCTTTGTTTGATTTGATGGCATTATTTACTATCGTACCTGCAAGTATATTTTATAGCATTCGATGAATGAAACATAGTAATAATAAATTTATATAAAGCATATACTGTATTGTGTACAGCATTTATGATCGACACCACTTACTATCATAACAGTTTTGTTTTTTGAGTGCATACAGCTTTCACCTCTTTGATCCACAGCATTTCCTTAATTATGCAATAACATTTATTGTTGTTATTTAAAAATAAACCAATATATACAAGTTATTGTATTTTAACCGTACCTGCAAAATATAGAGTCCTTAGTTTGTCTCTATTGTCACCATCAGTGGAGATTTCGTGTGTTGTAGAAGTAGTTGGAATATCTATGTCTGAATTTTATAGTTTTATCTAAATTTTAATAGAATCCATGTATTATTCATTTTATGTAAGTATTTCGATGTGGAGAGCCTCTCGACGGTTATTTTTATTTGTAACTTTTAGGTTATCCGGCCTCATTGACTTACTTTTGTATTGTTTTTTTGTACTGTTCTGTATATTGGCGAAATAAATGATATGATATATGATATGTCATACTCTGATGATTCATCTGTCTCCGTTGTACTTTTTCCTGATGACAAAAATGGATCAGCCACAAATCCAGGGGATACATTGCTAAAGTACACCAGAACTGATTCATTTCTAATTAAGAAAAAATAAACAAAATATTTAGTTTGACCAATCCACAAAAAGATTTTTTTTTAAATTATCCCTGGTGAAATAATCATTTAATATAAACACACTAAGCAACTAACCTTCTTGTGGGTGAATGAAAAATTAGGTTAGGATAATCCATCCTGAGCTTCTTCTTCAACACGTCTGATCTATAAATAACAGATTAATTGATTATAATTAATTGTAACACAGATACAATGAAGAAATTATTACAGCAACTGGATCTCAAAAATATTACAATTATTTCATCGTTTTTAAGAAGGGATCGACAGCCTACCTTATAGTTGACAAGTAAACATTTTCTGTTTTTTCAATTGATTTCATGAAAAGCTTTTGGAGTTTTGCGAGTCTTGGTATCTCCTGTCCATACTGTAACCGTTTATCAATTACATCTCTGCAAAATACCTTATAGCTTTGCTTATATTTTAAAAAAACACTTTCCAATTCCCTGTAAAAAATAATAAATATTATTAAAATATATTTTAATATTTTATAGATTTTGGTGTTTAAAAATTCAACATTTTAGACTGAAGCAAATAAAAAAAAAAATTAAAAATGTAAATTCAAAAAACCAACAAGAGTTTTAGAAAGTTACGTTTTACTCACTTTCCAGAATATAGAGCTTATATTGGTATTTAACTAAAATTAATTGTGTAGCCTACTGAATAATATATACTGTATAATATAATATGGCCTAGGGCCTAGGCCTACGTAGTAGTACTGGTACTACAGTAGTAGAAAGCCCAATCAACAACCAAGCACAGAAACTAAGGGCACAATATAGATCTAGGCCTATCTATAGATATATAGATCAGTAGCACCCTATATACTGTATCATTTAACTATATTATTAACTCTTAGAGTATTCTGATAATAATCGAAACCAAATATTACCTTTTTTAGTCGAGATGTATCAGTATATCGCCTGTAACAGGTAGCATGAAAACCTAAGCCTGGATGCTCGCGTACGACATCGTCAAACGATTTACCTTCATCAGACATACCAAGAAGCTCCGTCAAATGTATGGCGATTTCCTTGCCGTCTCCATCTAATTTTATCCAACTCTTTGAACAGAGCAACACTTTATTCCATCGAATCTCAGTAATTGGACTGATAATTTCATTTGAATGCTTGTAAATTTGGAAAAAACATTTCAACTTTACTTTGTCTGAGCGAGAAGATCCTTCCTCGTCGGACGCCATTTTGTGTTTACATCGTGTGATTTTGACGTCTGCTGCCTAAACGTCGCGTATGATTGGTTTAACTGATGTCATGTGATACAAAATGGCAACTGCGAAAATATATTCTTTTATACTTTTAAAATCAAGATTTCTTTAAAATGTCAGGAAAATTTTCGTGGAACTTTTTAATACGTGATTAATTTATTTTTATGTATATGAATCAAGAGAGTTCACTTATTATGCTTAATGAGGAACAAGAAAAAATGTTTTCATCTTCACCGTAAGGCCTATTTCTGATTAAATCAAATTACTTATATTATTGAGAGATGATCTTAATATTGTGTGGTGATAGACTTACCTGCATACCATAGCATATACCAAGTACAGGCAGACCAGAGGTAAAAATAGCAGGGTCATACAGTGCAGGCTCATCATCATTTACACTACCAGGACCTCCAGAAATTATAATTGCTCTACAAAGTAATACAAGTTTAAAGAGAAGAGTAAAAAAAAAATCATTTAACTGAAATACAGACGTTTTTTTGTAAAAATAACTGACTTCCAGTCAAAGTTTTCAATCAAAACATACAGTATCTAATCTCGCTTGTTTGGCTACTCTGTATGCATAATTATAAAACTTCCTCGCGATCTGTGTGAAAACACCTTCTTAACTGTGACAAGTTGTAAACAATCCTAATGAGCATCATCATCAAATCTTTATTTACTTTCGCTCGCGACGATTTTCCAGACAAAATGTAATCAAATTAATTTACCTGTTAATTACGTAAACTTGTTGTTTTTGGCTTGAATTTTCGACTTAAAGTGAATAACTTTAATATATTACTTTGATATGGCCAATTTAAATTTAGAATATTTTGACCTTCATTTTTTGCGTTTCAAGGGACAATACATCTTTAAATAATAAACTAAATAAAAAACATATGATCAAATACTTCTTCCAATTATGCCAGCAATATTGTACTTTTACTGTAGAGGCAAAGTTAAAATAAATTTATTTAATAATTTTTCAGCCCAGTAAATTTCAGGAAAAATAAGGTCAGCACAAAATGCTGGCATTCAGTTTGTCGAGGTTGGCAGGAAAAATTGACAGTAAAATTTATTTTTATTTGCAAAAATTGCTAGCATACACATCTTTATTTATTGCAAAGCAAGCTAATTTAATCATCGTAAAAAATGTACAGATTTTTTAAGTAACTGTATACAGAAAGTAGGTATTATTTCATGAAATTGAGCAGTGGGCCAAGTAATTCAGGCCTTTTATTTTTTTCTTGGGGGTATTCAGGCCTTTTATTTTTTTCTTGGGGTATTCAGGCCTTTTTTTCTTGGGGTATTCAGGCCTTTTTTTCTTGGGGTATTCAGGCCTTTTTTTCTTGGGGTATTCAGGCCTTTTTTTCTTGGGGTATTCAGGCCTTTTTTTCTTGGGGTATTCAGGCCTTTTTTTCTTGGGGTATTCAGGCCTTTTTTTCTTGGGGTATTCAGGCCTTTTTTTCTTGGGGTATTCAGGCCTTTTTTTCTTGGGGTATTCAGGCCTTTTTTTCTTGGGGTATTCAGGCCTTTTTTTCTTGGGGTATTCAGGCCTTTTTTTCTTGGGGTATTCAGGCCTTTTTTTCTTGGGGTATTCAGGCCTTTTTTTCTTGGGGTATTCAGGCCTTTTTTTCTTGGGGTATTCAGGCCTTTTTTTCTTGGGGTATTCAGGCCTTTTTTTCTTGGGGTATTCAGGCCTTTTTTTCTTGGGGTATTCAGGCCTTTTTTTCTTGGGGTATTCAGGCCTTTTTTTCTTGGGGTATTCAGGCCTTTTTCTTGGGGTATTCAGGCCTTTTTTTCTTGGGGTATTCAGGCCTTTTTTTCTTGGGGTATTCAGGCCTTTTTTTCTTGGGGTATTCAGGCCTTTTTCTTGGGGTATTCAGGCCTTTTTTTCTTGGGGTATTCAGGCCTTTTTTTCTTGGGGTATTCAGGCCTTTTTCTTGGGGTATTCAGGCCTTTTTTTCTTGGGGTATTCAGGCCTTTTTCTTGGGGTATTCAGGCCTTTTTTTCTTGGGGTATTCAGGCCTTTTTCTTGGGGTATTCAGGCCTTTTTTTCTTGGGGTATTCAGGCCTTTTTCTTGGGGTATTCAGGCCTTTTTCTTGGGGTATTCAGGCCTTTTTCTTGGGGTATTCAGGCCTTTTTTTCTTGGGGTATTCAGGCCTTTTTCTTGGGGTATTCAGGCCTTTTTCTTGGGGTATTCAGGCCTTTTTTTCTTGGGGTATTCAGGCCTTTTTCTTGGGGTATTCAGGCCTTTTTCTTGGGGTATTCAGGCCTTTTTTTCTTGGGGTATTCAGGCCTTTTTCTTGGGGGTATTCAGGCCTTTTTTTCTTGGGGTATTCAGGCCTTTTTCTTGGGGTATTCAGGCCTTTTTCTTGGGGTATTCAGGCCTTTTTCTTGGGGTATTCAGGCCTTTTTTTCTTGGGGTATTCAGGCCTTTTTCTTGGGGTATTCAGGCCTTTTTTTCTTGGGGTATTCAGGCCTTTTTTTCTTGGGGTATTCAGGCCTTTTTTTCTTGGGGTATTCAGGCCTTTTTTCTTGGGGTATTCAGGTTGATGAGCAAAATACATTGTGAAAATAATATTCTAGCTGCAATTAAATACTTCTGAAATATCTGTTGTCTCATATACAATAAAAACTGCAATCAATGGTAACTAATCTAGTGGCATCACCTCTTTGTGTTACATTCAAAAGTAAGCGTTGTTTAAACTTACTTGTAGCCTTTTTCCTTAATGATGAACGCTGGTGTCTCCAATGGCATTATATCCGTATCTACGCAAAGCTCACGAACCTTTCTATCAATCACCTGAAAAAAAATGTAATACAATGCTGTACAAAAAAAAAGACAATTGCTATTTCACTTTACCATTGAGATTACATATTATTTCATACTGTGCTCCAGAAGTCACAATTACTATTTCACTTAGCATTGAGATTAAATACCATTTCATACTGTGCTCCAGAAGTCACAATTACTATTTCACTTAGCATTGAGATTAATTACATACCATTTCTCATACTGTGCTCCTAATTAATATTTTCACTTACATTATTCAAATATTGTGGGTACTTTATCAGTTATTTCATAACTGTAAAAGCCTTGCTCCAATCCCCTTAACCCCTATGAAAACCTCCTCCAACCCACTTGGAGGCTTTCTTTAGGTTTCCACAGTTTACACTGTTATGTTAAATCTGTCAAAAGCCAAGAATTTTTTAGTAATTTTGTATTCATACATTGTTCACCATCATCCTACTTTACCTTTCCATACTGTGCTCCAGCGTCCAGAATTACTATTTTTTCTGAAGTGTTTGAAGTTGCAGTTTTCTTAGTTTCTTCTTGCACTTGTGCAGACCCTTCACTTCCATTATGATTTGTGGCACCATTCATCCTGATAATAATATATAAATCAAACTCTTTAAATATTGTATATTATTTAGAATCTTAACTCATTGTGCAGAAAACCAAATTACACTATGATTAAAGCACTTAATACAACTATGCCTAGTTATAAGCCACCTACAATACTGCCTAGTAATAGCTTAGGAAGGAAGTCTCTAACATGGCGGTATGATAGAGGGGCTGTTGGTTCCAGGACAATTCGGCCCACTTTTGTGTACTGCCTCTACATTAATAAATGCCTCTGCCACTTCTCGCCTTGATTATTGCAACTCTCTTTTTTTTGTCCTACCGAAATCTTCAATGAATCGACTTCAACGTCTCCAGAGCACTGCTGCACGCATTCTAACTCTTACTAGAAGATCCTCACACATATCTCCTATTATCTATTATTATCTCCTTGATCTTCTTCCCACCTACACCCCTATTGCTTGTCTTCGTTCGGCTGATCAAAACCTACTACTTATCAAATCTTATGGACAAAGGTCTTTTATGTTCTCTGCTCCTTCTCTCGTCATTTTACTCATTCAACTTTTATTGCTATTTTTAACAAAGAACTTAAAACGCATCTTTTTAACATCCAATATAAGCGCCTTTGATTTTTACTTCGGTTTAGTTGATTCTGGCGCTATACAAATACCTAAATCATTATTATTATTATTGGTGGGACGATTCGGCCCACTATTGGGCCGAAACATCCCACTTTGTGGGCCGAAACGTCTCACTTTAGACCAAATTCATATTCATTTTTAAATTGGGTATTTATCAAGTTTTTAAAGATGCTTTATTTTTTTATTTTATTGATATTGACAATTTTGATATAATATAATAAATTACTAAAAAAACAAAATTTTATATTCAATTTTTTACTTCGAAAACCTTGTTTATTTCATGCATTCGCCAAGCGGCCAACATAGGGCGTAACTCGTTCGCGTGACTAAAAAATGATCATTTTCGACAATGTTTTCAAAATGTTTGCTTGATTGCATCTTTATCCTTAGTAGTACTACCCCATAGTCTCTCTGAAAATAAAGTTTGGGGAAAAAAGCTTATTTTATGCTTATAAAATGCATATCAAAGCCGATAAATTTAAGTGTGCCAAATCGTCTCAGGGCCAAAACACAACCTCTCTCTAGTTAGCTTTCTTGGTACGTTTAGGCGGCCCTTACTGTAGTAGTAACTAGGCCTACTTACTTCTTTTCTCAATCTCTTGATTACGTTTTGATCCAACTTCACTTTTTTCAAGTTACATTTTAAATTAGGCCTGTCTAGCCTAATGAGTAGGCTAGTAATAATAGGCCTAGCTTACTCAACTGGAGTAGTTAAAGTAGTATTAGCCCCCTAGTAATACTGATTGACAGACGTTCGGGCCCAACTTTGTGGACGTTTGGGCTCAACGCCTAAGACGAACGGGCCAAAATAATTAGACGATCGGCTCGTTATAAAAATAAAGGAAATACGATCGGGTACATGAAAACGAATGGATTTATAATTGTTCACCATATGGCATAAAATAAATTAAGGGTGTTCTTCCCACGAGTTTGTGATACAAATGTAATAAACTATGTACATACAAATAATGTTAGTGAGTGCATGTATGTAGAGCTAGAGCGCATACAGTAAAAAAGCTTATTTTATGTTTATTATAAAATGCATATCAATTAAGTGTGTGTGCCGAATCATCTCAGGGCCGAATCGTCTCGCTACCAGTAGGCCCTAGCCCTAGAGAGGCTAGATCCCCAACCCCCACCCCAAGTAGGTAATTAAGGGGGGCTTACTTAGTAGTCTACTGTACTTACTGCTCTAGCTAGCTAGGCTAATTCCTAGGCTAGGCCTAGTAGCAGTAGGTCTAGGTCATAAAGCCTAGGCCTACTACTAGCTAGGCTAGAAGTCAGACAAGCTAGCTAAGCCAGGGCCTAGCCTAGCCTAGTAGTAGTAGCCTCTCTCTGTCTGGCTAGGCTTCTACCTAGAGACTAGCCTAGGCCTAGCGAGGGGACTAATAATATAGATTAGCCTTCTAGTCTATAGCTAATGTTTAACAATATTATACACAATTATACCTACCTGTACAGTTAAAGGATTAGCTTAGTTTAATTGAAAATGGAAGTCTCAAATACCTCTCGATTCAATTTGTTCAACACGCGCGAAACTCAGGCGGATGATGATAAAGAAGACCCAGCTAATAAATGACCTCAAAATAAAAGGTCAACTCGTAAAAAGGATCGTCGGGGTATCGGATCGGATCATCGTCGTCGATTCGTGGTGTTGTCGCGCCGCCGCTTTAACCAGCTATATTCCCAGAGGACTACACTACTCATTCAGAAGCTATATCAAGCGGAAGCTATAGTTCTAGAGGCTGACAGTTTTGTCATGTTCAAAATTATAAACCCCAAGGCACGTCTGGGAGAAGAGAGTCTAGGAAAACATTTGCTGATAATACAGTATTAATAGGGAGTTTTCGCAATCTTACGAATACGATAATGAAAACGGGGCGCTACTGCAGTTTCGCACCACACTGTTAAATCTTCGATTTATCGCTTAATTTTTTTTCTCACACCCACATCATATAATTTTGGGCCATTATGTAACATGTTTCCATGATTTAGCCACCGTTATATTTACCTTTATCACAATAAAAAATGCCTTTCAAAACAGCTCCATTTCCGCGAATACCTCGATCGAACTGTGGCCATTTTAGAATCAGAAAATTGCCAGAAATCAATGTATGTTTTATTTTCTGTTTTTATTTTTAAACTGCAAAGAGTGGTTTTTATAAAGAACCAGCTAGCTGTACATATCAAAACGGCGACGATATGAGTCTGTACATAAAACATTGATAGGACCTATTAATATGAATAATAATACTAATATCAATAATGAAATATTAATTAAACCTCTCTTTCGCCGGCTGAAAATATTTCTTGCCTTTCAAAACTAAATAGGCCTAGGCCAATATATGTGTAATCGGATTTTATAACACTGGCCTCTATAGTTTCTACATTTTTTGGGGAAAATGAAGCATACATTCTGGCAATTAAGTGATAAATATAAGATGGCGAACATTTCGCAGTGTGTTTACATCGAGTTCAGTATTGTTTAAAATGTTTTGAAAAGTATTGTTATTTAAAAAAAATTACTTCGTAAGTGGTCGAATCGCATAAACATGTTACATAATATTATGTTGTGAGTGTGAAAAAGAAAAATTTAGGTGAGAAATCGAAGATATAACGGTGTGGCGCGAAACTGCAGTAGCGCCGAAAACGGATACATCACGCACACGTATTCGTTTTTTGTAAGCCAGTAAAAATCTGTTTCGCATGGCAACGAAATATTGAGGGCGTCGTCCAAAATATGACTGCGGTAAATTTGAGCGAAGCGCAGGTACGTGTTGCTTGGTTGCCTATGCCTAGCGTAACATCAAAGCGAGTGAGGACTTTAAAAACTGCTATTTATCAAAATTGACCTGGCATTTTAGTAAACTACTATAGTAAATTACTTTCAATAAAAGTATAATTATATTATAATCATGAATCATTCCTGATTCAAATGCAAAATGTGCAAAATAGATCAAAAACTATACTCGTTTTGTAGTTACGAATATGACTGGTGATATTTGTCAACACGAATACGCTTTACGAATATGAAATGGATATCAGCTCAAAAGTTTCACAAATGTGTGACATATCCGTTTTCGTTATCGTATTCGTAAGGTTGCGAAACCTCCCTATTGAGATGCATAGACAGTAATCTGTAAAAATCTTTCAAAATGGGTAAATAATAATTCACATCAGTCAAATCAAAACTTTATTTTGGCTGTCAACCTTTCGGCCAGTATTTACAATGACTT
Organism: Antedon mediterranea; assembly: GCF_964355755.1. NCBI lineage: Eukaryota > Metazoa > Echinodermata > Crinoidea > Comatulida > Antedonidae > Antedon > Antedon mediterranea. Next base: position 14,225,674 of record NC_092672.1, on the reverse strand, counting down.
CCATTTGACTGTCAATCTAGGCTGCTACAGTATTCTAATAATTCGTCATCAGATAATCATTAAATTATGATCAAAACAGTCCATAGTAAAGTAAACAAATGAAGGCAGTTCTTAAACATCACTTCTTTACCAGAAAAATCGATTAAAAACGGTGAAACAATAACATCAATCAACAAAGATCAACAAACAAGAAGTCTCTGAAATAAGCCCAACAATTATGACAAAATGTTGATGGAATAATATAAAATATGGGATTTATAAATATGGTTGGTTTTAAATCAACATACAGAATACACAAACATTTAAATTATATTCAAAAGTATTTTAATTCCTTTATGTGATAATCATCACTATATCATTTATACAAATTATTTTACAAGTGAAAAATAGTACAGTAGCTGTATTACTAATATTGTATAACACTATCAAAATGTAACAAAAGAAAAAATAAGCAACAGAATGTGAAAAACACAAAGTAATATTTTACAAAAGGTAACAATTGTTTAAGTCTGTTGAACAATTTAAGACTTTGAAAATCGTGTTAATCTAAATCTGTTAATCTAAATCTGTTCAACTGAAATGTGCCAGTATTCTTTACAAAATAATAAGTGTATGTGCAACAAACATTGGTTTTCAACTTTTAAATGATTTGATTGATTTGTTTGTATATGTTTCTTTCCCTGCAATACCAAAGAAACTAATTTCCATATTGCTCTATTTATTAAAAACCTGTGAAAAACATTCTGAAAACGTTCTTTTTTGCTTTTAAAGTAATAATATAATGGTAAAGGGTAGCACACAATATGTACATACTTAAACTTATATAGATCACAAACTCCTTCCATACATGGGCATTGACATTTTATAAACGTATACAATATATTTGAAATAAACTGAATATATTATAAACAACCCTTCATTTCTTACATACTTAAATTTTAATCATTTCCTTCTTTGGTTAGAAATATGATAATCTCAATATCACAAATCAAATAAAATTTACATAAAATATAATACGCACTGTACTAAAAAAATGTTTTTTGTTACGTCATAAAAAATTGTTTCATTTGCAAAGACAAATAAACCTGTAAATAGGAAAGTAGCGCCTTACCACTGTCGATAACCTTTCAACTTCAAAGCTTTTTATTTATAATTCTAGCTTTTACTTATTGTGAACTATTATATACTGTTACTAAGGATGCTATACTACTTTCACATCATCTTCTTCTGCGGCTATCTCTAGAACTGACCCGTTTTGTTTTGTGAGAACGATGACGTGATACTGACCTTGATCGTCGTCTATGTTTATACTTCTTAGACGACTCACGATGAGGACTGTAGCGGTGTTTACCGTGCGATATTGGACTTCTGGAACGACTTCTAGATATTGAAGTACTTGGCTTGCGCTTTCGGGAGTGAGTAGATCTTGACTTTCCGTCAAGGTGTCGATCTCGTCTCCTGTGTTTTGAATGTGGGCTGCGGCCTCTGTGATCTTTTCTTTTGTGTGGGGATATGCTTCGACTTGAACTTCTGGAATGCGGATCAGAGTGAGACAGGCTGCGAGACCTCATATGATGCCGTGGCGAATGTGAACGACTCCTGCTGCTACTCCTAGAGCTTCTTGAATGACTTCGATGATGACCTCTGCGCTCAGCTCTTCCATTCTTTTCCTTGTAACTGTAATAAATTCATAATTTGGTAAATTTACAAGCATATTAACCTGTATCACATTCAGACATAGGCCAAAATAAGACAAGTGACCAGTTTTAATTATATTATCCAAAATATCAAAAGAGCAATTGGTAAAGTTTAGTACAATATAAATGCAATTACCCACCTGCCATCTGAACCTGGCCTTCCATCATCATTCTTCAGTCGGTTCTTGTGGAGCTTATAAGAGTTTGGTAAACCAGGGGAATTATTTGTCTGTTTAGGAGTACCTAAAAAAAATGGTACAATTAGTTAAGTGCATACTACTGTAAAAAAAAAACAATTTTTATCTGAATGTACAGTAATTCTCAATATAATGTTTGGAATGTTCGTTTGAATGTTGAAGAAAAAAAGACCTCCAATACTTTGATGCAATAAAACAAACCTACCAGGTCTAGATGAATTAGGTGAGAAGTTAGTTGGTGTGGCTGCTGCACTTGTTGCATCTGCTGGAATACCTTTTGCTTTTAACTTTGCTTCCTGTACTTGCACCTTGCATTTCTCTACTATCTTATCCAATTCCTCATAGGTCCTCTGAAAGTAGATTCATTTGATTACAAGTAGTTGGCGTTAATGTATTTGGGTGCAAAGTTTTAAAATAAGAGTGCGATGATTCAAACATCTGCATCTAATTCAAAGCAATAATCAAATGCAATATTACTAAAAAAAGATGAGTTGTTGCCAAACATGAAAAATAAAGAATAAAATGAAACTTTAAATAACCTATTTTGTAGTTTCAATAATCAGTTTTTTTCTTACAGAACTGTATGCTGGCCAGGAATAATTAAGGAACATGCTATTATCATGCTGCTATGGTTTTCTGTCAGAATAGGCACCATGTCAGCATCAGCTATACCTGCTCAAAAACCTAGTAATATTACTACATGGATATTCCCCACAATGCAAGATGGGCAGTGTTTGAGAACAACTGTCTTGTGCAGTCAAGTGTAACAATGTTTTTGCTGCTAAATTTCAAACTAAATAAATGTTGGTGATATTAACTGCCACTGTATCCCCTAATATATGGTACACATGTATTGCATGAACAATCAATAAACATACTAACGTTTTTAGAATTGAATTCACCGCCATTTTGAGAGAAAAATATAGAAAAAACATTCAATATTTTGCTGGCCAGATAAAACATGACCCTATTCCTTGCACAAAAGTTTGTATGCTTATTTAATTTCAGTTTATTTTACATATACAGTAGAGTTTAAATAATTTTAAAATTTTATTAACATTTTATATCTTTATTATAGTAGTTTTTAAAAATGTTATGATAGTATTTTTGTACTCTTTGTTTTGTATTGTATTGTCAGGGGCCCAAATGATCAGCTTTGCTGGATGGGCTACCCTCATATCATGAAGGAAATATATATAAGAAGCGGCAATGATTCAGGAATCAACCAGCAAGCCTGTGAGAAAACGGTTTAAGAGAAATGACATTCAATTCAATAAAACTTTATTATCAATCTCCAGGGAAATGAATTGTACCTTATTTCTGGTATAGAGGGCAAGTATTGTAATGGCAATTTGCTGCAGTTCGTCTTCATTAGTATTCAGCAGGGCATACCAAGGTGGTTTGTTTGGCAATGGTACCTGTTAAAACAAAATATAAATCTATAATAAATAAAAATGATAATAAAAATCTACTTATTAAATCTACTTAAAATCTGTGCAAATTCAACATAAACTACATGTAATACATGTGCAGAAATGCTGTTTACCCTTGATATCATGAAGCTTATTTGTGTCAATTTTCATTGTAAATTATCTATTGTCAATCTGCTGGTCAATCAACAAGATTTTTCTCTACATAACAAAATGTTTAAATCACAATGGTTATCCATCCAGTGCTGCCAGATAACCAATTAATTAAGAAAACGTATCCATTAGCTCAAGGTGCTACAATGACCAGTGAACATATGCAACATATGCAATATTTACAATATATATATATATAATGAGATGACTTACATCCAACTGCCTGGCTGACAAGTAGATGCAAGAACAAGCAATTGTCTCTGGTGGGTAGCGTATAAACACATCAGTCCTTAAACAATCATTCATATAATTCCTGCAATAAAGCATAGTTAAAAAAAAACATGCAACAATCTGCACAAATACTAGTGTAAGGAATGTGCATATAGAATATCACAAACGAAGCAACTTGCTTAATCACATGATGTTCTTGATGTACCGCAAAATGTTAATTAAAAATGTCTTGTTTGTCTTTGTGTAGGACATATATATACACCCATATTTCAATTTTTTTTTATAGAAGAATTCACATCTTTCCACTAAAAGTAAAAACAAAACAAAAAATATCAAAATGAAAATGGGTTTTAGAAGGAAGAAAAAACATTAACTGTGGATGAATATACTTTACCGTATTATTTGGTTAATAATTACAAAAAAAAATACAATACAATAATTATACATTAATTTAAAATTAAGCATTTTTATCTTGTACAGGTATTGACCAGCAATCCGCATTCTGAGTGATGTAATCCAAATCATCTTAAAATTAGAATTGACTTGCATTCTTCTGAGAAATTTCACTGTTGAATCAAGTCTCCGATATTCTGTCATTCACAAATAATCATATCAATCAGCTAAACCATGCATCCTGCTCACAATACTCAAAAAGACGAATCCTGTGGCCATAACAACATGTTACCAAGAGTTATCCATTTTGATCGTTTATCGAATTCCTTAGTTTAGACAGTCATCCCGACATATTCGGTCCATTTGTTGTTGAAGCTGCGGCTTCTTTCAAATCAAGCATGCTGAAACTAGAAATTCTACCACAGTTGAAAACAGTTTTTGATCTCAAAACAGTTCACTACAAAATGCCTATTTCTCTTCATCTCATCATGCTTTGTGCATGCATTTCTTCGTCATCTCCATTGATTTATAGTCCGTAGTATATTACTTTCTTAAACGAAATTGTCATTAAAAGCGTTCAAAAGAAATGTTTACATTTGTTAATGTTACTAAAATTATATGTAACCAGCCAACATCATCACTTGGTGCTGTGTAGGACATTCTTTACTTAGCATAATAGAACATTAACGTGTAGTACTTTAGTCCCTATACTTTGAGGGCAATAGTCTAACAAGAGACCTGCCACTCACCTACACTTGATAACTTACAAAAGTACTTCAATAATAAATAAATAACCAAAAAAGAGACTTGACAGCAAGCACCAGTGTTGGTACCATCGACATGCCATCACACATACACACTACAGAGACAACAACTCTTCCGTTGAACAGAACACGCCTGGCAGAGCAGGAAGAGAAGGTGACCTCCATGTGCGAAGACAAGAGCTTCAGTGAAACGTTGTTGGCTAAGGAAGGCCGATGCCACCACACTTACCTACTAGTCGTGGAAGCACTTACCTAGGTTCCTTTGTAGGAAAAAATAAAAACATAGTGTTAGCAATGTATTGCTATTTTAAAAACAGAAACATCAACCCAAACATATCTCCACACTGAACAAGAACATCATGGAAAAAACAATGTTGCTTCAATTTTGTAAAACAGACCGAGTTACATAATGCATTGACACATTGTATAGTTGTTTAATGTCCATACTCTCTTAACATCAAGCTAGGGTTGGAATAACAGTCACAATCTACTGCTTCAAGCATATAACAATTTGGTAGTTATCTGAATCCGACAACTTTATAAACAAAATTGAACACATAAAACAGATATTAAAAATTCCAATCCTAGCTCAAGTAATTAGATTGCTTTAAAGAGTATAGCCACAAAATGTTTATTGATGACAGTCAACATATTAATATGTTTTAAATATTTAAGGAAAAAATGGAATCAGGGCATTAGTTTTCCTTTAAAGCAAAAGCCATGAGATAAAAGGGTTTTGTACATTTAAAAATAAAACATTTCCTTAACACAGTTGAACTGTCATTGTATTAATACACATTTTGTGGAACAAACAGCATACAAGTAAATACACCATAATAAGAGGAGACTTGTACTTACCAGGCGGTTTGTACGAGTTGAGTATTTCTCTCACACTCCAGGACTTGCAGAAATGTCACTATCATCTGCATAGCGACAAGGAAAAGGCAAGAATACATGTTATTCACTGAACATATAAGTGTGATCAAACATTCATTACACTACCAAAATTTAACACCTCGACAGCAAGACAATTAATTTCCTTTATTAGCAATTAGGGACCAAAAATCAGAATCTCATTCAATCATTATCTGGCATCTGTAACAGACATACTGTTCCTAAAACGAGGTAAATTAATTTGCTGCAACAACAGTTTTTAAAAACTAATAAATTAATACTAAATTCATTTAAATTCAAATATAGGGATGTTAAATGTTTAATAAATAAACATAATACTTTACAGCCACTTTCTTAAACTCCTGACATATTTAAGGTAAAAAATATGACATCTTTACATCCTTGTAAAAGCACAAGTTATTATATTAGTGCCAAGATTTTACAATTTTAGAATCTATGGATACTATAAATAACATCTGTAAAAGTATGGAAAAAAAAACTTTATAAAACAAGTTAAATTTATAAATATCTTATGTAAAATAATGTTTGTAGACGTTATTGGTATTGATCTTACCTTATGTGGATGTTTAACATGTACACAAAACCCAAGTTCTTTTAAAACCCTTCTCTCAGCCTTGATTACTTGACTTTTTAAATTTACATACTTTGCATCTAAAACCAACGGTTCAACAATTCTGAAATAAACAAAGTTATTGTTCAAGTTTCAGCTTGTTTGATATGTATCGGTATCTTTATTTCAATAAAAACATAAGTACAATATCGAAAATATAAGTGCCATGGCAATTAATGAGTTGAATTAGGACATTTATTTACAATTTGTTATTATATAGTAAAAATATATATAAAAACCGTACATAATAAATATTGAAAAAAAAAAAACAAGAAAAAAACAGTGCAAAAGGATTTCAAAAGTTTGATAGTATCCCAGCATCTTAAACAGGACAGGATTACCTGTAAGCACGGTAGTCTGCAGTTTTATTAGGCACTTTACGAAACACGATGGGAAGCCACAAGACAGTGCTCATGAATAATTTATGCATGAGCTTTAAGAAAGTCGGTGGAGCTTAGCGTGAAATTTTGTCGGCTTAACTTTTTGAGGACGATAAAGTTGCAATTTTCTCGTTTACGAATATCAAATAGAAATAATGTATAATATAACCTTAAATATACAGTTCAAATTATAAACGTGGAATTTTAAAAACTCTAAATAATATTTAAACTTCTAATTTTATTGCTTAATGAAATAACATTTTTATTAGGGTAAAATGGCTGTGGTAAAAGCGGCGTTTAAATGCGAGGCCCCTAGCTAGGCATATGATCCATCACTAGAGGCAAGCGATTCAGAAGGGCCCGGCGCCACAAGACAGGGTAGGAAGAGAGATATACTGCCGGTCGTCGTCTTCTTAGCACAAGGGTGCGTAACTGATAAAAAGGCTCTAGCTAGTGTTTCGTAAAGTCCTTATTAGCTATATGGTTAACAAGCCATTTAATAATATAAAAGGTACCTATTATTTCTTTTTTGTCGTATATGATGAAAAACATTGATAACATCACGTATTCTTCTCGGAGCTTCTTCAATCTTGGACGCTAGATAGACACAAGCCATTGCAACAACCTATATAGCAATACAAACATATTTTAGAGCACTTGAAAGCACATTTCACTTTTATGAAACAATCCTGTAACGGCAGTAAGAGTAACCAAGTTTAGTTATATTATGTAATCATAGTCATTGATGGTATGCTTATCTTGAATGATTTACATAAAATGACATGTGACACTGGCATTTGTTGGAATCTTACTATAGTAGCTAGTGTGTTTAGTTGAGACGATGTCATTGTCAGCGTATACACCGACATTTATAATTCAATAATATTGATAAAAGCATTTAACAAATAACAGATTGTTTATGGTTAAATTCTTCATTCTTACCTCCATATTATGCTTGACAAATGACTTGGAATAGTAAAATCTCTGGAATAGCACTTCGCTTGTTGCCATTGCAACCTGATCAAAAGAAATACATTTTCATAGTTTTTAAATTGAATTAATAATGTATGTAAAATGCTGTGGTTATAAAATAAATACAGCAGTATGGGTACAGTAATGACTGAAAATTGTTTATAGGCCTATAGCGAGGCCTTTTTATGTTTTTATGTCTTAGTTAGAATTTGTGACATTTAATAAAATACCCACCTAGGACAACTACAGTACCCTCCTAGGACAACTACTACCCTCCAAAGGACAACTACCCTCATAGGACAACTATCCTCATAGGACAACTATCCTCATAGGACAACTATCCTCATAGGACAACTCCCCTCATAGGACAACTCCCTTCATAGGACAACTACCCTCCTAGGACAACTACCCTCCTAGGACAACTACCCTCTTAGGACAATTACCCTCTTAGGACAATTACCCTATAAGGACAACTACCCTATAAGGACACTACTCTACCCTCTAGGACAACTGCCCCATGTAGGCCTACCTACAGTACAACCAACCCTAGGACAACTACAGCTTTGGACAACTACGATTGGTAGCCAAATTAACAAGTTTCTTTTGGTGCCAATTGTAAATCAAATTGAGTGCGAGGAGGTGACTACATGGGTGGTGTACCACACTATACATTTTACAATTTTATTAAAATATTCTACCGGTCTTATATCGACTTATGTATCTAAGATTTGTAGTCTACGTGACTATGTGGCGTACAGGTTTTTGTTTTTTTTTAAATATATCTACATATATATATATATATATAAATCCAAAGGCAAATTACTGAAAAAAATTACAATGCTGTGGGTATCAGTGGCTGGATCTCAATGGAGATACAAAAAAAAAAGCGAAAAGCTAAATCAAAACGATAAAGTAAACAGGCAGAAAAGTTAGCAGAGCTTTCGGGCAACACTAGCCCTTCATCAGTGCAAGTGAGGGAATTTAAATATATATATATATATATATATTTGTTATATTTTTTACAATAATGTACACTATTTTTATTTTTTTAAACTTCTCGGACAAACAATGAAAATGATTTCCTCAATTGGCATATTTAGCTATGTTTTCATAATAGTTCAGTTCAGTTCCCCATCGCACATAACAGACCATCCAGTTGGGTAAAAAATCGGTCACGTTTTATTTTGGTCACAATAAAATAATAATATAGTTCCACATAGGCCTATTACTTATGTGCTTGTTACTAAAAAAATATTAATTTTAAGTGACTAATAAAACAGTTTTATCCCGATATGAGACCTTTATGATTTGAACAACCATTTTGTCCATTTTAAAATATTTAGAAATTTCCGCTACTAGTACTACTAGGCTTAACTACAAAAATGTTATTATTTTACAAAAAGCTCAACCTGTTAACGTAGTTCGTAGCTAAAACGATCATTTTCGGAGATTTAAGCCTGTTTCCCTGTCGACGTAATGCTACAGCGAGTTACTTTAAATTTTCAAATCGTTTAAAGTTGAAAATAAAATAACGATACCGGTGATCGAGCGGGACCACTAATATCTACGCTACAAGATTTTCATCCTTCTTTCTTTATTGTAATATTGATACAAATACTAACAGGCAATGTATAATATTGTATTAACTTATAATTTTGCATCATTATCCCTAATAATATAAATAAAAAGTACATAATATATAAGTTATTATTAATATTACAAATCTATTAATTATTTTAGTAATTTACAAATAAATATGCCTAATAGGCCTAGACAATTTTTACACTAATAGTAATACTACTAATAGCCATTTTGAAAGGCATACATCCTTCTCCAAGACATGAAATGTAAAAAAAAATAATTTTAAAATTAATAATAATAAATATTGACCAATTAAAAAATATCCAAAGGTAAAATAAATAATCTAGCTCCTAATTAATAGTTAAATAATGAACATCACTTAAAATACTCGGCCTATATATTATACAACGTTGACAATTTATTGTGCCTGATACAAAATATAGCGACCAATACTATCAAAGCCAGGCTAGAAAAAAAATGCTTGAATTGAAGTAGGTCTAGGCCTAGGCCTATATATATAGTCTCCCGTCTAGTAGGCCTAGGGCCAGGCCTATATGCGCTGCGACCAAAAATTAAACGTGACCGATATCGTATTACTATTAAATATTAAACCTTCCTTCAGACGGAAGCCAGTAGGCATACTGTAGAAGGATCCCTGTAGAATACGGGGCGCTAGTTCCGTTTCGCACCTGTCGTTTATTTCGACTCAAAATTGGTTAAGAAACTTTATCGTGAGTACCACACCTTAGAATTAGGCCTCAAAAATACTTTTACGAAGGAGATCACACAAAAAATAAAAAATAAATCCTTTAAATTGATGAATTTACAGACGTGTTTCTCGCACATCGGTTTGTGAATTTCGCATACTCCATGTTCAATGTTGTTGTTTCTATGGAGCGCCAAAAGAGCAATCATAATAGAGGGCTAAAAACTCAGTAAATTGCGTATATTTAATGCATTTATTGGTGAAAATTACGTTCAATTTTATCATACTTTGTCAATGTCAATGCAACAAAAATATTACTGTTGATACTGTACATGCTTTTTGCAGGAACTTTTATTTTAGGAATGAAAATCGACAAATGCATCATCATATTACATGTACTGCTGTAGGGGGTATACCTGATCTAAATAATATTCCTCTTAGTCTATAGCCTAGTCTTGCTCTTAGTTAGGCCTAGGGTTGGTTGCTATTTGAAAACAGCAAATTATTAGCAGTAAAATGTTACAGCATTTTTATTGACAAAATATATTAAAATTAAACGTGTATTTCAATAATAAATGCATTAAAAGAAGACGCATTCCACTGAGTTTTTAACCATCTATTGTTGTTGCTGTTTTGGCGCTCCATAGAAACGAAAATATTGAACTTCGAGTATGCTAAATTCGCGAACAGAATCATGTCTGTAAAATCATCAATTTAAGGATTTATTTGTTACTTTTTATGTGATGCTTCTTCATAAAAGTACTTATGAGGCCCAATTTTAAGGTGTGGTATTCACAATAAGTTGCTTAACAATTTGGAGTCAAAAGGAAGTCGAAATAAAAACAGGTGCGAAACGGAACTAGCGCCGAATACGGTTTCTTTCATATTCTTTTTAGGATCGATCCCTCTTTTGTTACTATATCGAGGCCTAGGCCTAGGCTACTAGGCCTTGTTTCCCCCGGCCCCCCTGGTCTCCATTTTATAATCAATCGATAATGATTAATGGCTGGTCAATTTTGTTCAAAATCTGTGGGCTGTGGTTCACTTTTGTCCAAGCTTGCCTTGGAAGACTAGCTCCTGCTAGCCTAGCTAGGCCAACAGAAGCAGCCGCATGAATATGCGATTTAAACTTCATTGTATTTTTAGCCTATTTTTAGGAATTAGGAATATTAATAACGTAACAAAACGGGCCTAGAATAGGCCTACGCCGCCTAACCTGAGGTAGTTTGAGTAGGATTCCAGCCATCTGTATAAACTCGCATCCTAAAATTCTTAGATCAATTTCTGTTTCTGAATCTAGTCCATCAAGAAGTGAAGGTGTTGGTGAAAGTTTCTCAGTAGGAATAATGCAATTTTCTAATGTAATAACAACTTTTCCATAGACTTTTCCTTGTCCATTTATTGCGTTTGCGTCTGTCTTGTTCTCCGCCATGCTTGCTCGACCTCTTTTTTACGACGTTTTGGAAACGATGATCACTGAAACAAAATTGAGTGGTATCCTTCCGCGAATCGCACACAGAGAGTTTGCTGAAAATTGTTAAAAAATAACATTTCACATTAAAAAAATCAATATTGGAAAATAAATCACATTTAGTTTTTCGAAAAAAATATATAAATATTTTAAATTTATTCATAGTATTACCAGGCATTTCAAGAACTATATTTTTTGCGGTTTTGAGTACTGCATTTGCTTACGTCACGAATGTTAAAGCGAATTATGAGATTTGAATTAAAATATCAAGTTCTAGGGTTTTTTTTATTAGACTAGTAAGCAACTTAAAGAAACCGATATTCTGTATTTATAAAGTATGCCTCTCACTCACCTCTTTATAACTGAAAAAATATAAGAAAATACATAGCATCAATGTTATAATATATTACAGTATGTATAAAAATAGTTTTTTAACACTATTTCACAAGAACGGTAGATAATAATATATACTTTTTAAGGACATTTTTAGAATAATATTTAACATGAAAATTGCCTGGGTTAAAAAAAAAAAAAGAACTTATTAAATAATGTATGTGCAATATTTTTATACAGCACATACATTTCTATGTCCTGCCTCAACTAATTATATTATCTATGAATTATTGTATTATAAATTAATATAGTACAGGAAAACTATGAAATATGGTTGAAAAAATTGCAACAGAATTTATTTCATCACAATGCATTTCTATAAGGTCCCTATATGAACATACTAAAAGTCTAGAAAAATCCAGGTAGGGGAAATAGGTTTTTTTAAAACAAAATGACCGCCAATGGCAAAAATGCCTAAAAAAGGACAAAAAACATAAATTATAGATCTATTTACCACTTTATAACAGTTTTTACAATGCTTTATATATTTCTTTACAGTTTCGAAGATCTGAAGTACAATACACACATTATTTTATGTGCTGTTAATTAGAAAATGGCCGCAAAACAAATGTTTAATATTATAATATATAAAACGCAGTCCTATGCTTATTGCATATGACTAGGCCTACGGTGTCTAATAAATCAGTTCATTTACATTTGTATACTGTTATAACAATAATTATATTACAACATTGGTGGTGCCAGCGGCCGGGGAGGAGTATAGGGATGGGAGATCATATGAGAAGGGTGAGGGGAGTCTGTCCGCCCCCCCCCCCAACCTCCTCTCCCCAATTGAGAGGATTGGCCATGTCCGGGAGTATTATGTAGACAATATATTTCCTAATATAAAACCCATTGAGTGCTGTTCAAGGAATTTCAATTTAAAAGTGACTAAAAACTACGGTACCCTTTACTGGTATAATATTGTCGGAACTTCCAGGGGTTCTCCCTATGATTTTTCTAGACTTTTAGTATGTTCATATAGGGACCTTATAGAAATGCATTGTGGTGTTGCAATTTTGTCAACCTTTTACTGATTCTGAGCTTATCTTTCCTGTACTAATATGCAATAATGAATACGGGAGAGACCCATTAGGCCTACCTACATTTTTCCGATCATACAAAAATAAGGATCGAATGCCAAAATTGCCGGCCCAGTGTAGGAGGCACAGTATAAAAGGCCTATAACTCAATGGAAAAACATGTAAAAACGTAATTACGTTAGAAATAATCATATAGTTTAATTTCAAATTGTAACAGAACTTAATTGTAGGCCTATTTGCCATTTTTCCCGTATGATATACGATGGATAATTTAATTTTTTTTAAAGTAGGCCTACTAGTTATAAAACATAATTAATGTTTTATATTCGTTGATGGAGTGTACATTTCATTCGATGAAAAATGTACTGCTGTTTTCAACTCGGCTCCGCCTCGTTAAAAGAGCAGTACATTTTTCAACATGGGGTTCTCACCAACATAAATTTTTGTTTGTATACAAACTATATAACGACAAATACGTAGAGACTCAGTTAGCAAAGAATGTACAGTATGTTAACAAAACAAATCCAAATTATTCAATTGCTTGTCTTTTGGCTTTCTTGATGTCCGACCCGTTGGTATTCCTCATCATGTAGAAAAATGTTCGCTAAGGCCTATAGGAGGAAACCAATGCTTACTCGTTCAACTTTCTTCAGTGAATTGCATTAATTAAATTGTGATCTATTGAATACGAAACCAAATAAATTCCTCTTTATAAGTAACGATGTTTATAATGACAAACCATGTTATAGCTGCACGTCAATTTCTATAAGTGGTTATGTAATGAGGCAAATGGATCGAACGATTTTCATTAATTAGTAACATTATTAAACTTTATACAAAATCTGAGCTTAAAGATAATATCAGATTCACTTGGTCAGAAGTTAGATTTGATTAAAATAGAAGATGGTTTTTTTTTCTTCAAATACTTATATCTTAGAGACGTGATGGGAATTTCTGGTTCCGTAATAGACACAAATGTCATAAATGGTGTTATTTATCCCATTAATGAATCAATGCGAAAAGTTCTGTCTAGTGGCTCCAATAAACAGCTCAGTATAGGCCTAGTTTGTAAAATGGCAATCTTATGAATCTGAAGCTGCTGATGGGGGAATTTTGTACATCCCGCCGGGCAGTAATGATAATGGATAATGTAGCCTAAAAGGAGTTAGCCGTGACTCTATCAACAGACTTTGGAGGCTGGACACTGTCCCAGAGGGGAAATTCTTTCAGGATAAGTAATTGGTCATAAGTTCAGGTAGTAGTATTTTCATAATAAGGTAGGCCTATAGGCTTACATATTCAAAACACATACATTAACGGCAGGTATTGGCTGAAAAAAAGTATTTTAAAATTCATTAAATAGGCCTACATCCAAATTAAGATACTAGTCAAAATTAGTTGAATAATCCTTATTAATTTAAATAATTCATTCTGGAACTGGCGAGATCCGTAAACTTCTGTAAAGACCAAATTCACGCTGAGGCTTCCAATCACACAAACAGGAGGGAGAATATTTTAAACCTTACCCGAATTGCAGCAGCAAACCTTGGATTCTGTGCGATGGAAGGGCTGAATTAGTGCTGCAGATTCATTCATTTTATTATCTTTTTTATTTATTCAATTTACAGGTAAACAGAAAGAAACCAACATTAAACAATCAACAAGTGTGGATATACTACAGAGAGTTGTTAAACTCCCTGGATATACAATTCCATAATACTTTGGAGAGCTGTTGACATTTTTGTTAATTAATTCTAAAAGCTACCGCGGACGGTATCAAATTCTGATACATTATCCACAAGAAGTTTCAGAATCGACTGTATTTTCAATATTGCACTGCTGTCCACAATGTAGAAAATCGTGGCTCGTCCGTCAGAGCCAGATATAAGAGTTATGACTTTATATTATGGCCCTGCATGCCGTCTGTCAGAGCCATTATATAAATATAATAATATTATGGCTCTGCCGTCTGTGCGCATCATACGCCCTCAGTGTATTTATAAAACGCACCACGCGTCATCTTATGCGCGATGTTACTATGTAACAGATGGATTGTTTCTGTGCAACAGATTCACGCGCAAACATATCATTTTTAGTTTTTCAACTAAGCGTTGGTTCTTAATATTGTGTCTCAAATATTCGAGATTTTTTCTATATATTTTTACTATATCCTAAGAAAAAATGTCACATCGTCGAGGTAAGAACATGGGCCTACATTATATAACATAAAATGGAAATTTAGTGTAATACTGTAATAATATTGAGAAAGAAAAGAAAAGGATTTATTGAAGTTCTTTTCCGTAAAAAATCACCGGGACAGGACCGGTGGTCGAGAGTCGTCACAACAACGCGCACATGCATCTTCTCTCCCACTCCACCAAACCACTATTAAACATCCAGCTTCAAATCCAGTCTCTCACGCATGGTCACCTTATTCGCGATGTTCCTGTGTAACAGAGATACTGGTACTGGTTCAAATAACCGTCTCGCATAGACATCTGGTAGCCATTGACTTAAAGTTGGCATTATTTTGGATGTGTTACTTTTAAATGCTGATCTTAATTGTTATTTATTTAAATAAAAAGATAAGGTTTTGTGATTTAGCTTGCTTATTGGAATTGTGTTTACTTTTATTTAAAAAAAAAAGAAACTATACATCTTTAAAATAATGTTGACTTCTCCCAATTGTCTTTTCATAGCTGATATTACCTTCACAATAAATGAATCATTTTAATTACATGGTTTTGATAACTTTTTTTACCCAACTTGAGAAAGAATTCGCTTAAGTACCTTTTTAAAATTCCATAACTATTAACTTTATTATTGTTTTTAATTACCCGTAGTCTCTCGATGGCAGAATGAAAACCGTCATCTGATTAATTCAACAGTGCTAAACTCGTCCAATGTTCCTCTAAATGACAACCCTGTTGTTGTGAATGGTTCACCCGAACCAGTTGAACCCGTATCCCAGACAGCAGCGGCTGAACAATCGAAGACGATCACTAGTGGATCAAGTGAAGCCCAGAGTGATGCTTATGAAGAAGGATTAGCATATGTATTTGCAAACCAGGCAGCAGCAGCAACAAACGATTCTGTTCCCCAATCTGCAACTGCGACACCAGTTGCCGAGGATGCCCAGGCTGCAACAGTGACACTGGTTTCTGAGAATGCCCAATCTACAACTACGACACCAGTTGTCGAGGATGCCCAAGCTGCAACAGTTACACCAGTATCCGAGAATGCCCAACCTGCAACTGCGATACCAGTTGCCGTGTCTGTTCCCCAAGCTGCAACTGTGACACAAGTTGACGAGAATGCCCAACCTGCAACTGCGACACAAGTTGCTCAGTATGCTCAAGCTGCAACAGTGACATCATCTGTAGAGAATGCACAATATTCACCTTCTGATGTGGAAGTTTTTTTACCTACTAATCAACATCTTTCAACTGCAACCACAGCACATGACGAGGAATTTGCTGCATCTGCTCTTAATGAAAATCTAGAACTTATCCATGTACAAAGTTTACAATCTGAACCAACCGTCGTTAACACAGAGGGTTCTTCTGAAAACATAGAAACCGTCGATCATGTAGTTCCATCAAATTATTGTGACTGGCAGACTGATTATGACTCCTGGCCATCATTTTGGTCTGAAACACCTACGCAGTCATCTCTTAAGCGAGTGCCAAGGAATACCAGCATTCACATGGTATTTGCAAGGGGAGGTGAAAGCAAGAGCATTAATATCCCAAGTGGCAGCAGTGGTAGCAGCAGCAGTGATACTGAAAGTGAAGGTAAGTTATCATGTCTAACATGTGTCAGAGATATAAAAGACGTAAAGAAAAACATCTACTAAAATAAATACAACATTTAAATTAGAGATATCATATCATATTATAAATTAATTTAATAATCAGGGGCACGTAGAGAACGTGATATTGATAGAATAACATGATGAGTGGAACCAGTACCGAGCGAGCTTTGTATCATTCACTATGCCTACGTTCCTTGGGCCTAATAATGTGCAAGGTTTAGGGGAAGGTCTTTCCTTAGGTTTAGAATGATGAACTCGGAAATAATAATAAATAATGGAAATATTATTATTTAAATAATTATTAATTAATTACGTGAACATTTCTTTGCAAACGTTTAATTTAAAGATTCTCGTGAGTGGCAGAATGAAAACGGCAGTCCTCCAAGCACTTCAGTAAAGTGGTTGTCTAAATCTTCTCCCATTGCTGCTACACCAAAGCCAGAAGAAACGACAGTCACAGATGCACTAAGTGAACAGCTGAATGAAGCCCATGAAGAACCTGTGTCAGCACAGGTGCAATCTGAAAATCAAGAACCACCTGCTTCTGATGACAATGGTCAAGCTGCAACAATTCCACCTGTTAATATGAAGGTTAATTTGTCGAATGGCAATCAAGCCGAGTCCGGTGAATCTACCTCTAACACAGAGGTGTCTTCTTCTGACAGCATAGAAACGGTCATTCATGTACTTCCATCGAACAGTTGTTCCGATTGGCAGTCAACAGATGAGGGCTCCTGGCCATCATTGGTTTGCTCATCTAGCCAGCCATTGCAAGGAGAATGTGATACCAACATTGAGATGACATTTCCAACAGGAGCTGTTAGCAGTAGCAGCTTCACCTGCAACATCCTCAATAGTCACCACACAAACAGTAGTGTAAGTGGTAATAGCAGTGATGAAGGTGCTGATAGAAGTGATGAAAGTCATTGCACAATAGGTGAGTTATTAATTAAAGCGGTTCTTGAAAATCACTTTCCATCGTTATTATAAATGTGTACAATGTTAACTTATCATCATAGACACATGATGATAGGTAAATGCAAATACTTTAACTTGTAAGCATTATAGTCAATTGTAGTTTGATTGATTGATTTATAACATTGAATTTAGATGAGATCAGCAGTAGCGAATGGATTGTTGGTATTGAAGGAAAAACAAGTGATGATAATTCTGATGAATGGCCCGTCTTAACAATTAGCTCCACCACTGAAACAGAAGACACAAATGTAAGTTTGACATCCTCTATGATACTGATACACAGGGCGAACAGTTTGACATCCTCTATGATACTGATACACAGGGCGAACAGTGCTCACTCATCCATCTAATATTATCATCATAGAAATACACTCTAGGTTCTTGTAATATTCTCTTTTTACTTATTCTTTAAGAATGATATGAGAACAGGATTGTACTAACGTTAGGCCTTTAATTATTAAAGATACATTAATAATAATTATATAGTAATATAGGCTTCGTTATTCTCATTACCTTTTTTAAATTGAAAGACCATGATTGTTTAGCAGTTTTAGTGTCAAAGGCTGTTGGTATTGGTGTCTATATATATATGATGCAAGCTATTTCTGCTTCTGTTTAGGTACAAAACAACGTACCTGTACTACCAGGCCATAGCACTGATCCAATCGAAATAGGCGATGAAGAAGTCGATAATTTAATCAGAACAATACACGGTTTGTTGGAATTTAAAGTGCTATAATTACTATTTCATTTTCGAATGACCACAACAATATTAACTGGATATTTTTAGTATTCAATAAAAAATGATTGACGTATCTAATACTACTTTTAATTAATAATTAAAATACTTTTAATATTTTTTTTACATTGTTTCCTACTTGAACTACCGTAGGCCTACAATAATATTTATTATATATAAATATTTTTATTTTACATTTACTGAAATAAAAATGTTTCAATCAAAATTACAGCAAGTAAATACTGCATCCCATCAGTGGCAACGACTAGGCCTATTAAAAAGCTGGATTTAAATTTACCAGAGGTTGTAGAGGATGATCAGGAGTGGCACGAGATTGAACTGCAAGAATGCCGCAAAGAAGTCAAACCTCTTAAGTCAATCTTAAAGGTAGGCCGTCAAATATTACACAATGTAATGTGCTTCATTTTCACACTCAAACCCACAACATTTCATTGTAAAGTCAT
Organism: Antedon mediterranea; assembly: GCF_964355755.1. NCBI lineage: Eukaryota > Metazoa > Echinodermata > Crinoidea > Comatulida > Antedonidae > Antedon > Antedon mediterranea. The sequence continues at coordinate 14,206,743 of NC_092672.1, read as the reverse complement.
GTTTTTATTCTTTTACATAAACTAAAATTCTTTATCAGATTTCAAAACACAAGAAACTCAAAATCAATTGCTTCAGTGGAGTGACTGTTCTTTATTCAAGGCAGTCCAGTGATAATCGTAGAGTCACATTTGCAGATGATACTTACTCAGGGCAAGCTGATGTTGATGCATCTCCAGCCAGTACAGGCACAAACACTAATACCCCCACGAGACCTGGTCTTTTACGACGAATGTGGAGGCAGATAAAAATATTGGCCTGCTGTTGCTGTTGTATCCAAACTGATCAGTAAATCAACAGGAATTGACAGGGAGCCATATAATAATATAACAATGGAAATTTATGGCAAGTATAAATTAGTATAAAATTGTTAACTTCAAATAAAACATTTTCTGGTTTAAAAATTCAAATGCACTGTAAAATACTAATAATGTATATTTTCCTACTCACAGGCTTTTCAGTACACAGAATAACAGCATTTGGGCTAGCATTTTGAAATGGAGTTCGGTTTAAAATGACAAAATAGTTGGAAAAGCTGTTACAAAGACACCAACGATATTTGTCAATATAGGATTGGGGAAAGAGTTTAAATGTTACTCTATTAATTGAACAAAATTGGAGCTCTAGTACCTGTTTAAAAAGATGTTTTTAAAATATTCTTGGGAAGAGGTTGGTGTTGATGGAGTTGGCAGATGATTCCAGACATGCTTGACCCTAAATTAACCAAATAGAAACATCAAAAACAATAAAAATATAGAGATGCCAAGGAACCCATTAAACAGACTCATTTGCAATGAGGTGCTTTGGAAGTACAGAATAAGTTAATACAACAACAATACCTAGTCTTTTCCACAAATGTGGAAGCAAATACAAAGATACAGTATGTTATGTCTGCTGTTGTCTCTAAAGTGACCAATGATTGGATTATATATAGCTTGAGGGGAGTTGCAGAGTGGCAAAAACGTTCCAAATCATAGGCTTTTCAGTACACACACACCTTAAAAGAAACTTTGAATTGCATTTTGAAATGCAGTACGAGTGATAATTTTTTTTAATAGATGGGCAAGCCGTTTGAATGGTAAAAAAGACATTTGAAGAAAATTGAATTTATGAAACCGTGTTGGATTAGTAAAAGAAAAACTTCAAAGAAAAAGGAGCTATCTTAAAACTGTTTGAATGGTATAAAAATACTGTACTGCAATATACTTGGAACAGGTTACGTTGATGCTTTTTTTTGAGAGGGCTGACCATTCCAGGCATGTGTATTTTAATTTATGAAACTGCTGAACCTATACCTAAAGGAAAAACAAGAAATGGAATTGGAAAAAACAGCCTCGTGGATGGAGTAGCTATGCATATACAGAATTGGTCAAGGAATTTGAGAGAACCAAGCAAGTTAACCAGGTAACGGTTAAACAGGTAAATAAAAATACAAATTTACCTTTCTCCAATTTAAATGATCAATTTCAGTAGATGTTTTAAAACTGCTTATTTACTGATTTTTATTTTTACTAGTCATTCAAGAAACTGCAGTCATCATAACAAGATGATAAACAAGGAAGTTAATCTACTAAAAATGAACACAAGAAATAGTACACTATGTGGTCACATTGCAATTCATTTGATTCTGTATTTACAATATCACACGTTTCATTAAAGTTTTGAAATGACTTAGATTTTAACCGTTTCTTTTTATACTAATACCCTGTAATTTCTTACTCATTATCAATTTATTTTGTCATAATAACTTGCAGTACAATGTTCATGGTTGAATCATCTACATTTTTCTATTGTTTAAATCATTTCCTAAACGATTTTCCTAAAAGCTTGGTTTCACTTGGATTCAACACAAGGAAGTAAGTACAAAACAAGCGAGTTGACCAATGAGCCTGTTCGGACGGAACAAATTTACATGTGTAAACTGTAATGGTTGCGTGTGGTGTAAATTTTGAGATAAACTAGCTGTTTCAAAAATCCACCTCATGAGGTGGATTTTTCAATTACACCTTAAACCGCAAGCTGATTAACCGCAAGATTTATAGTGTAAAGAGATGCATGAAATATGACCCTGCTGAGTATTTTTTTGTTAGTTTACACATGTAAATTGTTCATCGTCCAAATGATCACTAATTACACATGTAACTGATTTTACCTCCGAACACAGCCAATGACAATCAACAGTTTGAATAATCAGTTGGTTAAATTACTTGCGTTAAACTTGCGTTGTCCTATTAAGAACCAAGCTTTAGGAATCATTTGTAACTCAGTAATAACCACTGTTTAGCTTTAGGAATCATTTGTAACTAGTTCTAGTTTTAAAAATTATTAATGTTAGTGACGGTTAGTGTCTAGAGAACCAGGTAAAAAGTGTTTGAAGAGAAAGTTTGTTTATGTCAGATGTTATCAAATGGAAATATTGAAAAGGTCAATTCACCTAAATTTTTTGTGGGTGTCCTACACTAACATTTAGTTTGTTACCAAACATTATAATTTTCTTGTTTGTTGCAGAGAAATGACTACAATTTAAAAATAATCATACGGTACAAAGCATTTTAAAACAAAATTTGTTTAATTTATTAAAATATTATATCTGACCCACATGTACATGTTTTAATTAATAACACACACTAACAATGGAAATTAAATTAATAAAATTATATTCAGATCAACTTAATTATTGGGCCAATCAAGTTGATCTGAACAGCAAATGGCAACCTAACATAACTTCAGCCAAATATCTCGCATTATATTATTAAAGGAATAATGTAAACTTGAACAACAAACAAAATTACTTGCGCATTCGCTACAGATTTACTTATGGTGTGTAAAGGCCCATTTACACTAGGACGATAACGATCGACGATAAATAAACAAATATGCATTGCTCATACATAAAACAAAAGAAATCTAAAAAGTTTTTATTCTATGACTATTTAGGAACCATCTAATCTATGCTTCCTTTGATGAAAATGATATTTTCAGACGTCCAATCAAATGACGTCATGATTAGTAAGAGCAATAATATCGTGCCAATACAACGATATTTTTTGTTTATTGATCATGACGTCATTTGATTGGATTTTACACAAAATATTATTTTATCAAAGACAGAATAAATGAGTATTCTATAATTCTAGAACGAAAAACTTTCTAAATTAGTTTGTTTTATATAAGAAAAATGCATGCTTATCTATTTATCGTCGATCGTTATCGTCCTAGTGTAAATAAGCCTTTAATCTATAGCCTGCTTATGTCATTTATTTTATTTTCAATACTAATATTCATGTGTACTGTAAATACAGTCTTTAGATATTATATTATAAAATCATTTATCATCATTATTAATATTTTATTTACAAATACCAGTATTGTGGTATGAATGAATAACATTATTAGGTTATAGTTTATGTGTTAACAAATCAAAGAAGCATTGCAAAGAATCTAGGTGGCTTCATCTTTGTTTGGTGCGTCTGTAATGTTTTTAAAATTTGGCTGAGCAGGGAACTCAATGCTTGTTTGCATGTCAAGTACCTTATCAATCAGGCCAATCTCATTACTTCTTCGTACCATATCTTTTTCTGGTGTCCATGACATATCGTATTCCAATCTGTATGTTCCCAAGTACTCATGAGGGCACGAGGCACCCCAATTCTGAGGAAGAGACAATGGAAATACTATTAAACTTTTAGTTAATAATGCATCACATGCCTTAATATATAACAGACTCAAGTGTATCCTTGCTATTTGATTGGTTAATTTAGGTAACGGGACGATTCGGCCCTGAGACGATTCGGCCCTGGGACGATTCGGCCCGGGACTATTCGGCACATTTAAATTTATTGGCTTTGATGCATTTTATAAGCATAAAATAAGCTTTTTTCCTCAAACCGAGACGATATGGTAGTACTACTAGGGATAAAGATGCAATAAAACAAACAAAAATGAAAACATTGTCGAAAATGATCATTTTTTAGTCATGCGAACGATGTAAACAAGTTACGCCCTCTGTTGGATGCTTGGCGAATGCATGAAATAAACAAGGTTTTCGAAGTAATAAATTGAATATAAAATTATGTTTTTTTTAGTAATTTATTATATATATTATATCAACATTGTCAATATCAATAAAATACAGATTGTTAAACACCTTTAAAAACTTGATAAATACCAAAAAAAAAATTAATATGAATTTGGCCTAAAATGAGACGTTTCGGCCCACAAAGTGGGATGTTTCGGAGCAAAAGTGGGCCGAATCGTCCCACGAAAAGTGGGCCGAATAGTTCCGGGCTGAATCGTCTCAGGGCCGTATCGACCTGGAACCATTAATTTAATATAACATGTCATTCAAGTAGTCCTATTGCGCTGTAAAAGGAAAATCTGGTGATTACTTGTGACCAAAATGGAAGTGCTTTTCTTTAATGGTTTAGCATCCTGGCCCGCCTTCAATATCAAAATATGAAAGCAGCAACCGGTATACTGGTAGGCTGGTGAAGAATGCACAATCAAAACCCCACTTGTAGTGTATATGGCTGACTTCTGTCATAAACGACAATTTCAATTAGTCTTACATTCATCTGAATGATGACTAAGCCAGGACTGTGCACCTAGCTGTAGTGTGCGCAGTCTATACTGCTATATTATTCTGTTGGCAAAATCCAAGTGTTACCATTTTTAATAGCCTAGTCTTGAAATTTAAGTGAGAATAATATTTTCATTGGTTGAAAGCCTGAATGTTCAATCTATTTAACTCATAAAAATATTCTATCCATTGAACTCATAGAACATTATTTGTATATTATAATTTTGTATTTTAATTACCTCACATGACAACAATGAGAAGTAACGTTGTCCAGAAGGACGCTTGTACAAATGATATATCTTCCCTGGACATTTTTTAAAGTTGCAGGCAACATGGTGCAAGTCTGCATCTCTCTTGGCTTCTTGTAGTACTTTGCATGCTTGTTCTTGTAAATATCGAATCTGATCAGCTATCACTGTTAGCTTACTTCCTGCATTTGCTCGTGTAAATTCATCTGCCTATTTTAGAATAAAAACGAAAGTTACTATAAACATAACACAACCATATAAAAAACCATATGAAATACAGAAATCCTTACAAAAGGATGTACATAGTATTCAGTGTTCTCCTCAGGCCTTTGAAGCGTCACTGTACCATGATGCTAGGGTTCTCTACCGTCACGCTTTACGGTCGGCCGTGACGCTTAAAACCTTATCCGTGACGCTTAAAAATATCAACCACAACCAATCTAAAAATAGATTAATAACATGTACTTTCTCTAGAGCTGAGGCGCGGCATGCATAAAGAGCCTAATGCATACGAGACACGTGACATGACCACTAAACGATGCAAGCCAAGAAACAAAAGACTGTGTAACAAAGTGTTAAACAACTGAGACTCACTTTCACGGGCCGCCGCCGAGAGATGTAAACACGTGTTTTGTTACTGCAATGTCTTTCTTTCGATCTCTAGTATTGGCTGTTGTCTGAATTGTCTAAAATGTGGTAACTTGTATATTGTAAATAAAGTTTTCAGTTAAAACAATGATTGATTGTATTGTTTTTCTTGTAAAAATGTTATGTGTATTAAAAAATAAATATCAATGATATTTTTAATATCACACTGAATTAATCGACTCTCTATGGATCGGTGGGATTTACTCTTTCGTCGGTAACATACGCACATCATCAAATGACAAAGGCGCGATTGATTTTCTAGGCGCAATTCAATGCTAGCTGCTTTGGTCGTATAATACATTCAAGAAGGCTACAATCGTTTTCCTATTTGCTAGTTTCATTCATTCATTCATCTTTTTATTTCGAAATATCATGGTGACATAATATTATATCTAATAGCAAAAGAGAGAAAAAAAAAATCTTAATCTAACAGCTCATAGAACAAAAACAAAGATATGTAATATATAAAGTCAATGCAACAAAGCATTCCATTGTACAGTATGTGCATTCTTGACACATTAACAACGTGGCGATTAATGGCCATGATCAAGGAATTACTACTTGCGTTTACACGATTTTTAAAATTAAAAACAGATTTTCTAATGAACTCATCAAAGGATGGGACGTCATTTAAGACAAACATCATGCTTGCACTACAATTTCTAGGCTGCTTCAGCAGCAAACGTAAGGCATTGTTATAACATACTTTCAGTGATCTCAGAGTGCTCTTATTATATCTACACCATAAGGTTGAACAGTACATGCTGACACAGTAACTCTTAAATAGATAACATTTAGTCTTAGTAGAACATTTTCCAAACTTTCTATTTAGAGAGTTGGCCCTAATGCAAATAGATCGATATTGACGTTTGATGTCACTTTCATCACTCAGATTATTACTGATCACATGACCAAGATATTGAATTATCAACGATTAGAGGTGCCCCATTTAAAGGTAATGTGGAACACCTTTGAGGTTGCGGACTTTCTGGAAAAATAGCAAGCACTTGGATTTGGTTTCATTAAAAGTAATATCATGGTCACTAGCATAACCTTCACAGAGTCCAATTAGGCTTTGTAAGCCAACTGACGGAGCCAAAAGGACCAAGTCATCGGCAAAGCTTAGGCAATTCAGTTTAAGACTGTTAATTTCACAACCTTCTTTTGACTTTTAGTCAGTTCAACAGTTAACGGATCAGTGTACACATTGTAAAGTAGAGGAGACATAACGCCTCCCTGGCGAACCCCATTACGAACAGTGAAAGAATCGGAAACGGAACTACCCCACCTGACAACAAATTCCTGATTCCTATACCATGACCTCAGTATCTTAACTATAGGGTGAAGGGGTACTCCTGTCAATTAAGGTCTTGAAAAGTGTCCAGTGGTTCACTTTATCAAAAGCTTTGCTAGCGTCCAAGAAACAGCAATAAACTGAGCTACCATGATTGTTGTAATGCTCGATAATCTGTTTAATTTGGCGGAAGCGTGATGCTTGATGTTAATCCTGGGGAAAACGCTGAGTATTACATGTAGGTTTGGATTAGTATTACCTCATCTTCAAGCCTTTGCACATAAAACCACACCATTCATTGCTTGGTCAAACCATTCATTGTAAATTCATAGTATTCATTGTCAAGCCAATCCATTGTCAAAGCCAATCCATAGGGTGGAGTAAATCTGCATGAATAGATCAGTTTTATTTTAAACATGTTAATTACCTTTTGAACCTGTTTGGCAAGTTCTACAATATCTGTGACATCAGTGGTTCTGTTTGTGCGATATGCATTCACCAGTTTAACTCCACCAGGACTGTCACCAACTTCTACTAAATTCACTACAAAAAACGTACAATCATAATTAATATAAGCACATTATGTTTACAAAGGTATACATCATTAGAAAACAATAAAGAAATTAATTACACTGCTGACAAGATAAGGCACATTTAAGACTAGATCAAAATGTTTTTAGATTTTTTATTTATTCATTTATAAAAACATATTTCAGGATAAAAACATATTTCAGGATAAAAACATATCTGGAACATTTTCACTCGGACTGAGGACGATGAAAGCATATTGATCGAAACGTCGAGAAACTCAACCGTTGTTTTCAGAACTAATATACATGGATTTCGCCATGCAAACCTTCAAACAATATATCTGGAATAGATATTGAACCTGTCCTGTTTTACATAGTTACTACTGTACATACATACATGCTGCTGGAAGAAAAACATTTTATTTTGTTCAGCAATATTGCTAATCAAACTGAATTTTGTGTCTAGAAACAAACAGTTTGTATTTTATTCCCTACACAATCTTATAAATAAAGCAACAGTAAGGTGTGTAGCTTTTTGCTATGCTACAACAGCACAATTATTCCCTGTATGGCGAGAAATGCAAACAATGCATCATCTTATCATTTATTTAAACAAGGAATGTAAGACTTTTTACTTTTTAATTAAAACTAAATTGGATATCATCTTACTAATGTTTGAACATGGCATTGCTTAGTAAAAACATTTTAAAAACTGATTTCGCATTAATATTTGAATAAACACACCGGGGCGTGTGTTCAGGGGGGTTTTGGGAGGGAGTTTAATCAAGGGAGGCATTTTTGTGGGTGTAATGTGGTAACATGTATAATCAAAATACCTCCTAGATATGACAAAATACAGTAACAATTATATAAAAATGATTGGCTAATTGTAAATGTCATTCAATGAATTCTACTACAAATAGAAATAGACACTACTGTAGGCCTAGTCCTACATAATAACAACCATTGGTTTGCCTACAAATGGGCCAAATTGTTCCATCAAGCATGGGCCGAATTGTCCCTGATGGAATCGTCCCACCAAACCTGGGCAGAACCAAAAATTATTGAATTATATTATAATTTGATGATGTCCAGTGTGATTTATTTTTGTTTTATAGTCTGGGGCGGCAGCCTTTTACAGCTAATGACATGGGTCTCTTAGAGAGAATTCATAAACAACCTAATAAAATAGCAAAGTTAAACGTATTCGACTTCAAATCTAAATATGTAGTTGCGATCCCCTAAAATGGTACAGCGTATACTCGCACAACCGTCTCATATCTTATTGATCCCATTATTAGTCCGTCTGGTATATATAGAAAGTAATTTATTCTGAACTTCATAACTATATTATAACAGTAAAACATCTAAATAAGATTTAGTATTACTATAACTGTGTCTTACCTTATTGTAGGCATCATGACAATTTGTTATTGGAATTTCTCTGTATGTTCTTTGTATCTTTTGATGTGTTTTTTTATTATCTTGTTTTTTGATGGTTTTTTAAATAATTTTAAGAACTTTGTCGTGTACAAACTCCAAATTTTAAATATTTTATATATTTGACAATAAATGCTATGCAAGCAGCACATTTATGCATTTGAGACTACTTGCGAACAAATTTGCATCTAACCACTAGCCATATCAGCGCAAGCTTGGTGGTCTAGAGGTATGATCTGGCTGATCTGGAGGTCGTGGGGGTGAGTCTCACTCGAGAATTATTTGCGAATTTTTTCACAAGTATTCTCAAATGTACTACTCAAATTATGTCATTGTCAGAGTAGGCCAAAACATCTGACCAATTATATATTGTGTGTATATGTCCGTCCGTAACAAAAATGTTACAAGTAATGTATCTGTAAGTTAACTTATATTAATTAAAAATTCTCGTCCGTCCATCATAATGCTCAGATTTAATACCTCTTGTTAAAAAATGGTAGATTCTTCAAATATGAAGCAATATTTTTTAACCCGTGTTCCGCACGGTCTTTGTCGGCTTCAATATATGGTTATATACTAATTCGCGTGGGATGAGTAAGTATCATAATAAGCGCACTCTTCCCTCATAAAAAGCCATGGATTTTGTTATACACCAAGTATTCCTTCACTTTTAAGTAACTATGAGCTACAAAATTGTGCTGTGTGAATATTAATCTAGGGTGCGCATCAGAAAGTAACAACGTGCATGTACTACTGTACTAATGAGAGGGAGATGAAGGTTGAACTCTGATAATCAGTAAACATTTCATTGATAACATATGAATTGGTAATTTATAGAATTGAAATGTAAAGTATTGGCATAATAAAACCACAGCCTTTTTCGTACTTGAAATCAACACAAAAAATGCATGATGTTGAAATAAGATGATGCACGCGGACACTAACGAAAGTAGGCCTATTAAATACCAAACTATATTTCAAGTGTATTTTTCCTTGTGATATTTTGTTCGTCAGAATTTTTCGTTAATATTGATAATAAGATAAGATTTTTTTTTAAACTTTTTTTTTTGTTCATTTACATTTTTTCAATTTCATGGTTTATTATATTTTGCTCTTTTTTTGTGTGTGTGAGGTTTCGTATCCCTTTTGCTAGTTTTGTAATGATTATTAGATTGAGCTCTAGTTTTGATTTTTAGCTTTAAGCATGTCGCGGATTCGAACTCCAACGTACAAAACACTAATATCAATGGTCACGGCGATTTACTCACTGAGCCATACCGTGATTTACAAAAAATATTCTGTTCAAACAATAGGTGTAATTAACTTTAACGACGCGATCATTCGATACGGTTGACTAAAGACTGGTGTTTTAGCGGCCTGGCATGGTATTTGTAGATTCGGCCATGGCGGTACACAACAGAGGAGGTTGCGTAGTTTATACAGTGACATAACATGGTCACTGAGACGTCAAATTACTGCTATTTTTTTGCCTTTTTTAGTGTTTATCCTTAAAATTCAGGAAAGTGACATAGCCTATCGTGTGCGGTTCATCAATAACCATTAGTGTGCCAGTGGTCACAGCATATGAATGGGATAACGTGTACAATATAGTTGATGCTGAGTCAAAAACCGACGAGTTTATCTCTCTGCTAAATGGAGCATACTCCAATAAGTTTCCAGTTATTACTAAGCGTGTGAGAGAAGCAGATCGACCATGGATGACATCTAAAGTTCGGAATCTACTAGATGCTCGACAGAAATCGTATGAAAAGCATGGTAAAACGCAGGAATGGAGGAATCTCCGTAACATGGTGCAAGCTGGAATTAGAGAAGCCAAACAATCGTATTATCGCAATTCCCTAAAGAATCTAAAGTCTAACAATGCAGCCAAATGGCATAAGGGGATTAAACAACTCTGTAACATGAAAAAACATACTACATTTAGTATGCCTGGCCATTCCGATGAAGATATTGCGGAGAACATTAACAGCCATTTCTCCAGTATTTGCAATAAGTTAACACCATTAGATATTAAAAAGTTGCCTGCCTATTTGCCAGCAAATGATAAACCCCCATATATTTTTGTCGGGCAAGTAAAAGCATTACTTAGCAAATTAGTTCCAATAAAGGCAGGTCACCCCGAGGACCTACCTGCACGGTTAATTAGAGACTTTGCCCCTGAATTAGCTCCACCAATTGCTGATATTTTTAATTGTGCCCTTAAAGAAGGAACATTCCCTAGCGCCTGGAAAAAAGCAACCGCCATTCCAATTCCTAAGGTTAATAGTGTTAAATCACTTAACGACTTAAGGCCGATTTCCCTTACCCCCATATTAGCCAGAGTCTTTGAATCGTTTTTAGTTAAGTGGATCGTGGAGGATATAAATATTAGCTTAGATTCTAGACAATTTGGAAGCAGGAAGAAATCATCGACCTCCCATTATCTTATAAGCTTAATTGACTCGGTGCTCAAAGATCTTGAGTGTGGTGGAACTTACGTTAATCTGTGCGCAATTGATTTCACCAAAGCTTTTGACCTTGTTGACCACTCCATTCTTATAAAGAAGTTAATCGACATCGGGGTGAGGTCGTCTATAATTCCCACCATCTGCAGCTTCCTCACCGATCGCACCATGAATACCAAATATACTGGATGTACATCTACTTCTAGTAAGATAACCTGTGGCGTCCCGCAAGGGACTAAGCTTGGTCCCGTGTTATTCTTGGTGCTCATTAATGATGCCTGTGTCGGAAGCTGCAGAAGGTGGAAATACGTAGACGACCTCACCCTGGGAGAGGTAGTTAGTAAAGGAGCTTGGCCTACGATGCAAGAGATGCTTAATGATGTTAATGATTGGTGTAAAAAGAATAATATGATCCCAAAGCCCTCTAAGTGCCATATAATGACTGTTAACTTTTTGAAAGACATCAGCGTTGACGCTGCGTCTCCCATTTTTAATCTAAATGGCTCCAACCTTGATGTAGTAGAACATATGAGATTGCTTGGCGTCATAATTCAAAGTAATTTGAAGTGGGACCTCAACACCCAAGATATTGTCTCACGGGCATCAAGAAGACTCTTTGCTCTATGTATTTTAAAAAAAGTCAATGTTGTTCTTGATGACCTAATCACTGTGTACACTTCCTACATTAGGCCCATCTTGGAATACGCTTGCCAGGTATGGCATGGTGCTATTACCAAGAAAATGGCCAACAGCATTGAGACCATCCAGAAAAGAGCATGTCGACTAATGTTAGGTGCTACCTACATTTCCTATGACAATGCCCTAGAGGTTACAGGGTTACCTTCTCTCGAGGCAAGGAGAGACACTCTTGTGTTGTCCTTTGGCAGGGGGTTACTCAAGTCCAACTGTTTTCGAGACATGCTACCTCCTTGCCGCGGGCAGAAGAGAACCCTTAGGTCTAATACAACTAGTACCGGAAGTCTCCTTCCCCCCAGGTGTAAAACTGAACGATACCAAAGGTCTGCCATACCTACGATTGTTAAGTTCATTAATGCTAACTGATATAGGTTTGATTTCCATGATTATTTCTCACTTTCTAGATGCCGTTTCGACCTTTTATTATAATAATTTTAATAATGTATATAAAATATTAATAATAATCTTAAATAATAATAATAATAATGACGTGCTCAATTTTATGAACGAATAATATTGTATTTTGTGTTTTATAATATATAGTTATTTTTCTATGCTGTTTGTAATTGTGCCTCTTTTACTTTTAATTATATATGTATATTGATTGTAAACGAACGTTATCAGCCAATGGCTGCTGTTTTGTATGTGTTTTTAAACCTAAATAAATAAATAAATAAATAAAATGTGAGCACGTACCGTTCAGTGGTTTTGGAGGAGATACGTAAATAAAAAAAATTTAGTAGCATTAATATATAGATGTTATATAATTATCTTCTCTCGTTTGGTAGGTATTTGCAACATTCTGAGTCTTGTTTGTTTCCATTTGGTGTTTAGTAGGACTCTCTCTATGATGGGGCCGATCGTCTGTTTACCTTCTTGATTATAAGGCGGGGCTAAACTGTGACGTAGCGGGACAATACATAGCCGAGACGATTCGGCCCTGAGACGATTCGGCACACTTAAATTTATCGGCTTTGATATGTATTTTATAAGCATAAAATAAATTTTTTTTCTCCCAAACTTTATTTTCAGTTACGCCCTTTGTTGACTGCTTGGCGAATGCAAGAAATAAACAAAGTTTTCGAAGTAATAGGTTTTTTTAAATAATTTATTTTTTATATTTATCATAGGCCTACCTAGCCTACTAGGCCTACCTAGCCTACCTAGGCTATCATTATTGTTGTCAATATCAATAAATTACGGATTGTTAAACACCTTAATTAAATTAATAAACTTGATGAATACCAACAAAAATGAATATGAATTTGGTCCAAAGTGAGACGTTTCGTTCGGCCCACAAAGTGGGATGTTTTGGCCCAAAAGTGTGCCGAACCCACCAAAAGTGGGCCGAATCGTCCCGGATTTAAACTATGTATGAGGCTAGCAGCCTAGCTAGTTTTTAAAGCCTAGGGTAGATGTACCAGACCTCGGCAGGTTACAGGGAAATTCGTTATTTACGTGTATTTTTTAAAAGCATCACAAAATATTTTTTGGTAAAGTTTTTAGTATTTATATAAGTAGTAAATACAGTATGAATTATCAAATAAATATTTATAATTAACAAGCAATAATAAAAAATGTGTTTTTTATTTATTTACCAAACCTCGGCATGTGTCTGCCAATCCTCGGCATACGCTGCCCAAGCAAGCCCTGGAATTACGCGCGAGCGATTGCGCAATCGATCGTCGATGAAATAGCAGGCCGCGCCTAGCTAGGCTAGGCCTAGCCATGGCCAGATGTGAAATAAATGAGTCAAAAAACAGCAATATTAAATTTATTTTACCAACAATTATATTTTGAATAAAATTTAATAAACAACATTGCAAATAATTTAATTTAATTAGTTATTTCCGTTAGGTGCCGAAGTCTGGCACATATCATTAATTACCAACCAAACATCTTAACACCCCTCATAAACCCTATATTTTTTCATTGGTTTGAAAATGGAATATTCTGGAATGTTGATACACACTACAGTAGGAGCCTATTTCAATCCCAGACGTGTCCCTCGTGTGTAATTTGTCATGCCCTAGAACTTTAAATGGAACAGTCACGTGTTAGCTCATTGGTCTATTTTGCTGAAATGTCACTTCCGGTTTTCAGGTTTCAGTTTTTATGGCTACTGGCAGACATGTTTCGCTTGTGTCTAGTAAACGATCGGTGGTTTATATTTACCACCTATAAATAAAGTATATTATACGTTAAGATAAACACAAAATATCAATTATTTAATTAATTATAACTAATATAAATACAACCTGCCGAGGTTTGGCACATTGCCGAGGTCTGGTACATCTACCCTAGGCCTAGTAGCCCTACTAGGCCTAGCTAGGCCTAGGCCTAGAGTGTTACTGTTAGCCTGGCCCTAGCCTAGTAAGTAGGCCTAACTAGGCCCTAGCTAGGCCTAGTATATTAAAGGAGGCCACCTACATGGTAGAAAACCGGCGTTACCACTTTTACCTGTAGTTTGCTGATTTGCCAAACTTTCTGTTGTTCGTATCATTTTTAATTACGGTTTGTCACAGTGTATGCTTCTTCTTACTAGGCCTCACACTCTCTTTTCTCTCTCTCCTCATAAACACACACCAGTACCACCGAACTTATATGATAGAGATCCTGCTGCAGACTGTCTGCCATGCGGTATGTCTGCCAGGCGGTATGTCCGCCAGGGGAACATATTCTCGACGATACCATTTTTTTTAAAGGGAAAATATCTGTACTTTGTTTCTGTAATGTCTGCAAGACGGTATGTCTGCCAGGGGGAACATATTCCTGACGATACCATTTTTTTAGAGGGAAAAATTATATGTACTTTGTTTCTGTAAGTAAATTGCGTTACTAAAGCGTCACTTTTCCTAGAGTTGCGTCGACATATCCGAGGTGTTTTGTAATACTATTATTATTAACTAGCATAGCTAGGCCGGGCCTCCTGCGCAGCATATTATTATACAATTATTGTTATACTACTACTGTGTACTACATTGGCCATTATTTACCGAATTACTGTATATCTGATTCTTCATAATTTCAAAATCATATTAATTTTTCATATCATTTTTATTGTTTCACAGTACATACAGTTTTATAAAACAGATGACAAGAACAAGCCTTGTTAAAAAAATGATGTGTGGAATCTAAAAAAAAAGGATTTTTGGTCTGAGTTTCCAAAAGACATTAAACATTACAATGTAAAAACATAAAAAGACTTCCTAAACCTGAGATATAATTTATAAATTCCATAGGAGCAAGCGTATTAACTATCATGAATATTGATAGATTGACTTATTATTTGTATTTTTTTAAGAAAGTAAGGTTCGGGTAATAATTTAGGCCTAATATTTAATCAATGTAACATTCATTATGATTGTTGTTTTAATTTAAGTAGCATATCTTTCAGAATACTACAGAATACTGTAGCAGAAATATTACAGACAAACTGTAAATTCAAACATACTGCACCCTTCAACACAGTGCATTTAATTAAGACATTTGTAATAGTAAAACGAAAGGCTTGTAGACGAATGGACAAATGACATCTGCATTTAAAAATAAGTTAAGTTAGTAAAAATGGATAAATTGGGTTATGAAAATATTCATACTTGTGTCTACTGTTTTGTTTTAATTTTAAATCAACTGTTTTCGACTAATTTTTGGTGAAAGTTAAGAACTATTATGATACTTCAAAATGACCAACTTTTTTTTAAAATAATTTTTTTGTTGTTGAATTAGTCAAAGGGACAATACATCTTAACGTTGAAATAAGATTGAAAAACAAACGTAATAATGGCGTTAACACATATGTAATTTCAACCTTTATTCAATGTTGAAAAAATGTTGTCATTTTAACCAAAAATGCCAACTGGATTTTAACGTTGAATTAACGTTAACATTATATTGTGTTATAAACGTAACACAATGTTCAATTCAAATCATGTTGCCATTTTAACCAAAAGCCAGCTCGATTATAACGTTAAATTATCGTTGAAATGAGATTGCTAAAGAAACGTAATACTGTAAAAGGGTTAAAACATGAAAGCATAATTTATAACTACCTACTTTCAATCTTTTTTCAACATTGAAAACATATCATGTAAACCAAAATCGACTGGATTTCAACATTAAATTAACATTGATAAATAAACGTAAACGGTTGGGCGATTACATCAACGG
The DNA here is from genome assembly GCF_964355755.1 of Antedon mediterranea. Classification (NCBI taxonomy): domain Eukaryota; kingdom Metazoa; phylum Echinodermata; class Crinoidea; order Comatulida; family Antedonidae; genus Antedon; species Antedon mediterranea. The sequence continues at coordinate 14,190,675 of NC_092672.1, read as the reverse complement.
CTTATCTGATGTTTATATAGAACGTACCTGTTGCTATGTTGTAATTGATTCATATAAATGTACTAAATACAAATTTATGTAAAGATGCCCTTAAACTCTCTCTGGCGGACAATTCGGTTACACAAGGTGTAGGCTTATCCCTTCACACCATACCCCTCCCCCTCCGTTCAACATATTGACCAAACATGAACTCTCTCCCCCTCCCCATCCATGCTCAAATACACGATCACACCCAGACAAATTATTTAGTTAAAAAAGAGCGTAGGTCTAAAAACTCACTCTGGTAGACAAACTGCATATTAGGCCTATAGCTATATTAAAAGAAACTGTATTTCTCTGCTATTTTTAAACGGACATTAAAAAAGGGTACGATGTAGTCAAGACTCATAATTTATCTCAGTCTGGAAGTATCACATTAACAAAATTAAATGTAAATCAAATTTTTTTTGGTGACAGAATATCGTAATTCAATAAACTCTCTCTCTAGTGTACAGTTTGGCTATCTTTACCGTTGTAACAAATATTGGAACGTTTTTGGGCGATGAAATCAACGGCTTATCTGATGTTTATATAGAACGTACCTGTTGCTATAATTTGTAATTGATCCATATAAATGTACTAAATGTAAATTAAGATGCACTTAAAAGCTCTCTCTGGCGGACACTTCAGTTACACACGGTGTAGGCCTATCTCTACACACCATCCACCCCCTCCCACCCCCTCCGTTCAACATATTATCGGCCAAACATGAACCCCCCCCCGCCCTCCCCATCCAAGCTCAAATACACGATCACACCTAGACAAATTATTTAGTTAAAAAAGAACGTTGTAGGTCCAAAAACTCCCTCTGGTGGACAAACTGCATATTAGGCCTATATCTATATTAAAACAAACTGCATTTCTCTGCTATTTTTAAACGGACATTCAAATACGGTACGATGTGTATGTGTATAGTCAAGACTTGTTTCAGTCTAGAAGTATCACATTTTAAAATTAAATGTATATCATATTTTTTTCGGTGACAGAATATCGCCAAATGTAGGCCTATCCCTTCACACTATACCTCCCCCAACTTCAAATATTGGCACGTTTTTGGGAGATGAAATCAACGGCTTATTTGATGTTTATATAGAACGTACCTGTTGCTATAATTTGTAATTGATTCATATACAATTTATGTATAGGGATAGGCCTACACCTTGTGTAACCGAATTGTCCGCCAGAGGGAGTTTAAGGGCATCTTTACATAAATTTGTATTTAGTACATTTAATGTAATTAAACACCATACCCCACCCCCCCCCCCCCGATCAACATATCGACAAAACATGAACTCCCTCCCCCTTTGCTCAAATACACGAACACCCAGACAAATTATTTAGTTAAAAAGAACTTAAGCGTGGTTCCCACTAGCGACGCAACGCAAGGACGTAACGCAACGCAAGTGAATTGACCAATCACAAGCGATGGCTTATTCGCTTGTGATTGCTAACTTTCTATAACTTCGCTTGTCATTGGTTAAAACGCTTGCGTTGCGTTTACGTCATTGCGTTACGTTCTAATGGGAACCAAGCTTTAGGTCCAAAAACTCCCTCTGGTGGACAAACTGCATATTAGGCCTTATTTATATTAAAACAAACTGCATTTCTCTGCTATTTTTAAACGGACATTCAAAAACGGTACGATGTATAGTCAAGACATAATTTGTCACCGTCTGGAAATATTACATTAAAAAAATGAAATGTAGGCCTATATCATATATTTTTCGATGACAGACAGAATATTGTAATTCAATAAACTCTCTCTCTAGTGGACAGTTGGGCTATCTTTTACGTTATAACAAATATTGGCACGTTTTTAGGCGATGAATTCAACGGCTTATCTGATGTTTATATAGAACGTACCTGTTGCTATAATTTGTAATTGATCCACATAAATGTACTAAATACAAATTTATGTAAAGATGCCCTTTAAATCTCTCTGGCGGACAATTCAGTTACACACGGTGTAGGTAGGCTTATCCCTTCACATCATACCCCCGCCTCCCGCACCCTCCGTTCAACATATCGACCAAACATGAACTAACTCCCCCTCCCCATCCAAGCTCAAATACACGATCACAACCAGACAAATTATTTAGTTAAAAAAAGAACTTAGGCCCGTCAAAAAACTCTCTCTGGTGGACAAACTGCATATTAGGCCTATATCTATATTAAAACAAACTGCATTTCTCTGCTATTTTTAAACGGACATTCAAATACGGTACGATGTGTATGTGTATAGTCAAGACTTGTTTCAGTCTAGAAGTATCACATTTTAAAATTAAATGTATATCATATTTTTTTCTGTGACAGAATATCGCCAAATGTAGGCCTATCCCTTCACACTATACCTCCCCCAACTCCAAATATTGGCACGTTTTTGGGAGATGAAATCAACGGCTTATTTGATGTTTATATAGAACGTACCTGTTGCTATAATTTGTAATTGATTCATATACAATTTATGTATAGGGATAGGCCTACACCTTGTGTAACCGAATTGTCCGCCAGAGGGAGTTTAAGGGCATCTTTACATAAATTTGTATTTAGTACATTTAATGTAATTAAACACCATACCCCACCCCCCCCCCCCGATCAACATATCGACAAAACATGAACTCCCTCCCCCTTTGCTCAAATACACGAACACCCAGACAAATTATTTAGTTAAAAAGAACTTAAGCGTGGTTCCCACTAGCGACGCAACGCAAGGACGTAACGCAACGCAAGTGAATTGACCAATCACAAGCGATGGCTTATTCGCTTGTGATTGCTAACTTTCTATAACTTCGCTTGTCATTGGTTAAAACGCTTGCGTTGCGTTTGCGTCATTGCGTTACGTTCTAGTGGGAACCAAGCTTTAGGTCCAAAAACTCCCTCTGGTGGACAAACTGCATATTAGGCCTTATTTATATTAAAACAAACTGCATTTCTCTGCTATTTTTAAACGGACATTCAAAAACGGTACGATGTATAGTCAAGACATAATTTGTCACCGTCTGGAAATATTACATTAAAAAAATGAAATGTAGGCCTATATCATATATTTTTCGATGACAGACAGAATATTGTAATTCAATAAACTCTCTCTCTAGTGGACAGTTGGGCTATCTTTTACGTTATAACAAATATTGGCACGTTTTTAGGCGATGAATTCAACGGCTTATCTGATGTTTATATAGAACGTACCTGTTGCTATAATTTGTAATTGATCCATAGAAATGTACTAAATACAAATTTATGTAAAGATGCCCTTTAAATCTCTCTGGCGGACAATTCAGTTACACACGGTGTATGTAGGCTTATCCCTTCACATCATACCCCCGCCTCCCGCACCCTCCGTTCAACATATCGACCAAACATGAACTAACTCCCCCTCCCCATCCAAGCTCAAATACACGATCACAACCAGACAAATTATTTAGTTAAAAAAAGAACTTAGGCCCGTCAAAAAACTCTCTCTAGTGGACAAACTGCATATTAGGCCTATATCTTCAGGCCTATTAAAACAAACTGCATTTCTCTGCTATTTTTAAACGGACATTAAAAAACGGTACGATGTATAGTCAAGACTCTTAATTTGTCACCGTCTGGAAGTAGGCCTATCATTAAAAAAATTTAATGTATATCATATTTTTTTCGGTGACAGAATATTGTAAATTAATAAACTCTCTCTTTAGTGGATAGTTGGGATATCTTTTACGTTATAACAAATATTGGCACGTTTTTTGGGCGATGAAATCAACGGCTTATCTGACGTTTATGTATAACGTACATGTTGCCTGTTATAATTTGTAATTGATCCATATAAATGTAAATATATGTGACGCCCATAAACCCCCGGACTAATTTGGAATAGTCCAAGTACACAAGGTGACAGGGTGGGCATAGGTGGCATGAGGTCATTAAAGATTTGCCACATATGAGTGTAACATCTATAAAATCCTTGTCATCATTTATTGTGTATTACTATTCTTAGGTACGTAAAGTTTCATTGTGTCAATTACTATAAAGTAATATATTATTCTCTGTATTATTTTGTATTATAGAGATAATTTCCATAATGTAGTTATTGTTCAGGATGATAGATATTACCCTTAGGATAGATATGTTGTTCATACAATATGGTTACAGTTGCGGTTCTACACCGTATAATGAGAGGGTAAGCCAAGGTTAACATTCTTTCCAGGAGGGAACGTCCTTGGATTCAGCATGGTTACTATGACAACTAAGATAAGAGTATCATTGTGTTATTTTATAGGTTACGTATGAAGTATAACTTGATCATAGTGACTTTGAGAGTTATATTTGGTATAGACACAAGTACAAGTCATGTATTATTTATACTGTATTGATGTTCACCTTGGTATAATAGGAAGGTGAAAAAGTGTTACAGGTTTATTACTTATTTAACACGACCTTAGTTGAGAGATAATGCTTCATCGTTAGTATTTTTAGAGTTATGAAATACAGTAGCAGATGTACTGTAGTTTTAAGCTTACTATGTTTGATGATAAGAGGTCCATTAAAGATTTGCCACATATGAGTGTAACATCTATAAAATCCTTGTCATCATTTATTGTGTATTACTATTCTTAGATCTCTCAACGACGGAAAACATCCCTGTACTCATTGACCAGGGGTAACATTTTGGAGGCACTGCCCGGATTCATCTGAAACTATGGCTGAAAGAGAGGAACAGAATGTGGAAGGTGACGTCAATCCGGTTGAGAATCAGGACGATAATGGTGCTGAGGATGAGGAAGTAATGGATGCGCTTAATATAGCGGTAAACAATTACCAGGAACGTTTGGCTAAACTCAAAGCAGGAAGGACTAAAGTTTGCAAAGTGGATGTGGATGAATCTTTGAGAAAGGGATCAGGTTGTGAAAAGCAAAATGAAAACAAACGTTTTGAACTATTCACTCACGAGATGAGGGACATGTTACAGGCCGGATTAAATCAAATTCGACAAGAAGTGGGTGTAATTGGTCAACAACAAGCCACGACCCAGAACAACAACCACGGAAACCGGCCTGCAGTTCGGGCATGTGATGGATGTCGCACACGTGGTACCAGATGCAATCACTGTTTCAAGTGTGGAAGCAGTGAACATTTTGCTCGTGGTTGTCGATCCCAACGCAGAAATCAGGCGGGAAACGAGCAGTGATCACCCAGACGGGACGAGGCGTGATCAATTCTACCGAAAAGTCCCCTTATGTAAATAGTTTGCCAGGATACATAAATCAAATAGGACATATTAATCCTGTTCACCATCAAAGACTTGTCAAACTGGTTGGCCGAAAGTGTATCGTAAATTGTAAATTAAATGATGTAAATTGTAAGGTTCTCTGGGACACCGGAGCACAAGTTTCATTGTTGCCGACGACCTGGTTAAAGACACATTTTCCAAACCAGCAACTGAGAGACCTAAAGGAACTACTGGATGATACAAACCTTGAGCTAAGTACAGCCGATGGAACGAATCTTCCATTCGACGGATGGACTGAGGTGTTTGTTGAATTATCGTTGGATGGAAAATCCACACAGCAGGTCAGAGTTCCTTTTCTAGTTACTAAAACAAATCTAAGTGAACCAATAATCGGTTACAACGTTGTGGAACATATAATAATGGGTCCGGCTCGACTACATCCGAATGCCATAAAAGCGTTTCCAAAGTTTCATAATAAGAAGGTAGACTGTTTAATAAATTTGGTCAAGGAAAACACTGGCACTATGGGCACTGTTACGTTCGACGGAAACGATGTTGTCATCAGGAAAGGAGAGACAGTTTCAATAAAATGCCGAGCCTATATGGGAACAAAAGATAAAGTTATGGCTATGTTTGAACCGAGCGTTGAAAATCTTCTATCAATTGGACTAGAAATGTACGATACTGTTGTTGAAATACAAGGAAATTCCTGTAGACTGTATGCGCATAACCCAACACCAAACGAAATTATGCTGAGACGGAGAATAACCGTTGGACATGTGGAAGGAATACAAAGCGTATTGTTACCTACACAATCAAGAACGGAGTATAGCAAGAAAAAAGGCGACTCTCAAAATCCAACCACCAAAGTTACAGTAGGAGCTACAACCTCGGAAGGCGGTACGGACGAATTATGGGACCCGCCTGTGAGTCTAGACCACCTTACCTCGGAACAACAGACGGTAGCCAAACAAATGCTACGCGAGGAGTCAGCTACTTTCTCAAAGGGAGACTTTGATATTGGGTGCTCCCCTGAATTACAAATGAGCTTACAACTTACTGACAATATCCCTGTACAGAAATCATATACTTCAATCCCTCGACCGTTGTATGAAGAGGTAAAACAGTACATTCATGAACTTTTAAGCAAGGGGTGGATCAAGAAGTCACAGTCTTCATATTCATCTCCAGTAGTATGTGTCCGAAAAAAGGACGGCAGCCTTAGATTGTGTTGTGATTTCCGTGGACTTAATTTAAAGACTGTACCCGATAGGTATCCGATACCAAGAATGCAAGATGTACTCGATGGCCTCAGTGGACAAAAGTGGTTCTCAACTTTGGATCAGGGAAAAGCCTATCATCAAGGATTCATATCTCCCAATAGCCAACCCCTAACCGCTTTTGTGACTCCATGGGGATTATTTCAATGGAACAGGATTCCATTTGGTTTGAAAAACGCACCTGCGGTATACCAAAGGTTTATGGGAACAGTACTAGAGGACATTAATCATCGAATCTGTGAGGTGTACTTGGATGATGTCCTGATCTACAGTCAAAATTTTCATGAACAAGTGGAGAACATTCGAAAAGTTCTGCAACGATTCCGACAGCACGGTGTAAAAGTCAAACCTGAAAAGTGTAGCCTCTTTCGGAAAGAAGTGCGGTACCTAGGGAAGGTAGTATCCGCAGAGGGGTATCGACCAGACACCAAAGACATTGTTGCCATGACGTCATTAAAACAAAAGACACAAAGGACAGTTGGCGATGTGAGGAAAGTACTGGGACTGATTGGTTACTACCGACGTTATATAAAAGATTTCTCAAAAAGGGCGAAACCCATTTTTGACCTTCTGAAGAAAGATTTACCCACGTCACAAACATCGTCAAAGAAGATAAAAGGTCAAACATCATCAAAAACCCCTATTGAATGGACAAGAAATCACCAAAGCATATTGGATAAATTCATCGATGAATTAGTGAGTGAACCCATATTAGCTTATCCAGATTTTTGTTCACCATTTGTGTTACATACAGATGCCTCGATGGATGGTCTTGGAGCAGTACTTTATCAAAGGCAAAACGGAAAAATGCGAGTTATTGGGTATGGTTCCCGATCTCTAAGTCCCTCAGAGAAGAATTACCACTTACACTCCGGTAAACTAGAATTTTTGGCTTTGAAATGGGCAGTGACTGAACATTTCCGTGACTACTTGTACCATGCACCGTCATTCACGGTTTATACAGACAACAACCCGCTGACCTACGTTCTGACATCGGCGAAACTGAATGCCACAGGTCATCGATGGGTGGCAGAACTTGCCGATTTTCACTTTGACATTAAATACAGGCCGGGTAAATCTAATATTGATGCTGACGTTCTGTCGAGGATACCTCTTGATATCGACCGCTACATCAAAGAATGTATTTCATGTATATCAACGGATACTATCAAAGCTATGTCAAACGGAGTGTTTGCACTGCAATCCGGCCAAGTGACGCTACTTTCTGGAGTTTCAGCAAACCCAACCGATAATGAACCAGTAACACCTGTGACCAAACATTCCTCGATATTTTGCCCCGCAGATATCCTCCAAGAACAGCGTATGGATGATACAATTTTAGCGGTAATACCATTTGTCGAAAGAAACCGACCGCCAACTAAAAATGAAAGAACGAAGTTATCACTTAAAACCAACCTATTACTACGACAGTGGAAAAAGTTGAGACTAGATGACAACGGAAATCTTCGACGAGAAACATCGGATCGGTCACAGCTAGTTCTACCGCAACAACTAATTTCTAGAGTGCTAACGGAGCTGCATGACAACATGGGTCATTTGGGCGTAGAGAGAGTACTTCAAATGGCACGGGACAGATTTTATTGGCCAAAAATGCAAAAAGACATTGAGGACTACATCACCAAGCGTTGCTCCTGTATTAAGAAGAAGAAGCCGGTGAGAAATGACAAAGCTCCATTAAGACCAATAAGTACAACTGAACCATTTGAGCTGGTCTCTATTGACTTCCTTCACCTAGAGCGTAGTAAGGGCGGGTATGAGTATATCCTAGTGGTTATGGACCACTTTACCAGATTCGCAGTGGCCTACCCAACTACAAATAAGTCTGGAAAAACCGCAGCCGACAAAATATTTAATGATTTTTGTTTAAAGTTTGGGTTTCCTAAACGCCTACATCATGACCAAGGACGGGAATTTGAGAATAGTTTGTTTTACTACCTCCAGAAATATTCAGGTGTGGAACATTCCAGAACAACACCATATCATCCACAGGGAAATGGGCAAGTGGAGCGGTTTAACAGAACGTTACTCTCCATGCTCAGAACACTGGAGGATGACCAGAAACCGGATTGGAAGAACCATTTGACCAAACTTGTACATGCTTATAATGCAACCAAGCATGACACGACGGGTTTCTCTCCTCATTTTCTTTTATTCGGAAGACAGCCAAGATTACCTGTTGATATACTTTTCAACTTGTCGCGATCGGGTCCAGAGAAAACTACTCCACAGTATGTGCAAGCATGGAAACGGCAGATGAAGGAAGCATACCAGATTGTCAGAGAACGGGCAGGAATAACAAGTGAGAACAGCAAGCAACGGTACAATCGGAAAGCCCACGCCATTACTTTACACCCAGGAGATCGCGTATTAGTAAGGAAACTGGCACAACCAGGTGGTCCTGGAAAGTTGCAAAATTATTGGGAAAATGATATCTTTAAGGTAGTACGACAGCAAGGGGATTTACCAGTATATATCGTAAAACCCGAATGTGGAGTTGGCCGGACTCGTACACTACACCGAAATCATCTTCTACCTTGTGATTCTTTACCGTCAGAAGAGCGACTACAACCTAAACCAACATCAACCAAAATGAAATGCATGCCGAAGACACAGAATGCACAACACACTATGACAGATAGCGAGCTGACAGATGGCGATGACGAGGATAGATGGGATAGTGTAGGCCAAATTGAACCGACATTGGATAACAGGGTAAATGAAACAGATTCTTCAAGTGATACATCAGCGATTTTAGATCCGAATGCAACTGCATTTATACCACCCCGACTACAGTTTGTCGATGAAACTGACGTACCGCAAATTCAGGATCTGGCACCAAACATGGATGAACAGCAATGTTTCGCTGATGACAGGTCGAATGAGGATGAATTAGTTGATCAACTACAGGAAAATGAGAACAGAATTTCCAATACTGGTAGTGTAGTAGAGGAAGCAGAAGACCGGCCAATCCGAAATAGGCGTCCACCTCAAACACTGACTTACAGCACCATGGGAACGCCTGACCCATCTTGTATGAAGATAACAGAAAGCATCGACAGAACAAGCGAAAAGCAGCGGAAACTGAATTTTATATCGTATCTATTTATACCCCAGTCGTGTCGGTTGTTCGGCAGTTAGTTTACCGATGATATGGCCGTGATGTATTATATAATATTTTTTTCGTTCTTCAAACGTGTTTTCCTTTCTCATTATGTACATATTCGTAGATTAAGTTTGAAATGCCGTTACGTCATTTTTTTTAGTGGGGGAGGGTGTGACGCCCATAAACCCCCGGACTAATTTGGAATAGTCCAAGTACACAAGGTGACAGGGTGGGCATAGGTGGCATGAGGTCATTAAAGATTTGCCACATATGAGTGTAACATCTATAAAATCCTTGTCATCATTTATTGTGTATTACTATTCTTAGGTACGTAAAGTTTCATTGTGTCAATTACTATAAAGTAATATATTATTCTCTGTATTATTTTGTATTATAGAGATAATTTCCATAATGTAGTTATTGTTCAGGATGATAGATATTACCCTTAGGATAGATATGTTGTTCATACAATATGGTTACAGTTGCGGTTCTACACCGTATAATGAGAGGGTAAGCCAAGGTTAACATTCTTTCCAGGAGGGAACGTCCTTGGATTCAGCATGGTTACTATGACAACTAAGATAAGAGTATCATTGTGTTATTTTATAGGTTACGTATGAAGTATAACTTGATCATAGTGACTTTGAGAGTTATATTTGGTATAGACACAAGTACAAGTCATGTATTATTTATACTGTATTGATGTTCACCTTGGTATAATAGGAAGGTGAAAAAGTGTTACAGGTTTATTACTTATTTAACACGACCTTAGTTGAGAGATAATGCTTCATCGTTAGTATTTTTAGAGTTATGAAATACAGTAGCAGATGTACTGTAGTTTTAAGCTTACTATGTTTGATGATAAGAGGTCCATTAAAGATTTGCCACATATGAGTGTAACATCTATAAAATCCTTGTCATCATTTATTGTGTATTACTATTCTTAGATCTCTCAACGACGGAAAACATCCCTGTACTCATTGACCAGGGGTAACATATAAATTAATATAAAGATGCACTTAAAAGCTCTCTCTGGCGGACACTGTTACAGTTACACACGATGTAGGCATATCCATGCACACCATACCCCCTCCTACCCCCTCCGTTCAACATATTATCGACCAAACATGAACTCCCCCACCCCCTCCCCATCCAAATACACGATCACACCTAGACAAATTATTTCGTTAAAAAAGTCAAAAACTTCCACTGGTGGACAAACTGCATATTAGATAGTATTAACTGTTATAATATAGAGAGTGCAATCTGTCACAGGGGTACCTAATATTCTAGACGGTCCGTAATATGCACCCCCTATAATAGATAGTTATTAACTATTATTATAGGGGTACAATCTGTCACGGGGGTACCTAGTAGACAGTCGACCGTAATAATTGCACACAAATAGATAGTTATTAAACTGTTATAGGGTGTTCAATCTGTCACGGGGGTACCTTTTCTATACAGTCGACCGTGATATATTGTATCCCTTGGTGTATATAGATACTGGAAGGGTATCTGTATCCCCCAAAACATGCGTAAAATTCGTAGGAGCATGCAACGTATTATTGTTGTAATTCAATAGGGGGTGTACTCTGTTAGCTTCATTATGGCTCTGTTATAAATGTAAAAATAGCGCCCTCTGTTGCCAATATTTTCTAATTCGTCAATGTTTTAAAAAATCACAATAGACAATTTTAAAAGGTCATTTATTAATTAAAAAGAACAAAAAACTACACACAGTATATCAAATACCAGTATAAGTAATAACAATACGAGTAATTGACGGTCTACCACACTGTAGATACAATAATTACCCACTGTAAAATGGAATCGCCGGGCAATTGTACTAGTTACAGTAATTACCCACTGTAAAATGGAATCGTCGGGCAATTTCACAAGGTACCGGTTGGCGGACACAAACTCCCTCTAGTAGACATACCGCATGGCGGACAGTCTGCAGCAACATGCAATTGACTTATATAAGTTCTTTGATAATAACATACGTCACACGTACGCAACATAAAAAAATAGAAATAAATACGTTTGGCGAACAGTGAGGGCGCCCCACCCTCTGTTTATATCAGAGCCATATACATTATTTTAAAATGGAGAAAAAATGTAGTTGAAGAAATTAGGTTAATGTCCATAAAACGAAAATGGCCGCTATATACAGTATTTTTCTATATGTTAGATAATAGTCTAGGCAATCTAGAATTTAAAGTCAAACAAATTGCAAACAACACTTTTGTTTTTAAAATTAAACACACACGATGTGTGGAGATGAAATTCCACAAATCACAGTAGGCTACCTCGTTCACACCTTGGGAACATATGCAAATTAGCTGAAATATGCAAATTTAGGTAAAAATATACGGTACCGCAATAGAAGTACAATCAGACTAGGAACGAATGTGAGGACTTTGTATCAAGATGGCAAACTTGAAACTGTTAAGCAGGAAATGATGAGACTCCTCAATACTCAAACCATGGAGCTATAACATGCTCAAACATTATGGATAAATGAAACTCGTTGGACAAATAATGGGGAATTTATGATTGATAATTACAAGATGATTTATGCTGGAGGAGGAGACAAGCATGAAAAGGGTGTATGGGTGCCTTTGGATGGTGATATGGCTAAATGTATGCTGGGCTATTGGGCTGTGAGTGAGAGAGTTATGCTGGTCAAACTGCAGGGAAAACCCTTCAATATCTCTATCATAGTGGTTTATGCACCTACAGCAGCACAGATAGAGATATGCGACCTTAGACAAGGCCAAATCCCAATGCAATCAGATGAGATAAACATCATCATGGGTGATCTGAATAATGCAAAGGTTGGCCATGGACAGGATGGAAACACAGTTGGAGAGCATGGGATAGGCGAAAGAAATGAGCGTGGTGATAGATGGGTTAACTGGTGTAAAGCTAAGGATATGACCATACAAATACATGGTTCAAAGAGCATCCCAGACGAATATACACATGGAAGAGCCCTGGTGATGTGACGAGGAATCAGATTGACTAGCCTATACATTGCAATAAACAGTAGGTCTAAAAGGGCAGTGACTCATGCAAAAACATAACCAGGGGCAGATTGTGGAAGTGACCATATTTCAGTTGTTTGCACACTTCAATCAAAGTTAAAAAAGGTGAAGAAAGCCAAAAATGTACAGAAATTAGACTTTGAGCAGCTAAACAGTCTGGAGATCCGTTTGGAATATTCCATTCAATTGAAGAACAAGTTTCACATCCTTGTAGATGAAGGTGAAGAGATTACGTGGGATGCAATGAGAGACATCCTTGTTGAGACCAAGAGCCCAAGAATCCTTACCCAAGAAAGAGAGAAGAAGGAAGAACAAATGGGTGTCGGAAGAGATACTATCAATGATGAGGGATAGACAGAAGATTAGTAGTAGATCAAGTAAACAATATAAAGATCTAGATAGAAAAATTAAGTGCAGGGTGGCAAAAGAAGAGTGTGTTGAGATTGAGAGTGGACTAGAGAACAACAACCACAAGATTTATCAGAGACTTAATGAGACTACTGGAAGGAAGTCTGGCTGCTCAAACTCTGGATGCATTAAGGCAAAGGATGGAACGATGCTTGTTGAAAAGAGTGCTATTTTTAAAAGATGGACAGAGTATATCGGGGAGCTGTTTTTTTATGTTAGACAAGCAATTGCCAAGTTTTCCTGACTCAGAAGAAGGACCAAAGATCTTGAAAGCAGAAGTACGAACAGCAATCAAGATGTTGAGAAAGAATAAGGCGGCAGGACCGGATGGTGTAGTCATTGAGATGATTGAGGCATTAGAAGATTATGGAGTGGAAAAGTTAACGGAAGTGATTAATAAGGTATATGAGGATGGAGCTTCTAAGGAGAATTCGACAGATAGAGTTAGTAATGAAGATGTGTTGATAAGAGTTGGAATGTGCAGGAAACTACTGAAGGATATTAGGATTAGACAGATGAGATTCATGGGACATGTGTTGAGGAAGGGAGGTCTGGAGAACTTGGCAATAACTGAAAAAAAAAATAGAAGGAAGAAGGAGCAGGGGAAGAAAAAGAGTCACTTGGTTGGCCAGCATAGCTGAATGGATTCGGAATAGGTGAGAATACCAAAGAAGTGGAGTTGCTGAACATGGCAATAGACAGAGAATTGTGGCACAACATGATCTCATGATACGCTACTGAGAGAGAGAGAGAGAGAGACCCATAGAACGCCAACCGCTAGTTGTGAGAGTTGATTTTTTTTTAATTGTTCAGAATATACATGTTTATATTCCTTCTTATGGAATGGAAATGCTGTATTTGACCACTGACCTTATTTTTTAAAGGATTTAGGTAATTTCCACAGGATTTACGTATCTTCATAACTAATATAGATAGAAACTTCATTTTATTCCATATACTTTCACATATGATGAGGGGATGGAATTCCACAAATCATACCTCGGTCACACCTGTGGAACATGCAAATTAGCTGAAATATGCAAATTAATGGTTAAAATATAAGGTATAGGCCCTACTCATAGACCGCTAACCGCGAGTTGTAGAGAGTTAATTTTTTCTTCCAAATTGTATTGGAACATTTTGTCCAACAAATGACCACAAGTGCTGCATTTGGCCTTATTTTCAAAGAATTAAGGTAACTTTCACCATAGTCAAAATTCCATTTACTATGCTGTTATCTGCAAAAACGGAACTGACATTCCCTCAGAAAATGGTGTTTTGCAAAAACTTCGTTCATGATGCATTCGAAGAAGATATTAAAGAATGTAGGCGAATGTAGACAGCCTTGAGGTAGACTGATGTATGAAACCATTCGCTAACATATTCCTGAACCACATGTTGGTGACCTTGGCATAACTGCTTGACGGTGTGGATCCACTTCTGTCTCTTGTTACATTTGTTCATTGTTGCCCATAGTGCCTCATGCCAAACTATGTCGAAGGTTTTCTTTAATCTACAAAAGACTTGAACCTTCTACTGCTGCAGTCAGCAAGTTCAATAGATAAAAACTTCAAAATAAAATAAAATCAAATAAGGAGCTGTTTTGGTCTTACTCATAGTGCTAATCGCATCCATTCCCCACTCCAGTTTGGCAACTTGAATCCGGTTAAACCCTGTTTCCACACAAACTTTATCGGTTAATTAGATGTAGATGAATGTAAGGCGGTAATTAATGGCTTGGTAGTTATGATGCTTGGCTACCACTCCAAGGGTCCTGGGTTCAAGTCCCGTCACATGTCAGGATTTTTTCTAAGGACAAAATTACAACTCCACTCCCAAAGACTTGTAATAAGACTTTTTTTATGTTTTGTCTTGTAAACCTCTGAGGGTCCCTAATGATCAGCAATTGCTGGATGGATCACCCTCCTCAAAAGAAATAAAAAAATAAAAATTAAAAAAAAAGACCGAAATGGAAAATGGTGTATTTTGGGATTTTTTACTGTATAATATAGTCTCTAAATACCATACACCTCCCCATTTTTTTCTAATAGTTGCTGAATTAACTTTCGCAACCTATTTTTTTTTTAGATTTAGGAAATGGTCATAACCTTTAAACACTTAACTTATGTTTGTTCATTGTATAAAAGGTAAAACAAATACTGTAATTTGAAATAATAAGTACAGTATTTGGATAAAAATGTATTGTAACCAAATAACCTTAGAAAGTTAGGCATAACTTTCAACTGGTTCACTAGACTGCTCCTCTGCAATCTACTGCTACTCTACTTTCAACTGGTTCACTAGACTGCTCCTCTGCAATCTACTGCTACTCTACTTTCAACTGGTTCACTAGACTGCTCCTCTGCAATCTACTGCTACTCTACTTTCCCAACTTTGGCCCAATGATCAGCTTTGCTGGATGGGCTACCTTCATGATACATAGTTCAATAAAAAAAATCATATTTACATCGTAATTTGTAATAATCAGCAGTATGCAAAAAATGTATGTACTGTAGAGTAGATATTATATAGCAATGATACATTTGTTAATATTAAATGCATTCTGTTATGAATTCATAGAAAGACAAAGAAATATTAAAAACACGGAATATGATTTGCACAATAGTTTTATTGCTTTGATTTCAACAAATCTATTAAATGATTTAATTCATTTATTGCTCAAAATGTTCTTGAAAAAATATAAAAATGATTATGAAACATTTACCAACAGAAATTACATTAAAAAAACATTAGTACTAAATAGAATATAAATTCACTTTGACTTTATACAGTGCAATACAAGTCATCAATAAAAGTCACCACTTTGACTTTATACAGTGCAATACAAGTCATCAATAAAAGTCACTTCTTTAACATATATTGGATTCATTCAGTGATTAGGAAAATGAAGTTTGTATCTAGTCTATGTAGTTTTATGTGCCAAGTTCTTTTTTTTTTAAAAATTTATATTGAATTAAAATAGTTTGATATTCTCATCAATGCAATTCAGAGTGTGCAATCATAGATCTGAGTAATCCAACTCACTACAACCTCAGCAGCACTGGTTATTGTATTGATATCATATTTTATAACTGAAACATTTGGATAATTTGTGCTGCTGGTGACAATGATGTAATTTGAATACTACAGATTGTCACTGTCAAATGATAATGTTAGTAGACATCACAATCGGCAGATGAATACTGAGTACAGATATTGTCATTTGTTGTTTCGGTATACTTTGGTACTTTGTCAAGTCCAGAACCTAAATAGAAAGAAAACCATGGCAATTGAAATTGGAAAAGGAGCAAGTTAGGGTACTTAAGACGTCCAAGACGTGGAAGCACAGGCCCTATGGGGAAGAAGGAATTCCAATTCTCGCATATTATAAAGACATATTTAATCAAGAGAAATGTTAATAAATATAAATACCACTGTACACAGTATGTACAATCTATAGATACAAATACATTAGTTTTGTATACTACATCACAATGAAAGGAGTTTGTATGTACAGTAATCGTTTTATGTAGATTTAAAAAAAAAAACCACTATCAAATTCAGAAGAAGAGGCATCAATATCCAGCTGCTTATACCCATTATCACTATTTTTCCATGTTGCAGTAACCAAACAACTCTTATAGAATAAATTGACCTCCCAAATGTTTAAATACTTTAGTACAAGCCCACTTTATAATTTGTCATTTGGCAAGTCCAAACTAATCCACATATATTATGAAATATTGTCAGAGACACAACATTAAATGCTTGTTTTGCAAGAGAGAGCTGAATTTCTTCAGTTGTGATCAGTTTCAAAAGTATATTTCTCATGATTAAGAAAATTTGTAACCATATAAAAAATTACGAGAGTGGGTGTAATAATTTAATGTACCTGTAATTAGGTTGTGCAAGTCACAGTAATTGGTTCCTTTGTCCAGTACAGCATAAACAGTTTCAGATGTTGAATAACCCTGAACATCCAAAAATACAAAGGAATGCAATTAAAAGAAAAACAAAATTGTTTTACACAATCTAGTTAAAATCGAACCATTGACCTCAAAATTGCATCTGTGTTGACAATGCAATTGTGAGTATTATCAATGTTTATGTATGTTGCAATGTATGAAAAAGGGTACGGGGTAGCCATATTCTAAAATACGAGTTTATAATATTGATCCAATTATTATGTATTGATAGCTATTGAACTGCTGTTCTTTCTCTACTTTATACAAAGAAAACATGAAAAGCTTTTACCGTTGTAAGACAGATACCAGATGAGTTTTGATAGAAGGCAAAGAATTGATCATCAACATAACCTTTAGAAGGTGTTGTATGCTTTGTGTCTAAGTTCGTCATATTCTTCTTAACAATCTGGTAACAAATAATTTATACTGCAATTATTATATAATCGAATCTGCAAATCTAACATTGCTATAAAAAAACACATATTCCAATAAAATCTAAACAAAATTTAAATAAAGTATTTTGAATAATTTCACATAAAAATGACATAAATTAAAAGGCTTTGCTGACGTTTTTTCTAAATTAAATCTGTTGTTGTTTCAAAAACTTGTATGTACGATTCAAACTCTTGAATTGTATAGGCATCTAAAAACACAATGTTCTGCTTTATGATTGCCTGTAGCTCTTGTCACCATTTTGTGCATGATACATACCCCTGACACAAACTCAATTTCCAAAAAAAAAACAAAACATGGAGGTACAAGGTATTGAATAGTGATAATATTAAAGCTCATCTTACCAGCAACAAGTTGTGCAGTTAAAAATGATTGGGTCTATGTAATTTGAATTCAATTGTATTTGTATGCAAATTGCTATTATACACACAATCAGCACAAATCAATGAATAGACTGATCAACCTAATAATTATTATTTGTAGACACATTTTTAATAAAATAATGACGGTAACATTGCCACTTGTAATAGTTTAGTAACTTTGTTGCAATTCAAATGTGTTTTACATTTGTGGATATTTAGTAATGAGAGTATTAATTTTATAGTGATCCGTACAGATAAACACAACAAAACCTGTGACAGGATTAAACAAAATCAAACTTAATTACTGTACAAATTTTCTCCGCCGTTACGGGTGACAAAAGACAATTAATATATAAATTGCAAAGAAGTTACATAAACTATTACAATTTTAATTCAATGCAGAGCAAGTTCCAGACATTTTGAGCATTTTTGTGTCACATGAACATTTTCACACTCAGCGCAGAATGTTAGTAAATCTGAAAGTGCAATAACGAGACATAAAAATTTGTTTTAAAACATGCCTATTTTTAATCCATTTTGAAATAAAGCTACTGTAGGCCCCTACATCTCCTTCCCCCTTCATCCCTTTTAAAAAAACTTGATATTGAAAAATAATGAATACCTCATACAAACATTTTTCTCCTTTGTTATCTGGACAATATGTTCGGCCGCTCCATTTGTTTACTTGGTTGACCAACTTATTCTGCACATCAGAACAATTTATTCCAAATGTCCTGTGGAAATATAGTATAGCTAATATTCATCAAATATTTGTCAGAAAATGTAGTTTCTATTAATACAGGTACAAAATGCATACATACATAAACAATTGTATTGTAAATGTAGTCTAATACACTATATAATATTGTTTCTACAGGTACGTGTTCATACTGTACTTTTCACGCATAATAATAATAATATGCAAGTTTCACTCACTCATGGAGGGACAATTTTTTAGGTCTCGGGTATATACTGTATCACACATCCATAAAAATGTTCAGAAAAAACATTATTTTGAAATTGGCAATTTGAAGAAAAAACAATATTATTAATAATTATTTGATTTGAGCATAGCTCATGTTATCCTGTTACTACTGTATATTTTATGGTCGATAAAAGCTAACACAGAATGCCTATATTCAGTGGAAAATTATACATATAGGATGTTATTTTAATTCTAAATAGATTGTTGAACCCCCAAATGTGAAAACGGCCATAAATGTGAAAACAACAAATGTGAAAAGGGATCATCAACCACAAAAGTAATAAAGAAAAAAGGTTGAAAATACGCTATGTAAATTTTCAATTTATTTTGTCTCACTCATTGGCCACTGAAAAATGTTGCAGACCTTAAATGAAATTCACACAAAATGTCCACCAACTTCCCACTGTATGCTGGGAGTTGCTGTATGTGTGATTAAAACACAATTAGGTACATAGGATAGCTATAAAATAAAACGCCCCAGCATGTAATCTTTTCCAATTTCACTGCATTAATAAATACCGTAGGTGAAAAGCCTTGAGTTGGCACTGATGCATTGTATTTTGTCATACCCACCACTTAAAATTGGTCAGTCTAATCGGTCAGTCTAATTACTCGAAAACGACCATAAACAATTGAAAACAACCACAAACCGAAAACAAATAAAATATTCTAAATACCGAAAACAAATTTGTATAATTTTGTTTTAAATCAGTAGAGGGCGACATACAATATTATACAAATTTGTTTTTGGTATTTAGATTTTTCTATTTTGTTTTCGGTTTGTTTTCGGTTTGTTTCCGGTTAAATCAGACTGACCCCTTTCAATGACTAAAAAATTGTTTCAATGCTCCATCCAACCATGGATTAATGAATATTCATTAATCCATGATCTAACTTACTCACAGGTCATTTTATATGTAACAAAAATCATTGCACAATTTAAAATTGTTCAAGGATAGGATTCCTTGCGCAATTTTAAATTCAATCTAATGTGTTGCTATCTCCAACATTAAATTTCCTATTCAATGGACTTTACCTTTAATTGAGTATAGTTTTTAGTACATGTTCTATATTGAGAGATCACACACAAGCAACACACTATACAAGCACAATCATTATCACATGACTTTAAAGTTTACATAAGACACTCTACAGCCTCCGTCAGGTATATATAGCCTGGCCTACCCAATTGCATTTACCACCTACCAATTTACATGACATGAAGCATGCAAAGAATTGAGTTTGAACGGCTTGATCATAAAAGCGTCACTAGACAACTGCCAAATGCCTAACAAAACCACCACGACTGTTAAAACCTTAAAATACGTCATTCTTGAAACTGTTTGATTTTTAGTACTACTGCTGCTGTTGTACGTTTTCAGATTCAGGTTGTTAAATGTTACACTATCTGGCGCTAGTTCCGTTTCGCACCTGTCGTTTATTTCGACTCAAAATTGGTTAAGTAACTTTATCGTGAGTACCACACCTTAGAATTAGGCCTCAAAAATACTTTTACGAAGGAGATCACACAAAAAGTAAAAAATAAATCCTTTAAATTGATGAATTTACAGACGTGTTTCTCGCACATCGGTTCGTGAATTTCGCATACTCCATGTTCAATGTTGTTGTTTCTATGGAGCGCCAAAAGAGCAATCATAATAGAGGGCTAAAAACTCAGTAAATTTCGTATATTTAATGCATTTATTGGTGAAAATTACGTTTAATTTTATCATATTTTGTCAATGTCAATGCAACAAAAATATTACTGTTGATACTGTACATGGTTTTTGCAGGAGCTTTTAGGAATGAAAATCGACAAATTTATCATCATATTACATGTACTGTAGGGGTATACCTTAATCTAAATAATAGTCTTACTCTTAGGCCTAGGGTTGGTTGCTATTTGACAACAGCAAATTATTAGCAGTAAAATGTTACAGCATTTTTATTGACAAAATATATTAAAATTAAACGTGTATTTCAATAATAAATGCATTAAAAGAAGACGCATTCCACTGAGGTTTTAACCATCTATTGTTGTTGCTCTTTTGGCGCTCCATAGAAACAAAAATATTGAACTTCGAGTATGCTAAATTCGCGGCGAACGGTATGCGAGAAACATGTTTGTAAAATCATCAATTTAAGGATTTATTTGTTACTTTTTATGTGATTCTTCTTCATAAAAGTACTTATGAGGCCCAATTTTAAGATGTGGTATTCACAATAAGTTGCTTAACAATTTGGAGTCAAAAGGAAGTCGAAATAAAAACAGGTGCGAAACGGAACTAGCGCCCACTATCTTTGATGTTATGTAAGTTGTTTACGCACCACAAACTGGTGGTGGTAGAATAAAGTTGAGCGGCGCTGTTTATGATAGATGGTACTTTATGGGGCGCCATAAGCAGCAAAGGTGTTGTCTATGTCGCACGCGTATCGTCGTCTTGACACTGATGGATGGATAAGATTCCTAGATTCCTCCCCTCCGCTATCCCATTCCAATCCATTGCTTTCTTTTTTCAGGAAATAAATGAATATGATTTTTTCTCACTCATTCCATCTCAATTTGAATATTATTTATAATTTTCAAATATTTCAAATTCGATCCATTTGACTCGGACCACAAACCAACATATTTCTCTTTACACAACTACTTCTTTTAAACATAATATTCAGTTCACTGGTCAGAATTCTGGCAAAACTACAAGACACAAAAAAGAGTTTTATTGAATTACGACACGTATTGTCAGTTATGTGTAATAATCACCCGTTCACTTCCGATATCAGAACGTATTGTTTAGTTTTGAAAAAAGTGTGTTATCATACGTAAGCGTCAAGCGTTAAAATAACGTATTTTGAAAACGGTTTTAAACGTATAAAGAACGCAATATTGTTTGGATAATAGAACATTTATTTTAAAACGTTAAGAATGTATATTATTGTAGTTTATAGAATTTAAATGTTTAAAAAACATTACAAACGTGTTTGGGTATTCTAATTTTAATATTTGATTTGAAAAACGATGTGTGGAGTTTAAAACCTTTAATCTGGGGTGGGCAACTGACCTCCCAAAATAAATCGTGGGGGTCAAATAGCATTTTGACACCCCACAAAGGTATTTTTTTTCAACATCGTCTTAGCACTTAGTACAATAGTACAAATATGCAAGTCCAAACAGCTTTTATAATAGGCTAATCTAGTACAGTTTAAAGCAAAGAGTAGGTCCATAATTACTGTCCGTTAATGAGTTATGAATTTGTAAGTTGGCCTCTGAAAATAATATGGTTGGCGCTTCCGTATCGTGAAAAAGGCGTATTTTCGGTGAACAATTCGCGTGGTGGTTACGTTCCTGGCTATGTTATGCTAATGTTAAACAATGTGATCACTGAGCTAACAACATACATTTTATGCGAATGTGCTGAAAAGTCTGAGCAGTGTGTTCGGAAAGTTAAATTGATGTTTTTGTTTTCACTTTCAGACTATATTTACGTTAAACAAAATGATTACTACTGACTTTTAATCCAAAAAAATTGGATAAAAAGTCAATAAAAAAAAACCAATAATTAAAATTGTTACCCAAAAAGTGGAGCGCCGTTTTTTTGTAAGAAATATTTCTTGTTTAATATTTGTTTTATTGTCTAGCATTATTTGTAGTCTTGATTTTTAAATTTGTATGAACATTTTATTATATGTATGTTTCAGTGTATATATTTTGTTTGTTTGTTAGACCCTTTTTGCTATGATCATTGTAATAATCTTCCATACCCATTGCACTTTGTACCATCTTATATGGTATCACAGGATATCTGTGGCCTTCATATTTTTTGTTAAATAAAAATGTGCATTTTTGGTAACCAAAATATATTACCCATCAAAGTTCTCGTAGGATATTTACAATGTTTGTGAATGTTTTTGTTTCTATGTTGGGTGTAAAAACCTCACAAATGTTAAATAAACAATAAGATATATTTTTGCTATTTATTGCAGAATTACCATACAAGCAAACAGAGAATGGAGGGCTTTCCTATAATTATCACACACACACACACACACATAATTATATACACAATAATTGCACATATTTATGACTATTCTATAAACAATTCAGTAGAAAAGAAAAGAACCAGGACATTAAATACTGCATTATAATAAAAGAAGAATATTTGAATTGATCTACTACTCTATACGGTATGGAAATAAGGGTGAACCAACGTCACAGACATACATTAAGATTAGGAACCAGTTAATAAACAAATTCAGTCATAAAAAAGCTAATTCATATTTCAGTTTGTAACAAGGATTAGTTGCAGACACACATACTCATCAATTACAAGTATCACAAAAATAAATAATAACTTGTATAACAAGACATCAAACTGTTAGTGTTCAAATACATTAATTAAAATATTGCATATTTTCACCATGCATTTTAGCCTACAACAATTATTTTTTAAAACCGACTTTAGTAAGTTAAAATTTGTTTACAATAACATGCTTTATTTCCTAAATTATCACTTCAAAGAAGTTAGCAAATAATTGCACAATTATATGGAATGATCAATACATTTTCAAGCCAATATGTAATGTGTTTATCTAACAATTTGGCTATACCTATTCACACTTAACTTATTGAATAATATCTATAAGCCTACACAACTACAACTTATTTAAATTCAATAGAGATTGAATTGATAATTAATATAAAAATATATTAAAAAACAAACAGAATCAAATTGTTCTCTCATATTACCTCATAAAAAAATAAAGAGAAAAAGATGTGGGCTAGTAGTAGTAATATTCTACTACAACTAAATAATCAAAGTTAAATGTTGCCTTTATGGACATTTGAAAGAATTTATAAAAATTATATTTTAATAACATAATATGTAAAAAGCTTTTTTGTTTTGTTTTTTTATATTACTGAATGATACACTTACCAATGATGCTTTATATATGAATAGATGTTGGCATAAATATTGAAACAACATTCTAAACTTATTAATTATATTGCAGTGCTACACAATCATGAAGCTTATAATAATTATGCAGCTTATAATAATTATGCAGCATATAATGCAGATTTAGGATAAAGAAACAAATGTAAAAGTATAAAACTGTTAAAATAAAAAACTAGCAAAACTGGCAAGAACAATGAAGATGGCATTAGAAATATGTTTTAAAAGAAAATTGTCATGATCACTTTACAATATTTCTGTTTATATTCTTTGTATTGTATAATAATCTTGTTTCTTAATTAAACAAATGGAAATCATTTTCATTGATCAAGATTGATTATTTTTCAATGTCATTTTGTATGTCACAGTAATATAAATAGTGTTTAATGCAAGCATAAACCTGGTATATAGTATAGTTGTGAGTTCTGAGGAGTAAGTTACAGGAGAGTTTGGGCAAGCTTACGTATACGCATACGAATCTGTCTGACAACACATATATGGATATGTTTGAATTTGTAGCTTTTTTCATTTGGGAAAAATCATTTTACGTACCATTAGAGGGCTAAATATATGTAGGAGATAGGCCTAGGCTGGGTTCATCGACGCATCTAGCCTAGGCCTCTATGTTTACCAACATATCTAGCCCAGGCCTAGTCAACATTTGTTATTTATTCTCAAGTCAAGCTACACAGAATGTGTGATAAAATGTGAAATTTTACCCATACAGATACGGAGGTTGCCCAAATTTCCTAATACTGTATTACAATAATAATGCCTCTACCAGATAACATCAACAAACATGGATGATATGTTCATGTTCTTAATGATGTTGTACTTTTGGTTCTTTCTTTAGCTTTGTTCGGTGGTGTTTGTTGGTTGGCTTGCGCTGGTGGCGCTTGTTTCTTCTTGACCGGTGACATCGGTGTAGGACGTGGTCTAGTTGGACTTAGTGATTTTGGTCTACTAGAAGAAACTCTTTTAGTGTCTGTATTGTACAGCTGTATAAACCTCCTCACTGAATGGATAGGATTTATTGTTTTGTGCTTCATCGTCTTTTCAAATACTTCAATAACAATATCTGTAAATTATAATATTAATAATTGAAATATTTGTTAGTGTAATTTTATAGACATAATTATATTTTAGATATTTTTGACAATATTGTGCAGCATTTTCATAATGTAGTTTATAAAATGAATTGAAAGACCAAAAAGGAATTAAGTTGACCTCTGCATTATTTTTTGTGTTTTTAATATTTGAAACTTAAATTTCTTTTTAAAATACATCTAGTCTCGCACTAACCTAATGTTTCCTCTATCATTGGTGGTAGTTGTTGCTTCAAAACCTCACAGTTTGTGTGTAATGCTGGGTTACAATTTATCTCCAAAACATAAATCTGAAAATAGAACAAGGAATAATATATAATGGATATCAGTAACACATTAGTAGGGGATATGCATATTTATAAGTTAGTTGGACATTCATGAATAATTATTCAATGGAAATTGCTTTAAATACTGCAACATCTCAGCTAATAATAATTGTATTTTCTGTAACTTGTATCATGTGTAATGTACTTACATTGAAGTCTGTATCAACAAGAAAATCAAAGCCCAATAATTCAAAGAATCCATAGCGACATTCTAATTTATTCTTAACAGCATGAAAACAGTGTGTCATAATTTTCATCATTTGTTTCTGAAAGAAATTAAACAAACAAAACTTTAGTTTGATAATACAATAAAGCAAGTCGATCAATTTATTAAAAGCAGGAATGAATGCTACACAATAATTTGTAACTTTAATGTTCCATCTTGTCTTTGGAAATAAAGTAGTGTAGGTTGTTAATGAGGACTAATGTTGGTTTTACTGTAACCAATAGGATTTTAACCTAAGAACCAATGAACTGGTATTATGAAAAAAAAAACCTGAGACAGTAGGCATCTTAGTACAAAAACCACCTCCTTTTGGACATGACCCATATTCAGGGGACACCCTAAATGTTTATTTCCTGTGAAACAAATGTGGAGAAGTATGTTTTAACATTAACAATATAGCCAATCCCTATTTAGAGTAAACTATATTAAGTAGACACCTTATTTGGGTGCCGACGGTGTTCCCTTAATAGGGATTCTACTGTATTAAGATTTGTATGGGGGCCCAGAAGGATCAGTAAAAGAATAATACCTTACAGATGCAAAATGTTACTACAAAAACCATGAAGTACCTCCATTCAAACTAACAAATGGAATATGTACGAAATAAAGGTCAATTTGATTTGCAGAAGTATGTGCAGAGTTCACTCACTGTGAAGGAGTTGAGAACCCAGTCCTTACTAAGAACTTTCTCGCAGAGTTCACTTACTGTGAAGGAGTTGAGAACCCAGTCCTTACTCAGAACTTTCTCAAAGAGTTCACTTACTGTGAAGGAGTTGAGAACCCAGTCCTTACTAAGAACTTTCTCACAGAGTTCACTTACTGTGAAGGAGTTGAGAACCAGTCCTTACTCAGAACTTTCTCACAGAGTTCACTTACTGTGAAGGAGTTGAGAACCCAGTCCTTACTCAGAACTTTCTCACAGAGTTCACTTACTGTGAATGAGTTGAGAACCAGTCCTTACTCAGAACTTTCTCACAGAGTTCACTTACTGTGAAGGAGTTGAGAACCCAGTCCTTACTAAGAACTTTCTCAAAGAGTTCACTTACTGTGAAGGAGTTGAGAACCCAGTCCATACTCAGAACTTTCTCACAGAGTTCACTTACTGTGAAGGAGTTGATAACCCAGTCTTTACTCAGAACTTTCTCACAGAGTTCACTTACTGTGAAGGAGTTGAGAACCCAGTCCTTACTAAGACCTTTCTCACAGAGTTCACTTACTGTGAAGGAGTTGATAACCCAGTCCTTACTCAGAACTTTCTCACAGAGTTCACTTACTGTGAATGAGTTGAGAACCCAGTCCTTACTAAGACCTTTCTCAGAGTTCACTTACTGTGAATGAGTTGAGAACCCAGTCCTTGCTAAGACCTTTCTCACTTGCTAATGAATTTACATATTCATTGAAGCGTTCCATACTCCACACTGTGTCTTCCTTAACATCTTGATAACTTGGATTTTTCTTTTGTTGATACTAAAAATAAAATAAAATTGATATCTAAAATCATAAATACTGTAGATGGTATCATGTTGGTAGAAATTACCTTACACTTTGTATAGATTGTAGATGAAAATGGATCAAAAACAATGTTGTTCCGTCTTTTGCCCTTTAACAATTATTCTGCAGTAGCCCCTAAAAACAGCTTAATAACATAACAAATCTATGATGTTCAAGTTACAAAACTTGCTTTTCATCAATAACTAACACTACATGAATTTATGTCAACCACTAGTTGTTATCGCATGTTTTTGTTAACATTATGTTATAGATGGATCTTGAGTCAATTGTCATTGTGTGACATATTTGTGCAGGATATACACTGGTATAAGAGCAGGAAAGTAAAGAGTAACCACATCACAAGCTATCTTAAGCTTGGTTCTCAGGTTGTAAGCACAACGTAAGTAATTTGACCAATAATAAGAGATGGATTATCTGAACTGATGGTTGTCATTGGTCAATTTGCTTGCGTTGCGCTTACGTCCTTGCGTTGTCACCTAAGAACCAAGCTTTAGAGAGCACTGGTAGACGATAGAGTTAAATGGAGAGTCATGTCAGTCAATAGTCCATGATGATGATATATTCTATGTGGTGGCATACGTATGCTATACATGTCAAGCACCTGTAATTAAATCACAATTAATACAAACAAAAGCTGGAACAACAAAAGCCAGAATCAAAGTTGCCTCTGAAAAAACAGTAAGTAAGTACTAAGTATCCATCACGCATTATGGAATGTGTGAAGCTAGTGTCTTACCTGATTGGTGAGATGTAGAGCCAAATCATGACTATCTGGATCATATTTATCGCAAGACAACCTGCAATAACCTTGATGGAAGAATACAATGAATGGTGTGGTGGAAGCTATCAACATGTATGATCGGACGTCAAACTTCTTACCATTCAACAGCAAAGGATTCGGAATGTACCTATATGTAGTGAAACGTTTTTACAATTTAAAGTGGAATCCTTTCATACAATGTATTAAAGTATTTTTTGTTATAATATAAAATTACCTTAAATGTATAAAGTTGACTTGTAATTACTCTACAGCAGCTATACTTTTTATATTTTGTATATACATTCTATCAAAATATGACCTATGCAATATAATTTACAGATCTTCTGATTTAACACTTAATTTAATGATCCTTAGAAAATGAGGATACCATTCACTGTCTGAATAGTGTAGCCAGTTATTTATCAGGGTTGATTGCATTTAAGTATTCTAACTTATAGGTAGGCCTACATTTGTAGTGTACTGTTAGTGTTGCACTATAATGCTATTAGTTCTTTTTTTGCTTTTAGTGTTCTGTACGTGGACCCCTGTCTGGCACACAGCTTCTGTTCTGCAACCTAATTATTTATTGTGCACATGTGGCTTATGCTTTGGCTTCATAGTTCTCTTGAAAGACAAAGCAACATTCTATTCTGAGGACATAAACAAATGGTGCATACAGGTTCTCACCTGACAGTCCAATTTCTAATCATTATGCCTTATTGTTCTCTAAATAAATACATGATCATTAAATAGAGATTCTATGTAATAATCATCATTGTTTCATTGTATTTACCTCTGAATCAATCTCTGATTAGCATGTGGTCTCAGCTTTCTTTTTGGAGGTTTATCAGCTTGAACATCACTGTACTTTTCTTTCAACTCACTGAGGTCACGTACGAGGTAGATACCTTTGCCTTGATTCATACCATTTGGTTTACAAATCCAGGTCTCACCTTCTGCATAAAGAATTACAAATTTTAGTGCTGTAGAAAATAATATCATAGGTCGCCTGGGGATCTACCTGAAATTTGTGTGTTTTCTCAAGAAAAAATCTTATATTGTAACATTGTAATCTTATGTTGTAAATTAGCCAATTTGATGTGTAAATATCCAAAGATTGAAATCTTTTCCGAAATGTTAAAATGCATTTTGAAAAAGTTGACATTTTTTGCTAAGGTATACTGTAGATAAATAATAAATGTTTATTATGGGTTCTTTAAAAATAACATACATCTTTATACAATAGTTAGAACAAGGGAAGAGTGAAATCTCTTTATAATTTTTGTAAAAATTTAAACAAATATCTTATTTCTTTATACTAATTTTAATATTATTATGATTGTAGTTCACTGAATGTATCTATTTTTCTTCCATCGTTTTTTTGTTTTATTTATTATTTTAAGTAGTAAATTGTATTAGTTTATATGTATCTGTATTGTTTGTGGGGTCTTTCTCGAGACAAGAAACTTGATTTCTTCTAGAGAAGACCCCAAATGATGGCTTATTGCCTTGTTTTATTTAAATATGTACACACCTATATATTACACTGTTAAAAAATATGCCATTGTTGAACAAATAAATGTTTTTTGAACTTGAACTTAGAACAAACCTTTAAAAGTTTCAAAGAATGCATCCCTGTCTGCTTTAAGATCCAACACAAAGGATTCTGGGAAGAAGTCATTCATACGAATAGAGCGTGGTGATTTCGGTCTTGAAACTCTATCGAGTACACGCTCATACTCTCGGAGACTGTTAAACAAACCAGTCTTAGTCGTCAGCAAATATCCATTTGGTATTCTGTTTACCAATTGGTCACCTGTAAATAATTGTTATCATAAAGAACAAGATATACTACCATAAATGTTGCATTTAACATTCTTAATCAATGGAATTTATCCTATTTATTGTGTTTTAGAATTGCGAAATATCTGTTAAGTGTTACATTTATTTTTACTTATTAAACATTAAAATATTATTTTAATTATTATAATGTACAGTAATAATATAATGTATAATCTTAGCTGAAACGTACTGTTGTCTGTATATGTTAACGTACTGTTGTCTGTATATGTTAACGTACTGTTGTCTGTATATGTTAACGTACTGTTGTCTGTATATGTTAACGTACTGTTGTCTGTATATGTTAACGTACTGTTGTCTGTATATGTTAACGTACTGTTGTCTGTATATGTTAACGTACTGTTGTCTGTATATTTTAACGTACTGTTGTCTGTATATGTTAACGTACTGTTGTCTGTATATGTTAACGTACTGTTGTCTGTATATGTTAACGTACTGTTGTCTGTATATGTTAACGTACTGTTGTCTGTATATGTTAACGTACTGTTGTCTGTATATGTTAACGTACTGTTGTCTGTATATTTTAACGTACTGTTGTCTGTATATGTTAACGTACTGTTGTCTGTATATTTTAACGTACTGTTGTCTGTATATGTTAACGTACTGTTGTCTGTATATGTTAACGTACTGTTGTCTGTATATGTTAACGTACTGTTGTCTGTATATTTTAACGTACTGTTGTCTGTATATGTTAACGTACTGTTGTCTGTATATGTTAACGTACTGTTGTCTGTATATTTTAACGTACTGTTGTCTGTATATGTTAACGTACTGTTGTCTGTATATTTTAACGTACTGTTGTCTGTATATGTTAAAGCCCCATTCCCTACGTTTTTTAGATCTAATTTGAGATCACAAACTATATTTAATGTAAAAATAATACTATATGATCCTATTGCGATAACTTTTTTCGTCTTTAAACGGTTAAAAATGTGAAAAATAAGTCGATTCTAATAATTATAGCGGCCCGCTATAAATCCCAAAATGCACTGCGCGCGGATTGATATTTTTGTTTTTCACCTGTAATTCGCCCACTTTTCGATCGATCGTGAGGCCAAAACAAATGGAAGACTCCTAACTTTTCAGCGAAAATACCGGGTTTTCCCCAATTTGTATCAACGGAGTCTGGCAAAAATAGAAAGACAATAAATGCAGCAACTATACAACGTCAGGCTAGGTATATAGGTAGCGTACGATGTTCGTACGTTACCGATGTTTACCAGCTAGGCCTACAAAACTAAGCCTAGCTAGGCTAGGCCTAAGACCGTCCACGAGAGGTCGATCGCCGCGAGCTACTTAGGTAGTGCATTGTTTCTCACTTTTTATCATAATTTACCATAAAACGTACATTTAAGACAAGGAATGACATGGTTTAATGTTTTTAAAGTGATATATATGTATTATTTTCCAAAAAACGTCCGAAATTGCAGGGAAGGGGTCTTTAACGTACTGTTGTCTGTATATGTTAACGTACTGTTGTCTGTATATGTTAACGTACTGTTGTCTGTATATGTTAACGTACTGTTGTCTGTATATGTTAACGTACTGTTGTCTGTATATGTTAACGTACTGTTGTCTGTATATGTTAACGTACTGTTGTCTGTATGTTAACGTACTTTTGTCTGTATATGTTAACGTACTGTTTTCTGTATATGTTAACGTACTGTTGTCTGTATATGTTAACGTACTGTTGTCTGTATATGTTAACGTACTGTTGTCTGCATATGTTAACGTACTGTTGTCTGTATATGTTAACGTACTGTTGTCTGTATATGTTGTTATTAGTCTTCAAATACAAACACCCAAACTGGTAATGATATCAGAAACAATTACAAAATATTTGCATGCTCATTAAAATAACTGATGTTTACCTGCTTTGAAAGTTGTATAATTGATCTGTGATTTAAGTTCAACCCAGCGAAGCCGGTAGTTGTCACTGTTTTTATCATGAATTCGTCGCCATCCTCGAGACAACAAAGGTTCTTCTACTCTAAAAACAATAAAATACATATAAAGATATTGAGAAATTTTAAAAACAAAAAAAATCACATTCATAATCATTTGTTCTTCAGGAAAAAGGCACCCCTAATAAAGATTGTATGGGTCCATACTGTATCTTGCAGTCAATATTGTACAGGGAACAGTGACATCAAGCATGCTTTGAAAAAGAGTAGGAAGCCAAAACGATTTTATTATTAAATAAAACTTTTTCACTAGTAGGTTTGTTTACATTTTAAAATTCAACAGATTTTGCTATTGTTGGTATGTAGTGTATTCTAGACTATCTAAGACAATTTCCATTTTATCCATAAAAAGCAGTTAAATTGATAGAAATGAGTGGTAAGCCACAACGTGGACTTACTGTAGGGTTAATTTTGAAGGTTTAAAAGAATTTATCTTACAATGAAACTCCATTTCCTCCACCGATGAAAAAATATGGACCATGTCCACGAACTGAGGTTGGGGGTGCTTGAACAGTTAGAGAATTGCCTTTAGATTTATCAGTGTGCTGGGCTCTGTTGGCTTTTCCACTATCTCCGCTAGCTGACTTGCTACTACTCGATGATTTTACATTGGTCGCATTCATACCTGGAAACAACAAAAACAATGCATGTATTGATTTCAATTGCGCAGTACTGTTTATCATGTTACAGATACAGATACAGATAACTTTTATTGTCCAAATAAACTGGAAATTGCATTTGCTCACTTATCACATAAAAATATCGTATAAAAATATCGTATAAAAATAAAGTATAA
Organism: Antedon mediterranea; assembly: GCF_964355755.1. NCBI lineage: Eukaryota > Metazoa > Echinodermata > Crinoidea > Comatulida > Antedonidae > Antedon > Antedon mediterranea. The sequence continues at coordinate 14,158,295 of NC_092672.1, read as the reverse complement.
AATGTAGAATAACAATATAAAAATACACAATGATTAAAAAAGTACATCATAAAATTACAGCTCAACAATATTTAAGTTAAAAATGATATTTTAATGAAATGTTGTGTTTACAATAATTTATAGTATTAGTTTTTTCTTTAACATTAAGAAATAGTAACAATTTGTAATTAATATCTTAGTATTTTGTAAATGCATATATAGATATAAAATACTAAGATATTTAAAAAAAAAATAATAATTTATAACCATAAAATATTACACTAAAGTAATAATTTGCATATTGATTTGGAAGGTGATCATAGTGTTGGTGGGTTTGTGATTTGTCATATCAAATCCACAAACTGTTAATACTATCAAACTTTACCAGAAGTGAAATAACATCTTTTATAACATCAGGAAACCAGATTAAAATCATGTTTTTATATTTCAATTCTGTGTCAAAATAATGAAATATGCTTATTTGTCTTGATCTTTAATTTTATCAAATAATTTGTTATTTAATTGAAGTAAAAATATAGAATGTACAGGTTGTTAAAGTACAATGGTATTTTAATGACTAAATAACAAGTGGCCAAGGTGAAAATTTAGCAAATAGATTTTTTGTTCTGCAACCAAAAAATATTGACAAAATATATATTATATTTATTATAATTAAAGCAGAATTGCACAAATTACTTTAGTCTCAGTTATGTTGTTTATCATTAAGAGCTGTCTACTGGACTCCAGACATTGGCGTATTCCAGGAAGAGTGTCACATGTTATTTTCTAAATAAATTAACATGTAAATTATTACTTTAATCTCTATTAATCACCTAGTAATGAATGAAACACCTTGGTCTAGAGACTGGCATTACAGTATACAAAATGTGTTCATAATTCAGAGCATGAAATATGAGAAAAATTGCAATGTTCAAAAGCATTGAAGTAATGCTTTCTTTGACTCAACAACAGCAAACAAACACATTTCAACCTGGTTTCAGTGAACCTGCAATAACTTAAGAACAAATTCACATGCTGTCATACTCAAGGCTTTCTTGCTTACCCACCACGCTTGAACTCCAGCATTCTGCCTTTTATAGAATGGTCTATTTCAACATTTGAATTAATATTAATATTATAGTCAAACATTCTGAAAAATATGGGGTGAGACATATTTTTTGAGCATCAAAAAAAGATGAGTGGCGAATTGGTTTCTGATTAGTATACTATTAACAGGCTTGTATCTAGCTGGTTCATTGAACGTACGCATACCTGCAAAATATTAGTGCTGTTTCCATTGCATATATATAAAATTGCCTTGCCTCAGCTTATTCATTGCTCAGGTGATCAATAGGGGCGGATTCAGAGAGCGCTAACATATAAAACTATAGTCTTTCAAAAACATATTATTGTCAATATTTTCAATCGCTCTAAGCCCCAGTAGTATTAACTTCAGTATACTTTGTTAGAGCAATATTTGTGTATTATGTATGTTAAAATAATTTTACGGTTGCAGAGGTTCCGATGGTTGTATGTCATGGTCCAAAGAGGTTGCAAAACACTGATATTTTTCTAAATTTATAAATTACACAGATAACTCCGCTATTAATAGCTATGTTGCCAGTTTCCCACATTAAATCATTGAATAAACGATATCAAAACCATAAATTATTTGAAAATTTACAATCCATTTTTTTAGTCATTTTATATTCAAATTTAAATAATTTTTTTAAAGGATTTTTCATCATGATTTAGTTAGTGACAAACAAATGATTTAAAAATTTGCCGTAAATAAGCAAAGGAATAAAACAAATAATTTTGTAGGTAAATATGAAAAAGTAATTATTTTTATGATGAATACGGAAGTACAATGAAATGGTATTATGGCCATGCAAAATATAAAATCATGCAAGGCAGTTAATAGTTGACTGAATAGGCTAATTAAATAGCTTCATAGGTCACAGTTAAGTATGCTGATAGACAAAAGTGAATTGTCCTTGATGACTTTCAGTTCGAAACAAGAGAACAAAAGTGCGAAAAATGCGTACACTCAGGAAAAGGAGACTTAACCCTAACAGGTTGTGGTTCAGCAGAGCCATAGCAAAGGAAATCTTGGATTGTAAAGCACAGATGATTCACATCACAATTTTTGTATTCAATCGTATAAATCCATTAAAAGTTAAAAAGACACCAGAAAATATAAAATAGAAATTGTCCCTTAACAGAAAATAAAAATCTTGTGTGGTCGTTCAACGATTGTAAAAATTCAGTGGTGTTCAGATAACCGCTTACCTAATTTATTTTTTATAAATCTCAGAGTGGGCGTTTATTAAAAACAACACTGTAAGTATTTTGTTATTTTACAGGTACATAAGATATGAGTAAGTACTAAATGCTAATCAAGAATTTATATAAAAAAACAATTATTTATGACCATGAAATATTACATTAAATATTAATAATTTGCATGCAGTCAGCTGTAAGTTAAAATAGACAGGGTGTGCAAGGTCCTAAAAATGGTAGATACAGTGACGAGTTTAATATGATGTCATAGTGTATCTTTTGCTTTACAATTTTTGAAATTTAGTGAATCTGCTCATGGTTTGATATCATTTGTTCACATAAACACTTCAGAATAATGTAGAATTAAGCAGACTATAAATGAAAGCAAAAGAGGCCATCAAAATAGGTCACTGAGTGTAAAGAATTATAAAGAAAACGGATTTGCTTTCTCAAAATGACCTTTGTTGGTTTGACCTATTTTTGAGTGCAATTGATACTATTTAACACTATAATAATATTAAAAATTTGAAGTCTAAAACAATATCACTTTTTATATCAACATAATTTACCATTAATCATGTTTATATCATGATATATTATATCAGAACTTTATGAAAATCACAAGTCAGAAAAGAAAAACATTTTACCTGGATTTAGTGTAAACTGTTTCATGTCTTATATGCTCATTGTGCAGGTGACTTTAAACAGTCAATGAAGAGAAATCAACTTTTTAAGAGAAGTGGTTTACACAGTTTTCGTTTTTTTTAAATTGATTCAATTGTCATGCTCGTCTTTCATGAGTCTTCAGACAAACTCTTACATAATATGAATAAACTCAAGGAATAAATTAAATCATAGAGATATTATATATCTCTATGATTAAACACACAGAAACCCACAAGATTATTATAAATCAAGTGTTACACATATTTAAATGCCAAGACAGGCAAGAGAAAACAAGTATACATACACACTGAATATAATTTATTTTTATTGCACTTTAAAATAATAAACACATTAATCTCTGTAGTACACTATACATTAAAAAACAGACAATATATGAATGGAACATGAAGCATTCTAGAAAGAATAGCATGATGAGTTAGTGTATTAAAGACAAAAGTATAAATCAACTCAATATTTAGCAGAATAAATAATAAAGTACATTCAGTGAAGAGCATCTGCAAAGGGTAGTACACGCCTATGAATAGTAACATTGACAATAAGCTATAAATCAAACTCAAATACAATAAAACAATTTAGTACATTGATACATTTGACACATTATACAACATGTATAAGGTACATTGATACATTTGACACATTATACAACATGTATAAGGTACATTGATACATTTGACACATTATACAACATGTATAAGGTACATTGATACATTTGACACATTATACAACATGTATAAGACATCTGCTCTGCTCTGTCAAACAGAAATACAAGATTCAAAATAAATTTACAATCTGATCAGTATCAATACCCACAATTATATTGTAAACATTGCAGGCAAATATTGCATTTCTTTTTTGGGTAAAGCAATCATTCTTTTGGGGTTGCAATTGTTTTTTGAATTGAAAGGATTTATAACTTGTTTGTAAAAAGTTGTATCTCGTTTTTTGTTTGTTTATACCATGGAGGTATAAAACAATACCTCCATGTTTATACTTTATAAAGTATAAATTTATAAAAAAAATGGATAAAACCAAATAACGGAATAAAATAATGCAAATTCAGAATACAAAATTAAATGCTGCAATCAAATTTGTTATAAAACAGAATAAAATGTACAAGAAAACATTTCAAATCATCATTTAAAACATTTTAACGACACAGTAACAACAATAAATGTTTAAAACTATTTATATAGTGCATTCAAATCTTTTACTCAAAACTGAACTAAAATGGCTTTCAGAAAAGTCTCTAATATTTATTGTCAGTTTAGGGAGTTTCACAAAGTCAGTTTTGCAGTTTTTAAGTTATGAGAGTATCAAATATAAAGGGTCTTTCACACCTGCTTTGGTCAGGCTCCAGTGCATGTCAGATTTCGCATACAACATTACAGACATTTCGTTTTTGATGCTGCTTTCACATGAATATCAAGTAAAACGAAATGAAAATGAAGCATTAAGATGCGAATTTATTTGCCGGAGCAGGTGTAAAAGACGCTTTTGGGAGTGTGTCTGGTTTTCAGGGAGTCCAGTTTTGTGAGAGTTGAATGTACAGTTATCAGAAATCAGTGAACACTCAGTATTGTACCACTACACACCTTTACTATTAGATGAAGCATCTGACTTCTTCTCAGTATCACCGTCAACAGGAGCAGGCCCTTCACTGCCTTCTTGGTAGTGCTGCTGCAGACTTTCTCTGTGTATGCTTACAGAGAGTGGTTGTTGGCTAACAAGCTCCCTGTACTCATAACAATCTATTGTTTTGTATTTTACATCACCTTGGTATCTCACGTTCTTCTTGTTATTTTCTTGATACAGTGTGGGTGCATTCTTTACACTTGACTGCAGTAACGTTGTGTTGTTAACACCTTGCTTTTGTGCCTGTGTTGATTTAGTATCTTGATGTTGGATGGGTGTATTGTTTGATTGTGTATTAGTCACAAGTGTGTGTGTTGGTAGGTCATGCATGGCTGGTTCATGATGTGGAGCATGACCAAGCAAGTTTTCTGTATTTTCATCGTTGCCATCATCTTCACAGTCGCTGGCTCCCTCATCAGATTGCTCATTTTCAACAGAGAAGATTGATTTAATCCCAGGTGTGAATTTGGTCAAGCACCATTCATGTTCAGGACAATAACTGACAAAAAAAAAAGAAGCAATTGTAATTTTAACAGTTCAGTTAGTCCGGTGGTTAAGGCAGGAGGTTAACAAAAATTAAAAAACGATCATCTTTATTGATTGATGACTCGATGCCATAAGTAATTTTTGTGTTGTGTTCTTTGAGTTTAAATATTTATTGTCGTTTTAAAGTTTTCACTTGTTCTTTTTAGACCGTGTGTACCACCGGTATAAAGGTATCGTTTACAAGATTATTATTACTATTATTTATTATTGTTGATCTTTTTCAGGGGCAAATCCAGGATGCGTGGTGGAGCAAACCATAGCTGGAGGCTGTGGCTTTCTGGAGTAATTTGATATTGGGAGAGTGACCAAGAACCATATACAGTAATTGAATAGTAGGCTTGGCCTATGCTTTTATTGCTGTGTGTACTGATTGTGTTCTGCAATTATTTTGAAGTAAACAATTTGTTGGAAATGAAGTAAGACTCAGGTGCCCATACATGGCATCTAAATAACAAGCTTAGTGTATGTTCATTCGTAACTGCATTGTTTCCCCTCCTGTCACTGAATTTTCCTTTCTTTTTTCAGTGACAGATCAGCAATAATAGTTGCTGCAGCAATTTCTTTGTAATTCTGGTTGACATTATGATACTAAGGCCAAGAATTATGCTATTTATTTAACACCGTTTATATGGTAATACTGTATATACTTGGATATTATTTTTAAATCTATCAATCATTTTGTGAAACAAAATTAAACATTTAAATCGTGGTAACAGTATAAAATTATTATGAATAAAAACAGTTCAACCAAAACAAATAGAGCATACAAACAATCACAGCTCCTAAATACACAATAGAAATATACTGAAGATGATGTCATTGTAAACTAAACATACTCCTCCCTGTACGTGACCTTTAGCCAGTATTTTATAATCAAGCAAGAGTGAATTCAGTTTTAAATAAAGTGTATTTTATTATAAGCTCTAAATCTAGCTACTGTATGTACATCACAAAGATTTTAAATAATAACAATTTTGTTACCAACAATAAGTGAAATAAATATTAAATATATCTGTAAAAACAGGCCAATTTATGTATTTAGCCTGTAAGCCCATAAGGTCTGCTACAAAGTTTGCCTGACTTAAATCTAAGCCCTACTAACCTTGAACCATTAAGGAAGCAACACGTAGGAACTACTTTTTGTGGGTAATATGTGACCTAAAATATATTAATCCTACAAATATGGCCAAAATGCAAATGCTGCTGCTTTGAGCAGTAATATGACGACGCATTGTAGCATATTGATTAATTTCAATGAAATGGGTGTGGCATATACTTGATTGCCTGATGGTTGTTCAACATCAAAATGATGGGTCAGCAAAATTAGATATAGTCTAGTTAGTATCAAATTAATAAAAGTAAGATGTGTTTACTATAAATTAACTACCTCATTAATTATTGTTTTTATACATTTAATAAAACTTTATATTAATTTATATGTTGAAAATTAAAGTCCTATTATATCAGTTACAGTGATATTGTTAAGAAAATTCTGACACACTGACAGACAGAGTTTTGATATAAAAATGTTTCAAGAAAACAATGCCGTTGGAAGAAGTAATGTTGGCAAGACTATCTATCATCTATCAAACCTAGGCCTAGTCGTATACAAGACTAGCATAGAGCTACTGTACGTCTCTGCCCTTTAATTGTATAATGAATAAGAAAATCGGATTTAAAATTTATCTGTTTACAGTATAATGTATGTTTGCTTTGAATTGGATGTATGAATGTGAATTTGAGATTTCCCAAATGATAATAATATGATAACTTTATAGTCTCTGATGATATGGTAAAAACCACAACACAATTACAGTTAATTAACAATTGTACTATTGTATTTGTTTTTTATTGTGGCTATTTATAAGATATTTAGTTATTAGTTCTTGTCAATTGTACATTTGTGTATATTTGATGAATCAGTCAGAGAGAGAACTTTACTTAATAGCTTCTTTGTGTGTTGATATTTTTCTCTTAGACAAGTTTTACGCCATTAGTTTTAAATTAAATTTAAAACGATTTATTCACATACAGTAGGTTGCATGTTCAGATTGATCTTTACAGAGAACATGTTGAGTTCTTTTGAGCAGGAAATGGTCGATAAAAATAACCATTGGACTTGGTTAATTTAACCATGAGGTTAAATTTACGACTATTTTACCAAATTAAGTCATGCATGATTGAGACTTTAGTTATATTTCTCATTAATTAGTTACCTTCTACAAACACCTTGTAACCAGGTGTCAATAGATTTGAAGTGATACTGCATGTTGTAGTAGCTTTTAGACACAAACTTGTATGAATCAAACACCTGAACCACGCCTTTCTGCCACCTTGCACCAATTGTCTTCTCTCCATCTCCAAGCCAAATCTCTACGTGAACCATATCATGTTTTTGAGCTTTTGCTGTTAAATAAATTAAAATTTAATTATTATTATAATACTGTAATTGCAATGGAGCTGTAGCTTGGTGGTTAATGTGTGTTGAGAAAAAAGACACAATCTTAAATACGGTAAATGTATTTTCTGTTTATCGTAGATAAATATTTTTGAAAACAAGAAACACAAAATAAGTTTTGGGCTCATTTTGTCAGTTACTATGTCTATTATTAATAAAAACATATCAAATTATTACATTTGTCGTATTCGATTTAGACTTTCACCGTTGAGTACAGTTTTTCCGTTGAGTACTTCTTTAACGGAGTATTTTGAGCGTTGAGATTGTTCTTAACGAAAAAGCTTTCGTTGTCAACGTTTTCTATTCGAATGACTTTCTGTTGAGCACAAATTTACAATTCGAATACAAAAAGTACTCAACGAATCTTTACGTTGACAACGAAAGTTCCCAATCGAATACGACAATTGTTACATTTCAAATATGTGGGAGTCGGGATTAAAGTGTTTTGGCTTGGTAATGAAGTTCTAAATTGTTAGAGATTATAATATTGAACTACCATATAAACACCATAAACAGTGGCTGTTAGAGATTATAATATTGAACTACCATATAAACACCATAAACAGTGGCTTGTTCAAGATTGCATATTTAATTAAAGTATAATAGTGGAGGCTTTGGTCTAGACTTGAAGAAGATGAGCAGTAGAATGAAAGCTATTATTCACACACACAAACAGACTTGAAGAAGATGAGCAGTGGAATGAAAGCTATTATTCACACACAAACAGACTTGAAGAAGATGAGCAGTGGAATGAAAGCTATTATTCACACACACAAACAGACTTGAAGAAGATGAGCAGTGGAATGAAAGCTATTATTCACACACAAACAGACTTGAAGAAGATGAGCAGTGGAATGAAAGCTATTATTCACACACACAAACAGACTTGAAGAAGATGAGCAGTGGAATGAAAGCTATTATTCACACACAAACAGACTTGAAGAAGATGAGCAGTGGAATGAAAGCTATTATTCACACACACAAACAGACTTGAAGAAGATGAGCAGTGGAATGAAAGCTATTATTCACACACACAAACAGACTTGAAGAAGATGAGCAGTGGAATGAAAGCTATTATTCACACACACACACAGACTTGAAGAAGATGAGCAGTGGAATGAAAGCTATTATTCACACACACAAACAGACTTGAAGAAGATGAGCAGTAGAATGAAAGCTATTATTCACACACAAACAGACTTGAAGAAGATGAGCAGTGGAATGAAAGCTATTATTCACACACACAAACAGACTTGAAGAAGATGAGCAGTGGAATGAAAGCTATTATTCACACACAAACATAGTTTATACAAATTTCTTTCTTTGGCTTTCTTTTCAGAAGTTCAAATTTTACTTTCTATTGATAAAGAACAGGAATACTATCCTTGGTTATAATGCTACTTCGGGTTTAATCCCACTCCTACTTTATGTCCGATTTCACAAACAGGCATATCCCGGGTAGTATTGACTTTTGGTCTGGATGTAGGCCTCTCTAGCCAGTTAAGATGAGCAAGAAATGCTTGCCAATAATTTTTGTGTGACTTTTTTTGACTTGTGAAGCAGCATATTTTAAGTCAATAAATGATGTAAATGTCTCGCTAGTACAGTATCACATGAATACATCATTGTTTAACGTTATTATTAATTATAATGAAATAAGAAAATAAATGTATAGAATTGTTATTTTTTAGGTTGAAATTCTTTAAAAAGTGTACAATAATTAGGGTTTTAAGTGACTCTGCAACTCCCCCTAACTCCATTGAGGAAACAAATCAATGTTCAACCATGAAAATCATGGAATTAAATTTTTTTTTTTGAGAAGTGATTAGTTGCCACCTGATGAGTGTTCTGACCATGAATTAGATAGCTCAGTCACATCCTTATGTTAAATAGTTGACCTTGTTTACACATCAACACGTATGGTAATAAATCACTAATATCAGAAAAAGACACTCAAACCAAATCACAATGAAAAGCATTTTAACGAATATTCATATCACAAAGGATTTGAATTTAATGAAAGAGTTTGTCCTTCAAAAGACGAATAAATCCTGGTAACTTGAACATTTAAAGGTCTATAGAAACAACACAAAACGCATTATGATGCATCTATTGATAGTATAATGTGTTTAATCTCCAATGAAAAATAATGAGTGAAGCTACATTGGAAAGGATTTATCTATGTTTTACAAGGACATGTCCCAAAAATTAATAATATACATTAATTCATAATAATCTATAAATACACAATATGAAGAGTTAATAACAAGAACAGGGTGGCCTAATATTTTAATACAGCAGTGTTACTAAGACCAGGACAAGGCCATCATCAAAGTATACAATTCAAATGCATTAATTCACATGTACTACAGTGCTTTGTGTCTGAGGTACTAATGGGGATTAACCCAGGAACTACACTAAGCCTTCACAATTTGATATTAACTACTTTAAAACCCAGAGATTTCAGTCAATTAGAATACCACTGTTTTTTGTTGAAAAAAAAAAAAGAAATTCTAAAAACTACCCCGTTTTATTGTACTTGATGATAATGATGATAGCTCTGGGTAGGTTTAGGTAATAGAATGAAAGATGATATTAAAATTTCAATGACTTCGCTTGCCAAACAATAACAGATAATTAATCAGATAATATTATTAAATATGATTTTTATCTGCAGGTAGATCTTAATTTCTGCATGTAATTAGAATAATAATGTTACTGTAGAATTTACCGTACTGAATTATGAAAATAAGAGTTTAAATAGCATGCCGTTGGTTCATTATCTACCATATTATTTAATGAATTTTAAACAAATCAAATTTTATCCATACAGTATATTAACTTACTGATTCCTTTTAATAAATATTCATTCAAATTGTGAGAATGGATTTTATGATAAAGATTCAGGAGCATAATACAGAAAATGTTACGGTCCACAGTTAAAATGAGTCATGTATAAATCTACATATTATATGGAATTAAGTTTACTGGTATTGAACACAATGAATCGACAAAAACAACCACTAACAAAACACTCTACAAGGGCGTGGGAGCAGACAACGTAAATATTGTCACATGATGTATGACGGGTAGAACAATCTTACAAATGCCTGTTTACAGTTTGCAAATAGTGGTGAATACCTAATCAATCACCTATTCTTATTTATTACACCGGAAATCTATTGATAACATCAGCTATGTATTATGATGGGGTTTTCACCAAGAAGTTCACGTTCAGCTTGATAGCGACTGGGTTAAACAAACAAGGTAGAATGTTTGAACACATTATGTATTCTGAAGATTCAATACATACAGCATTCAATCAAACATTGGGTGTGTTAGCAGTATTGGATGTGTCCTTAAAGAAACAGAGCTCACACGCAATCTGATCAATCATAGAAATTCATCTATACTCCAGACAACTTGTAAAACATTAATAGTAAACATTACCATAATACTGATCATCAGGTGCAGTTGTCTATTTTTAAAATTTACAATTAGCCTGGACTTTAGGATTTAGTCCAGGGCTACAGTATTCTTAAAAGGTATTCTTAAAAGGGGATACATAACCCGTACTAAACTAAACTTTAAAGATTTTAATGATGATTTAAAAAAAAAAAAAGTTTATGTACAATTGAAAATAATTTTGGAAAGATGGTTTTCCTGAAATAGATCCAGCATGATGAAAATACTGTATTATCCTGTTAGTTGCTCATTCATCTTTAATTGAGAACTATATCTTAATAGTCTATGTCAAATAACCTTTAGCACTTTCTCTAGATGGGGGGCTCTATCTACCAAATCCCCCAGCTCAGAAAAACGTTAGGCACCAACTGAAATAATATTTCATTGGCCAGCCTATAGTGTACATTCACAGTTGCAGTAAATTTCTATACAGGCGCTATATTTTATGTAACCATGTTTTTCCTTACATTTTGGGTTGAAATAGGTGCCTGTTATAAACACCAGATCCCCTGGCAACATTTCCTCTTCCGTTACTGAAATAGGTAATGTGTCATACTGGTAAGCTTGGTTCCAAGGTCCAATGTTGAATCCAAAGTCTTCCTTCAGATCACGAAGAATCCGCCGTGTCAGGCCGCAACAGTCTAGGAATAAAGGCTCATTATGCATTGAAGCTGCAAGGTAAACAAAAGACCAAGAGTAAATTTCAGATAATCAGTATAATTATTTATCTTGAGACATAATAAAAAGAAAAAGATTAAATTTACCAGCCATATCCAGGCCATTGCTGTTAATTTACATGACAATTATCTATATCATTTGTTGTAGTGTGGACTCTCGATGCCATCATACAGTAGTTAGAATAATTATTTAATTGAAAAGCAATTTTAATATATTAAAACGGCAATCACCATTCATATTACTTATTTTCTTGAGATGGACACTACTGGATTAATAATACCTTTCATTTCACTTATGATTTATAAGATTAATACATACATTTTTGGAAAATCTAACATTTTTTATTAAAGATATTAAAGTTTATTGAATAAATAAATAATGCAATTTTGAGTAATTTCAAAACATACATTCTGGTGGGTGATATCTTTTAGCATATGGAACACCAAAGTATTTCTTTGCTTGATTCAAGAACTTCATTCTCAACTCTTGCATTGATTTGGGATCTTTCTTTTCCAGCAAAGTTTTTTGTTTTTGCAGCAAAGTTTCTCGTATTTCTTTCTGTAAAATATGGTAAATACTTATTATCAATCATATTTTTAATACATTGTTGCGCAAATACACTGACCAAATGTACATGTGAGTGTAAGAATATTTAAATACTTTCTGGGAACTTTGAAAAAGAAAAGTTAAAACCATAAACCAACAACTTGACAGTGTGGGGCAGTATTGCTGCAATTTCAGAAAATGAACCCAGCTTACCATTTTTACAGTGTATATACATACACACAATCTGTGTCAGAGGTTACAGATAAAGGTATACAGTACAAAGAATATTTATTCAGAAATGAAACAAGTTTTGTTTGAGGTCAGCTGTGGAAAAGGTATTTAGTTGTTCATATTCAGTTTTTTATTTTCATTGAAATTGAAAAGTAATTAGAAATTGTACAGGTTCACTACGGTATGATTACAGGCTCACTACGGTATGATTACAGGTTCACTACGGTATGATTACAGGTTCACTACGGTATGATTACAGGTTCACTACGGTATGATTACAGGTTCACTACGGTATGATTACAGGTTCACTACGGTATGATTACAGGTTCACTACGGTATGATTGGTAATTCTTAATTATCTAATTGGAAAGCAAAGCTGACAGTATAAACCATCAATAGAAATATTTAATTACAGTATAATTGTCATACTGTATTTAGGATAATAATGAAACTTCATTTTGCTAATTGCAATATTAATTTTTCAGTTCAGTCCATGACAAAACAAGAAGAACAATAATTAATTACAGGAACTGTTTCTTAATAGTATATTTTCAATTAATACAATTAGCAAAATATGTACATAATTTCAATGATATTTTCAAAATAAACAATATATGGTATTAGCTGTTTTTGCTTTTAAATACTAATTACAGTACTGTTATTTTCAATGGTAGGAATACAGACCCACTAATCTAAACCAAAAGCTTTAGAGGAAAAGCAACAAAAAACACAACCTTCACAAGACAATATGGACAATGTGTAACCTTCTAGGGAAAATATTAAATCCAGGATGTAGTCTAGTTAGCATAATCTAGCTTTACATGGACAATAACACAAACTGTATTACAAACTCCTCCAGAAACTCAATAACCACTCTGTAAACAATACAGGACATGCTTCATTTATCACCATGTAATCATATTCACTGAAACAGAGTATTTTGGGTTAAGCTTCTACCTTTTATAACAAACCTCAAGTATGCTATGTTGATTCAGGTTGACAATCAGTATAATTTGTTTACCTAAAAAACGTTTTTTTGAATAAACCTAAAAACTTTAAATCTTTACTTCCCTTATTTGGAGTCAGCTTTATACAGTGTTATTTAAACCTAACATTCTTTGCAAAAAATGAATTAGTTCCTTTTTTATAAATTAAACTTCACACAATTATTATAATTAGCTATAATTCAATTCAATTCAACTTTTATTTCAGACAATTGTCCATATGGTATAATACATTACACAAAAAAAAATATGAAGGAGAGGACCAAAACTGTTATCTATTGGTATATAATGCCTCTCTCCATTTGTAGTACATGTTTGAATCCATCAACAAATATTTATATATACAAATTAACATTCTGTTTTTGCTTTTCATTATTTTGTAAATTTATAGGCAAAGATTTTGAATTGGTAATAACTGACTATACACAATTAAATTCTTAATCTTGGCTTGGATCTACTGTAATAAAACAGACAGAATGGAATTGAACCAATATAGCAAAACCAAAAAAAAAAAATGTAAAAAAGTACTGATGGTGGTCTATTGATTATTATTGGACTGTATGTGTTGCATTTATACCATGTGTAGCAAAATAAAAACATGCATCAAATCACCTACAGTATGCAATCAAGTCAAGATAAAACGAACCGTCACTATTTTAAATAAATGGACATATCTATCAATTTCCACAGCAGATATAAGGCAGCAGTCAGCAATAATGACATAATGTGTGGAAATTTCAATTCTAGATGATGATTGAGCTTTATTTCTTTTAGCAAACAACAGGAAAGACTTTAATCGATTCATCTTTTTATTCTAACAATATGGTAGTAATTTATAGTCACATTCCTCTAGTAGTTCCAGTGTTGCTATAGTTATTAATGATTCTATCAGTTTTAAATTATTCAAGTTGATCAGCATTAACTTTAAATTGAACAATTAATAATCTCATTTTTACCAAAATATAATCATTCAACTTCAGATTAAGTCCAAACTCTACAGATCAAAGAGCCAATACTGATTACAATCCTGTCGTCAGTATCATTAACAGAATAATTAACAACATAAAAAACCAACATTTTCAATCTTAGTTTTGTTGCATACGGCATCATAACTGTTTATTTTTTTACTTTTTCCGATAGTGTTTTCTTCTCTTTCAGGTTCTTTCTTTAGATCCATCAAAATGTACTATTTTGCT